>NC_136063.1:152673557-153273557 GCF_964261635.1 Lissotriton helveticus | reverse complement strand
AGGAAAATATCAAGCATGGTGTCTACATCTTCTTCAAGCCCCCTTCCTTTTGATGATATGGATCAAAATTGGGAACCACCACTGCCGTCTGAGAGTGAGGCACACCATGATCTGACAAAGGTAGCTAAGCGTAAAAGGAAGGTCCCTGAAAGTCTCAGAGTTATGGAGTGTGATGATGACGCTGAAGAAGAAGTGGCGTATACTCCTGCTGATGAAGACTCTCCTGACGACGACGCAGTCATCATAAGCGTCACTCCAGCCTCAGCGGGCATGCAGCAAACAGACATTTTTACCCTATCCCGAAATGCTGCTGAGCGTGATGATGGCGACGTGACAACGGGACCACCACAAATGCAGTTAACTAGTAGACCACCACCTACCGCTTCCATATTTTCTCGCCAGAATGGACCTCCATCCACCTCCACCTCAATTAGTGGTGATGCAAGTGCACAACGTAGTAAAGTTCGGCAACACACATCCTCCACTTCATCTGGCATTAGCAGCATGACCAGCAGTATCGCCTCCTCCGCCCCCCACAGACATTTGAAGTCCGCAGTTTGGGACTTCTTTAGTGTTTGCCCAAAAAGGGAAAACATAGCCATTTGTAGCATTTGTAAGCTTGCAGTTAGTCGTGGTAAGCTTGGTACCAACTATGGTACCGGAGGCCAGAGAGGTCATCTTAAGAGACAGCACACTGTCCAATGGCTTGCGCACCTAAAGGAGATCAAGGAAGCCCGAATTGGAAGTGAACAAACTGTATCCGTTGACGTTTCCTCTGATGATGACGATGAAGAAGAAGCGTCAAACATTTCTTCACCTACACCCAGTACCCCTGTCAGCAGCACACCCCCTGTGCGCCACACTAAGAGTGTTGGAGAGAGTGAGACACCAATGCGAAAAATGTCATCATCACCGAGCGTAACTGGGTCGAAGAAGTCATCATCTTCCCGTAAAAAAATGGTCCAGCCCACCATTAAAAGCATGTTGTTTTCAGATGCGCCATTTGAACGCAACCACCCAATGGTGCGTCTGTATAACACTAAGCTGGCTAAAATGCTTGTGCTGGACCTTCTCCCTTTTTCTTTTGTGGAAGAGGTTGGTTTTCTTGAATTAGTGGCAACGCTCTGCCCTAAATGGAAGGTTCCTAGCCGGTTCTATTTTGCCAGAGTTGCGGTTCCAGCACTACATGCAGATGTTCTGGAAGCGATTGGGGCTGCTTTGAAGAAGAGTGCTGTTCACACTATACATCTGACAACAGACATGTGAACCATTGGCGCAGGCACTGATTACATGTGCATCACTGGCCACTGGTTCTCTTTTTCAGGAGTTACAGCAAAGCTAAGGGCAGGTGTTGACACGGACAACGTTTTTAAAGCTGCTCGGAAACATGCAACACTAGCCATGTTTGGCATGGAGTCAAGTCATACAGCAGAAAACATTTTGCAGGAGTTTAACACAAAGGTCTTTCAATGGCTGTCCCCCAAAAAACGCATGATTAGTTATGTTTCCACGGATAATGGCACCAATGTAGTTAAGGCCATGGATAAGGGTAACTATTTCAGAGTGCCGTGTTTGGTGCACTGTATAAACCTGGTTGTTAAAAAATTCTTGAGTGAAGAAAGTCCAGCGTGCGAGTTACTGACCACCTACCGAAGAATGTGCACACATTTCAGCCATTCTTTTAAGGCCCGGAAGCATCTGAGGGGCCTGCTACATGAACGTCGACTGCCAGTGAAAGCACTCATCCAGGAGGTGGCAACACGTTGGAACTCAACCTTCTACATGCTTGAGCGTCTGTATGAGCAGTTTACGGTACTCAATCAGTATTTCCTTACACTGGGTACAGCTGTGAAGGACCTGAGGTTACATGCGGAGCAATGGGAGCTAGTTAAAAGCCTGACAGACATGCTTCGTCCTTTTGAGGTCTTCACGCGTGCAGTCAGCAGGGAGGACTGTAGTTTGGGAAAAGCTATCCCATTGTTGCGCATGCTAGAGCACCAACTGAAGGTGGTGTCTTCTAAGTTTCAAAAAGATGAAGAAAAGCAAGAAGCTTTTGATTTGGCGGAGAAATTATTACAGCGCCTACTTTGCGATGAACGTCTTCAAAAGATCCACACAGAACAGCATTACATTTGTGCTACTATTCTGTATCCACGCTACAAAAAGGCACTGGCAGGCAGAGCATTGTTTGCTTTTGGTGACGCAGAAGTTTCAAAGTACAAACGTTGGCTAGCTCTGTCAGCCATGAGGTTTGAAAGAGAACGGAAGGAAATTGAAGGAAAAGGCAGTACATCAGCATCAGCAGGCCATCCGGAGTCCAAAGAATTCACTTCTGCACCTGTGGCTGTGGCAGGAGTGACCTTTCAGCCGTTAAAGACACCAGCAACCGGATCATCTGCACCAGACACAACAGCAACATTGTGTGAAGAAGACTGAGCTTGGGTTTGCTTCTGAAAAGGTCCCAGCAAAAAGTACGCAAAGTGGAGGAACCGTGCAGAACCTTGAGTCGATGGTGCCGGACTATCTGAATGACCCAACAGAGGTCTATATTCATGATGACCCATTGGCGTATTGGCATGGGAAAAGAGAATTGTGGCCAGAGATCACCAACCTGGCTATAAATTACTTGTCTTGCCCACTCGCAAGCGTGTCTTCTGAACGTGTTTTCAGTGCTGCTGGTGGCATTGTAACTTGCAAAAGGACCCGCCTCTCGCCAAAAAATGTGGAGAGGTTAACAATGATAAAGATGAATCAGCACCTCATACCACCAGATTACAAAGTACGAGAATACACGCCGGAAGAAGACGAGGAGGACACCACTTAGATGAGGGAATTTCTTCTATGTTAGGTGACCTACTCCCGCCTGAATTCGCAGAGTATGAGGACGAACTCTGCTTCCCTGACACCGAGCCCTGAAAATGAGCCAATGAATCAATAACTTTCTTTTTCGTCCTTATTCACTTTTATTCCTGTGTGTATGTCTTTCTTTGTTTTGCAAAGTCAATATAAATAAAAAATGTAATCACCCAATCACAAAAACAAGCCCATCAGCAGAACTGTCTTCACCTATTTGCTTATTGATTTGAAGGTGCCGCAGTCTGCATTCCTCAGGTTCACAAGTTCACAAGAACATGCTCCTCTATCCTCCTCCTCCAGACTCCTATTTCCCTCAAAGCAGAGGGCTGGATTACACCCAATGAAAAAAGACTCTGCACTTGTGGGGGTGTTCTACTTCTTTGCGGGTGAGTTGACGGCTCTGGGGCCATTGCTGGGAAGGTCTAATACCGGAAAAAAAGTGGATTGGACAAAATCGGAGGCGAATTTTTCTTTGCGTTTTTGCTGACTTGCTTGTCTTTGAGGTGCTGTTTGGGGGGGTTCCGGGTGTTTGTGGGTATATTTTGTGGTCTGGGAGCACTGCTGGCACAGTCTAATTTTGATTGCATTTGTTTTTCAGGAAATCCATGGTGGAAAATGGGAGTTATGACCTAGCTCCATTTTTGCTTTTTGCCTGTTTGGCGGTGTTGTGCTTTTTTGCGGGTGGGTTGGCGGGTCTTGGGGCATTGCTGGGAAGCTCTAATACCGGATAAAACTGGTTTGGACCAAATCCATGAGGAAAAAGTTTTTGCTTTTTCTGACATTTCGGTCAATTTAGCGTTTTCGTGGGCCTGTTTGGGGGGCTTCCTGGTGTTTGTGGGTGGGTTTCGGGGTCTAGGAGCACTGCTGGGTATGGATAGTTTTGATAGCAAGAGGTTTGAAGAAAATCCATGGTGGCAGAGGGGAGTTAGGGCCTAGCTGCAGAGCGCGCACGGAGTGATTTTGGAAATTGCCCAGAAAATGAAAAAGTGCCCATTTTTGTACTTTTGCTTTTTGGCTGTTTGGGGGTCTTCTACTTGTTTTTGCCTGGGTTGACGGCTCAGGGGCCATTGCTGGGAAGCTCTAATACCGGATAAAACTGGTTTGGACCAAATCCATGAGGAAAAGCATTTTTGCACATTAACTTAGGGCTCGTTAGGGTTAGCACTAGCAGCAGGGTTGCATGTGTTTCGGGGTGTTCTAGATTTTTGCAACTGAGTTCTGGGGTCTTAGAGCACTTGTGGGAATGTGTAATTTTGGTTGCAAGTGGCTTGAAGAAAATCCATGGTGGGGAAGGGGGGATTTGGCCTAGTTAAAGAAAGCATTTGGCACTATTCTTAACTTATGGCTCGTTAGGGTTAGTAGTATTGTATTGCATGTGTTTGGGCGGGGGGCTGTTTGTGGGGGGGTTTGCGAGTCTTGGAGCGGTGCTGGGTATGGATACTTTTGCTTGCTTGCAAGTGGTTTGAATACAATCCACGGTGGGTAAGGGGGGATTTGGGCCTACTTTACTTTCAAAGTATGTTTTGTCACCATTTTCTACTAGGCCTCGTTTTTTGAGATCTGATTGGGGGTCTTCTTAGGGTCTTCTACATTTTTGCGACTGGGTTTAGTAAGGGTCTGGGAGCACTGCTGGGAAGGTCTAATTTTGTTCTAAAACACAGTTTACAGTACACCTAGCTTGAGGGGAAGGATCCGCTAAATTAATTCGCCCATGCTTATTATCCTTCAAAAGGAGACTCAGACAGAGTAGGCACTTTCAAAATATTGTACTGTCTATTAGGAAACTCAAAGTGTCACTTTTTGCACTACACAGCGTACATACCTTATATTTATTTGTCAGTGGTGTTCTAATATCACTTCCTGTTTTTCCATCAATAATTATAGGCCGGGTTTCAGCCTGTGCAATGGGAAAAAAAAGGATGAAGTCAGGCTTCACATTAGCGAGCCGCAATTCAGCATCCGGCAGGCAGTGGACAGGGTGTCTTCTGGTCACCAACATTGATGGACGGAGCGTCAGATGGAATGGAGGAGTCCCGCTAATAAGAGGAATGGTTGGATGCATCTTACAACTTCCCAAATTCAACAGGACAACTACAACAACATACAGATACAGTATCCGTTCTTTCCTAATTATCTTTTAAGTAATGTTATTGCTGTGAACTTCTATGAGTGTGACTCTGCATTTCTTTGATCTCTGCTTCTAAATTCATCCCTACAGCCATTGGATAGGTTTTACTTCTGCTATTTTTCAAACCTAATTTATTGTACGAAGTGATTCTCTGAGTGCAGAGATAGGCAAGTGAAAACGCATAATTATTACTGCAGCCCTGTACTGTCGCATTCTTACATTCACGGTTGTCGAAAGTACTACTTACTTTTCAGTAACCATGCATGCAGTAGTGCATGCACTTCCTTTATGTCACTTAAAAGATTCATGGTTAGCTTTGTACCCAAAGATTTGTTTATCTTCGATTATTGTTTGTCCATGCTGTGCTTTTTTTTCTTCTCTCAACAAAACTTTCCCAAAAACCCCCATTCCCATCCATTTTCCAAACCCTAACCATCTTCCCCCGGGCTGTGTGGTTTTGATTGATGTGTGACTAAATGACAGCAATAATTCCACACACTTGCTGGGGAGGATAAGGTCATAGCAACAGGCTGGTGAAGGAATCCGAGGATATATTCTTACTCAGCTTGACACCGAGTCACTATTGGCAAATTAAAGCAGATTTTCATGTGCGCCATCAACTTGATTGGTCATCAAGAACATCCTCCTCCTAGACGTGGCAAATGAAATTATTACGCTGCTGTGTCCTTCACCTTCAGTACTATTTCTTGTAATAGTAGCCAATGTCAAAGAAATTCAACGCAAGTAGTAGTTATACTTTAAATACTTTACCATTTGTTAGGCTACATTGTGGCACTGTTCTAGTGTACTGTCACCTCCTATATTCTCGATCGTACCGTTCTAATGCTACGGTAAGGACAAACAAGGTTTCATTTTCTTTTTTTTCAGATGCTGCAACTGCCACTGTGTAACACCACAAGTACCACCGCAATGATGACATTTCATCCGCCCAGGATTGCCAACCTTAATCGCCATTTCGCCTGCAGCCAGCCCTGTGCCTAGCCCTATTTCCAAACACAAATTGCAGGTAAGATAAGCGTTTGGGGGGAGGTAGTATAATGAAGTATTAGGAGAGACGAGAGACTGACACTAGTCCTAGGACTATTGAATTCAACTACTCTGTGAGAGGCACTTAGTTTTGTAAACATTTGGGCCATTAGTACTTACACAACTTGAATCAAGATGCCACTTAAGTTTCAGGACTAGTGTTAAACCCCCACCCACCAGCCTCAAAAGCAGTAAAAAACACGTATGCTAAGATAAAGTTTAAAGTATATTTATATATCCACTAACATAAATCTCCCGCAAGACCCAACCCACCCCCCCCGAACCCCAACGAATGTCCCTGAAAACGAAGTCCAAAAAAGTAGAAAACCCAACTCCCAATTCCCACCCCCCAGAAGTCTTTAAAAAAGGGGCAAGGGACAGTCTCCTCCTACTGGCTGCTGTTGACTTTTCAGGCCAGGTCAGCATGCTCCTTGCAGAGGGTCTCGAGCAGGGTCTTGGTGTTGAGGAGCTCCTGATCGAGGTAGGAAACTCTCAGGGAAAGGCGGTGCATCCTTTTTTTGCAACTGCTGTGAGGGGCAGCTGATTTCTTTGCTGCTTGGTGGTGGCGGGTGGCTGCGGTACCCCGGCTCCGTACCGCTGGAGACCTGCGCTGACTGGCTGACCCAGGGAGCGCGGAGGAGGATGCAGGTGTCGCCGTGGATGTTGTTGACGTACTCTGCGTGTCCTCCTCCTCCTGGGCCACCAGCTGCCGATATTCGGCGACAGTCGCCTCCAGCCTCCGTTGCCGGGCCCTTTCAGCCAGCTCCTTCCTTGTTGGTTTGGAAGGAGCATCTATATGACATAGTTTATCAAAAAATGAAAAGGGACACTTGTTACACCTTACAACCTTAGGTTTAAGGAAGAAGAGTACCCTCAAAAACTCAATGCAATTCGGAGTGCGGTATATGTGTTTCATCCGCCCCGCATTGTAGATATGGCAAAGAAAAAAGAAAAAAGGAAAAGATAAATGATGTGCAGAAAATCAATTAATCTTTCTCAATTTTTAATTGATTTTCTGCATCTTTCTCAATTTTTAATTGATTTTCTGCACATCATTTTTCTTTTCCTTTTTTCACTTTGTAAGTGGGGAAACCCTCAAATAATCCAGAGGTGCCTCTGGATGAGGCTGGCAGCTAACACACAGAAGAAATCCCAATGATAACTGCCATATCTACAATGCGGGGCGGATGAAACACATATACCGCACTCCGAATTGCATTGAGTTTTTGAGGGTACTCTTCTTCCTTAAACCTAAGGTTGTAAGGTGTAACAAGTGTCCCTTTTCATTTTTTGATAAACTTCGACTCCTATTCCGGGGAAAGAAACGGACACAGAAATTCCTCATCCCTCCATATTGATGAACTTCTTCGAAAGAAAGACATAGTCTGTAACCAATGCTCTTTAAGATTAACACAAAATGATTCAGCAGAAAGTTGTGTCACAGTAGAACTAGCAACATGGAAGCACAGTACATAACTATTGTGGCCAGTATCTATCTAACCTCCCGCTTCTTCATCCTTGCTATAACATTAGTGGGAGTTTAAGGAATCCATTCTACGAGCACTATGGACTCACTCCATTAGAGTCGACTATGACAGTACACCAGTCTTATTCTTCTTCTTCTCTCTTGTTTAGCAAAATTGGTACGTTAACTTCTGCAAGCCGGCATAATGCCAGCGCAGTCAACTTGCACCCGAGAAAAACAGACGCCCGCCATGATGAGTGAGACAGACTTGCGTTACTGTACCAGTCCAGTACATGCAGGTGGTGATGCTCTTACTTTTCTATTACGGGTGGCACTGAGAATACTCTGTTACAAGGGCTACTGCTTAATTAATTTAACTTTCACCCTACAGTGCCAATGAATAGACACTAGAAAAGGAAAATGAAGAAGATAAATAATCTGATTATCTATCACAGCACATGGTATGTATTTGCTTACATATGGGATGACTTTAGGTGCTTTGCTTTTTATTGAGTGAACAGTGATACATCCACACAAGAATGACCGAGTTCTACTAAACTTATTAACAGAGGTAGTGAGCGGCCATCTTAATAGCCGGATATATGCTGTGCTTGCAATACAAACTACTGCTACTATTCATGGTAGTATTCGGACAAAATTACAACTTCTTTTCCTTGCCTTTCCTACACTGGGATGGACATGCGGGTGCGGTGTTACATGCTCTTTAAGGTAACACTTAGTTCATCCAGTGACCGTCTACTCTCTCGAGATACACATATGCTATCTAAGAGTCAGATAGTACCATGATCCAGGCATCCATCCATTCAAACTATATGTCAATCATTCTTCTTCATGTCTCTCATCTGGACAAACCTTACGTTTTCTCACGGGGAGCACACTATGCAGTCTGCAATCTCAATAAGTAAGGAATATAAGAGCTTACCACTGCCCGCCACTACCGTGGCAACCCGCACAGCAGTTTTGTCCGGCACTTGCACCGCCTCCTCCCCAGAACTTTCCTCCTCCACCTCCGCGCTGGGCCCAGCACCAGATGTTCCACCAACAAAGTACATTTAAGAATGTTAGATGTCATAGACATACACCAATCACTAGTATTTTGTCTAGGAATGAAGAAATGTGAATACCGAAAACAAGCTAATAATTTTTGACTGTCTACTCTAAAGTAAAAATGTCCCTTTTTCCAGGGAAGGGTGTTGTCTTGCTGCACTTTTTGGCACAACTGATGAATGCTTGCTTTTTAACACGCACCATTTGTCTCATAACAGACAGAATCTTCACTTCTAAGAACAAATCATCATCACTAGGACGGAGGGACCAACGATTCAGCACCAAAAAGAAAAATTAAAGTTCAAACCAGGTGAGGGCTCGGCTCGCCCACAATAAATGTGTGAAATAAATCACTATAAGCACTTTTCCATTTTTAATCAACCGTTTATGTTTTATGACAAGCTTGATTTTAATAAATATTTTTACTTCTAATAAAGCTTTAAAACTTAAATAGACTCTGTGGTTTTTGGTCATGAGTGAATGAGCAAAAGGTTTTGCAATTTGCAATGCAAGAGCCCGTGCCTCTGACACTTCTGGACTCTGACTCCGTACTCTTGTCCTGCGTTGGATAATCATCATTGGGGATCAATCATCGATGAATTCGGGAGCTAAATGATTCTGCCACACTATCTAGTCAGTAAGGAGATTGGGGGTTCTTCAAAGTCTGATATCACTGAGGTATGTGGAAAGTCTACCTGCGCCTATTATAATTGATAAACAATGCACTTTAGTGTCCATAGTTCTGTTTGTACAGATTTGTCCCTGCAACAGTAGTAGTATGGATTGTCCTCCTATCCAAACCAAAAGTAAAGTAGTATCTTATTCTTTCTTGGTGGTCATTCACCTTTTTATTGTTGGTAATTGTCAAAGCATAAACATTTAGAAGACTTGAAAAGACATTATGGACAATCCCAGAGGACTGCACTCAGTGCATAGAGCTATTGCTGACTAGAATGGGAGTTTCGTTTTCCACCTTTTGCCAAATGTTCAATCTTAGTTAGCTACACAGACAGACAAATAAGAATAATCTAGTAATACCACAGGGAGTCATAGTCGGGGCAGGATAAGAATTTAGATACAGTCTACAAGAAGATCAAAGACGATTTAGAAAAAATTGAATGAGGAACGCTAGGAAAAAATAAGTACTCTATATTAAAATTAAAACTTACCGGGGCCAGCAAAGGAGCCCTCGCCTGACCGATCCTGGCCTTGTTCAGCAGCAGCAGCCTCCTCCAATGTCCTCTTGCCCCTGGAGGGAGCTGATGTACAACATGAAAGAAAGAAAGACCCAAAAACATGGATGGTTGTTGTCAACCAAATCAAACATTTCAAAAGAACAATAACAAAATCTTTTGGCGAAATTGAACGGGATATATTGACCTATCTCATGTGGTCTACTACGATATTAGTATTGCTTGATTTGCGGACCGTCGACTTGGAAAGTTATGCAACTCACTAAACAAACTACTAAAAAGGTTCGCCTAGGACTGGCAGGCAGCAGTCCGCAGCACGCAAAGTGACAGACAAACTCCGTCGTGATTGCAGATCAGCGACAACACTAAAAAGTTTCCTACTACATTAACCAGTCATTAAAATACTCAAACTATCAATCCACCACCACTATTTCTTCTCATTGCCAGGTGTACAAAGGAAGGACTGGACTGGAGTCTGTAGGGGCAGATTTACAATCCCCTTGCGGCTCTTTTGCTCCATTGTTGCGTGACTTTTGTGATGCAGAGGCATAACAAAAGAGGCGCCATGGTGCGGTGTATATTAACAACGTGACGCATATGGGAGATGCATCACGTTGTAAAGCCCTGCGTCATCAGGGAGCGTTCCGGCGCAAGGGAGGGCATTCCTGCGCAGGAACGCATCTTAAAAGTGGCTGAGGGAAATCTACAAGATGTCAATCAGTCACTTTTAGGACAATGATGCGTGACTCAAACCCTGCGCCTGCTTGAAGCAGACGTACAGCTTGACGCAGCATTGGGGAGATAGGGCACCCCAGAGCATTGCTGGAGCTGCGCCATCGTTGTCACGCAACTCCAGCAATGCGCCGCCTTTACGGCATAGATGACGTTTTGGGCCCATGGTGCCCCGCATTGTAAATACGGCGCACCATGGGTGGTGGTGGCGTGGCGCACAATTACTGGCGCATCCCTGCTACTTTGCAGGGATGCGCCGGTAATTGAAAATCTGACCCTTAGTGTCTAGCATTACGCAGTTCTTTACACTACACTCATATATAATTTCTCAGGCCAATAAAATGAACACAAAATAGAAAATAAATAAGCATAGTAGCAAGGCTACTGAGAAGGAGAGCAGTGCACCTAAAATGCACAGAAGATTTTGAAATATAATTTACCTACAATGTAATCGGCAGCAATATTGCTCTTGGTAAAAAACAAAAATGTGCAATATAATAACACACAGAGCGGGAGAAAACGGAGTAGTGATGAAATAGCTAGAAATAGCTACTACTACTCACCAAGCCCGGGGATCTCGATGCTGAGCACGTCCAGCAAGTCGTGTTCCCGGTCCATGAGATCCGTCCAGCGGTGGGTGGCCTGGTTGTAGGTGCGCCGGAACCCAGAGTGTTCAAACATGGCCCGGCACACCTTCTCCCACCGCTTCCGGCGCTCCCGGATCCCGTAGCCGGTAGCGATCTTGCCGCCTCCCATGATGGTCTTGGGGAGGTGGTGCTGGACATGAAAGACTAGTGCGGCCACCTCCTCCGCACTAAAAATCTCCCGAGCTATTACTTGCTCCCCCCTCAAACGCCCGCACGGGAGCCGGGCACGGGGTGCGGGACCCTTCCCCTTCACGGGCTGCTTCCCGGCTCCCTTTACCATGGTCTGGGCAGAAAGGAAGGTAAATAATAAAGAAGAAATAGAATAGGGAAGAAGAAAAGAAAAGAGTTAAAAAAAGTTGTTTAAAATTAACCCAAAGTAGCAGAAAACACAAAAATATAGAGCTAGAAAAATAGAGAGATAGATAATAAGTAAAATAGAACAAAAAAAACTTCAAACAAGCAAAGGATGGCAGAGATTGACAGAGGATACAGAAAGCATGCCCAGAACCATAGCAATGAATGAAAAACAAGATGGCCGCGCCCGTTGACGACCGCGTGGGTAAGTTCGCGCGAGATGTTTCCCGCGATCACACGCGAACATGTACTAGCGAGCCGCACACTTTGCGAGATTACACATAGCGCCCGGAAACGGAATTACGTCACGCAGACAATATGGCCGCGCCCATGTACGACCGCTAGGGTAACTTCGCAAACCTTGCGCTACAAGCGGCTTGCGAACACGGAAAAAATCACGCAAACAAACACGCTGCAAAAAAAACTAATCGTGTATTCGCGGTTTCCGAAATCGATCTCTCACGAATTTGTGCCCCGCGAATCGCGCGAAATAGCAGAAAAACGATTTTTGCAAAACTGAAAACACTCAGCAGGTGCAAAAGTTCAATGTTAACATTAGTAACCATTCCCTCTAGTGCTTCCTGAGGGGCCCCTCCAGAGTTCAGTTGCCTACTTGCAACTATTCTATGACCCTGCTCTGACCCTCACAGCAGGCTCAGAGAATAGCTACAAGTATGCCAAAGGTCCTGCTAAAAAAAAATTAGACTGCAACAGAAAGCAATTACAGATAAGGAAGCAGGTGCCAGACTGGAAGTTCAAATTCAGTGAAACATTAATCAATCAGCCCCTAATTCATTCATGTCAGTTGAGGCAGGGCAGGTGTGCTTTTCCCCCCATAATCTACAGTGATGAAACACAGGGTGGCATGGGTGAGGCAGAGGATGGCAGTGGTGAAACAGAGGGTGGCAGTGGTGAAAAAGAGGGTGCTGTGATGAACCAGACGTAGAAACAACATGGTCGCGACCGTTGCTACCCGACAAGTAAGTTCGCGTTTACGAACTGGTAAAAAACCCTCGCGAAACGGCAGAAACACTTGCGAAACCAACAAAAAAAAAATCCGCTAAATTCGTGAGAGTTCGCGGATTTTGCGGATTGCGAATCCGTAAATAGGCAAGTTCGCGGATTGCCAATTCGCAAAATCCGCCCATGCCTAACCACTACCAACACAGACACTAACACGGACTCCTCTCATGAGTCTAGACCTTGCAAATGCGCTAAGAAGCGGAAACACTCATCTTTCCCCGTTCAACCCTCTCCCTTTATGTTTGACCCCTCGGACATTGTCCACCCACGTTCAGCTGATCGGGTCCCTCCCCCAGCAGTTGCCGACTACATGCAAACACACTTACGTAGGAGGACATGAGGGCTCGTTTGAGATCTGAATGCCCCCGTCCAGATTTGGCTCATAAGGTGGTGCTTACTCCAGACATAGACTCTTCTATGACTACCTTGTTGAAGAAGTACAAGAAGGATCCAAAGAAAGGAATTGACCACGCCCTTCGGGCCTGCCAGGACAAGGTGTTAGACCTTTCAGGTCCTCTGGCCAAGATTCTTGAGTTAGCCCTCCAGGCACAGGAGACGGGTGCAGCCATCCACCCCGAAGTCCTGGCTTGCTGGGCGGAAATTGTGATCTGTATACTGGGTAACGCTAACTGCGCCTTGGCTTCTGAACGGCGCAAGTCTGTCCTGCTTACAATTGACCCTCAGTTGGTGAAGTTGGCCTCGTCTGAATCGGGCCCCCTGGCGGAAGGACAACTCTTTGGCGATAAGTTTGTGAAGGACATTGCCAAATTCGTGAGCACCTTCGCCTCTCTAGATAAGTCCCAATCCTCACTAAAGAGAGTGTTGCATCAGGTGTCTGTCTGGTAGGGCCGGGCGTGGCAGAGGATGCTCGACCAGCCGCTACACCAACCCCAGTCCTCAGAGAGGTTTCACGCCCAGATGCAGGGGTTACACCCAAGAGCTAGAACAGGCCGGCTTCTATCCTTCCAGGTCTTGAGGCTACAGGAGCCGTTTCAACAGAGGTGTCAACCGAGGCTACACAAATTTTTACTCCCAGACTTCTGGTAAGTCCTGTGCGTCCGATGATTCCCCTGGGGGGCAGGTTATTACATTTTGTTGTAAATTGGACACAACTCACCACAGATGTGTGGATCCTTACACTGTGCAGGGTTATCAGATAGAACTTCTAGATTCCCCGTGTCAGGTGACCCCTCCTCGGCCTCTCCTTCTTTTTCCCTTCAAGAACAGATTGTTATATACTCAGAACTGCAAGAGCTTTTGGCCAAGCAGGCTATTACCGTAGGATCCTTCATTCCTGGAGGATTTTTCAGCAACGTCTTCCTGGTACAAAAGAAAGGAGGAGGCCAGAGATTAGTCTTCAATCTCTGAGAGTTCAACCCCTTTGTAGTCCACAGGCATTTCGAGATGGAGGGCATCCATCTTCTGAGAAATCTCCTATTGGAGAAGGACTGGTTGGTCCAGTTAGACCTCAAAGATGCCTACCTCACGGTCCCAATCTGTCCCTCTCATCAGAAATTCCTTTAATTTCAATGGAAGGGACAATGGTACCGTTATCGCACACTTCCCTTTGGCCTGTCGTCTGCCCCGTGGGTTTTCACCAAGCTCTTGAAACCAGTGGTCTCCCGCCTTTGGGAAATGGGAGTGCGCATGATTGTCTCACTCGACGGCATGCTGCTTCTGGCTCAGGATCGGAACCTCCTCCTACTCACTCATTTGGAGTGGATGATGTCCCTTTTACAGGATCTGGCCTTAGTCATAAACATCAAAAAGTCAATGCTAATTCCTAGTCAACAGATAGAATTCCTGTGTTACCAGATAGATTCAGTATCAGTGCATCTTCTGCTCTCATTGACCAAGATCAGGTCTATCAGAAGGGAAATCAAAGTCACTCTGTCCAAACAAATGATTTCACTGTGAGTTCTGGTGAGAATAGAGGGCCTTCTAGCTTCCTCCATTCAGGCCATCTTCCCCGGTCCTCTGCACTACCGGACCCTTCAACGCCTAAAGATTTATTACATTCAGAAGAGGTTTCATTACGATCATCTCATTCCTTTGTCTCCAGACACTCGAGAGGAGCTTCTTTGGTGGCTGGAACACATGACGGCCTGGAATGGAAGGGCGATTTTTGGCGCATCCCCGGACGTCATTGGCAAGTCTGACGCCAGCCGATGGGGATGGGGTGCTTGATGTGGAGACTTTGCCACAGGCGAACGTTGGTCTGCAGATCAGTTAAAGTTGCACATCAACTGCCTCGAGCTACTAGCAGGCTCATTTGCGATAAGGTCAATATCTCCTCTGAAGAGCAATTGTTGCATCCTCCTCCGGATGGACAATGTTTCGGCAGTGAGATATATCAATCGCCTAGGGGGAACGAAGTTGCGCATGTTGGTCAACATAGTGAAGGAGTTCTGGCACTTCTGCCTAGATCACAAGATCACCGTCATAGCGGAGTACTTGCCGGGCAAGCTCAACCAGGCGGCGGATTGGAACTCCAGGTTCCTCAGGGACTACAGGGACTGGAGGCTTCACCCCACGCTGTTTGCGGAGATCATGAGTATGCGAGGCCCCTGCAGAATAGATCTCTTTGCCTCTTGCCTCAATGCTCAGCTTCCTTTGTTCTTCAGTTGGAGCCCGGACCCGATGGCGATGGGAACGGACGCTTTCCTTCACCAGTGAGGACCACTGAGGAATTATGCGTTTCCTTCGTTTGCCTTGATCCCGAGAGTGGCGGCCTTCGTCCAACGTCAGACGGCATCCATAGTGTTGGTGACACTGTTGTGGAAGACTCAGTAATGGTTTCCCACACTATTGGAGTTGTCTGTGGATCTTCCTTTTCAGCTTCCGATTTTCTCGACACTTCTCTAGGATCCAGTGGAAGCTTGCCACTCACTGGTTCTGCAGAACCAACTATCTCTCATGGTGTGGACGCTCTCAGGAGACATGAGAGCATTGAAGACCTTTCACAAGCAGCTGCCGGATTTATACAACAAGCTTGGGCTCCATTCACCCGGAAACGATATTCAGCTTCCTGGAAGCGATGGGTGGGTTGGTGCCTTCAATGGCAGGTGGATCCCGTGGGATCGGATGTAACAGAGATTTTGAACTTTCTGTCTGAATATGCGGAATCGGGCCATGCCTACAGGTCTGTTAATAACTTCAGGTCCGCAATCTCAGCGGGTCATGATCATATTGTTGCAAACCGGTGGGGATGCATCCCCTGGTATGAAAGCTTCTTCAGGGTGTCAGGGTGGCTAATCCCCCTCGTCCCAGATATTCAACCTTATGGGATGTTTCTAAGGTTCTGTCATTGCTTGAGTCTTGGCCAGATAATTCAGACCTTTCCTTGAAAAAGCTATCTGCCAAACTCACCATGTTGCTATGTTTAATTTCCTGTCGCAGAGTGTCTGATGTACGAGCTTTAGATCTAGCAGGCAGAATGTTTTATCCACAGTGTGTCTCTTTTATCATCACGAGATGGACAAACACAATGCCACATTCGCTAAAGTATCCTGCTTTCCCTCATAATAATAAATGATGTGTTTTACAATGTTTGAAATGCTATGAGGAACGCACTCTTGCACATAGGTCTGATCCGTTGGGTCAGTTACTAGTAGCTATTCAAAAACCTTTCAGACCGGTTTTAGCTGCCACCTTGGCTAGGTGGGTCAGATGGGTGATGTCAGAAGCTGGCATTGATGTCTCGATATATGATGCTCATTCAGCTAGAGGAGCTATGGCCTCTAAGGCTTACTTGTTGGGATCTCGTTTAGAGGATATCCTGAAAGCAGCTGACTGGTCTACTGATTCTATGTTTAAGGTGTTTTATTACAAGCCTATTTCTCATGTTTCTTCTGTTGTTATTGATGAGCTTTGAACCAGCATAATCAGAAGCCTCCTGTCCTGACATAGAATACCAAATTTTCCAGCTATCGCGACAAGAATTTTAGATTCTATTAAGGACATGGAGGCGAGGATTATCCCACCCGTTGGGACAGTTTATAGCAACTGTTAAGATGTATGATTGTTATATTCATAACAGTATTAAATGCCCACCCTAAGAGAATCAAGTTTGTGGGTTTCTTATTTTCACCTTGTTTCTATTTTCAGGAAATGATTCTAACAAGAACTAAGGTGATATTCCGGCCGGAGTTGGATCGCCTCCTAGTGAGAAGATGTTGATCGCAGGATTTGTGGATTATATTCTCCATTGAGAATTCAAAGGAACTGTTTATCTCACCGTTGAGAGATGGGACTGTAGCTTGTTTCGTACTTATGAACTGGTTTTTCGCAAAGAAAGAGGAAGCCAAGATGGTGTCTCTCTATTTTGTATACTTTGACATGTTGCTATTGGCTGTTATGAGGAGGCGTGGTTCAAAGCCTCAAGGGAGATAATGTTTTTTACTTGTGTAGTTTACTTTTAAGTGGCTGCTGTGAGTTCAGTAAAGAAATTGAGACCGCAGAATCCTCGCCTCCGTGTCCTTAATAGAATCTAAAATTCTTGTTGGGAGAGCTGGAAAATGTTGTATTCCTCTTGTTCACGCTCTCTTAAACAGGGAATTTTTTTCTTGCTTCTGTCTTACAGTGCGTAGAGGTGTAAGGCTCGAACAGATAATATTTTACGGCTTCTTCCCTGGAATGAAGACAATGGCTACGTCTTTTTAAAGAGAGCCTCTAAACTCAAATAATGAGGTAGGATTATTTATAAAACTGACAGACACCGGCTGTGTGTATTTTACTGCAAATAAGAAGTGTGTGCAAAAAAGAATCCTCTATTACAGATATATCGAAATCAAGTGAAGACTATGGGCCCAATTCACAGAATGAATTTAAGACTAAATCCTAAACTTACTACTATTTGGTATTCACAGAATGCACTTACTACTTTCGGGATTCACAGAGTGAACTTACTACTTTCGGGATTCACAGAATAAACTTACTACTTTTGGTATTCACAGAATAGATTTAAGACTACTAACTTTACGTCTGCACTCGGGCGGAAATTCCGGCCTGGGGGCGGAGTTTCTGGCCTGGAGGCGGAGCTCCCGGCTTGGAGGCAGAGCTTGCGGCCCAGAGGTGGAGATTTCAGCCATGGCTAAATCCCCACCTCCGAGCCGAAAGCTCCGCCTCCAAGCCGCAAGCTGCGCCTCTGGGCTGTAAGCGCCGATTGTTTTTGTGCTGTAAGGGATACCTTCCGGCACAAACACAATCCCCTGAATGCAGCACTCATAGAAAGAGAAAGAAATTAGGAGAAATAAACATTTTATTTCTCATGATGTCTCATCTGGAAAGGTGTAGCAGTTTTGGCGCATTTCCAGTTCTTCCACTTATGGTAAATCTGAGAATGCCTCAGCATCCATGGGAGTTGCGTGGGAACACCCACCACCCATGGAATGTACGCAGGACTGAGTAACGCAATGCAGAGATTTACGCTGGGTTGCGTCACTCTGGATTTATCAAGCTTCTCAGGGCCACGCTTGATAAATCCCATTTAGTAGTTACATTGCGCTTGCACCCAGTTGCATTGCGCCAAAGCCTAGTGGCTTCTTCATAAATATTACCCTTCATTTGTTTTAAAGCACTGGTAAAGGCTGGCTTCACTAATGAGAATGTATATCTACCCAAACAAACACTTTTAGCAACATTAGGAATAGATAATGAAAGATTGGGGGGGGGGGTGGGGCTATTGTCCTAACATATTTTATGCAGTCTGCATGCTGCTCTTTGATGACAGTGCGTAACAGTCAATGTTCTATATATCAGGGTTGTATCTTGTGAACTGCGGTAAGAAAGGGATCTCTGGGCCATATGTATCAACAAACTATTTTGCATTTCCTAAATAGTGAATTTTAAGGAATCGCTATTTAGGAATTGTATGAAAAATCGCTATTTTTTTAGCGATTCCTTAATATTCCTTATTTGCAAGTTCGCATTTTGCGAATTCGCAATTAAGGAATAAATTCCAATGCATTCCTATGGGCAAGGAGGCCCATAGGAATGATTGCGAAATAATTCTCAAATTGCAAATTCGCAATTTGCTAATCGCAATTTGAGAATTATTTCAAGGGTGCAGGGGTGTCTCAAAGACACCCTGCTGCACCCCTGAAATGTACATGTGTGTGCATATGGCGCACATACATGCCCTATGGGCATGTGTGTGCATCACATGCCACCTTAAAAAATGCCAAAATAAGCATTTTTTGAAGAATTCGCAAGTTACCATCAACTAAAAGTTGGTGGTAATTTGCAAATTCTTAACCATATTTCGCTAGCCAAAAATGCTACATACATAGCATTTAAGGAATTGCAAAATTGCTATTCCCTAAATGCTATGGGAAAATAAGGAATCGCACAACTTTGCAATTCCTTATTTTGGGAATGTTTCATACATCCCAAAACATGCAAAACGGCCGTTTGCGAGTCGCAAAGGCCGAAATTATGCGAATTTCGGCCTTTGCGATTCAAAAATGGCTTGATACATATGGTCCTCTGTGACAAAAGCAGTAATCCACTCAGCTATCCACATAAAATAAAGATCTGTGATCTGCTGCAGGCATTTTAACCATCTGCGCTACTTTATGGCGAGTGAAAACTGCCCCAAGACAAACTCCAGTTCAGCAGGAACATTGATCACAAGAGTTGTCATGACATTTATGTCTGAAAGGTGGATGCTCAAGAAAATTTGCCGCAGGTGTTTTTAAATCTTAAGCTATTGCTAAACAACTCCCTCCCACCCCCCTGAGGTCAGTGCCCCTCCCCAGGTCAGCGCCCAGTGCGGCCGCACCAGTCGCGCTGCCCTAAGCCGGCCCTACTGACAGACTCTGCAGACTGCCCTGTCTGTAGGGCTCAGGCTAAGACCACCTGAGGTCTAACATGCAAGGCTGAGGACACTGAAGAAGGACTGGCCAAGAGAACACACACCTGTGAGGCGCGGGAAGGAATGTCTGGGAGGCAACAGGCCCGCAAACTCCCGAATCAACAGCAGGTAACATCCTAGTCTGTTCTTGTGTTTTTTGGTGGTAACCTGACCATAAGACCCATAACTGGTATTATTTCAGCGGTGTTTCGAATTTGCCTTACAGGCTGTTCGCTGTTCAAAGTCCGGCAGATGATTAGTTGTTGCGAACTTGTTTGCTCTTCAAAGTTCCTCTGAAATGTTTATTTTTCCTTGCAGTGCTGTTCCTTGGAAGAACTGTACTCCCCTTCGGCTATGCCAACACCGAGCGTGCCGTGGAAGGTGGAACGATATCAGGAATAATAAATTAGTGAGAGAATTACTTTACCTAATAAGGATTTCCACTCATTTAATTTGTTTACATGAATGGGGAATAACATTATGTAACGGCACATACCTTGAACTTTCTGCCTTTAGCGGATTCATTGACACTAGCCTTTTACTGCTGCTAAGCACAGTGGTTTTTCCTATCATAATACTCCTTTCAAGTACTTTGGCATTACTGCCTCGATGTACAAAAGTGAAATCCAACATTTGTGCGGTAAGTCACTTACCCCACTTTTATGACATTTTTATGCCATAGAAGGGTCTGGGTTCCGAACCATTTTAAAGTGCTGTTTGCACCGGCCACAGCTGCCATATAGCCCTTTATCATGATGGTGAATTTCCACCAGGGCTAGAAGAAAATCCTGGAAAGGAATTGCATAAAGTTCTATACAATAACCCTGGGCTGTGGATATTATCCATGGGTATGCGGTTATAGACTGACATTTTGGTCGAAAAGTTCCTAAAAGACCGCCTGCCAGAATTCGGACTTACCGGATAGGTCGGTGCTCTGTCCCTCGATTTCTGAAATATCTGCCGCTTTTGGGAAGAATTGGAGATGAAAGTCTTGTGAGCAGAAGAAGGAGCCTCTATTGTTTTGAAATCTGTTGAAGTGACAAACAAAGTGACTCCTTCCTCCGCCAGCCCTGGCTTTTGCCCTTCGTCCAAGGACTTTGCATAGTGACTGTTAGGCTTCGTCCAAAGATGACATTTTTTTTCAGTAGATCTTTATAACTTTCAATTCATGAAAACATCACGCAACATCCCTCACCAACCAAGTGAGGTGTAGAACATCCCCAGTGGTGCCACAATTGCACATATCTATGACATACAACGCTGACAATTCTGCAGCCAATGTGGCAAGAATCTAATAATGCCCAACATGCATGCAATCAGGGACGTAACAAAGGACCCTGCAGCCCAAAGCCAATGAACATCTGGGAGATATGGGAGACTCAGGGACCCCTCTGCGCATTCTGCAGAGGGGGGTGCATCGTTACGCCACTGTCTGCATTCAATCAACGCCAATCCCACCCCCAAAGTTTACCCTGCCCCTAGAGTCAGTGCTTCTCATCCTATGCAGAGACTTTCTAGTATGCTCAGGAACACCCAATTAGGATGCAAATGTATGCTGCAGGCCCAGGAGTCATCTGCACCACTCCTACCCTCACAATACTTAACACGTCGAAAATGTCGAATCCCATGTGGGCCCTTTAGGGTGGTCGTTCCTCAGACTTATTCTCTAGGGCTAGGAATAGAGCACCACAATCTCATTAATGCTTACTGTTTTACCCTGCACAGCCCCACCAGTGTAGCCACCTCTGAGTTGGCCCATTTGGGCACGTCAAACAACCATTTGTGAAGATCCAGCATCAACTTAGCCTTCCAATTCATCGCTATACTACTTTGGGCAATCATTAAGGCCAGATCCAAAAAGTTGCAGAGGCTCCAGTGGTATGAGTCTCTATGCTACCTCTGACGACACTTCCTCAACCTCCTGCCAGTATGTTTGTTTATGGCAGCCAACAATTCACATGCCCTATTAAAGCAACACAAACTAGGGGAGGAGGTCAAAGGGAGACAGGTGGTCTTAGGCCCATATATAGGGCTAGAATGCCATGGCACTAGATGCCTGAGATGTTAGAAGCTCAAAAGGGGATCACAAGTAACCACTTTAGTATTTTAAGGTTTCAATACCCGCTGTAGAGATGGAGTGGTGAGCAACCCTGAGCAAAATTGAGCCATGGAATGAAGTGGCCGGCCAAACCATTGTGGTGCACAGGAAAGACTATGACAAAAGCTTTCCATGCCCAGAGAAGGCTACTATCAACATGAAGCTCACAACACTGCCACCATCAGCCATCAGCCCACATGCAGAAACAAATAGGGGCTGGGAGTGCTGTCACTGGTGAAAAATGCAAATTCAGAGGAACCCTAAAACAACAAACCAAGGAAGTGAGAGAAGTTAGAGATTAGGATGGTGCTGACTTGGTGCTGACTTGGTCGTGGACCAGGGTCAGCGGACTCGATAATTCTCACCTCGGTGCCTACTCTAACCATGGATTACACTCAGCAACTCTGGGCATTAGCTTGCCTCATCTCCACAACGGCCCCCCACATACGCCGGGGATGCCTGGTTTCACCTTGGAGATACCCAGTAGGGACCATCTCACAGGGAAAGCCAGGACGGGTTCCCCAGCGGTCTACAGAGCAGAGATACTCCTTCGGGAGTCGATTCTAGCGCTTTAGAAACCCACAATCAATCAAACTCGAGACTCCACTATGTCCACTCTCACAGACCTTTGTCTCGAATTGGGCAAGTCGAGGAATTCTAAAGCAGCTGTTGTCAGGAAGTATAAAAACAGAAATCGAATCAAATGAAGGATCCAATCAAGATTAGAAGAAAGGCACTAGCTCTAGTAAATAAGTCTATGAGCAGGAATATGAGGAGCATTAGTCTCAGGGAATTGGGAAATGTCTGCCTGCAAAGGTGGCCAGGGGCAAGTGATCTAACTAACTAAACAGTTTCACTTAGTTAAACAAGATATTGCACACAAATAACACATCCTACAAGTTCCCATTGAACAAGAACCATTCAAAACTACACTTTCACGTGAAATACTGGAGCAGCCTTCTTTCCTGAAAGCAGGCAGCCAACGTCTCCAGTCCTACAACCTTCAAAGTTATCAAACAAAGGGAGTCTTCTTACTTCTTGAACTCCTCTCTTTCCCAGGTGCAGAAAGGTAACAATCTAGCAATTAAAACTACAAAGAATCACACATAAAGTTACACAACAACATTCTAAACTAACAAGTTTTATGGCAGCTAAAGTTACCTGGAACGAAAGGAAGACATTATGCACAGTAACCAAAATGCACAATTTCATTCAAAATGGATGCTACATCCTAAGGCCTTCTCATGCTAAGATAACTTTATTTTGAATTCACCCCTGCTGTGGTTACAGTCTAATATAAAATCACACATATTAGTCACTATAAGTATGAGATTACATATAAATGTGTAAAATAATTGATTATGTGCATTGAAGATTAATACATTAACTATATAAAACGAAACCAATTACTCTGCCTTACCAATTCCCCCCTCTGATGTCTCTATGAGTCATCACACAAAACATCTGCAATTTCCTGATGACAAATCAAAAACAGTTTGCTGTTCGCTGCTGATTGCTTTTAGATTCCTCCACCTTCTTCAACTCAGCTTAGACAAAACACTGTCTCCTCCATTTCTATTTCTTCCCATTTTTTAGAATGAATTCCATCCTCTTCCTTCATCATCAACAACATTTGTAAAGCGCGCTACTCACCCGTGAGGGTCTCAAGGTGCTGAGGGAAGGGGAGTAGCTACAAGCGAACAGCCAGGTCTTAAGACGTCTTCTGAAGGTCAGGAGGTCCTGGGTCTGACGCAGGTGGATAGGGAGGGTGTTCCATGTTTTGGCGGCGAGGTGGGAGAATGATCTTCCGCCGGTGGTCGTTTGGCGGATGCGTGGTACGGTGGCGAGTGTGAGGTCGGCGGAGCGGAGCTGGAGGTTCTGGGTGTAGAAGGACAGTCGTTCGTTGAGGTATGCTGGTCTTCCTTCAGATGGTTTCTCTCCACTCTTCTGTTCTCTAGGCTTTTCCCCTCTCATCAGTTTGAATCCCTTTATGTTCAAGAACGAAGAAATCACACAAACTTCAATATTTTCATTTAGGTCTCAATACAGTACCTAAAAGTCCACTACCCAGCACACTAAACCATTTGCCTGTAGCAGAAAAACCTTTCCCGATTTCATCCCATGCATCTTTTGCTTCTAGCTCCATCAAATCATTAGATAGACTTGTAATGTTTTTCCATATACTTGTTGATCTCCTTACTCTTGTCTGGATCATGCGTGCAACATTGCTTGACACACAAAACATTGCAAACTTTGCCTCCTTTTCCAAGCAAAATATCCAAAACAAATCTATTTTGAAGAACAATGGCTCTCATTTCTGAGTTAAAGGCATTCAAGGAACTGGCTGTATCATCCACCAATCTGTCAACTAATGTGGACAATTTTTTAATCTTTATGTCACTTAAAATCACACCTGGTAGCTGTGATGCACTACAAACAGGTCTCCCATGGCTTGACTCTTACCTCCTAACACATCTACATGATATACCTTTGGGACTACTAATCCCATATAGCAACTACACTACTACCCAATTTCAAGGCAACTCGAAATAGGCATTTGTCTATAGTGCACTCCAGGCACTGCTAGTTCTCTTCAAGTCAGAATAAACTCATTTTTAACTTCTACTTCTTCTACACACTTACTCCAACCCACCTCTAGTGAATTTTTAACTCAACGCTTGCATTGTATAAAACATAACTTCCATTCCTTTAACATGTACAGACTCAGACTAGTATGTACGCTGGCATCTTTCAATTCCCGTTCTTCCTTTTTCCAACTAGTAGCCTGGCTATTCGCTGATTCCGTTGAAATTTGTTCCCTTATTGCCTCCAGTTCTTACATAACATCATTCTCATCCCTTTTCATCTTACAAGTGAGATTGTCCCTGTTATAAGACAGCGGTGTATCGCCACACAAAAAAAGTATCCTTATTCCTTTACTGCTCTAACTGCTGCATATGCAATCAATGCTCTAAACATAGGTACTCTATGTATAGAAGGTCAACATTTGAAAAATTATAACCTAAACTACTTTGTCTATAAAAGAAACTACTAATAATGCTACAAGTTGGAGGATGAGTTAATGGAATATGAGGATAACTCATACCAGAAGCAGCAGATATTGGCAAATAAGTGTATGCAGAGCATCCTTTAGCATCTTTTTGTGACTAACCATGCAACAGCTTGAATAAAACGTTATTCAAATATTTACCCTCAGACACTTTCCCATGAAGAAGCTGTAAGTCAAACTCATGTTGCTTTCCTGGATCATTTAAACTAGGCTTTAAATCAAGCCTACTGTGCTCTTCTGCATGAGTAAGATTAGGCCTAAATGTAGCTTGAATAAAAAGTATCTTCAGTAGAGGAACTCAATAATGCGCATATCATTAGAATGATGGATACTATTGATGCTATGACCACTATTGCTCTATGCTGGTTCAATAAAAGACTCATAATTCCTCGAGAATCAGAAAGGAAAGAGATGTAATAATATAAGCAAACAATCTTCATGTGTCTTCTTATTTGTGTAAAATTCTGCAAACTGTTGACTTGTTTACAATGAAAATCGAATTCAGATGCTTCAAAGTAAATTCCCATTCCCATGTTAATTTTTTTAGAATGAAAAGGAGATTTCTCCAAAACAATCAGTAGGTGGTTGTTAATCTTGTGCTTTCAAGACAATTTCACTTTCAGCAAAATATGTCTATTCAGGAGCTGAGTACCTTCGAGTAGGCATCCGTGTATTCTTTAATCTTCTGATAACTGTATGTTCACTGCCACTTTGCTAATTTGTTTCTGTCTCTTCATTGATGACATCCAAGATGTTTTCTTCAGCCACACACACTCTCCGTCTTTCTCCTCTCTTTGGACAACTTTAGTTTCTGGGCCACCGTCTGGTCACACTACTCATCCCTTCTCCAGGGTCAGAGTCGGCGCTTGCATCTCCATTGACTTGGGTCACTGTGACTACTTCTGGCTCATTCCTCACAAGACATTCACTCATCTCATTTTGACTTTGAGACACTTGTGTATTCTCTTCTTCTCCCTTTGAATTTTCCGGGTGCATAGGAGTTCGACTCTACAAATCAGTGGTTATTGTCTTCACCTATTCGTCCTCTTGTCTCACTCTTTTGATGTGAGAGGCCTGAATCCAATTTGGAAGGCCTCATATTTAACAGTAGATTTTGGGACCAATGACGCCTGTTAGGGGTCATGCCATCTCGCATCCAAGCACAATTTCTTCAATCACTTCTTCACCAAGACCCAGTCGTCAGGACTGAGTTCATGGCACTGCTCATGTCTTGGAAGGGGAGTCACCAACTCAACCTGGTGAGAGACAGAATGCACCACATCAGCCAGGCCTTTGCAGTAATCAAGAGCCATGCCATCTGTATTAGTTACAAGTGTAGTCACAGCAGTAAGACGCATGGCCCTGCCCATGATTATTTCATGGGGGACATTCCTGTCCTCCGATCCAGAATGCTTCTCAGACTTTTTATTATCAATAGAAGAGCATCTGGCCATTTTAGAGATGTAGATGCATACACTTTAGTAAGGCAGATTTTTGGCTTCCCATTTATCTGCTCCACAACACCAGAAGCATAAATTCTGTAACTACAGTGGAACCTCTGATCCACCTGCAAAGCTGCACACAAAGGTTTCATCACCTCATTCTTGAAGTGACTGCCATGATCTGATTTCAGAGAAGCCGGAATCCCAAAACAAGGAATCAACTTTCGAAGCTACAGTTTGGCTACAATGAGACTGCCATTACTTCTAGTGGAGTATGCCTCTACCCACTGGGAAAAGAGGCAAACCAATACCGAAATGTCACAGAGCCCATTACAGACAGGCAGCTAGACAAAATCAAGCTGCATATGATTAAACGGACCTGATCACCCTATGTGACTGTCAAGGGCTGGAGTTCTGCTGCCTGCATTTAGCTGCTGGCATGTGGTACACCTATGACATAACTCAGCTACAACTATACAGAACCTAGGATTGAACCAGTTAGTGCAAAAGAGATGGACCATGGCATCTCAGCTTATGAGGGTGGCACCATGGAAATAAAGTGCCATATGAGGCAACATACTGTCAGGGTACACAACACAATCATCTACAGAAGACCACACCTCATACTCATTCTTAGTACATCCTGCTTTGTTCCCTCTCTTCTGCTCAATGTGTGGTGCTTCTTCTTTAATCTCTTCACCTCTTCCAAAATATCAGCAATGGCTAGCAAAAGGTTAAAAGATGCGTCCTGTTCAAATAATTTTAATAGCCTCCATTGAATGTTCAAGACCCAAGAGCACAGTACCTGGCCACCTCATCATTGTATCTATTGCTGGCCGTTACAAAATCATTTCCGCGCTTGTTTAATGCACATTTTACAACCACCACTTCAGTCGGTTACTGCAGTGCATCAAGTAGTTCTGTTACGTAGGTCCCACTAGGAATGGGGCAGTCAGACAAGGTCATGAAACCCTGACCACAACAGTCCAAAATCATGGTGGCTATCAGTGTAGATAGTGACTCTTAAATAGTCAGAGACACAACAAACTCTGGTAAAAGCGATCATTTCAGCCACCTGTACAGAGGACACAGTATATAAATAAGAGGCTTCCACTAACCCTCTAAGATGCAGACGGCATATGCCGCTTTCAAAATCACTCTTTCATTTCTCAAACAACATATAATCAGGGTCTTCCTGAGTGAGATCTCAAATATCTGGCCTTGGCTTGGTACACAATTCTGTGACATCCGGACAATCATGGTCTCCTCCATCAACACTTTCATCATCAACAGGCGATGGCATCAATGTGGCAGGCTTGAAGCATAAATATATTCGCAAAGTAATGTACTCAGCAGCTAGGATAATCTACTCATACTTAGTAAGCCTATTATTGGTCATGTTTTGAGTTCGGGTAAGTAGGATCTCTCTGAGTGAGGGACTAGGACTATGAGAAGATATCACATAAGAATTTCTTCTTTGTGATGAATATTGACAAAAATTGCATCCACCACCTTTAGGCAACCTGGTAACGGTGCAGCTACTGGGTCAACTTTGGCTGAAAAAAAAGCAACAGAATGTGAATTTCCATGCATTTGAGGAAGCACTGGCAGGGAACACCCTTCCCTCTCGGAGCAAAACAGAGTGAACTCTTTATAATAATCTGGCATTCCTAGAGCCGGGCTGCGAAAAAGATTTTCTTACAGCCAGAGGAAGACTTGTCACATGGTAGCGGATCTGGCACATCCTGGTGTGTAAGCCTCTGGAGAGTCTTGGCCATTAGGGAAAAGTGGTAAATCCACTGGTGACAGTAATTCACCATTCTCAGGAGCATCCTGACTGCGCTCTGCATTTTGGGAGGGTTAATCTGCAATATCGCAGAAATTCTCTAGTGCAACACTTTTCTTGCTCCTTTCTCAATGAGATGTCCTAGATACAGGACTTCTTTCGGACAGTACGGCACTTTGTCTGGAGATACCCTGTGTCCATTATAAGCCACATGATTCAACAGAGCAATGGTATTTTATTTGCAAGCCTTTTTGTATTGTCGATGCCACCAATAGGTTGTCAATATATTTGAACAAGATTGAGTTACATGGCAACTTTGGGGTCTACAGAATCGTTTTCAAGATCTGGTTGAAGATTGAGAGCTCTCTGTATTCCCTTGAGGAGCTATATTTTGGAACCAGAACGAGAAGAGGAATTGGCTGTCTTCATGCAATGGTAAAGAAAAGAATGCTGTCCTGTGTACAGTAACTTACATAGTTGAGATTGAAAAGCAAGTCTCAACCCAATAATTTAACCAGGCTTGAGTCACAGATGAAAAACTGATGGCTCTCTTGAAATGGATGTACCTTTAAGGGAACTATCACTGTAAAAGGATTCACTATCTGTTTCCTACAACTTGAACTTGTTTTTCAGAGAGGGAATGTTTGGGACTTCCACTGTACATACTGTAGAATGAGTAGCACTAGTCTTGATGAGGAAGGACACTGAGTGATCATTCACCTCTCCCTCTACACATATGGACCGCTCTGGTCTTTCTCTAGGGTTGCACCAAACACAAAATCCTCCTCACCACTCAGGACTGTCATTGTGAGTGATTCGACCCTTGGTCTCCAAAAATGTTGAAGACTGTGACTGTTGGAAAGTATCTGAGTTCTGAAAAGGTTATGTTGAACTCTTGGATTCGGACTGGCATTATGAGGACGTGGCCTTATGGACAGAGCTGCCAACTGTGGAGCTGGGAAACCAGGTTTGAGCCTCAGCGTCAGCTCAGCATCCTGTGATTCTGGGCAAATCACGTAGGGCCAGATGTAGGTCGCCAATTACCGGTCGGTAACGGCCGATTTCGGCCGTTACCAACCGGTAATTGGTTTTTGAGATGTAGGGGGCCCGAATTTTACCGAATCTGTAAATTTACCGATTTGGTAAATTTACAGATTCGGTAAAATACCGACTCGGTATATTTACCGAATCGGTAATTCCAGATGTAGGTGGTACTTAAAATAGTGCCACAGGCCCTTAAGAATTAGTTATTTACCATGAAATACTGGGCCATATGTAGGTGGCCAATTTCGGCCGTTACCGACCGGTATTTGTAGTTTCAGATGTAGGGGGCCAGAAAATTACCGATTCTGTAAATTTACCCAATCGGTAAATTTACAGAATCTGTAAATTACCGAATCGGTAAATGTACAGAATCTGTAATATGGGATGTAGGTGGCACTGGAAACAGTGCCACAGGCCCTTAGGAATTCGTTATTTACCATGAAATACTATTGCATGGTAAATAACGAATTCCTGTGTACATACCCTTAGGGCATGTATGTGTGTCACATGGCACACAAGCCAGAATCAGGGGTGCAACAGGGTGTCAAAGTGACACCCTGTCCCCCTTGACAAATCGGTAATTTTACAGAATCGGTATTTACCCATTCGGTAATTGCCATTGATTCCTATGGGCCTCAATGCCTCAAGGCCCATAGGAATCAATGGCAATTACCGAATCGGTAAATACCGATTCGGTAATTACCGAATCTTACCGATTCGATAATTGTTACCGAATAAATACCTACATGGCATTTACCGATTTGTAAAAGAGCTTCAGGGAAACAAGCTCTTAAGACTCTCCACTGGTTGCCCATGCAGGAACGCATTCTGTTTAAAGCACTGTGTATTCCACACCGTGTAGCCCAGGGGAAAGGGCCTAATTATCTTCAAAAGCTCTTAACGATCCATCGTCCTAGACGTAATTTGAGATCATCAGGGAGCATGCTATTTCAGGTCCCTCGCATCTTTAAAGCGCAAATGGGAGGTCGCTCGTTCAGGTACTTAGCCTGCAAAAAATGGAACGAGCTACCGATAGAACTTCGTATGGAACCATCGGAGGTAAGATTCCGATTTAAACTGAAAACGTACCTATTCCCTCGAACTCAGGGCACTTATTAGTTCCTCTTCCCTCTCTGTGTTGCTAAGTAAAGAAGGTTTTGCTGGCTTTATGGATTGCTTCATAGCGCGGGGACACACTGTTATAGTGTAACCATGCGCTCTACAAATGGTTTTATTATTATTTAAATACCGAATCGGTAAAATTCGGTATTTACGATTCGGTAAATGCCATTTACCTACATATGGCTCACTATCTCATGGTAAATAACGAATTCCTGTTTACATGCACATCTGTGCATGTACACCTGTGCCATGTGGCACACATACATGCCCTAAGGGCATGTATGTGTGTCACATTGCACACAAGCCAGAATCAGGGGTGCAACAGGGCGTCAAAGGGACACCCTGTCCCCCTTGTAAATTCGGTAATTTTACCGAATCGGTATTTACCGATTCGGTAATTGCCATTGATTCCTATGGGCCTCAAGGCCATCTTACCGATTCTGTAATTGATTCGGTAAATATACCTACATCCCGATTGCCAGTTCTTAAATACCGAAACAGTATGATTCGGTATTTAAGAATCGGTAATCGGGGATTACCTACATCTGGCCCTTAATCTCCATGTGCCTACTAAAAACAAATGTGTCCTTATATAATGTAAGTGGTGCTCATGTAACATGCTCCAATTCCTCCAGGTTGAGTTTACGCAGTAGAAAACTTTTTTTTAAAACCTCTGAGTATTCAGTTTGTGCTGCATCAATGGGGGTTGGGGCATGTTAGGATGTGAAGGTCTTTGCATTTACACACTTGGAAGTGACATAACATTCAGCAAACTGTACTCAGTTGAGGTTGGATCGGCACTCCATTTTCCTGTGGCCCAATTTGTTGCAAAAATGACTCAGTGTAATTTTCTTCAATGTAGCTAAATACATTCCTGAATTCGGGTCAACAGACAGTCCTCGTCCTCTACCAGGTGGGACACCATTTCCAAGCTGCTTCCTCTGAACACCACCCTAAAATCCAACTTCCTGCATTCACCAATGCCAGGACCATAACCACGATTCTCTGTGTATGGACCATTCTGAAATCCTTTATGAACTAACTTTGTCTATGCCAACATGAATTTCTCCTTAATCCTCTTTTTTCTTGTTTCCAAGTCATCACTGCAATACTTTGCATAGCTCAAGTTCTCATCTGAAGGCTGTGCTTGCCAAAAGATTGCATTCTGCTGGACATGTGAGCTAATCTCTTGGAGCAAACCAAGAACAAATAGGACACAACGTTTCTCTGATTCGCCCACTTGGGGTTTTCAACACCACTTTGCTGACGGTAGCTCTCAAGATTTTTAGCCAGTCAATCTCCTTCTAGTGAACCTTAGATTTTAAACAATTTATCACTAGATTATACTTCTCCATAACTGCTGTAGAGGGACTGTGAGTTTGTGTATCCCTTAGTGGCTCAGTATTCAGCCACTGGACTGATAGCTTACACTCCACTCATTAATTACTTGAAATAACAATGTTAATGAAGGTATTCAATTCCACCCAAAGCACCTTTGAAATCTTGAAAAATCAGTCAACCTGTGTATACTACTGATCAGGGCTTTCTCTCGATTTCGGGAATTGTTTTATAAATGTGGAAAGATCACCAGGACTCCAAGACACATACGCTTCTTCATGAACCTCTCTTAAGGAAAATCTTTGAGCTTCTAAATCACCTTTTTTGTCTTCCTCGGCTGACCCTTCCGTATCTTCCTTTTTTCTTTTTCTGAGCCAATCTATCTATGCATTTCTAAGTATTACTCCACAATTGAATGTTAACAACCAATGTATTTAAATCCAGTTTTAACCCAGGAGTTTGCATACTCTTAAGTGCGTCTTCCATTATGAACATTCAAAAATGTTTTCTTAGGTTGGAACTTTTGGAAAGGCCAATCTCAAATTATGTAGCTATACCCTCAATAACCTTGTGCATCACACAACCATGCCTAGCAGTTTCTTTACATAGAAACAAAAGGTCATCTTCACTCTACCCATCTAAAAATCCCAAATCAAATGTTCCCTTGATGATTTCTTCCAACTCTACCTTTACCCTTACTACATCTAAGTTACTAAAGGGGCATCAGTCTCTGAGGACCGAGACTCAGGAATATTATTCTCTATAGTTAGCACATTTCCAATAGGAGTTGTTCCTGTTTGGGGTCTTGCTCTCAACTCTGCTAACGTATCTCTCCCAGGTACAACAACACTTGTGGCAATTGTGGGGGCATCAAGGATAGTAACAGCTATGACATTATCCGGGGACATTGTCGGTAGACCAGTCAATGGGATCGGTGGCATTATCTGTAGGGATGGAAATGGGATAAGCACCAATTGTGGATCCGAAAGAGTAACAGGCAATATCTGAGGAGGTGTAGTGTTCCAAGCATCCCCCCATAAAGAAGACTTTGATCTAGAGGCACACTGACACCGGTAGATGCATTTAACATAAGTTCTACTAATGACAGACTTTCCACAATTTGCTCAACCACGCTGCTCAGGGTGCAAACAAGTAATGAAATCAGTAACGATATCCTCCCTTCTTCGATTCAACTTCACCCCCTCTTTGCATTCTTCCTCCCTGTTTTCTCACTAGGCAGAACAGGATACATCCCAACTCCATAAATGACACTCTTCCTCCATGCTTGGTGTTCTGCATCCCACTTCACTTCCTCCCAACTCTTAACTATTCGTTATATATTACTCTGTGTAGCTTATGCTGCATGCTCCCTTGCAGTGAAGGCTTCATACTGAGCTGTTAACCACCAATCTAATAATTTAATTTAAATAATATAGATTCATTATATGTAGATATATCTTACGTGGATTCCTTGAAAAATCTGGCATGGTTGCAGGCCCCCTCGACTTATGGTAGATTCTATTTATCAGATTATCAGAGCCCCTCTTGTGTCCTCTGTACCTCTGACATACAAACAGTAACCACAGCAGAGATAGTAAAAAACACCCTACAGCTGGGCTCCTTATCATTGGGCCCTCCTGAGTTGAGCTACATTTAAAGTCCCTTCTGCAGGTGGAACAAGGGACTTCCCTCCGCCCTTTAAAAAGATTCTACAACTGAATATCAACCCCTAGAATATCATGGTACAAGAATATCAAGGGGAAAAATATCCAAAGGCAAGTGCATATATGGAAGTATAGATTTACTATTCTTAACTTCACATCTATGTACCTTCAAGTTATGTGTACAACATAGGTACACATATGTGGAGTTAGGTATAGACAATCTAGACTTCTCTGTCAATATTGTTTTTGATATGTTGTCCTCAATATTGTGTCCTATCGATATTCAAAGGCTGATATTCTGCGTGCAAAACTCTGAAAAGGAATGTTCCAAATGCTGATTAATTTTCTTGTCTATGATTCATAGACATTGTGGACAATCAGATTAAATGACTGACATTTCTTGCTAATTATTAGAAGATTCTTGTTTCTGCAGATCTGATTAGTGGAAGTGGCTCACAAGAGTTTTTTTTGACAAATTAAATACTTTAAAGACATAGAATAAACTTATCAGCTTGGGTGCTTCCACTGAACCTTGGTGCGTTTTTTCTTTGGGCATTCCATGCCGCTGCGAAATGCCATGGGGCAGATAATACTCTTTCACTGTTATATGGCGTAAAATGGAAACGTTCTGCTCATCCCTTGTATGTCCAGCACCAGTGATCATCATGTTTGGAGATTAAGACCCAATTTTGCAATTAGGATATAATATTTTTTTTTTCAGAATTGCCGGGCTAAGATACATAAAACATTATTTTTGCAGTCCACCGTTGGGATCACCACCAACATTAGACCCTCTGCACCTGGCAGTCTGCGTTCTAAACAAACCTTCCGACCAAGTTCTTCTAAATAATCCAAATAGATGGAAGACATTCTAACCAAATCAAACAGATTGATGACCTACCCAGCCTGAACACATTGAAGATCTTCTAAACAAACCAACAGATTAAACACCTAACCAAATCCAGCAGACTGAAAACCTTCAAACAACCAAAGAGACTGAAGAACGTCTAAAAAAGCAAAGAGACTAAAGACCCACCAAACCCAGCAGAGTGAATACCTTCTACAAAAGAAGCAGAGACTAAAGACCTACCAAACCCAGCAGACTAAAGACATTCTAAGCAAACCAAAGAGACTAAAGACCTAATCAAACCCAGCAGACTAAAGACCTTTTAAGCAAACCAAAGAGACTAAAGACCTAACCAAACCCAGCAGACTAAATACCTTCTAAGCAAACCAAAGAGACTAAAGACCTAATCAAACCCAGCAGACTAAAGACCTTCTCAGCAAACCAAAGAGACTGAAGATCTTCTAAAAACAAAGAGTCCAAAGATCTACCAAACCCAGCAGAGTGAATACCTTCTACAAACGAAGCAGAGACTAAAGACCTACCAAACCCAGCAGACTAAATACCTTCTTAGCAAACCAGAGACTAAAGACCTAACCAAACCCAGCAGACTAAAGACATTCTAACCAAACCAAAGAGACTAAAGACCTTCTAAAAATACAAAGAGATCAAAGACCTACCAAACCCAGCAGAGTGAATACCTTCTACAAAAGAAGCAGAGACTAAAGACCTACTAAACCCAGCAGACTAAAGACCTTCTAAGCAAACCAAAGAGACTAAAGACCTAACCAAACCCAGCAGACTAAATACCTTCCAAGCAAACCAAAGAGACTAAAGACCTAATCAAACCCAGCAGACTAAAGACCTTCCAGCAAACCAAAGAGACTAAAGATCTTCTAAAAAACAAAGAGTTCAAAGATCTACCAAACCCAGCAGAGTGAATACCTTCTACAAAAGAAGCAGAGACTAAAGACCTACCAAACCTAGAAGACTAAAGACCTTCTAAGCAAACCAAAGAGACTAAAGACCTAACCAAACCCAGCAGACTAAAGACCTGCTAAGCAAACCAAAGAGACTAAAGACCTGACCAAACCCAGCACACTAAAGACCTTCTAAGCAAACCAAAGAGACTAAAGACCTAACCAAACCCAGCAGACTAAAGACTTTCTAAGCAAACCAAAGATACTAAATACCCAACCAAACCCAGCAGACTAAAGACCTTCTAACCAAACCAAAGAGACTAAAGACCTTCTAAAAATACAAAGAGACCAAAGACCTACCAAACCCAGCAGAGTGAATACCTTCTACAAAAGAAGCAGAGTCCAAAGAACTACCAAAGCCAGCAGAGTGAATACCTTCTACAAAAGAAGCAGAGACTAAAGACCTACCAAACCTAGAACACTAAAGACCTTCTAAGCAAACCAAAGAGACTAAAGACCTAACCAAACCCAGCAGACTAAAGACCTGCTAAGCAAACCAAAGAGACTAAAGACCTGACCAAACCCAGAAGACTAAAGACCTTCTAAGCAAACCAAAGATACTAAAGACCCAACCAAACCCAGCAGACTAAAGACCTTCTCAGCAAACCAAAGAGACTAAAGAGCTTCTAAAAAAACAAAGAGTCCAAATATCTACCAAACCCAGCAGAGTAAATACCTTCTACAAAAGAAGCAGAGTCCAAAGACCTACCAAAGCCAGCAGAGTAATTACCTTCTACAAAAGAAGCAGAGACTAAAGACCTACCAAACCTAGCAGACTAAAGACCTTCTAAGCAAACCAAAGAGACTAAAGACCTACCAAACCCAGCAGACTAAAGACCTTCTAAGCAAACCAAAGAGACTAAAGAACTAACCAAACCCAGCAGACTAAAGACCTTTTAAGCAAACCAAAGATACTAAAGACCCAACCAAATCCAGCAGACTAAAGACCTTCTAAGTAAACCAAACAGACTAAAGACCTTCTAAAGCAACGAGACTAAAGACCTACCAAACCAAGCAGACAAAAAACCTTCTAAACAAATCAAACAGGCTGAAGACCTTCTTACTAAACCAAAAGCAATGATCGTTTCCCCACATGACTGAACACTTTCTCAGTGTCAAATGAAACCAGTACCCTTTTATTGGGATTTGATTTGAGATTTACAGCCTGATTCATGTACATGCCGTTTTGCGTGTCCCTAATAGCGAATCATAGCGATTCGCTATTGAGGACACGCAAAACGGCATTCATGTAGGAATTGCTACTTAAATAGCGATTCCTACATGTTCTTTATTTGCGAGTAGCAATTTGCTACTCGCAAATACTCCCCATTCATTCCTATGGGCCAAGAGGCCCATAGGAATGAATGGGGATTTGCGAGTAGCAAATTGCTACTCGCAACTAAGATAGCGATTTTAAGGGTGGCAGGGGTGTCCAAAGGACGCCCTGTAGCACCCCTAAAATGCACTTTTGGACAGGTGTTGCGCACACACATGTCCAAAGGACATGTGTGTGTGCTACATGCAACTTTGAAAAATGCTTTTAAAAGCATTTTTCTGAGTTTTTGCTATTTACCGACAGGTCTGACCTGTCGGTAAATAGCGGCCCCAAAAGTCCAAAATCGCTATTTTGTTTTGTGTCATGAATAGCATTTGAGGAATCTCTATTAGAGATTCCTTAAATGCCATTCCACGCAAATATGCAAATTCTTACATAGCGATTTTTGTATTTGGTATCATGAATACCAAATGCAAAAATCGCACTCGCAAAGGGCCAGATTCTCAGAATCTGGCCCTTTGCGAGTGCAATTTACCTACATGAATCAGGCTGTTAGTTTGTCAGACGAGGTATGCAAATGACCTGGTATGATTTATAGAAGTTCGCTCCTGCATAAAGTTAATCTGAAAATCATGCATTAAGCTTCATATTACCTTTGTAAAGCTATTAGCCAGTGTTTTCACCAAGATCTTCACATTCATGTTAATGAGGGAGAGTGGTCTGCAACTGGCAGCTGCAGGGGACCTGTCCCAGATCTGGGGATGAGGCTATTTGGGCATTGTTAAATTCACCTGAAACATGGTCTGTAATTTTCTACTCATTTTTGCAGCTTGCAGAATGGGGAACACTAAGCATTTGTTATACCACAGAATTCCCTGGGTAATCTATCATCTTAATGCACTTGTAATAAGGCGGATGGGAAAACTGTCATGTTTGTGACCGAGTACCTATCGGCCAAACTCCAAATCACCCGTAGGTTTCTCATGAGGGTCTCCAAAGTGATTTCCAGCATTTCATTAGGAGTCATCCAGCCAAAATCCAATATCCCTGTACACACAGGCACATTTGTTTGGAACATATTTTATAATCAATTTGTATGGTGCAAATAATCTTTATATGATACCTTTTAAACCATCTACGTACAGGAAAGCTGATTGGCTGTATTTTTGAGTTGGAAAAACTGAAAACTATATGAATTCCAAGCTTGCTGATGTTGCAGCTTACCTAGAGCATTTGTGGAATTATTTAAGAATTCTAAAATGAATCCTAAATGTGTTTGAACTAGGTGTAAATTAATGGAGGTAAATCTATGATTTTTATTTGTGAATGGAGCCTCTAGAGAACCAGTCACCTTAGTTAGGCCTATTTCCCTTACCGTGGTGAACGTGGCATCCTGAAAAAGTCAAAGAGGAAATTCAAACAGACGAGGTGACATATTGGCTGCTACATGGATCTTTATGGATAACGTCTTCTTCCTTATCTAGGGTGTTTTGTTTTGATGGTCTTTGTGTTGTTTCTTTTGGCTGCTTAACGGATGTATGTCTTTTCGTTACGGTAGATTTGTTTTTTGTGTATGATAGATTGTTTGTATTAAGGCTGTGTGTGTTTTTAATATTTTCAAAGACACATTTCCAATTGTGCAATCTGTTAAGTGTCTGTGTGTGTATTCTTTGTGATCTGTTGGACATGTACTTTTTCCCTTGAGTGTTAATTATATACTTCATAGCGCTATCTCACCCCACACTTCGTATCGCTACTTATTTCACAAAGAGACACAGAGGAGGCAGGTCCCTGCCCTGCACAGGCTGATCTGTGCTCCCTCTGTGCACTAGCAGCACTGTAGTGACAAAGGGCCACAGCAGAGGTCTCCTCCTGTCCATGCACAAGGGGTGAGACAGCTGGAACTATCAGCAGCAGCAGATTACAGGGCTCAGAACTCAAGGGGCAAAACAGAGCATTGACGTGAGAAGAGGTGGGAGACAGACAACTGGCACACACCAGTGCCTTCTACTACAATAAATACAACACTGGTGCAGCAAAGGGTTTTATTTGTCTTGTAACAAGATATGCAATGGCTTCAAGCTCCTCACCCACGCTCACAAAGCACTCCTTGACGCCGGACCAGCACACCTCAACAAAAGACTCAACATCTACACTTGCAACCGCCAGCTTCGCTCCGCTGACCTCGCCCTCGCCACCATTCCACGCATCCACCGAATGACCACCGGCGGCAGATCCTTCTCCCACCTCGCCGCCAAGACACGGAACACTCTCCAATCCACCTGCGACAGACTCAGGACCTGCTGACCTTCAGGAGACTTCTCAAGACCTTGTTGTTTGAGCAGTAGCAGCTCCCCCCCCCCCTTCCTCAGCGCCTTGAGACCCTCACGGGTGAGAAGTGCGCTCTACAAATGATTGATTGATTGATTGAATGGCTGAAAAATTCTACACAAATGTCCCCTTTATTGAAGTTCAGTCCCTCAGCTATTGATTATTTAATTAGTACCCCAAACATGGGTCATATAATTATTTATGCACCAGGACTGTTTTTAGCAGTGTGGAGTAACACACCATTTACACACAGAATAAGGCATATGAGCTGTACAAAGCAGTGAATAGATGAGCAGACAATCACAGCTTGGAAATGGATGGATGTCTCAGCAGACCTGCATGCTCACTGGTGCTGGGCCTGCCTGGCACTTTGCCAACAGACAGGGTGCCAAGGCAGAGCTGGGAGGAGAGGAAAGGGATGACACTGTCACAACTTGTCTGTGGGTTGTGTCGCTGCCCAGTAGTCCATGCCAACAGGGGGAAACATTCTCCTTCTCCTTCAGCACAAGATGTTCGCACCACTAAGTACAACCAAGAAAACACAAAGGTGGGAAAATGTAGGTGTTTGTAGGGACCTGGGTGTTGCGAGACAGTCGCCACTGGACACAAAATAAATGCTTTGATTGTCCATGGAGTATGTCACCTGTGGTGTTTAATCTACATGGCTATCCTATCACTAAGGGGAACATTAGTGTTGTCTGTGAGGACATGATAAATAGTGTCTTATCGGTAAGGGGACTAGTAGTTTCCCATCTGAGATAAAAGTCTCATGTGTGGGAAGAAAAAGAACAGTTACTTATACCAAGGAGTGTTAAAGGCGTTGTCTTATTTGAAGGAACATTAAAGGTAGTGTCTTTTCTCAGGGTAAGGTAGTGCTATTTCTGAGGGAAGAGTAAAGTAGTGTTCTTTCCCACAAAAAGCTAAATGTAATGGCTTATCTGAGGAAAAGGTAAAATATGTGTCTTACCTCAGGGATATCTAAAAGTAAGCGGCCCATCTGCGGAAGAGTGAAAGTACTGTTTTATCTCATGGAATGATAAAATCAATGGCTTTTCAGAAGAAGTAAAGAAGTAGTGTCTTATGTCAAGAAAAGATAGAAGCAGTGGCTTATATGATGGAATGGTACAATTAGTGTCTAACTGGAGTGAATTGTGAAAATATTGGCTTTTCTGAAGGACAGGTAATAATAGTGTCTTATATCTTGGAAAGGTAAAGTACTGACTAATCTCTTGGAATGTTAAAAAGTAGTATCTCAGCTAGGGTGACCATCTAGCATGGAGGTAAATTCTGGACAGGACAGTAAATTCAGGACAAAGGCTCAAAATTCAGGACAAAAAGTCAGTTTTATGGACACATCCAAGAAGAGGCCGTACCCCATAACTTTTTCAATGCATTTATTTACTATTTTCTACATAGCACTATTTATTCACTTTCTTTTGTGATTGCCTCTAGGTATGCTAAATTCAGGTGGCACATTACACCTTGTTCAATAGTAAATTAATGCGGTTGAGCACTGTGTCAAGGCCATCACCCTTTCTAAATGTACCCAACCTTTCTTGTAGTAAAGCAACAACAAAATGTTGGTTATGATTCTAAACATTTTAAAAACCATGGCAACAATTTTGAGAAATGTCAGGGTAATTGACCTTCTGCTAAAATAAACAAGTTGAGCAAAAACATCTGGCTCAAAAATGAATGAGGCAGAGCAGATGGTGTGGGCCACTGTCTCACACCTAATGTCAAGGTGTGAATTACCCACAACTTGCTTGTCGTCTTACAGCACTAGAGTGTGCGTCCGTGGCTCTACATTTAACTCAGAACTGGCAGCCCGGACCACCAATCAAAGGGAATTGAAGAGGAGGGTGAAATTGAGATCAGATGGGAGATCCACAGCAACTGAGTAAAAGGGTTGCTGCTAAGAACTGGATTAATAAAAAATAGAACAAAGGGAGACAATTCCTAAAATCAGACAAGATGGGTCTGCCATAAGGATTGGAAAGTATGGTGTACCTGGGGAGTTGTCTCATCAGAGAGGAGAGAAACAGAAGCAGCACTGTCAAGTGGCTGAACAAGCAGCACCCACCCACCTTAGAAAACTCTTCTGGTGCAATGATCCATGGGTGTGGTTGTGAAGGGCGAGCAGGGTCCAGACCCCTTGGACGGTTGTGCTGGGCAGTTGTCTACCCTATCCATGTCTTAAAATGGTTTTGTAGTCGAGCCAAGGCCAAACCAGTTATCTGGCTCATCCCTAAGTACCAAAGTACACGTAGAATCTTCAAAATATTTAGGATGTAAATTACACAAACAAAATGTAAGAACATGATAAAGATTTTAAAATGTAAAAAACGTTTCTTTAACATATGGTAATGTTTTCCCTTTTATATTCTATTCGACCCCAGATTGAACTGGGAATCAGTCACCTTTCGATACACAGGGATTAATATTTACCATCCCCCCACTGATTTGCTGGATGAAAATCTAGGCAGAGTGACACGGTCCCTCCGAGCCCAGTTTGCTTTTTGGTTTTCTCTTCCACTTTCAGTAATGAGCCGTGTGCCACTAGTGAAGATGGTGGAGGTACCCTGGTTATTATATCATTTTGCAGACCTTCCCCAGCTCATCCCTCTTGCCTTCTTCAGACATTTCCCATGTCGCGTCCCATGTCTGATTTGGGGGCTCTGGCTCTTTCCACTCTAAAGCTACCTGTGACTGCAGGTGGATTAGCCCTCCTGGACATAGAACGTTAATATTTAGCTGCGCTGCTCCAATGGGTGGCGGGCTGACTGTCTGGCTGCCCTCTGCATGAGATGGGGTTTACCCATAAAGACTTACAGGAGGGCTTACTGCACTACTCATTGTTTCCTACTGACCATTCTAATGAACATCACTCAGGGTTGCTCTTGCCTCTCTAGAACCTGTACACTCACTAACACAAATAATCCATACGCTCCTGCACTGCCTTTATTAGGCCTTCCCACTTGCACAGTGTGGCTACGCTCCGGGTAACTCAGTCAGGAGCAAGCTGGAGGCCTCTCAAAATTAGGGGATTTATTTGTTGATGACAAGCTACTAGATGTTCAAACCCTTATGGCAGACTACAATCTTCACTCGGGTTGACTCCTTACTAACAAACATCTTAAACAATCATTATATGCCCTATTTCATGTCCACCACCTGGCTCCAACCCCACATGAGGTGTGCCAGACACTCTACACTATAGGGATTGGTGGTAAACTGATATGATGGGTGTACAGAGCTTTCCTGCAACATGTAAATGTTGATGGAACCTGTTGCTACACACCTGGCTTCTCTCTTGCTATGTAACCTCTTTTGGCATAAAACAATAACATCTTTAAAAAAAAGATAACGTAGTGTTTCAATTTAGTACAGTAGATCACAACATCACACTGACATTTATATGAAGGCAAAGTTTCTAGACATAAACTTTAAAACATTAATTAACCTGCGCTCTTGACAACACAAAGAGTGAAATAAGTGAAACATTTGTCTGGTTTCTCTTACATCATGGACAATATTATTGTTATGGAAGGTGGAACATTGCAATCTAATAAAACATGCAAGTGAGTTTTTTGCACACTGTCCATCTTAAACTGAATTACTTGAAAGTGTTCTCAAATGTCACTTTCAAGTAAAATAGAAACATGAAGTAAATTGATTCTGCTTAGATCACACCATTTTTTCATGCAGAAATCCGGGATTTGAACCCTGGCTTTCCGGTCGCACGTAGTGCACTTAAGCCACTGTATAGATTCATTTATTTTTCTTAATCCTCTTTAAAACCAGAAGACAGTTGTTTTTGTACAATTTTGTAGGATGAATATCACACTGTGTTAAATAAATACAGATCGAGTGGGGCCACCCATGAAGTGCGAAAAACGCTGACATCACATTTTTCCCGGACTTCACCCAACTAGTTCAGAGACAAGGACGCTCCTTTCTGGGAATAAAAAAGGGACTGAGAGATAAAGGCTACAAATACGCCATGCTATTCCCGGCCAGGCTCCCCGTTGAGGCTGATGGTAGAGCCTGTTTTTTTGATAATCCAGAATCAACGGCGGAATGGCTTGAGAGTCCCTAATCAGTGGAGCATCGGACACAGTGGTGAGACCGGTGGGGGGAAATGGGTGGAAACAGGTGGATGGGATGGATCCTGAAGGGGCCTTCATGTTGCCCAGAGTGAGCCGAGACTGTGATCGTAAGGGAGGCCAAGCAAAGTTGGACATTTCGATCCCTCTTGGTGCATTGTATTGTGTAGCGATTTGTTTGATCAACATGGGACTCTGAGATTGGGATTTATTGAGTTATGGGAGACAGGAAGGGCACCACGTACCCCGCGTTTCTACTTTTAGTTATTTGACGAGGCAACAGGCACTCTGCAAGTTTAATTATGGGTAGTTTAAAGCCCAGAGTGCGTGAGAGCAAGGTGCAGGGTGGTTGGGAGGGAATTTTCATGTTGATCGTTATTGTTTTTCTTGAATGTATGGTTCAATCGAATGAACAGAGCAAAGACATAGAGCGGGAGCGGGAAACTTGCGCAATCTCAGATGGGTACTCAGTGGGATGTTGGGGTTAGAGTCCTCAGCTGGAACGTAAATGGGCAGTGGATAAGATTAAGCGTAGTATGGTGCATCAGTATTTCAAAAGGCAAGCCCCGGATATTATTTTGTTACAAGAAACTCATCTAATCGGTTACATGTGCCGGGCTATGAACAGTGGAGGGTATAAATCGGTAGCGCATGCGGGATTCACTTCAGGTTCCAGAGGGGTGGGTATATTGGTTAGGAACTAATTTCCTTTCACAGAGCAGTCTACATGGTCCGACAACAGGGGTAGGTACGTGGGGATATCAGGGCAATGGAAGGGTCAAACTATCACGTTCCTTTCAGTATATGTTCCCCCGGCCTTCAGGGTGAGACATATAAAGATTTGGGTGCAGTGCTGCTGACGCTTCCGATGGGCCTTCTATTTGTAGGGGGTGACTTTAATTCAGTGATATCCTGCGAACTTGACCGACACCCCCTGCGTGACATCAGACCAGCGCAGCAGTGGCTTTCTAACTTCCTTGAGGCAATGGGCTGGTGGATGGATGGCGGACACATAACCCAGACAGAGCCCAGTACACTTTCTGATCCGGCGCCCATCAGAGTCTGTCCCGTATAGACTATATCTTGGTCCCGGCGGCGCAGGCCGGCGATATCCGCGAGATTCGCCATCTGGGTAGGGGCATCTCAGATCACTCCCCTATCTGGATGCGACTGGTTCTGGGTCAAGCTAGTGTAAGGATGCTTGCCCCCATTAACTCATGGTACCTACGCGATCCTGCCATTCGCAAGAACCTAATTCAGACTACAAATCATTATTTCTTGGAAAACGAGGGTTCAGTAAACTCTGCCCAGACGCTATGGGAAGCCTACATATCAGTAGTTTGTGTGGAAGCTTTGTCCCTTATTAAAGGTAGGAAAAAAGACAAGCAAAAAGAACTGGAGGAGGCGGAGGATGCAATACTCAGACTGGAGGAGGAGTTGGAACATATTGTGACTCCTGAAAAACTACACTTGTTGAGCCTTCGACAAAACAAATTTAAAAGTATAGCGACGGACAGGGCAAGGACGTAGGTGAGGGAACTACAAAGTAGGATTTATGAGCATGGGGACAAGGCAGGGAAATTGATTGCTTGGCTGAACAGGAAGGAATGGGCATCGCGACTGGTTCCCGAGCCTATTGGTTAAGGGGATGAACTCATTTCAGACCTGCAACGCATAGCAGACCGGTTTGCAGATCACTATCAGGGAGTTTACAGCACGGAGGGGCGGTACACTACCTCTACCTCTACCACTACCTCTGAGGCGGAAGCCTGAGGCTTTGCTACGATATTTTAAAACTGTTTATTTCTGTTTGTGACATTGTTTTAAAACTTATATACCTACCCTGAGCTCTTGCTGGGCCCCTGACATTCGCTTTGCTCGCAGGCAGCAGACTTAGCGCTGCTTCGTGAAGTTGTTCTGACGGCCGCCAGTCGCGAGGCCACGCCCACCGGATAGGCCACGCCCACTTTCCAGCCTATAAAAGCACTGAATACAAGTGCGCCCTTTGGAAAACACTACCTCTGAGGCGGAAGCCGGAGGCTTTGCTACGATATTTTAAAACTGTTTATTTCTGTTTGTGACATTGTTTTAAAACTTATATACCTACCCTGAGCTCCTGCTGGGCCCCTGACATTCGCTTTGCTCGCAGGCAGCAGACTTAGCGCTGCTTCGTGAAGTTGTTCTGACGGCCGCCATCGCCAGTCGCGAGGCCACGCCCACCGGATAGGCCACGCCCACTTTCCAGCCTATAAAAGCACTGAATACAAGTGCGCCCTTTGGAAAACACTACCTCTGAGGCGGAAGCCGGAGGCTTTGCTACGATATTTTAAAACTGTTTATTTCTGTTTGTGACATTGTTTTAAAACTTATATACCTACCCTGAGCTCTTGCTGGGCCCCTGACATTCGCTTTGCTCGCAGGCAGCAGACTTAGCGCTGCTTCGTGAAGTTGTTCTGACGGCCGCCATCGCCACTCGCGAGGCCACGCCCACCGGATAGGCCACGCCCACTTTCCAGCCTATAAAAGCACTGAATACAAGTGCGCCCTTTGGAAAACACTACCTCTGAGGCGGAAGCCGGAGGCTTTGCTACGATATTTTAAAACTGTTTATTTCTGTTTGTGACATTGTTTTAAAACTTATATACCTACCCTGAGCTCCTGCTGGGCCCCTGACATTCGCTTTGCTCGCAGGCAGCAGACTTAGCGCTGCTTCGTGAAGTTGTTCTGACGGCCGCCATCGCCAGTCGCGAGGCCACGCCCACCGGATAGGCCACGCCCACTTTCCAGCCTATAAAAGCACTGAATACAAGTGCGCCCTTTGGAAAACACTACCTCTGAGGCGGAAGCCGGAGGCTTTGCTACGATATTTTAAAACTGTTTATTTCTGTTTGTGACATTGTTTTAAAACTTATATACCTACCCTGAGCTCTTGCTGGGCCCCTGACATTCGCTTTGCTCGCAGGCAGCAGACTTAGCGCTGCTTCGTGAAGTTGTTCTGACGGCCGCCATCGCCAGTCGCGAGGCCACGCCCACCGGATAGGCCACGCCCACTTTCCAGCCTATAAAAGCACTGAATACAAGTGCGCCCTTTGGAAAACACTACCTCTGAGGCGGAAGCCGGAGGCTTTGCTACAATATTTTAAAACTGTTTATTTCTGTTTGTGACATTGTTTTAAAACTTATATACCTACCCTGAGCTCCTGCTGGGCCCCTGACATTCGCTTTGCTCGCAGGCAGCAGACTTAGCGCTGCTTCGTGAAGTTGTTCTGACGGCCGCCATCACCAGTCGCGAGGCCACGCCCACCGGATAGGCCACGCCCATCCCTGCTCCCCTCTAATGTGCCTTCCACGCAAGCGCAGCGGACGAGCGCAGCGGGAGCGCCGTTTACGCGCCGAAGGCCCGCCTAAGGCAAGCCCGTCTGCGCCCGTCTGCGCCAGTACACGCCAGGAGCCAGGCAAGAGGCCTGAGGTAAGGTCTACTTATTCAGGAGATGCTTTACGCTATCTCAACAGGCCTGTTCCACCGACATGCTCCCATGTACTGAAAGGAGACTCCCGCTTTACCCACTGTCCACACTGTTCCTTTAAATTCACCCCTTCTATCATCAACGTCCCCACCCAGACGACTATAAACATGGCAATGATCAATTGCAGATCACTGCCCAAACACGCCCTTGAAATAAATATGCTCATTGCAGACCATAACCTCGAAATACTGTTTCTTACAGAAACGTGGTTGACGCCTGACTCAGACGCCGACATAGTCCAAGCTCTTCCCCCAGGATTCGGTATCCAACATCTTAACCGTCCCAAAGGCAGAGGTGGAGGCATTGCTGTCATCTCCAAGGATTCAATGCCTTGCCGTTTCCTTGACAGTCCCCTGTTAGACTGTGAAAACGTCCACTTTACCCTGCAAATTTCCCCTTGCTCTTCTCTTTCTGGACTCCTTATCTACCGTCCCCCTGGTACTATGGGTAAATTTCTTAACTCCCTCCTAGAATGCTCCCTGGCTAGATCGAGCGCCCGAACCAACTTCCTCATCCTAGGAGACTTTAATGTCCACTTTGAAGATTGCAAAGACAACACGGCCTCAGAGCTGATCCAAGACTTGGCAGCTCACCAGCTACACCTACAGAACTCCCTCCCCACTCATAACCGTGGGCATTTGCTCGACCCCATATTCTGTAATTTCCAGGATCTTGTGACCAGGCCTCCCATTCCGGTGCCATGGTCCGACCACCTACTTATTCCCTTCAGCTGGTGTACCTACCCCAAACTGCCGCAAACCCAAGCTCCCGGCAGACCATCTCGACCCTGGGCGAAATTAGACTATGATAAGTGGAAACAAGCTCTCGAGGACACAGTCCCTACCTTTAGTTATACCATCGACCTTGCTGATAGGGAATTCTCATCTTGGATCACCAATTCTCTAGACAAAGCTCTCCCAATAAAACCTCATCGTAAACCAAGCTACCTCCCCATGGTTTACCCAAGAAATCCGCCTTTTAAAGAAAATCTGCAAGAGAGCAGAAAGAGTCTGGAGAAAAGACTTTAACCCCATCAGCAAAAACAACTACAGACTGACGATTCTTAACTATAAAAAAGCTCTTAAAAACGCACAAATCTCCTTTTACAGTGAGAAAATTAGCAAAGCAGCAAGTTCGTCGAGGGAGACGTTTCTCACCCTGAAAAAGCTTCTAAAACCCCCCACCCCCCCAGCTGTGCGAGACCCTTCAATCGAACACTGCAACGAGTTAGCCAATTTCTTCGACTCAAAAATACAAACTATACTCAAACAACTTCCGCCCCTTTCTCCTATTGACCCCTCCCCCCGTCCTTCCTCCCAACATCAGAACAGAGACATTGGGCTAAGCAAGTTCCAACTCATTAATGCGGAAACGCTTGGCCCTATATTACAAGCCCTCAAAAGCGGATCGCCTCATGATCCAGCCCCGGTGAGACATCTGAAGCAGATTGCCCCGAGCATCCTTCCACCCATGACCAACCTACTCAACGCCTCTTTTGAATCTGGAACTGTGCCCACAAGCTGGAAAAAAGCGGTGGTGAAGGCACTTATAAAAAAACCAACCCTTGACCCGCAAAACCTGGCCAACTTCAGACCAATATCACTCCTCCCAGGCATTAGTAAATTAGCGGAAAAATACGTCAACTCCCAGCTCTCACATTATCTAGAGTCCAATGAGCTGCTAAAAACCTCCCAAACTGGTTTCCGCCCGGGCCAAGGGACAGAAACGGCTATGGTGGCGGTAGTCGAAGAAACCAGGAAAATCATCGATGCAGGAGGATCAGTGGCAGTGATCCTCCTGGACCTCAGCGCAGCATTCGACACCGTCAACCATGGCATCCTTGCCCAGCGCCTGGAAAACCTCGCCATCACTGGGAAGGCCCTCGAATGGCTAAAATCCTTCCTCCATAACCGCTCTTTCCAGGTGGCGGAGGGAGACTGCATCTCCAGGGAAACCCCTATACGTTGCGGAGTACCCCAGGGCTCCTCATTGAGCCCCACACTCTTTAACGTATATATGGCACCTCTTGAACAAATCGTCGTCCCCTATGGCATTAAACTTTTGACATATGCGGACGACACACAGCTGGTCGTCTCCCTTAGCCAGTCAGAACCCCCCACCATTGATCTGTATTCTTGCTTGGAGAATATAGTCAGCTGGATGAGCGACTCCCACTTAAAGCTCAACGGGGAAAAAACTGAGCTAATGGTACTAGGCAACCAATCCCACTTCCGCCCGGAGTCTCTCTGGCCTTCCAGTATGGGCCCACCACCAATCCCCAAAACTGATATCAAGAGTTTGGGGATCTGGTTGGATGACAAACTTACTCTCAATACGCAGGCCAAGAAAACCGCAGGAATTTGCTTTGGCCTGCTCCGCTCCATCCGTAAAATTCTCCCACTCCTACCATTCCAATCAAGAAAATTGGTCATGCAGGGCCTCATTTTGTCTAGACTTGACTACGGCAACGCCTTATATCTTGGTTCCCCAAAAAAAGTCATCTCTAGGCTGCAGGTGGTGCAAAATGCGGCCGCCAGAATTCTCACTGGCACCAAAAAACGCTGCTCCGCCAAACCTGCGCTCAAGGAGCTTCACTGGCTCCCGGTTGAACAAAGGGTGCAGTTCAAGGCCATGTGCCTAACCCACAAAATCCTGCATGGAAAAGCCCCCCCGGTCCTGAAAGATCTCGTGACTCCCCACACGACAATCAGAACCCTACGCTCAACCTATGCCCACCTGACTAAAATACCTAACATCAAAAAAACACGTTTTGGTGGTCGACAGTTCTCATTTCAGGCGTCCAAGATGTGGAATACTCTTCCACCTGACTTTCGGGCCCAACCTAACCTCCTATCATTCCGCAAATCCCTGAAGACATGGCTGTTCCCTTGATCTCTTCTTTTCCCGCCGGCCCCCTCCTCTGGAGTTGATAGTGGATTTCAATTAGCGCTGGGACGCTCTCGGGCAGCCATGCGCTCTATAAATCTCCAAAATAAAAAAAATAAATAAATACACAGAGGACGACAATCTCGCCTTACTTAGGGACATCGCACTCCCCACCTTTCACTGACAAGAATCATGGATTTCTGGAATCAGAGCTCTCCGTCGATGAGGTGACCCAAGCTGTGTGTGCGATTAAGTCCGGTAAGGCTTCAGGCCCCAACGGTATCCCGATCGAGTTGTACAAGATAGCTCCCCACGTTTATGGACAGTAGAGATAAGGGGGCACTTCCACTAGATTAAAGAATTGCGTGGTGGTTATTCATAAAGAAGGCAAACCTAAAACTCTTTGTACGTCTCACAGACCGATATCGCTTCTCAATGCCGAGCCTAAGATTCTAGCCAAAATGTTGGCAACACGCCTCGTCAAAGTAATTAATACCCTGGTGCACCCGGACCAATCTGGCTTCATGCTGCATCGTAACACCGCCCTGAACTTACGCCGTCTCCACGGAGTGTTGGGTAGAGCGACAACTATCTTAGAACCCGCAGTCTTGGTATCTCTTGATGCCACCATGGCATTCGACATGGTGGAGTGGCCGTATCTTTTTGCCGTGCTGGATAAGATGGGATTCGGACCCCAGTTTGTGAGATGGATCCGGTTGTTATATACTAAACCCATGGCCCAAGTGATTGTGAATAATTGGAAATCATTTGAACTTGGCCGCGGGATGCGTCAAGGGTGTCCTCTGTCGCCGTTTCTCTTTGTCCTGGCATTGGAACCATTGGCGGCATGGATCCGTAAAGATCCAATGATCCGAGGTATGCATTGGGCCCCTGACAGGGAAGACAGAATATCGTTATACGTGGCCGATGTGTTGTTGTATTTGACCTCCCCGAGGGCCTCCTTGATATGCTTGTTTGATATCCTCGCAATCTTCGGTAGCTATTCCGGATTTACCATAAACTGGTCTAAATCTGTGCTCTATGCTCTACACGGTGAGCCGCCAATCCTCCTGAAAGGATGCCCAATACAAATTGCAGCTGACGGCTTTCGGCATCTTGGTATCTTTATTACATTAAACACAACGCTCCGGTTCACTCGTAATCTCCTGCCACCAATTCAGAGATTGAGGAGCGATATCGGTCACTGGAAGTCCCTGCCCCTCTCCCTACTAGGTAGGGCCATTCTATTTAAAGTGATGGCGTTACCCCATTTTCTATATGCCCTCCAGAACGCTATGGACCCAGTCCCAAGTCATATTTTAAGGAAATAGAGACCTTACAACGAGCCCTTTTATGGGATGGCAAACCTCAAATCGCATTTGCAAAACTCACCCTCAATTGGTACGATAGCGGCATCGGTCTTCCTGACATCAGGAAATACTATTGGGCAGCTCACCTGGCTGCGATCAACCAGGGGATATATGTTCGCCCCGACGACCCAGGGTACGCCATGGACAAGTGGATCCTCCCAGGTGGGGACTATGGTAGAACACTCTACTTACAGGCCCAAACGCACACTCGGTTCACGTTTGGCACGAGGTAAACACGCATCTGGGGTGGGACTGTAGGCTTACTCTAGCGACTCCCCTCTGGAACTCTGAACAGCCAGGGAATCTCTGGCAGGCTAGGCGATTTGATAAGTGGGATCTCACTGGTATCTCCCAGATTAAGGACCTCTGGGTCAAGGACACTATCCTCTTGTTTGCCTCTCTCCAACAGCAATACAAGTTGGTGGATACCAAGTACTACAGATATATGCAGGTCCGGCACGCACTTCAGACCCACCTCGCTGGTAAAGCCCCTCTTCCTGAGGCATTCCCTCTCGAAGACAGGATACTAGACAGTCATATGCCCGAAAGGTCCATCTCGTTGATCTACAGAAAACAGATCAACAATATGGAGGACCCCCTCCAGTCCCTTAAGGACAAATGGATTAAAGATGGAATTGAGCTAGATGACGAAGACTGGCAAATAGCGGTCTCCTCACAGAGAGAGGTGGCGATACAAGCTAGGCTGCGGTTGGTGCAGCTAAAGATTCTGCATAGAATTTACATCACTGGGCCTGATTTAGTGCAGATGGGCAGAATGGAAAGCAGAGTGTGCAGACGCGGCTGTGGGGAGGTGGGTACATTCATCCACATAATATGGGAATGTGTGAATATACTAATGTACTGGCAAAGCATACATTGTATTCTCCTGAACGTACTCGCAGTGGACTTACAACCCGAAGCCCGCAGGTATCTCCTGAACATCTGGGAACCGACGGACCTCACCTCGCACACTAAGCAATGGGTGGTCCTGGCATTAATGGTGGCCAAAAGAAATATAGCGCAAAATGTGTAGGCCCACCAATCACCAGCACTTAATAAATGGGAGGAGGATCTGTACTGGTGCATGCGCACCCTTTCCCTCCAAAATCACAACTACGTCACGTCACGTGAGTGTGACTAACGCATGCGCAGAAGCAATATTCTAAACGGCGGCCATTTTAGAACACAAATTAATCGTATTAGTAAAATACATAGGCAAGCATCCCTAGGATACATGTATACAGTAAAATAAAGGAAATTAGTAAGACATACAATTGGATTACAGAGTTATACATGAATCGAGGTTCTTGATTTCAGCAAGTCGCGTAATGTGCGAAATCTTGCTTCATCAATCCCCTCTTTGATGATATTTACTATCATCACAAATACAAATGGAACCAGATGCCAACTTTTCTCACACCTTATGCAACTCAATCTCTTCCAACAAGCGATTCAATTTCTCTTTCACATCCTTATCAGGGTGAGAATTTTTCACCTTTTTGTAAATCTGATTATTCATTTCTTCCAATTCAAGCTCATCCACACTCCGTTTCACACCCCTTCTATCCACCGTGTACTTCTTTGTGTGTTTGCGACATTTGCAACAGACGAATATGAGGAAACTGATGAGTCCTATCACTCCAATTGGCATCAGTACCTTAAACAATAAACTTCTACCTAAATTAGCAAACCAATGACCTACATTGGAGAGACCATCGACAAGTCTCTTCCAGGCACTGTCAACCTCCAGTGGTTTGAGTTCCTTTTCCAAATTAGTAATGTTTTTCACATATCTTTTGATCTGTACACTTTTGTCCGGAATATAAGTGCAACAATGTTGCGCTTTCAGCATCCGGCAGACTCCGCCCTCTTTTGCTAATAAGGTGTCTAGCGCAAGTCTGTTCTGCAAAACCATTGACCTGATCGCAACCATTTCGGTATTGACCAGCAGAAATCCATGAGCTGTGTCAGTAGACAACACATCCACTATGGTGGATAATTTGCAAATTCTGTGTGTGTTCAGAACCACTCCCACTCCAGGTATCAGTGCACTAAAAATACTACCCATTATTTCACCTACACTTTCTCTTTTACTACGCATTAAGCCATTAGTGTTTTCATTGCTTCCAGCAATTTCCTTCACATGGTATATTTTCGGGAAAACAATGCCAAAGTAGCAGCTTCCATACCAGTGATCCGGCAATTTAAAATAAGCCTTGTTTCCACATATATAATAAATTCCGGGAAACACAGGTTCTGACCCATTTTTGAAACCCCAACCTCCAATTACCTTGTAATTGTGTTCACATTGACTGGAACCAATGAAAATGTTATTATAATAACTAGTCTTCTCGCGGTGAAGACAAAGTTTCCCTTTCCTTTCGAAATCCAGCAACAAAGCAGGACCACTCCCACCATTTGAGGTGCCTTCCATGTTTTCAGCCCATTTAGGAGTTTTCTGTCTCTTGTCATTTGCCTTTCTTTGGAAACTCTCCCTTCTTTTCTCTGCCATGTTTAAAAATATTTTTTCTTGTTCATGTAATGAACAGGTCAAGTTTTCTCTGTGTGCTTCATTTAAGTCTATGGTACCTGTAGTCAGAAAGTATTCTCCCATATAACGTGTAACGTCACTTTTGGTATGTACAGGATTCAGATTTCCACGTATAGGAAGTTCAGAAAATATCACGTCTGAATTAGAATAGTAATACTGTAATGGTCCTCTTTTGTAAAATAAACTAGCTAAAATGCTACAGGAAATTCCACAGGTCAGAGGTAGGTGATGATAAGTCACACCTTCAGCTACAGAAGTAGGTAGCTTCATGCAGAAATAGCAGTCTTCTATTTCCATAATTTCTACATAGTGCACTAAAAGATTAGCGAAAAGATTTAATTGTGTCTGGTTTCTAACTCCATGGTAATGTAGTCCTTCCTCATCTGATGCTTCTAAGTCTCGTTTTGTTTGTCTGAGTGCCTTTTCACGTCTTTCTACACTTTGTGTCGTCAGTTCTTCAGTGTCAGTGGTCACAGTCTGAGTAGGGTCAATATTAGTATTTTCGCTTACCATAAAAGGAATGAAAACTGTTAGTCCTATCCAAATTATTATCATTATAGCTATACTACATATACATACTTTGCAGCATGTTTTGCAACAACTGCGTCTAGGCCTTCCATTCACGTTTGAATCAGACATTTTCGTTCAGAAGAAGATTTCTCAACCCCTCTCTGTAACTTTGCACAGTTAGCTTACTCTGCGTACTTCAGGTTAATTCGTCTTCCTCTTCTGTAGATTGATCAGCAATCGGTTCTCCGTCACTTTCGTCAGTTAAATCAAGATCCTCAAAATCCTCCAAGATTAAAAATGTCCATTCAGGATCTTGGTATTTTTCGTTCAGTCTTTTTATTCGATCACTCCTTCTTTTGGAGCTTTCTCCAGCTTGTTCTGCAATTCGAGGACTTTTTCTTCTTTCTGCAAGTATTTCTCCTACTGTTTTTATTCTCAGTCTCAGTTTCTTAATATATCCTGGTTCAATATTTTTCTTTTTCTTGAGTCTTTTAGTTGGCACTGTGTTTTGGCTTTCTTCTAACGCTCTTTTATTTTCGTTTGTTTGTGGCACTTCTGTTCCTGTCTCTTCCCTTCCTATCTGACTAATCCCAGGTCTTGTATCTATTTCTTCTGCCTGGTTACTAAGCTGGCCTGGTTCAGGTGAATTTTGTTTTTGGCTTTCGAATGTCTCTGTTTCTGTGTCCTTAACACGTTCTTCTAATTCTATCTGATCCTGTTCAAGCACTTCGATCTCTTGATTTTCTTCTGCTCGAACTTTTGTACTAGTTCTAGTCTGTCCCTTTTCAATTTCAGGAGTCAGTGGAGGAGTATCGATCACTTGTTCTGTCCCTGTCTGACCTCCCTCTTCGTCCTCAGATTTGATGTGAATCTCAATGATCTGAGGGTCTTCGCCTATCTCTTCCTCTCTATTCCACTCTCTATCTTCTTGGCTCCGCTCTCTTGTTCTGATTGGGTCTTCAGTTAAGTTGATTATGGGTATCCAATCATCTTGGCTGGTGCTCGGCTGTTCGTCATCAGCTACTTCAGGACCGGCGTCTGCAGACCCCTCAGCTGGACAACCTTCAGCTCCAGGTTCTTTGTCCGAAACTACTTTCTGTGTATGGCTGGCATGGATCCACTTAGGAACGCCTGCACACTTCACTGCTGTCGTGGTCACCAGTATTATCTGGCGCTTTTCTCCCCACCTTGGTGCAAGGCAACTCGAACGAGTATGCTTCTTGATTCTAACCCAGTCACCAGGAACCAATTTGTGAACTGGAGTTGTCGGGTTGGCGACGGCGTCTTCCCCAATCTGGCGAGAGATAGAACGCACTTGGTCACCCAGTTGCTTGCAGTATTCAAGTACCAAATCATCAGTAATGCTTAACAGTTTGTATCCTGGTACCCATGCTTGTCTCATCACTCTTCCCATTAGGATTTCATGGGGGCTCAGGCCTGTTTTCCGATCTGGAATACTTCTGAGTCCCATCAGAACAAGAGGCAAGGCAGTAATCCAATTCATGCCCGTAGAATCACACATTTTTGCTAATCTCGATTTTATAGTGCCATTTATTTGCTCGACTACTAAAGAAGCCTCTGGACGATGTGCACAGTGCAGCTTTTGTGTAATTCCAAATGCTTTACAGAGCTGAGCCATTATCTCATTCTGAAAATGTCCGCCTCTATCTGATTCAATCATGACTGGAACCCCGAACCTAGGTATCAATTCTTTCAGTAACAGTTTGGCTACGGTTATGGCATCATTCTGTGTGGCAGGGTAAGCTTCCACCCATTTTGAAAACAGGCAGACAATGACAAGGACATACCTTTTTCCCTCACAACGAGGCATGGTGATGAAGTCTATCTGAATTCTTACAAAGGGACCCCCTGATCTTCCAATTTTCCCCAGCTCAACTACTGTTCTTTTACCAGCGTTGAACTGTTGACAAGTCAGGCACCTCTGGCAGAGTGATTCTGCTACCTCCCTGAACTTCGGATTGTACCATGTTTGTTGGAAAACCAGAACCATGGCGTCCCTCCCAGTGTGTTAACTGCCATGTATCAATCTTGCCATAAAGGAGAGCAGGTGTCTAGGTAACACAGGCATACCCTTTGGGCCCACAATGACACCATCCTCACTCCTTGGTCGACAACCAAGTTCCTTCCACTTCTCTTTCTCTTCCCAAGGCACAGCATGCTGCCATTCTTTCACCTAATCCCAGGTAGGCACTTCTTCAAACACCATAAGTTGGCAGCTGTTTCCAGTCCCTCCCAGTTTGATATTTATTGACATGCGATCCATAGCACATTGTTTTGCCACTCGATCAGCAAAATCATTTCCCAAAGATACAGCGTCAAGGCCTTTTTTATGGGCAACACATTTGACTACTGCCAATTCTTTTGGTAATTGGATTGCTTCCAGTAAATTTTGTACAACCCCTCCATTCCGAATTGGGGTACCTGATGAAGTCAGGAATTCTCTTTGTAGCCATAATTGGCCAAAGTCATGCACAACCCCATAACAGTACTGACTGTCAGTATACACTGTTATCTTTTTGTCTTTTCCCAATTTGCAAGCTCTTATTAATGCTATCAATTCGGCTACTTGTGCAGACTTTACTCCAAATAAACATGATGCTTCTTTATTGCTGTCTAAAGAGACTACAGCATAGGCAGCACTTAGGCCCACCAGTTCATGTCTCATACATGAGCCATCCACAAACCATTCTTCATCATGTACAGGCAAAGGGGTTTCTTTAATGTCTGGGCGGGGTTTGGTACTGAATTCTGTCAGGTCAATGCAGTCATGCTCGTTCTTTCCCTGGTCTTCTACAACCATTGAGTCAGGGAGTAGGGTGGCTGGGTTCAGTATATTACACCGAGTAATAACTACATTTGCAGCACCCACGAGAATCCTCTCGTATTTAGTCAGCCGACTAGGGGTGAGATACTGAGTCTTGGTTCGTGTCAGTAAAATTACAACTGCATGTGGAACATATACAGTTACAGGATGTCCCATTACAATGGATTCACTCTGCTCTAAGCTCGTGCAAGTGGCAGCTACTGCTTTCAGACATCCAGGTAATCCAGCAGCCACTGGATCCAAAGTGGCAGAAAAATATGCCACTGGGCGTCTAATTCACCCATGCTCCTGGGTTAAGACTGACAATGCACAATTGTCTCGTGTGTCACAAAACAGGGTAAATTCTTTAGAATAGTCAGGCATTCCTAAAGCAGGGGCTGTACACAGGCAGTCTCGTAATTTTGTGAATGCTGTCAAACTTTCATCATCCCATTCAACTGGGTCCTTTGCTCCTTTCTTGGTCATATTTATCAGGGGTTTTGCCAGGACTGCGAATCCCACAATCCATTGCCTGCAATATCCTACAACTCCAAGGAACATTCTGATTTCTTTCTGAGTACGGGGTAGTTGCATCTTTTGAATTATTCTGACTCTCTCTGAAGTGACTTTTCTGATGCCTTTTTCTATCTGGTGCCCCAGATATTTCACTGATTTTGAACAGAACTGCAATTTTTCAGGGGCCACTTTATGTCCCTTTTCACCTAGGTGATTCAGCAGGGCAATGGTGTCAATCACACAATCTCTATGACTTTTAGACGCCACTAAAAGGTCATCTATATATTGTACCAAAACAGACTTTCCAGGTAAGACTAAGGATTCGAGGCATTTTTTCAGGATCTGATTAAAGATAGAGGGACTTTCTGTGTACCCTTGGGGGACCCTATTCCAAACGTAAACGTGACTATTGAAAGCAAATGAGAAAAGAAATTTGCTATCTGGATGCAATGGGATCGAAAAGAATGCATGACATAGGTCAATCACGGTGAACCACTCAGCATCCCAAGGAATCTGATACAGGATTACTGCGGGGTTCGGGACAATAGGGCAGCAAGGAACAACGATCTTGTTTACCTTTCTCAGGTCCTGCACTACTCTGTACTTGCCACTAGGTTTCTTGATTCCAATTATGGGGGAATTACACGGGCTGCTCATCACTTCTTGTATGATGTTTGCTTCTAACAATTTCTGTATTTCAATGGCAACTCCTGCTCTCACTTCGGCACTCATTCTGTAAGGCTTGGTATTGGGGTAAACTGCATTTTCTTTCATGGCTATTTGTATGGGATCTACATTTGCCATTAATCCTACATCCTTTCCAGTAAAGTCCCATACTTCTGATTTCACCGTCTTTTGAAGTTCTTCGGGTAAGTCTTGTACAGTCATTCGTTTAATCTCTGAGTCAGGTCTGATTAGCATTAACTTATAGATGCCATCTTCGTCTGGGGTCTGAATTTCGACGCCTTTTGGTGTGCAAAAGATAGTACAGTTCATTTTACACAACAAATCACGTCCTAGTAAGTTTACTGGACTGGTGTCACAAACGACAAATCTATGCATTTCTTTAAAGTTCCCTATTGTGATCTCCATGGGCTCAGTAACTGGGGTACTAATCAATTGATTAGACACACCTACTACCTGGATTGCTTCTCCCGAGAGGGGTAGGTTTGGAACGTCCGCTGTTCTCACAGTAGAACGGGTAGCACCAGTGTCCAACAGAAAGGTGACATCATTTCCATCAACCTTTCCTTCAATGTATGGCCCTGACTGGTCTACCGGCAAGGAGGCGCCAAGTACACACTCCTCGTCCTCCCCTCTCAGGCCCCGTCAGTACTCGTCGTCACAGAGAAAAGTGTCATTTAACAAATACTGCGAAGTTGCTGCATTTCTGTTCTCATTACCTCCCCAGATTTCAATGTCGTCACCCTGCGGCGATTTTCCCTTAAAATTAGGTTTTGGCGCTCGGGGCACTTGGATTGATTTTACCTGCTGCTGAGTCTTTCTTGGTCTTTCATTCTGCGTCTGTGAAATTAAATCAGGGGTTTGGGTATTATCATGCTGTAAATACGGACACTCGTCTCGCCAATGTCCAATTTCCCCGCACTGGTGGCAGGGGAATTTCTTTTTAGCTTCTTCTCTGCTCATTTTTACTTTGGGCTTTCCCCCACCCCCAGGGCCTTGATTTTGGGTACTTTTACTCAATTTACTTAATTGCTTTTCCTGCTGTTCTGCGAGCTTTACTTGTGCCCACATCACCTTCTCCTTGAGTGCCTTTTTCTTATCTGCCATCTCGTCCTCACAGTATTTTGCATACCGTAGGACCTCGTCTATTTTCTTGGACTGCCAACAGATTTTGTTATCTTTGATCCACTGACAAATTTCGGGTCTTAAACCGTTTACAAACCTGTAAATGAAGTGAGTCATATCCTTCATCTCGATGTTATCTATACCGCTGTACGTTTTAAACACCTGTAACAGTCTTTCATAAAAGGAGTGCACAGTCTCGTCCCTTTCCTGCGTGGTTCTATCTATTTTTGTCCAATCAGTTTCCTTTGCAGGCACCTTTAGCTTCAAATGTTGAATCACTTGTTCGTATTTTCTCATCACTTCTTTAGAGGGTTCCCCTGTCCTAGAGTCCCTCGGGTACTCCTCACTAGGCCAAGCTATGGCTATTTTACACTCGGTCCATAAATCTACCGGAACCACGATATCAAAGAACCCATCTAAATCTTTCCACAGGCATTTTTGAACCTTTACAAACCTTTCCACCTGTCTGTACCAGTCCACAGGCTTCTCTCGTAATTTTGGGAAATCATTTGTAAAGGACACAATATCCTGTCTGGACCATGGAACATGTACATATTTTCCACCTGGCACTTCACGCATAGGACATAACTGTTCGGGTTTATCAGCCTCTTTTAGAACGAACTGAGGAGTCACTTGTTTTGATCGAGCCTCATCTTTCTTTTTGGCCCACCTGGCTTTCCATCTGTCCACATCTCCCCATTTCTGTAATACTGTCAATAACTCCTTGACCTGTGCCTTCTTCCCTGACATGTTCAGGTTTTCCAGATCTTCGTCTGAGAAATCTGCTCTGTACGGCTTTTGCAAAGGCTTTGATTGGGAACCTGTGCTTTCTGTGACTTCACCTGCTGTATTTCCTGTTGACTTTTGTAGACTCTGTGCCCTGCGAGGACCGAGACAACCTGGGTCATTGCCCACCCGCCTCCCGCCGCCCGACCTCTTTTCCAGCTTGGGGTCTGGCCGCCGAGTGGAGCGTGGTGTGAGGCCTGAAAGACCACAAGACCCAGCATCCTCAGCGGCATACTCCGCGACATTTGCGCGCCAGGATGCGCTCAAATACAGCGTCACCCAGGTCGAGGGGGGGAACCTGTGCTTTCTGTGACTTCACCTGCGGTATTTCCTGTTGACTTTTGTAGACTCTGTGCCCTGCGAGGACCGAGACAACCTGGGTCATTGCCCACCCGCCTCCCGCCGCCCGACCTCTTTTCCAGCTTGGGGTCTGGCCGCCGAGTGGAGCGTGGTGTGAGGCCTGAAAGACCACAAGACCCAGCATCCTCAGCGGCATACTCCGCGACATTTGCGCGCCAGGAGGCGCTCAAATACAGCATCACCCCCGTCTCGCGGGACGCCGGGCGGGCCCGTTTAAGCCCGTTAAAGACCGGGTAAGACTGGACTGGGCCACCCTATTGACATTTTTTGTTTAAATCATTTCCTCTTCTTGTGTTACTTAAATTACCCTTGCTTTGTTGTGTACCGGAGCTGTACACTATTTCATTTTAACTCCGTGCACCCATATTATAAGCATGTCGCCTAGAAAGACAAGAAGTAGTAAGACATCCCACGCTGCCCAGACTATTGGCCCGATTGATCACTTTATTGCACGAGCTAACGACGCTATTAATCAGGGTGCCCTCATATTGGAAAGGCGGGTTTCCCAGGATCTGGCTGCAGCCAAACGTTCCTCACTGGGACTGTTGGCAGCAGCTAGAACTCCGCTGCGCAACCTAGACTCCGGCGCACCATTGGATTCCCACACTGTCCCTGGTACTGTGGATCTATCGGTGTCCATTGATCTCTCAGCCACTCAGCTATCCCAGCTCCCCTCACCTCAATCCCCTTTATCTCTCGAGAGAACTCCGACTCTCTTTACAAATCCTAGCAGGGAAGACTCTCATACTCGGGGTCTAAGGGAGGGTAGGGTGCTATATCGAAGAAAAACAGAGGGACAAAAGGGAAAAAGAATAAGGCCCTAAAAATTATCCCCCGGGCTCTTCGAGAATCCCAGATTCAATCCACCACACAACTTTCACCCTCTAAACAAGGTATTAGCCAATCTACACTACCTCAGCAAGAGGCTTATTCCATAACACCAGACATTATCAATCTTTTGTCCAATTTGCCTAACATCAGCCTCCCTGGTAACGAGGATAGAGGGCATGGCCCTTGTACCCAAGATACCCACTTATTGGCAAGAATTGAAGTACTAATTAAGTCATACATGCAACCCATTGTGCTGTCCTTGTCTAAATTAGAAAAATCTCTAGAAATGCTAACTCTAGAATCCAAAACTAACAAGATCTCAACTCTCACTCTTCCGGTAGCACAAACCCTCAACCCCAAACCCAACAAACTAGGGACAACAACGAACCGTCAAGTTCCCAAATCCATAACTACTACTGCAGTAGTTCATCAGAAACCGTTAAACACGGCTGTGCAGCAAACGATATCTACTACTGCTGCAAAAAAGGGCCCAGTCACACCATCAGTCCCAGTTTCACCTCTAGCCACAGGCCCAACTCGCATTTCAACTTACGGCCCAAATTTAGCAAAAACTCCAGCAACCAAAAATGCCGCCTACAACATCAAGCGGAAAGGCAGTCGTTCTTACCATCTTCCCCCAGAAGCCTCCCCGTTTGTTGTCGTCATGACTGGGGTTCCCGAGTTAAATCCGAACTCAGAAGAACCAGGCTGGTCTTTAAAAAACAAAGTGTTACATTGGCTGTCAGCAAATAGGCCCCCTCCCCCCTATTCTAACAACAGAGTCACAACGGTACGCAGGGTCCCTTGGGTAGGCAAAGAGTTCAAAACAATTCATGGGGATTGTGTTATTATTAATTTTGAAGATCCACAAGCAGTTGAACATATTTGTTCCTGGGGTTCCCAACCAACACATGACGGAATAGGTACCAAACGTCTATCTTTCTTTTACCCACCAACTAACCGCTTTGTGCCAGGTCCAGAATGGAACTGGACCCAGGTGGGAAACTGGAATAGAAGATCTGATTGGCTAGATTGGGCAGGGCAGGGGGGTAGAGATGCAGCACCATCCTTTGGTTGGAGAGGTGTCCCTACATATAATAGATATGATTGTCTGGAGATGGTGGATTGACCACCATCTGTTAACATCCAGGAAATCGTGAATTCCCATTCCCTCGGATCATCACCGTTTACCTCATCTAAATTTCTATCACCTCGGACTCTACCTCCTAGTCCCTTACCATCGCCTCACATTGAAGGCACAATTGTGCAAGCAGAAGTACCTTCTAATTCGTGCTTAGAACCCCAGCCTGCCCTTGTCCCTGAAGAAAACTGTATTCCCCCCTACACTTCACTCCAACCAGGAAGTTCAGTTGTTAACATCTTAACTCCCTCTACCTTGTTAATATCTGTATTATATTGGAATGTAGCAGGTCTTCGTTCAAAGACTACTCTCAAATCATGGTTGGACTTCGTATATACCCACCAGATAATTTGTCTACAGGAAACCTGGACAATTGACCCAATTCACTTACAAGGTTACAAAACATTTCATACCCCGGCAAGCACTACTACCCATGGTAGGTCAAAGGGAGGTTTAGCAGTGTATATTTCCAACAATCTGGATGTAAAGAATATCACGGTTCTCCATGCCACTTCAAATTACCAAATTATAAAGGTTATTTTTAACAACTGTACGTCATACTGCTTTATTAATTTTTATAATAACCTATCCCCTGCAGATTGTGTGAAAATCGTATCTGATATTTTCCACCTTACAAACGAGCAACGATCCAAGCAACCATCATTTGTCTGTAATGTAATATGGGGGGGGGGTTTTAATGTCCCATTGTGCACCAATTATAAGAAAGGCATTTGTGGGCTTCTGGACAAAGAAGATTGCCCATTGACTAATTTTTCGCATTCCCAACTAGGCGACTCCCTTAATGACAGTCTCATCTCTTTAGAATTGATGTTTGCAAATGAACTCGTAGACCCCCCTGAAGACTTCAGACCCACTTTCCATGGTAGGGGTTTCTTAACTACTATAGACTTTATTTTATGTTCTTATACTTTAAAGGGCAAACTTCTCAAATTCAACACTGGCTTTGAGATCTCAGGTGACCACTTTCCGAATAGCATCATCCTTAAGTTAACCATGGATGATCTCCATTCAAATAGGAAGAGTTTACTGACCCAAAATTCTCTGGCCATGGATAGAACCAATGGATTCTCTGTAAAATGGTCTAAGATTGATCCTACAATAATTTCCACTAAGATCATATCCAAGGCACTTCCCTGGATAAATACCTGCCTGGCGGACGAATCTCCACCTGAGCTGATTATATCCAGTTTTCATGAGATTCTAAATGCTATACAGGCTGAGTTATTCCGTCATCACAAACCGGGTAATTCGATCTCTCCAAAATGGTTTAACTCGGCCTGTCGTAAAGCTCTATCTGCCCTAAAAAAGGCAACACACAATCCTGTAAGAGATAAAAAGGAAATAGCCAAACTTAGATTAGAGTACAAGCAGGCCCAAAAAAAACTGTAAAAGGGAACAAAAGAAAAAATTATGGGCCCAATTACACGCGAGCTGCCAAAGTAAGGACAGCTCCCAGTTTTGGCGAGTAGTCAAATCTCCCTTTTTGGCTGACATAAATTCTCACCAGCACCTGGATGTGGCAGTGACAGCAGACGAATGGGTGACCCACTTTTCGAAGATCTTCAGTGGTTCCCCACCGGTCTGCACCACGCAGGCCATGATGACTGCCGATTCTCCTAGGATGCAGGTATACCCAATAGATCTCCACTTCAGCCTAAGTGAGATTACACAAGCTCTATCCTCCTCTAAAACCGGAAAGGCTCCTGGCCCGGACGGAGTCCCCCTTGATATCTTTCTTACCAACATAGACCTGTGATCTCCCATCGTCACCAAGGTGATGGTGGCGGTATCAAAAATTGGCCTATTAGATTCCTGGTCCTCTTCTATACTTCTTCCAATTTTTAAAAAGGGTGACCGTAATAATCCAGCCTGTTACAGGCCTATTTCCCATCTGGATTCCATGGGGAAGGTCGCAGGTCGCCTGGTCCTGGAACGTCTCCAGGATTGGGCTTCCGAGAATAACATCATGACCGACCTGCAGTACGGTTTCCAGGAGGGGCTCGGCACTGTTGAACAGGCCTTAAACTTAACTCTTTTAATAGGCAAGTATGTGGGGGCAAAAGGGGGTAATCTTTACCTGGTTTACGTCGACCTTAGTGCGGCGTTTGACTGCGTAATACATGCTAAGTTGTGGTCCATCTTAGAAGGTCTGGGTGTTGATCCCTCACTCATTAAGTTCTTACGTGAGCTTTACTCTGATGCCACGGCCTGTGTAAGGTATGGGATTGGCGGAGAACTCTCACCCTCATTTTCAGTCACCAGAGGTGTTAGGCAGGGTTGCGTCCTGGCTCCTTTTTTGTTCAACCTATACACTAACGGCTTGGAAACAGCCATGTTCGTAGGGAACCAGGACCTACCTACCATCAGCCATCGCCCTATTCCAGCATTACTTTATGCTGATGACTCGGTAATACTAGCTAGAACACTAGTCCAGCTACAAAAACAGCTGGACAAATATTGCCAGTTTATGCTTTCTCTGGGGTTAAAAGTAAACAAAAGCAAAACCTTTGTTATGTATACAGGACCCATGGTAAAGAATCCAAAACCCTTTTTTATCGAGCAAGTCAGATTAGAACGAGCGAGAGAATATCCTTATTTAGGCATGTTAATCGATGACCAACTGTCTTGGAAAAGAGGGATGGCAAGCAGGAAGCTGTTCTATCAGAGAGCGACTTCGGCGCTTGTCTCCTTTTCTAGGAAGTTGGGTAAACCTGCCCCATCTGAATTGCTAAAAATGTATCATGCTAAATGTCACAGCATAGCAACATATGGCGCAGGAGTCTGGGGATATGTACCCACAGACAATTTGCAAAAAGTCCAAAATGGCTTTTTAAAATATCTATTGGCACTCCCACACAGTGCTCCAATTTACGGTTGTCATATCGAGCTTGGAATCGACTATCTCTCTGATAACATCAAATGTCATCCAATTCTCTTATGGCACCGTATCTGGAACAAGCCACAATGCCACTTAACACGCTCCCTGATTTCTGATTGCTTAAATATGGTGTGTTGGAAGAAAATTCCATGGCTACTGTATGTTTTTAATTTTCTAGAGGACCTGAATTGCTCACAATACTTCACTGAACCCTCCACAATGGTTGATATTAGTAGAAGTACTTTGAAAAACCTATGTCTCAACCATCTAAGGGAATTACGTCTCTCTCTTGAAGTAACTAAGCAAACAAATGAGCAAGTACTGACGGTCCAAGTTTCTGCTGGTATCCAGCCTTACCTTACTTTTTATCTATCTAACTATGAAAAATACTTACTGACTAGGTTTCGCTTTAATTTATTTTTTCGTCTTGTTACTTTCCCCACTGTGTCAAATTGGTCCCACGAATTAAACAAATGCCCGTGTGACCAATACTCTCCCCAATCGACTATTCATCTTATTTTGTTTTGTCGTTACTACAAGCAAGCGTGCAAGCGTTGGATTATTCCACTCTTACGCCAAATGGGGTTGAGGACATGTCGTCCAGCATTTCTGGCACTTCAGCTGTTAGATTCACAATATGTGGCTAAGAATGTTGCCCTTTTTCTAAAATCTTGTTTAACGATTCGTAGTAAAATAGGGCTAATGTCTCATTGATTGATACCTATTTGAATTAATTCATTTTTTTAGATTTCATGTAAAGTCTTTTTATTCCCTATTTTATAATGTAATAATGTGATTTTATATGACTGTATTTTGTATGATGTACTTTTTATGATTATCACAAGTTAATCGAATAAAAGTTTTTGAAACGAGATATCTATTCCCATACTAGCTGCAGTGTCAGTTAGTTTTTCATGGAGTACCCTGGCATTTCGAGTAAGGCTCTTGCAGATAAACAACAGCTCTTCTTCCGAGTAGGTATTTAGTCTGTCTAATCCTACATTTCCTGCCATAAGTTCTTCTATTTCTACTCTCAGTTTGTAGAGATCTAGGGGTTTTGACTGAAGAGTTTGTTTTTCTAATTCTCGACTCCATTTCTCAATTTCTTCAGGAGTTACTACCGTGACACTCTTAGTACCCGAAGTTGATTCCATTTGAATCTCCCTCGCATTGAAAGGATTATGTCTTTTCTGCATCCTTTTTCCCGGTTCCCTAATGGGCAGATCCATTAGCGACACTTCAGACTCACATTCACTCGTTAAGTCGTCTACAATTAAAGGCTCTGATCTCGGTTGGGCTACAACTGGGGTAATAACTGGAGTTCTCGGACTTCCCTGTTGGTCCCCATACAATGGAACCACTGGTCCAATAGTAACCGGAATTGTTAAAGACTCAGGGCTTGCATTTAACTGAGAAATCCTCTGAACTATTTCAGCTCTCTGCTTAGCTAGTGCTTCTCGTTCTCTGTCCTCCAATATCCTTTCAACGGAATTGTCATGTAATACTTGTGGGGTTAAAGTCGGAGCACAACTCGGGGCAGTGGGAGGTGTCTCTCTGGGTCTTTCACCATAACTAGGTCTAGGGGGCAAAGTACCTGTACCTAGGGATCTTGGTTCTTCCTCATATGGAGGGTTTAGGAACGGCATTCCTGAACCGGATGGTCTTGCCTCACCTTCATAGGGAGATCTAGGGCAAAAGTTTCTTTCCCGGGAGTATCTTGCGTCCCCACTAGCTGGCATTCTTGGATAAATATCCCTTGCATCTACGGGACCTAAACTCTCAGTATAGGGAGGCATGAAGCAACCCCCACCCACACTGGCAGATCTGGCCTCTTCCTGGGGCTGAGGTCTTCGAGAATGATCCCCTTCACTAGAAGGTCGGTGTCCTTCATTATAAGGAGGTGGACTTCTTAAAAACAGGTCATCTAACAATTCATCATCCGACTCCCCAATAGGCACCCAATGTTTACACTTTTCTGTCTTCTTTTCCCCTGCAGGAGGACCACCCACTGGCATCATTGGAAACAGTCCTTCTACGATCATATTCTGTCTCCACTGTTTCATCTTTTTGTCACGGGTCTCTTGTTTTAGTTTCGGATAAAACTTAGTCAACCCTTTATCCATCCGGGGCTTATCCCTTTCAAAAGCTTCAATCTCCCACAATTCTTGTGCTTCATACTGCGTTAATCTAGGTCTGGGATGTAAGTCATTCATTCGGGTTCTCAAATTAAATAAAATTCTGCCATTAAATGTACCGTCTAACGGAAAAGCCAATACTCCGTCATCCTTGGTGTACTCCACCCAATTTTCCAACCATACGCAAGTATGGTACCCTTTGTCAAACAGCATGAAAGATGCGGGAGTATTCGGTGGCGGAATGACAACACCTTCTCTAGTCTTAATCGGTTTGTCTTTTTTGAAATAATTCTTTACTTTGTTTACAAGGGACAGTTTTCTCTTATTTCCGTACATAATGTCGTATTTATTAGTCTTCCACTTATCCTTTCCAAACCCTAGGTATCTTGAATCAGGTCTAGTCTCCGGAGTATACGTGTGCCATATACGACTTCTGCGAGTGGCTTTGTTTACAAATCGCTCCCAATCTTAGTGCGTCTCTTATTTTCGTGCGACCAATGAAATGCACGAATTCAAATAATCTCGACCAATGGGTGCGCGGCCTTTTGCGAGACAGGTTCTCACGCTTCGGCACTCACCCCTCCTTTACAATTCCAGCTCCGCTATGCACCCGCTGCGTCTACCAATCCCAGCGCGGCACGGAGTGACGTCAGAGCAGCTTCACGACTGACTCCCTCCTTCACAAGGTAACGGAAACTTTCTTTCTTTCTAAAATGCTAGTGCTTGGTTATTTAACAACGAATACACATTCGCCACTGTACTCAAGTGTCTAGACAGGAAAGATTTGTTTCACTGCAAGTAAACTACTTCCATTTACCTTTCACACACTACGGATAGATCTCTTCTGCCTACCCTTCACACAAGCATTGGAGAACCTGCTACTTCCCTAGACTCATCCACCTTTCCGGGATATATCCAAGTCTAAAGTTTCACCAGCGAGCCCCTTTGCTTTCACCCAAGCTCCGATGAACCTGCTACTTTTCCGGTGTGACCCTCACTAGGTTATGCCACAATAGGAATTTTGCCAATGAACCTCGTTGCTAACATTTATTCAAACATACATTCAGAAAAACCCTGGTTAGTGCTTCCAGTTCTACCTAACCTGCACTAACCTTCCTGGAGTAAGTGACCTCAAAGCAAGTGGATTCTATTCACCACTTGCTATTCAATTCCCCGGGGATTCCCAACAACATAGAAGACGTTTTACGAACAAATTGATAAATACATATAACAGTATAATAACAAGAATAACGATTTTAAAACATTTCATAATTTTCCAAAGCAAACATTTCGAGTGATCAAATCACCCGAACTGCCTACTCTCCTAGCCGCAACAAAGTTTGTTACTTAGCAGCATCCAACTTATCTAACTTAACTAGTCCTACCTAACTTTAACTAGTCCCTAACCATAGCTCTGCTACCAGAAAATTACTGATAGAGATCGGGGGTCACCTGACCAATAATTTCACTATATAGTTTTCGGGCCCATAAATTTCAATTCACCATATACATTAATCAGGCGACCTCACAAATCTTCCATCAGCAACCCTGATTCCTTCCTACTGTATTCTAGTGTACCCGACTTACCATCCACCGTTACGGGTACCTAATGACCACGATAGATCAGGGAGCTAGCTGTGAAGAAAGGCAGACAAAATACAAACCCAACTTCATAAACTTTGATATTACATAAAATGACCACGGACAACTGAGAAGTTTCAAAGGTTTTATCTAGAAATCAGTTTCTGTGAGTATTAGGCTTACAGTTATAAGCAAAATCGATAATCAAAAGGAACATAACCATACAAGAAAAGTGTAAGGGAAATCATCTAAGTTGCAAATAGTGCGACAGGGAACACGCTAAGTAGACTTAAACTAAAACTCAAGAATGGACATTATAAATGAGCAAGCTTATTGCATGTACTAGAATTATACTATTAGACGTACTTCATGAAGAATGAGAAGAAATTAGGAATCCTATACATCTATAAAAAGGGGTAAAAGTGGAACGCGCTATAATCCTAATAACGTTACTTTAAATCAGAGTTTCAGGAGGAAATTATAAACCACATTTATAATTCATAGACAGTATGGAAATAATGTGCTCTAAAAGGTAGGGTAACATAGGAACATGCTATGAAAAATGCAATAGGTTTTCATATGGTAACTGCGGAAAGCATGGAAAATATAACATGTGCAAAGATATGTCTTTATTGAAGCAAAGACAGAAAATAGAAAGGTGCAGTATAGAGTTTTCAGCCCTATCTATATATTTACCTAGAATGGTGTGAAAACCAACCCTGGCCACGGATCAGTCAAGGACAGGAAATACCCCAAGGAATAGCAGTCATCAATGGGACAGCAAGTGCAGAATGGACACCCCAGGCCAGGACAGGAAACCCAGATAAGGATCAGGACAGGACCACCAAGGCACGACCAGCACCCGCAGTTCGGAAGCAACGCCTGCGCTCCACCCTCTCTGCAGCTATCAGTCAGAACCCCGATTGGGTTAGCGAATTTCCCAGCAAAGTGCTCCGCCAGCACTTAAGGTTTAGTAAAACCTTTAAAAGTCTATGGTCAATTTCGGACAGAGTGCTCCGCAGCACCTCTGTATTCAGTCACCTATTGAGTGCGTTGGGTCAGTGACAGGTCAGCTATTCAGACAAGTCGGACAAATTCTCTAGCTAAACCTAGGCTAGATATACTGTTTTCGGGTCAGTGTACCACCCCCCAATGTTGCAAAGTGTCAGAATCCCCAATTTCGATTGGTCCCAAAGTAGGCTAGGTTAACACACCAATCAGAACAGACCACTGTAAGCCTAAATTATCATGTTAAGGAACCGCCTAGTGAATTTTGGGTTCCCATGAGAAGTCGCACTGAATACAATAGGAAGAATACATTGTTAATAAAGTAACAGTTTTCAGTTTCTCTGGCTGGGTGAAGGTGCATCTTCCCAGGCATATCTTGCCAGCGATTTTTCTTTGCGCTGTCTCAATGCCACCTCGCTACTTCCGATTCTGCGCAGTACTGCACTCCAGCACGGCCTCCCAAGCACCCCATCACCCCTCCATACCGAGGATACATGAAAAGTAAGCGAAAACAAATTAAAACATAGAAATAAATGAATAAACTACATAACATGATTGTGTACTTATGATTTATCACTATAAAAATATACTATGCAGTTATGTTTTAGTGCAATACACAATAACACGAGAGCATCTGCACAAGCTTCATCATATTATTACACAAGCAGCCATCTTGTGGCTATTACGCATGCGCACCCTTTCCCTCCAAAATCACAACTACGTCACGTCACGTGAGTGTGACTAACGCATGCGCAGAAGCAATATTCTAAACGGCGGCCATTTTAGAACACAAATTAATCGTATTAGTAAAATACATAGGCAAGCATCCCTAGGATACATGTATACAGTAAAATAAAGGAAATTCGTAGGACATACAATTGGATTACAGAGTTATACATGAATCGAGGTTCTTGATTTCAGCAAGTCGCGTAATGTGCGAAATCTTGCTTCATCACATGTTCAGGGAAAAGTCGGTGTATGTGGCCAGGCGGTGTCCCGGGAAGTGGAACAAATTGTGGAGGCCTTGGAACCTGTATAGAGGCAATGTTTGTATCCCACCAGCGCCACTGAATGACAAAGAGACTCTCGAAACCCCCTAATTGCTATGATTTGTATATCAGTTTATTTTCTGACTCACTGTAAGCCATATCAGCAAATTGGTGTATGTATGTCTCTTGCTCTTGTCATATAATGATATGTAATGTTGATTTGATTATTAAGAAATATTTAAAAAAAATAAAATAAATACAGATCACAGGGGTAATCTGGCACAGTATCTAAAAAAAGAAATAGTTACAAAATGAAGGTAAGGGAAGGCAGGACACTATATGCTAATATCACTAACTTTTTCAGACATTACATAGCTATTCAATGCAGTGATCGAAGTGCATTAAAAATGTATGGATACTGAAGTGGGAACTGGGTCTGTGAGTGCAGAGGCGGAATCAAATCTGAAATTAATGCTGTGTCCCCAGGGATCATCCCTCAGCCCCACACTCTTCAATGCATATATGACCCCCGTAAACCACTCCAACACATACACCGCAGTGAATAAATGAAAGTTAAACAACATAGTGGGAAATACACTATTTTCTTGGTTAATGAGATCACTATAGATGTCTGAAAAGGTAGGCGCGGTGCACAGCGCGATTGAATTTGAACTTAATATGAGTTTAATTCATTAATTAACTTTAATAGGTATTGGGTGCTCCAATAGGTGGCGTAACCGACCATTTACGCCAACTTTATTAAACCATGTGTGCGAACATATCCATATGGACGCATCCCTGTAATTGGGCACAATTACAGGGATGCGTCCATATGGATATGTTCGCACACATAGTTTATCACTATAGATGTCTACATGTCTAATCAGAGACCTAAAGAATTGAATACTGTTTGGTGCAGCAGAGAAAGTGACTTGTGTATTTTTAGTGCTACAAGGTCCCTAAAAGCACTTTGAATATGCAAGTCTTTATCTTAAACATACATTACACACAGTATAATATATGCTGCCACAAAATACGCATATAAATTTAGGTTAAAGATAAAAAGTGCTTCTAGGGGGGCGTGGCCTGCTTGAATGAGGAATGGCTGTACACTCAGTCGGCTCCTCTAGCTGTCAGGGAATAACCCCGCAATATGTGTCATAATTTATCCGAGCTTTCACCCCTTCACCACGTTTGCTAGTGGAGTGGATGGGGATGTGTGTGGTGACTCGCCGCTGCTTGCAGGGAGCCAAAGAGAGGACCGGAACGGCTTGGTCAGTCCACGGCTGTACACACAATGGCGGCACCCATCTCTGAGTCTTCTAGCGGGGCAGTACTCTGATTCCGGCGGGGTGGAGGTATGCGCTCCCCCCAGCAGGAGCTCTCCATAACCAGGAGTTACCCGACACAGTCCTTAGGGGGTTGATCCCTTCCTGGCATGGGATGGAGCCAAAGAGGAGACCCCGGCAGCAAACTGCTAGGCCACACAGCTGTGAATAATACAGCTGAGGTGAGTCCCGGGCCCGCCAGCATGTATTGAGGGTTCGGCGGTGCTGGTCCTGCCGGGATTGAAGCTCCGGTGAATGGTGTTCGGGCAGGGGGAGGAGCAGTCCTCCGCCACATCTCATGACAGAGGCCCAGCAGGGCCTAAGGAGAGTCGGACAGCTGCAGCTGCCGGAACAGCAGGGAACTCCATGATGCAAGTGCTGGGGTGAGGAGAGGAGGCCGCGCACCAGTGCCTTGTAAGCTGAGGGGGCCTGGTCTGACATGGAGGTAAAACATCAAGATTTCCTCTCACCTTGGTTGCCCACGTGAGGTGCTTGCCAATGTGGTGGTGCTAAACCACTGCATCAGAGGCTGCTCAGCACTCGGCAGCTTGAGCTCACAGCAGGATCAGAGTGGGTTGGGGCCGCACCTACCTTGCATGCATACAACAAGGGCCTGGCTGTGATACCATTGGCCTAGTGAGATGGAGGTGCTGCACATGAAATATAATTGTGGCTTGTATGCTGGAGTGGGTTGGCCTTAGAGACCCCTGGTGTGAGCTTAGAATCACAACGTGGGAGAGGTGCCTGTGCGGCCTGGTTGGTCTGTCCTTGGACGCAATAGGTCTGGTACTACAGGATTGGGCCCCAACCCCGGTTAATCATGGTGCGTACTAAAGGCCCCAACCCTGGTCAGTCTAACCAGATTGATAAATACAATGTCTCCCTTGGTGTGACAGAGGCGATTAAAACTACAACTAAATGCCTGGTGGCATCTGGGGAGGAGGACCAGGCATCGGACCCCTCTCTTAGAGTCATTATGAAAGTAATAAGGGACCGGACGAATTTGATGGAACCTAAATTGTATGTGGAGACAGAGGAGGTGAACCTACTTAGTGAGGATTTCCGGGGAATGGCAGAGAAGGTGGCCGTGGCTGAAACAAGCATAGGCAGTTTACAATCGAAAAACCAAACACCTGGAGGAACAGGTAGCCATACTGACAATACAGCAGGGGGAAGTGTTGGATAAGCTCAAGGACCAAGAAGGGAGAGCCCGACGGAACAATATCCGGGTGATGGGGCTCCCAAAGGAGCGGAGGGACAGTTTGTTGACTTGTTCCTGGAAGACCTGCTACTTAACACACCCCACCCGAAAAGATTATCAAACTTTTTCTTGGTAGAGCGAGCACATCAGGCGCTGGGATCACTGCTGCGCCCTGTGGCCCCCCATGCACCATCATAGCTTGCATCCTTAACTATATGAACCAAAACACCATGCTGCAAGAAGCCAGATCGCATGGGGACTTGCACTACGAGAATGCCACGATTAGGTTTTTCCCAGATTTTACTCTCCAGGTACAGCGCCAACATCTGACCTTTGACTCAGTCAAAAAAGCTCTTTGAGAGAGGAATAGAAAATACATGATGATGGACCCGACTAAGCTACGAGTAGTCACAGAGGGCAAATCTCACCTCTTGATGAACCCAGAAGATGCATGGGACTGGCTGGAGGGCTGGAGCAAAGTGGGGGACAGACGTGATAGAAGGAAAGGAGCTAGACCGGGAGATACCCCTGAATTGTAGAACCTGGAATCTCCATCCAGCCCTCTGGAAAGGAGAGCGGGCACCAGACTGAACATTCATGGATTACGATGCATAGAGGTATTTTATCTGGGTGGGGAGGTGGTAGTGGGGAAAAGAGGTACGTAGGGTATGGTAAATGATAACTAGTATGTGTTATTTAGCCCCAACTTCGGGGGAAGATAATACGAGCCGCGGGTCCGCACAGAAGTAAGGGATGTCGCTATGTTTTAATTCATAGCGATGAATATTGTTGGTAAGTTCTTATCCGTATGCCATGGTAGCAGTGCTAGCACCCTCTCACTGTTCCATGCACAAGTTTTGGCGATAGGCACTCTGTAGGTTGGGGAAGTGGGAGGTTCGTAACTCACTACGCAGGGAGGCAGGGAGGGGGGTTTTGTTGGGGTTGTTTGCAGTTACTGTAAAGTTGAATATTTAGGCTCATCACAAACAGAGATTGAAGGTAGTAGAGACAGAGAAGTTGTTGGCATCTAGGTGGCCTAGTGAATCCTAGACAAAAGTTGTATGCCCGTAGTCAAGGAACATTACAAGCGAGTGCATATTTGGGCGTGGAATTTGGTTGGGTAACAAGATTAAACGCATCCTTGTGCTCCAACACATCAAACCCCACTTCACAGATTTTGTCTTGCTTCAAGAGACATAACTATTGTAGAGAATTGTACCCCTTTGGATATAAACTCCTGACCCATGCTGGCTACTTCACTGATTCACTGGGTGGGCATCCTAGTCAAAATCTTACTTCCATTCGTGGTGTCTAAGGTGTGGTGTGATGTCCAGGGTTGCTATCTGGTCCTAACAGGTATGTGGGAGGGCCGCTCCCTGAACTTATGCTCTCCATACATTCCACTGAAACTCCATGCCGCGTTTTTTCCTAAATTGGAGGCTCTCCTCTTGGAGCTCCCAAATGAGATATAACTGTTGGGGGGCGACATTAATGGAGTGATGGACCCTGCTCCTTCCAATTTCTGGCCCATTTCTTTACTACCGGTATTTTCAAAGATTTTGAAAAAGCATGTACATCACACTTTAACTGATTTTGTAACTGCCCAAGACTTACTGCCTCCCTGTCAATCAGGTTTTAGAGCTGTTTTTTCAACAGAAACCACCCTACTGGGAGTCACTGAGAATATTCGCCGTCTGTTGGTTAGGGGTGAAACTGTGGCTCTTGTACTTTTAGATTTGAGTGCTGCATTCAATACGGTATCACACACCGTATTAATGCGCACACTTCATTCCTTAGGTGTTCGGGGGCCCGCACTAAATTGGCTTAAATCCTTCTTGAATGAGCGAACATTTCAAGTTTTTTCTCTTCGGCCTGTTCAGTTACCCAGGTCTTTGAACATGGTGTACCACAGGGCTCTATACTTAGTCCGTTATTATTTAATTTGTATATGAGCCCATTAGCGAAGGTGGTCGAAGAAGCAGGCCTACAAATGTATTCTTACGCTGATGACTCTCAGCTGTTTTTTTCGCTCTCCTCAGAAAATACTGACACGCCCTCCATACTTAAAAGTGGTCTCACAAAAATTGCCGGTTGGATGCAGGACAATTTCCTCAAATTAAACGGGGAGAAAACTGAATTGATGGTTCTTGGCAAAAATAAAAATCTGTGGGGCCTGCATTATTGGCCGCAGGAAATGGGCCTGCTCCCTGTGCCGGTGCAACAGGCACGCAATCTTGGCATCATTATTGATGACTCTCTCAACATGCACCAGCAAGCTGTTAAAACCTCGGCCACATGTTTTGCCATTTTAAAATGGCTAAAAAAGATCTGCTGGATGCTGCCGGAACCGACAAAGAAAACTGTAATCAATGCCTTGATTACTTCAAGGCTTGATTATGGCAATGTGCTATACCTGGGGGCAAAGAAAGCTACAATTCGGAGACTGCAGACAGTTCAGAACTCAGCAGCTAGACTGCTATGTAAAATCCAGAGTACCACTTCCACTACTAAATATATTCGAGACCTTCACTGGCTAAAGATCGAAAATCGAATCAAGTTTAAAACTCTCTGCGTTATGTATAAAATCTGTGCGAAAAAAGCCACCAAATACATCCAAACACTTGTGCGCCCTTACTGCCCTTCCCGTGCACTTCGCTCCTCCACGGCGAATAACTTTGTCATCCCTAAAATCAAACTGTCTCGCATGGGCGGCAAATCCTTTTTCTTCTTGGGGCCTAAGCTTTGGAACTCCATGCCACTTTCATCACGTAATGAGACCAATTACATGAGCTTTAGAAAAGCCTTAAAGACCTGGCTTTTTAACATCTAAACATTTCTTTCTGACTGGAGCATCACAAGAACATCTTGTAAATGCGCCGGGAAATCCTTTGTGGGTAGCTGTTGCGCACTATAAATGCAAAGAATAATAATAATAATAATAGGGGTGGCGCGGGGTTTTTCAAAAGGCCTTTGTGTCAGCGATGGGGATGATTGATCTGTGAAGACTTCATATTCGTCACCAATCCCAGTATACATTCTTCTCTGCCCCCCATGGTTCCCTCTCACATGTCAATTACCTTTTTGTCCTCCATGATCAGGTTGGATATTATGCAAGGGCAATATTAGATCATTCACCAGTTGGAGTTACCCTCAGGGGCCCAGTGATGGACAGGACATCCTTTCCCAGACTTGATCCCTGGCATCTTCAAGACGAGGCGATAAAAGACAAATTTGGTGTGGCCGCAGAGCTATACTTTCTGGAAAACCAGGGATCAGTGTCAGCCCCATGCATACTCTGGGGGGCATTTAAAACAGTGATATTTGTGGCCTGGCCCAGGCTTTAATTTGAGGAAAGAAGAGAAAGGCTGCAATAGAATGTAATACTATTGAGCGAGACATCCTTTCCCTGGAGGCTGTGGGGGCAGGGCCCACAGGAGAACCGTAGACTGCAACTGCGCCAACACAACTTGCGGACCCTAGTGGAAAATGCAACTAGGCCCTATGCCATGGCAACATAACGCAATGCAAACTTTTCACCTCAGCGATAAGGCCTACAAATTAATGGCCTGTGTGATGATGTGAACAGTCTAGTAGTTGGGATAGGAGGAGTTACGGGGTTGGGGGAAGAGGAGGAGCCAGGACAGCAAAGAAGTTAGTTAGAGTAGGGACAGGGACGAGTAAGGAGCACGTGAATAAAGCTCTTTAGAAATCAAGTTAGTGTCTGTCATCTTTACGTTCACGACACTACAGCTGGCGACGAGGGTGGGATGGTGCAGTTTACCACCCACAGAAACCCACAAAGAAGCGTCCCTGTCCCCTACAGCGTGAAAGAAGAAAAACGCTGTTGAGACACGTGTGTCTGAAGAAAGTCCGCCGCCCAGATCAAGAGGCCAGCGGTAGCTACCCCTGCTCCGCGATCTGCTAGTCGCGTAGAGCCTAAGAGGAAGAAAACGCCATCGAGCGCCAGGGTGTTTCAAAGCCGTGCGCCGGTTCGGGCAAAATCGCGGCTCACACCCGATGCGTGCAATTCGGCACGCGCTGAATGAGGAGAAGTCGGGTGCCCACCCCGATTCTGCCTACTGCTCTGGTGACCAAGGAGCATCTGTGGTGCTGCCCAGGACGTGTGGAAGTGTCCCGACGAAGGGCGCCGGTGTGCGCGAAAGTAGCCAGCTCCCCCCCGATGCGTGAGGAATGGAATGCCAGTAACGAGCTGCAGCTAGGAGCTTCTCTGATCGTACCTGGATGCTTGTGAGGGTCCAGGAATGCCGAGGCATTGAAGAAATGAGACTGCATGCAGACATCAACTGCCGGTGAGTCCTGGAGAACGAGTATGCCTCGAAGGAATAACTGAGAGTGAAGTCTCGTGTGAACTGAGTTCAAGAACGGCGGCCATCTTAAAGTCAGGCAACCTTCAGGACAACCTCTATGTGTGAAGTGCTGGTGGCCATTTTAAAGTCAGGCAGCACCAGGCCTATGCAAAACAAGCATTGGAAAGTGCAAAAACAAGCATTGATAATTGCAAAAACAAGCATTGATAAATGCCAAACAAGCATTGGCAGTTGCAAAACAAGCATTGGAAATTGCAAAACAAGCATTGATAATTGCAAAACAAGCATTGACAGTTGCAAAAACAAGCATTGGAAGTTGCACAACAAGCATTGATAATTGCAAGACAAGCATTGACAGTTGCAAAAAAGCATTGGTAACTACAAAATGAGTACCGATAAAAGCAATCAAGTACTCGCAAGTGAAAGGTGACTCTGACACGCCAGTCCAGCTATGTCAAACTCACCGAGCCAAAAAGGTGGAGGTGCAGCGACGGCAAATGCAGCAGCGGCAGCCCCAGCTGCAACTGGAGTATCACACCTGCGCCCACCAGAATCACTGACCTTGGTGGCTGGCGGAAGCATGGGCCCCAGATGGCAGGAGTGGCTCGAGGATTTCGAGGACTATCTTGAAGGATTGAAAGTCACGGGAGACAGAGACAAATTAATTGCACTACGCAATCTGGTCGGCAAAGAGATTTGCAAATTGATCAAAGAACTACCGACCGATGAGAAAGGAACCTATGACAAAGTGCGAGATGCGTTGAACAGAAAGTTTGTGCATAAAAGGAATGTGGATTACGAGAGAGATGTATTCCATCAAGCCCGTCAAGACAAGGAAGAAATGATGAGCACATTCATATCCAGACTACGCCGTCTGTCTAAGTATTGCAATTTTGACGCATTCTCGACGGAGGATGCCATCCGGCTAAGAGTCATCGAGGGTTGTCATTCAGAGACGCTCCGAAGGCGACTACTAAGGAAAAGTCATGATCTCGACGAAATAGAGGAAGTGACCAGGGTGTATGACCAAGCGGAGGAGCACGCCAAGAGCATGGAGACAGGGCGTAGTGAGAGAAGAGAGCAAGCATATTGGATGCAAACCAACAGCACTCGCAGAAGATCAAGTGAGCGACAAAGAAAGTCCAGACCAGCGTCCCGTCACCAACACAAAGGTCGCCGACGCTATGAATCTAGGAGAATAGACAAGAAACCAGACCATGTCAGAAAGACAGAGCGTTCACGGAAATGCTATTGATGTGGGTATGACTTCCCACACACAGACGTGTGTCCAGCAATGGGTCAACAATGCCAAAAATGTGGACGGAAAAATCATTTTGAGGTGATGTGCGGAGTATACAGCAAAGAAAGAAGGAGTGAAACAACAGAGTACAGGACAGAGCAATATCCTCTTCTGGTTCATCGCACTCCAGCAGGGAGTCACGCAAATCCCAGTGGACAAGAAGGTCCTTGAGACGGTCATCGTCAAGGGAATCGAGATCGACATCTCAGGAGTCAGTATATACAGATGAATATATCTGCATGGTAGCAGACCCGGATCAGCTAAAGAAATATCCTCCATTAGACATCAAAGTGGGAGCACATGCGTCCAAATTTGTGTTAGACAGTGGGGCGTCATTGAACTACATGCCCGTGACCGAATATAACAAAATGAAGCCACCACCCCCCTTGAGTCCAGCACATGTCAGGGTGTTCACCTGGATGGCGAGAAAACCACTACCATGCCTGGGCAAATTCGCAACAACCCTGAAACATGAAAATAATTCTGTGTCAGCACATATCCATGTCATTGAGGGGCCTGAGGCTGATTGTCTCCTTAGTCTGCCTACAGCGGAGCGGCTCTGACTGGTTGAGATCTTGTACCGAGTCAGTGACAATCCAGACATTGTTCGTAAGTTCCCCAAGTTGTTCACTGGGCTCGGATAAATGAACAAATGCTTAATTCGCCTGCACATCAATGATCAAGTGCGCCCTGTAGCTCAACACCCCAGGCGAGAGCCTTTTCATCTTCAGCAAGCCATAGAGGATGAAATCCAGGAACTGTTACAGGCTGACATTATCAAGAAAACGGATGGTCCCACACCATGGGTGTCACCAGTTGTCATCATTCCAAAGAAGGGCACCCCTGAAAAGGTACGTTTATGTGGGGACATGCGGCTTCCCAATACAGCCATAGAAAGAGAGCGTCACCCAGGACCTCACCTGAGCGATATGATATCAGCATTGAACGGAGCCAGGGTATTTTCCATACTCGATCTAAATAAGGGATACCATCAGCTGGAATTGCACGAAAAATCAAGGTACACCACTCATCTGGGTTTGTTTCGATACAAACGGCTGAGTTTCGGCATCTCCTCTGCGGCGGAAATATTCCAAGAGGTCATAAGTCAGACCATCAGACATATACCAAATTCACTGAACTATAGTGATGACATTCTGGTCTATGGAGCGAACACACAGGAACATGACAAAGCTTTGGATCGAGTGTACCATGCTCTCCTAGAGGCTAACCTAACTCTCAATAAGGACAAGTGTGAGTTCCACCAATCCACTCTTAAGTTCTTCGGACATGTGTTCAAAGGGGCAGGGATGAAGCCTGACCCTGAGAAAGTGACAGCACTCAATACAACCAAGAGCCCTCAAGATGTGAGTGACATCCGATCGTTTCTGGGCATGGCGAGCTATTGCGCCAGATATCTAAAAGACTATGGCACCATTAGCCACCCACTCCGTATCCTCACCAAACAAGGACAACCATTTGTGTGGAGCCCTCAGTGTGAGCGGGCATTCCAAGAAATTAAACAGGCGGTAGAGTCAGCGGACAATCTAGCTTACTTTAACCCCAAGAGGAAGACGGAGATAACGGTGGATGCCAGTCCAGTGGGGCTGGGTGCCATCCTGGCTCAGTACGATAATGACACTGTTCGACGACACATTGTGGCTTATGCCAGTCGCAGCCTATCAGATACCGAGAAGGCTTATTCCCAGCCCGAGGAGAGTCTCACAGTCGTATGGGCTTGTGAGCACTTTCATGTGTTCATTTATGGCAAACATTTCACCATGATTACGGACCACCAAGCGCTTGTCACCATCTTTGGTAATCCCAAGGCCAAGATGCCACCTCGCATTGAAAGGTGGGGACTACGCTTACAAGAATATACATACACAATCATACATAAACCCGGAAAGGCAGAGAACCCGGCGGACTACATGTCCCGACACCCTCAAACGTCCCAGGCCTCACCTCCTTCAATAGCTGAAGAGTACATACACTTTGTGGTAAGCTTAGCCCGGCCACCGGCAGTCCCCTTAGAAGCGATACAGGAAGCCACTGCGCAAGACAACATTCTTCAGAAAGTAGTGCGCCGACTGCGCACACACCGCTGGAGACATGACAGTGAGGAGGAAGGCAGTGATCTTCAAATCCGTCAAGAAATGCAAGCCTTCCGACATGTCAGTGAAGAGTTGTCTGCCACCTCAGAGGGGCTCCTACTGAGAGATCATCGGATCGTCATCCCGAGGCAGTTACGTCAAGGCGTGATTAACCTTGCCCATGAGGGTCATCGTGGAGTCGTTGCAACAAAGAGAGCTCTTCGGGAGCGAGTATGGTTCCCACTACTTGACCAAATGGTGGAGCTCACCCTAAAGGACTGCCCCCAGTGTCAACTGGTGAAGCATGGAGATTCCCCAGCTCCCCTTCAAATGACTAAACTACCCAGTGGGGTATGGCAAGAACTGTCCATGGACTTTTATGGACCACTCCAGTGAGGCAAGTACGTATTGGCTATCATGGATGAATACTTGAGATTCCCAATAGCACAATGTGTGCCTCAACCAATGCTTCCAGCATGATTGCCATACTTGACGAAGTGTTCGCTGCCTGGGGTGTTCCCAAAGAACTTAAAACAGACAATGGTCCACCTTTTAACGGACATGAGTTGAGTGACTTCGCAAAACATCTCAACTTTAGACATCGTAAGGTCAGGCCTTTGTGGCCACAAGCGAATGGCACCATTGAACGATTCATGGCCACCTTGAAGAAGACATTTCAACAAGCCACTTTGGAAAAACGAGACCTGCAAGTGGCTCTCAATGAGGTCCTACGAGCTTATAGAACGACACCACATGCTACGACCGGAAAGTGTCCTGCTACTCTCATGTTAGGGCGACCCATAAGAACACAGATCCCGACATGGGAAGAAGCTCTACGACCGGTGTCTCCGACACGTGCCCATCGAGAGCTAGCGGTGGCTGATCAAGCTGGGAAGAGTAAAATGAAATCTTATGCAGACACTCGCCGGAGAGCCAAAGCTCCGTCCCTTCGTACCGGAGACTGTGTGTTGGTGAAACAAGAACAGTCAAAGAAGACGGACTGTAGATTCAAAGATGAACCTTTGGCTATCACTCAGCAGAAGGGTACCATGATCACCGCAGAGTCTGAGAGCAGGCGGATCACCCAAAATGGGTCCCATTTCCAAAAATGTACCCCAGCCATGAAAGAGGTCCTTGACAGAGACACGGGCCAACCAGATGCAGAAGGATTGAGTCAACTGGGTACACCACAGAGACATGATCATCAGACAGCTGCTGTGCCTGCAGACACTGGAATGAGTCTCCGGCCGAGAAGAGACATACACAAGCCCAAAAGACTGATTGAAGAACTATAATCAAGTCAGTTTGTTTCATTTGTTAACAAAGGGGGAGATGTGATGATGTGAACAGTCTAGTAGTTGGGATGGGAGGAGTTACGGGGTTGGGGAAGAGGAGGAGCCAGGACAGGAAAGAAGTTAGTTAGAGTAGGGACAGGGACGAGTAAGGAGCACGTGAATAAAGCTCTTTAGAAATCAAGTTAGTGTCTGTCATCTTTACGTTCACGACACTACAGCCTGGCTCAAGAAAAGAGACAGAGATAGAACATGGGTAGTGGGAGTCATGGATAGGACGGGAGTCCTGCAGACGGCAATTGCAGACATAGTAAATACTTTTGAGGCTTACTGCGCCAATTTATATACTCCGTGAGTGTCAGAGTAAGAGCGATTGTGATCTTCTAAAAGACTTTTCCCTATGGACTCTCCCTAGTGGGGTGGCGGAGCCCTTGGAGGCAGACCTTAGGGTCGAGGAGGTGGGAGCGGCCATTAAGGCCCTGCATTCTGGGAAGGTGGTAGGGCCTAATGGGTTGCCAGCTGAACTTTTTAAAAGTATGACTGAGAAAGTAACCTCTCTGATGTTATAGTTGTTTAAGGCGGCTTAAGAGCTGGGACGCTCACTGGAGGACCAGTACACAGCCACAATTGTGGTAATCCATAGGGCAGGCTAATGCGGAGGCGAAGGTCTTATCCAAGGTCTTGGTGACTAGGCTTACACCTGCCCTCTCCTCAATTATTCACATAGATCAATCCGGCTTTATGCCATGTAGAAGCACCCGCCACAATTTTCTGAGGCAGCATGGGCTCCTGCCTATGACTGGTTTGTCACAGACACCACAGTCAGAGCTGTTGGCATTAGACGCCTCGATGGCATTTGATAGTATAAAGTGGCCATATTTGTTTGCATCCCTGAATAGACTGGGACACAGCCCTAAGTTCTGTGAGTGGATTAGGCTGCTATATCAGGCTCTAATGAAGAGGGTAAGGGTGAATGGCGTATTTTCTAGATCCTTTTCATTAAGACAGGGCACCCGACAGGGATTCCCGCTGTCCCCTTTGATCTTTGCCCTAGCATTAGAGCCATTATTGGCCTGTATTAGGGTGGCTCCACTTGTGTGGGGATCCCATCGAGGGGCAGCAGGGTGGTGCTGATCTCCCATTATGCCAATGATATACTGTTTTATGTGTTCTGATCCTACTTCTCGATAGCCTGTATCTTGCACATATTTGATTTGCTTGGTAGTTACTTTGGTTACAGAATTAAACGGGCTAAGTCTGTGGTTTTCCCCCTGTTGGGTCCCCCTCCAAACTTCTTTTTTTTTTATAAATATTTTTATTAGGTTTTTTTTGACAATGTACAGAGATACACAATACATATAACAGTTAGCAGTTTTCGCTTACTACACTCGCGGACTTTCTTTCTTCTGTGTCGCGATAGTTGTTCAATTGTCCCGGTATGCTTGCGTACATATAGCATTGAGTGTGTTGAACGATTGTCTTTTGGCCCTATTGCTAGTTTTAACATATAACAAAACATATAACATACAAGAGTTTGGCAGATGGACATGATGTCAAGCTCCGATTGAATTAATGAACTCTAAGTACCTTGAAATATTTGTGACCAGGGATCAGTCTCTATTCCTGAAATGCAACCTTACCCCACAGCTAGATTGGCTTCGTTTGGATGTGATACATTGGTGTATCCTTCCCCTATCCATGTCGGAGAGGGCTGCCTTGTATAAAGTGATGTTCCTTCTGAGGTTTTGATATGTTCTACAAAACACACCATATCCTATTCTCCGATCTTTTTTAAATAGGTAGACCAGGAGCTGTGCACGTTATTATGGCAGGGAGGAGCGCCTTGAATTGCCCTTGAAAAATTCCAGAGAATGGTTTATGATGGAAGCCTAGGAATCCCAGACATCAAGACTATTTGGCCTCACAACTGGTGGTGATTAGTGACTGGGTGTACTTGGACGTTGGAGGAACCAGCCTACAGAGTGATATAAATGTGATGCCAGGTAATAATTATGAAATCATTCTATACACCCGTAAGGGAAGAGAGTGCCTCCCAAGACATACTTCTACTGTGGTGAAGTGCTGGGCCGAAGCCGAGATTTACCTGGGAGGACGGGATATGCTGACGCCCATGACTCCGCTCTGGTATTGTGAGAGATTGAAAGAGGTCTTAAACCTACCGGGCTTCTTGCGGTGGGCAAAAATAGGTATTGAGCACCTGGGGGAAACATGGAGGAATGGAGCCTGTATCTCCTTACATCCCCTGAGGCAGGAATTTGACTTAGTGGACTCCCAGGTACTTCTCCACCAGTTGGGGCACACTCTTCGAGTACACATCTGAGAGGGAACGACCTTGCCGGACTCCTCCCCACTGGAAGATCATCTGTTTTTTTACCCCATTCTTCACAAGGGTGTTTCAGCGATTTATAAAAAACTAATGAACACCTCCAAAGATCCGCTGGGCTCCTCAAGAGCTGCTTTGACGGACGATCTGGGCAACAGAGCAGACGAGGAATTGGTAGAGGCACTCCAAGGTACCAGGGATATAGTGATTCGAGCGAGGTTTAACCTAACACAACTGAAGATCCTTCACAGGATGTACTATTCATGCACCCTGCTCTACCAAATGCGGGCAGTGGACGCGCCTTTACGCACAAGAGACTATGAACAAGTAGGCTCCTTTTACCATATTTTATGGGAGTGCCCACTGTTACACCGATACTGGAAGGATGTAGCTACTGTCATGTCAAGGGTACTTTCTGTTAGAGACCCAATTGATGCTAAATGGCTGTTGGTGATACAGGGGAAGAAAGACTGGCCCAGACACGCCTGGATATGGTTGGCATTGGCAGCGGGAGTCGCTAAATGTAACATTGCAAAAAGATGGGGGCGTGGCTCCGGCCGTTGGTGACAGAATGGGAATAGGATCTAGACTAGTGTCAGAGGGCGGAGGAAGTGTGTATCACAGCAGGGGGTGCCCCAAGAAGTGGAAGAAGGTGTGTGGCCCTTGGCAAGTGTATCAGGGGATGAACCTAATAATATTAATGTCAATGGGTCAAAGACAGATCCATCTACAGGGCGAAGGGGAGAAAGTGAAGAGAATACCCACTGTCTGGTTATGTATTATGATTGTATGTGGTATGTCATATCTAGTAAATAAGCAAAGCCTTACCTTGCCGAAGTAACTACCTTATAATGTATTTCTGTACCTGCTTTGTATTGTCACCCCCCCAAAAAAATATTCCTGCCTTTGACTCTGATCCAGCACTGTCTTCAGTATTTCATTTTATAATCCCAGCTAGCTAATCCTGATTCGCGATTTTGACATATACCAACAGGCAGCTCACACCTCCTGTATCCTTTGACACTCTATATTTTTATTTCCTGACTCCCCCTTAAAGACAAGCCACGGACTCCTCCTTTCACTCTAGCTATGCGTGTTTGCATGTCTCTACGTCAGGATCAAGGAGAATGAAGGCGTAGAGTAGACTGTTTCAGAGTAGAGAGGAGAGGCATAGCGTGGAATGGTGCAGGGTAGAGTGCAGAAGTGTAGGATAGAGTGCAGCAGCGTAGGGTGGAGTGCAAAAGAGTAGAGTAGAGTGGTGTAGAGTAGAGTGGCATAGATAGCAGTGCCATAGAGTACAGTGGTGCAGAGTAGTTAAAGTTGCATAGAATAGAGTGATGCAGAGTAGAGTGATGTAGAGTGTAATGGTGTACAGTGCAGTAGAGTGGCTTAGAGAAGAGTGCGGTGGCATAGAGTGCAATGGTACAGAGTAGAATGGCATGGAGTTCAGTGACAGAGTGGAGTGTTGTAGAGTGCCACTTATGTAGAGTAAAATGGTGCAGAGAGCATTGGTACAGAGTGTAGTAGCATAGATTAGAGTGGTGTAGGGTAGAATGGCATAGAGTATAGTGGTGCACAGTAGAATAGGGTGGCGTAGAGTGCAGTGGAGTACAATAGAGTGTTACTGAGTGGAGTATAGTGGCGTCAAGTGCAGTGGTGCAGAGTAGGTTGGCGTACAGTGCAGTGACAGCGTGCATTAGTTTTAAGTAAAGTGGCGTAGAGTGCATTGATGTAGAATACAGTCGTGTAGAGTGCAGTAGTTTAGAGTAGGTGGCATAGAGTGCAGTGATGTAGAGTATTGCACAGTAAAGTGGCGTAAAGTGAAGTGTCACAGTGTAGATTTCAGTATTGGCTGCTGCTAACAAATAAAACTGGTTAAGCAAATATTTGACCCGCATATAAAACCCGCTGATAAAAGCCAGCAGTGCCCTTAGGATCAACGCCAAAGCTCTCAATCGTGTTCCATTTTTTCCCACGTCTCAGCAATCCATGGCTCTAGCATAGTCTCCCAGAGTCTCAGCCAATTACCCTCTACGAATCCAGGCACTGCTCTCATGCTGCTGATTTTGTTAGTGTAGTGTGTGGTGGTCCCAGTATTATAACATCAAAAAAGTGTCAATGGAAAACATACAGTTGTATGTTAAAACTGAAAATCAAAAGATAACTCTATTGGTGCTTCAGTGTTGTTTAATCACACTGAACACATGTTACAGTTTTGGAAAGCGACATTTAAAGGAAAACATTTATAAATGCCCCGATGTAACACAAACAATCACAGTAAAGCAAGTACTGTTGAAAATACTGGCATCAATGAAGTGTCTATGCTTCGACCCCTGAACGTGTGTAGGTTCTTCTAAGCCTTACTAATGGGGTCTTCCTCAGGACTGAAGTGAGAGTGAGAAGGACGGGGCACCTGTGAGATAGAAGGATGGATTGTCATATCCATTTCTAAATTAAATGAAACAGTGTCATAAGAATGTACTGGTCACTATATTTACCGTGAATGGATAAAGAGAGGCCTCACACGAATAAATGTTGACAGGCCGATTGGGCCCTGTGGCTCCAAGATAAAATGAGTAGAAGAGAGTGAAACACACCTGCAATAATAAGGTGTCTGTCAGTATGCCTGAAATGCATTAGGGTTGACAAGTAAACATATTAGCCCAATATTGTCAATCTTACTCAAAGGATGCAATGAATCCTGTGAAGCTGGTCCAAACCAGTGGTAATCAACTGTACTTAATGGAGTAATGCGTGGTCAAAGAACCATATTATATGATTGGAGAAGATCCCTGATTAATCGGTTAAATCTGTAAGCCTAAAGAAGGGAGGGAAAACGCAGAATCAATGCTGGGCACAGGACCCTGTCTATGTAGAGACTGTGTGATTACAACCAAAAGCGCAAGAAATAAATCTATGGAAATGTACAATGTGGTCTCAGGGCAACCGCACATACCTAGAAGTTTAAATTCGGGCATTGAACCGTCAGATTATCCCCGGGTAATGTAAGGGAGGGACATAGCAGTCTGAGGGCAAGCGCGCACCCCTTGAAGTTTTGATACGGGCTGTAAACTGTCAATTATCACCGAGTAAACCGGTGAAAAAAAAGCATGATGCTGCATTAAAAAGTGCTGGGTCTCCCTGGGGAAAGTGCCTCGTTACTAACAGACGCACTGTCGGACACACTCACCGTGGTAAATCCGTAGCTCACTATGAATTGTGACCAAGACACCGCCGGTGCATGGACTCCATTAAATAGAGCCGTGGTGAGAAATGCCGGGAGCCGCAAGTCGTTCAGCGTGGTGCAGATGCTGGATGCCGGTGTGGGTGCGAGTCTAGGCTGACAAACCGTGAAGACAGACTCGGCTAACCTATACTTAGCGGGTATTTTGTCAGTGTCTGCTGTACCAATAAATTGCATACATAAAGTACAATTCAAGATGAACATTTCTGTAAAGAAGACCTGAATGTGCATGTACACTTCACATAATAAGTGAAACCCTTACTAGACATACAGTTATTTGAATACATAATAGTATGATAACATTCATACTGAATTCTCATATCCTTACATATTTATTATAACGCATGTGAGATCAATGTGACGGACAAAGTCTGTAGTGTACATTATTGTCACCTAGAAGTATATACACTTAGAGAATCTTACCAGCTCACATTTCACAGTAATGTTCTTTACAGAATTGTTCATCTTGAATTGGGAGGAGAATGTCCCATCTCCTTCTTTGTTTTTCAGGCAAACCCATGATCATGCCCTTTATGGTTTTGTTGACTCTCTCAACTAAACCATTGCCCTGGGGAAGATATGGGGTAGTGAATTTATAAGTCACACCACATTCTTTCCACATTGCTATCAGATAGACGGGCATGAAATGCATGGCCCTATCTGATATGACCTTCTTAGGGAATTCAAGATTCCAAGGAGGGCTCTAGCCACTGCAAGAGCAGTGACTGTCATAAGTGGGATAGCCTCAGGGCACTCAGTGGCATGGTCCACTATCACTAGGATGAACCTGTTCCCTGAAGCTGTCGGTGAGTCTAGGGGACCAGCAATATCTAGCCCTACCCTCTCAAAGGGGGTCTCTGCCAATGGTAGTGGTATGAGGGATGCCTTTAGCTTGCCTCCTGCCTTACCACTGGCTTGGCAGGTAACACTCCTTGACCTTCTCAGACATCTGGGGCCAGTAGAAGTGGTTGACCAGCCTTTCTCAGGTCTTGTTCTGCCCCAGGTGCCCATCCAAGAGGATATATTGGAACAGATTAAGGGGAACAGAGAGTTTCCCCTTAATCTGTTATCCCCTTGATTGTTGAGGGACCACCAGACTCCTTTATGCCCCTGGTTTGGGTTCCCTTAGCTCACTATACAGGAACTCATCCTCCCAGTTTACCTTATGGTTACCACTGATATCCCCTTGTGCATGTTTGACAATTAACTGTTGTAAGTCTTCTTGTGTTGGGAGGTCCTTTGCCCTTTGCCCATTGCTCAAGTCCTCCCGAAAGAGACCCCACTGTTCGTTGGAATTCTGCCAATCTGACAAGTTTTCAGGAGTGAGTTCTTCTTCAGGCACCAGGCCTTCTTTCTGAGTTTTGGACTTCCTCTAGGTCTGTGGACCTTTAGAAGCTGGGCTGCCAGCATTCCTTCCTGTCCTCTTGGCTTAAGTGACCTGGTCCATAGTTCCCGGCTCCTGGATCCCTTGACTCTCTCTCAGGGCCATCTGTGCTCTAGTGGTGACACACACTCATTAGGCATGCATGGGTCCTCCTCTAAACTTCTTCCCAAGCAGAAGTCTGTATATCATTGCCCAGCAAACACTCCACTGGTATAAATGGGGCCACGGCTACCTTATTTGGGCCAGTAACTCCTCCCAACTCAAAGTCAACTACTCCCTCTGTTTCAGTGAAGTTCTTGTGCACCAGAAGGGACTCTCTATCAATATCAATGGGCAAAGTCATCAAATTGCAGAATTAGAAACGTTTTCAAAGATTACGTAGGTAAGTATCAATGTGGCCGGTTAGAAGTACTTGAGGCAACCAACTCTGGCAGGGAGCTAGGGTACCTGCGAGCTAGTGGTAACTGTGGAGATTGGTCCTGTTGGTGTTTAGGTTATATGAGAGAGGTGATGCCCGGGGCAAATGAGGGATATGCAAAGATGCAGGTGCTAGCGGTTGGTGCTAGCAAAGATGTGGTAGGCAGGTGTAAGGTGTTACAGGGGATTCCACCTGCTTGCTCTGCCCGAGTTCCACTGCGATATAGTGCATATCCTATGGAATGTCCATAGTTGCACCGCTATTGGTCAAGCATCTGGATGGAAATGCAACACCAAGTCGGGATGAGAGGGATCTAGATATCTCGTTGTTGATGCTTCTTGACTTCTCACAATACCTGGAAATGTGTCCCCTACAGCAGTGGCCACGCGTTATAACCTAAGCCATTGGACATCTGACATTGTGCCCATAATAAAGGTGTGGTTGGGGGAAATATTTCCTATGGTCGCCTATGAAAGAATCATAAATAAGTTAGAAGACCACCTACCCGTGTCTGAAGCACTTTGGGGCAAATTCCCCACTCACAGATGAGCTATCAGATCATAGATAGTATGATTTGCCTTACCACTTGCTAGACAATCTGAGAGCGTCAAAAGCCATAAAATCTCACAATTCATCCCTTTTTCTAGCCACCATACATGCAGGTTCTACCTCCCGCCCCACATCTTTTCTTGTTCTTGTGAACGGGGGCCGTCACGCCAAATGAATTGTAAGCCTAATGGACAATGGACCTTATTAGTTCAAGTTCAAGTTCAAAGACTTTATTCGAATTGAATTCACAATTCATAAAAGTGTACAAATAAAAACACAATTAAAATTCCATCTTTTCCAATCAAGATTAAACATTATTACAGATAGATTTTTTAAAATTAGTAAAAAAAGTTAAAAGAGATAAAACAATGCAATCAGTTAAATACATAGTAGTTAAAAATAGCTTAATTATCTCTTACTATCCCATGACAATGGTCCTTCTTACTCTTAAAATTGTATTCAAGTAGAGGCTCACTGTGCTGATGGTAATGCAATCATCTAAAGACCTGAGTTTATTATAGGCATCTCTTGCTTTCCTTAGGCCCCAGGTTAACAGGAGGGGTTTTAAAATTTGTCGTCTAGAATAGCTATATAAAGTGCAAAAAAGAGTACAGTGTATATTTGATTGAAATGATTTGTCATCACAAGGACACCGCCTTTTTACTCTCGTCCAGTCGTTACAGTTCGGAAATGATACGAGTCTGTAAAAGGTTTCCAGGCGGAAGTATGTCAGGAGCCTACGATGCTGTAGGGGAAGATCTATCACAAGATACAACTGAGGGCCCCTCTGAGATGTCACATTGTCGTTTCTGATGACAGATTTTTTATTCCTTTCACCCTTCCACCTTTGCAATTCCAAGTGATCCAGTAAGGTCTTTTTGAACATGGATCGCGAGAGCTGTTCCAATGAGGCTGGGTCAGTAAAGTATTCAGGATGACCAATTTCACTGACAAAGTTCTTGATATAGCTAAGCCATTTGATATTTTCCATCCCATGACAACTTAAGCAATCCTCAATAATAAACCTATTCAGTTCTGTGGCAGGGTTGGTCCAAACATTATGCCAAAGTAAGACCGGGGCTAATTTTATAGTATCCGTAATGTGTAAAAGATCAACTTCGGCATGTAAAACATATATAGGAGTGCTCTTCGGTGTGGCTGTTATAAATCGCAGCAACCTATTCTCGATTCGCTGTATCGCCTCCACTTGCTGCCAGCCCCAGATGCCCGCCCCATAAGTCCCAATAGCCACACATTTCGATTTAAATATTTGGAGGAGCTCCCTGACAGGCCTGTTCCCTATTTTTTTTGCAAAGCACATAAGCGCACCAGTAGCTCTATTAAGTGCCAGGGCCCTTGCATTCACCGCAGGCTTCCACGTGCCTTGCATGTCAAAATGAACCCCCAAATAACAAAAGATGTCGGCTAGCTCCACCCTCCTTTCATCTAGAGTGACTAGACATGGTGATTTTTTCTTTTTATGGCCGCATGACATGGTAAACGTCTTTGTGACATTTACACGTAACCCCTTATTCTTCATAAAGTTGGTAAAAGTCTGTACGGCTTTCTGAAGACCCACCTTTGTCTGCATGAGGATTGCCGCGTCATCAGCGTAGAGTAAAATGGGGATGGGTTTGCCTTTGATTACAGGATAATCGTAATACTGTTGTGATAAACAGGCTCCCACCCCATTAATATAGAGGTTAAATAGCCGGGGAGCCAATATGCAGCCCTGCCTTACCCCTCTATTCATCGTAAAGAGCTCAGTGCATTAAGATGAGCTATCAGATCATAGATAGTATGATTTGCCTTACCACTTGCTAGACAATCTGAGAGCGTCAAAAGCCATAAAATCTCACAATTCATCCCTTTTTCTAGCCACTATACATGCAGGTTCTACCTCCCGTCCCACATCTTTTCTTGTTCTTGTAAACGGGGGCCATCACGCCAAATGAATTGTAAGCCTAATGGACAATGGACCTTATTATTATCTTGGGTCATGTCAGGACGTGGGAGGGAGAATACGGGACTAGTGAGAGGGATCCCGGTTCAGACACAAAGCTACCGTGCCTTTAAGGTGGGTGGGGGCAATATTGGTTGTTGATAGTGTTTGAACTAAAATGGGGGATGTGGAGTGGATGTATCTCAGCTTCTCTTTTTAGGCATGTTTCTCAAGCTATTGGTCTGCACATATGTCGAGGCCCTCCACCACTATGTGAGACATACACTTTTTGGTTGATTTTACCAACCCTGTGACTGAATATTGAGTCCTGTGACATAGGAAAGTTACCCTTTCTTTTTCATGCTCTGCAAATATTGATACTGAAAAAATAAATAAAGTTTGTATATATATATTTTAAAAAAAGAATATCACCAGAAAAGTTGATAGCCATTGACCACAATCTCAAAATAGCAAGTACAAAGGGTTCAAATACCAAGTAGAAAACACCCTGCTCAAAATGAGTTAGATTGATGCCAGTAAAACCATGAACCAAGCTATTTTAACTTTTTGCGGCATGGGCAATAAATTAAAGTATTTGCACATTAGACACAGTGATGAAATTCCTGCCTTTCTGTATCTAAGGAAGGAATCAATTTATTTTAAGTGCCACTTACGTATTTTCATTGGATCCCAGGAGTGACATTATGTACTATTTTCTCGGCAGCAGGCAAAAATGTTTATGCTTACATAATCCTGCATACATTGTCGACATTTTGTTGGATGTATGACGTTACAACGCATACTTTTACAACGCATACCATTACAACAAATTTTTTACAACGCAAAAACTATTACAACGCATGTATTTACAACGCATGTTTTTACAACGCAGGTACCTTTACAACGCATACCATTACAACGTAAGTATTGGTAAGTATATATTAATTTTTTTATTTTAAATTATTTGAAATTAATATAATTTAATTTAATTTAATGTAATGTAATTTAATTAATTTAATTAATTTAATTTAAATGTAATTTAAATAATTTAATTTAAATTTAATTTTATTTTATTTTTACCCTGTACCCCTGTACCCCAAAAACCCAAAACTGACCCTTAACCCCTAAAAATACCCATGTACCCCAAAAACCCATTTAAATAAATTTAATTTAAATAATTTAATTTAAATTTAATTTAATTTAATTTTTACCCTGTACCCCTGTACCCCAAAAACCCAAAACTGACCCTGAACCCTAAAAATACCCTTTTACCCAAAGACCGAAAACTGACCCTAAACCCTAAAAATACCCCTTTACCCAAAAACCCAGAACTGACCCTAAACCCTAAAAATACCCCTTTACCCAAAAACTGAAAACTGACTCTGAACCCTAAAAATACCCTTTTACCCAAAAACTGAAAACTGACCCTGGACCCTAAAAATACCCCTTTACCCAAAAACTGAAAACTGACCCTGAACCCTAAAAATACCCCTTTACCCAAAAACTAAAAACTGACCCTGAACCCTAAAAATACCCTTTTACCCAAAAACTGAAAACTGACCCTGAACCCTAAAAATACCCCTTTACCCAAAAACTGAAAACTGACCCTGAACCCTAAAAATACCCTTTTACCCAAAAACTGAAAACTGACCCTGAACCCTAAAAATACCCCTTTACCCAAAAACTGAAAACTGACCCTGAACCCTAAAAATACCCCTTTACCCAAAAACTGAAAACTGACCCTGAACCCTAAAAATACCCCTTTACCCAAAAACTGAAAACTGACCCTGAACCCTAAAAATACCCCTTTACCCAAAAACTGAAAACTGATCCTGAACCCTAAAAATACCCTTTTACCCAAAAACTGAAAACTGACCCTGAACCCTAAAAATACCCCTTTACCCAAAAACTGAAAACTGACCCTAAACCTTAAAAATACCCCTTAAAAAAACCCAAACATATAACATTTTAAATATAATTATATACTTACCAATACTTACGTTGTAATGGTATGCGTTGTAAAGGTACCTGCGTTGTAAAAACATGCGTTGTAAATACATGCGTTGTAATAGTTTTTGCGTTGTAAAAGTTTCGTTGTAATGGTAATGCGTTGTAAAAGTTGCGTTGTAAAGGTTGTTTCCCCATTTTGTTTGATGTGTGTTATGTAAAATTCTTGAAATGATCCCATTACTCCAGATGTAATGACATTTTAGCATGAGCGCATGGTAGATCACAATGCAAATTGGTGGTGGTGGTGGTGGGGGGGGGGGGGTTCAGAACTAATTTTATAGGGTTTTTGCCAACAACGTGATCTAGCTAGGCCTCGGACATTTACATTATGCCACAAGCTGGACAGTATAACACCATCTCTAACAAGGAGATCAGCAAAAAGAGAGGAAAAAAGAAAGAGAAGAAAAGAGAGAGTGTTTCAGAGGCAAGTTGGTGTTTTTGCACTATTTTGTTTAGCTTGAAAGGTGTCCTTGCATCCAAAATGAACAATCTGAGGCCCTTTGCTCTAAAATATAACTAAATGCCACTTTTGCATTTAATGTAATTTCCATGGAAGATTTGCGGAACTACCCAAAAGTAACTTAAGCACATTTTGCACACCCCTACTATTTTCACCATTCCAGTCTTTGCATAGGAACCTTGTCCTGTTTGAGGAGCTATTCGCCTCAGTTCGTTGTTGAACTGTTCCCATTGCTCTTTGACATTCTACTCACATTCCTCTCGAGTACAAATTAGCCTGAAAAGCAAATTGCTCACTTCTTTAAACCTGATGCTGTTGACTTTCCATCAGCTCTGCCAAGACCCGCCCCGTTTAGGTCACTAAATGCAAGTTACCTGCAAACAAAGGCATTGGAAATATTTATTCTAACAAAAACTGTAAAATCAGTGAGGTGTAGCAAGCCTCCTCCCTTGTTCCTCAACATTAATCCATGGGTTGACTTTGGTTCACTATATTTTCTACTTCCTCCTCGGTTTTCTGTAGAGATCACTCTTGCTCATTGGCACTGAAGCCCTACATAAAAATACTAAATAAATTGTATAAAAACTATGACCCCCATTGCCAGGGGTGAACCATGTGACTTTGTCTTGGGTGGCAAAGGTGGTTACACAGGATCTTCTGAACCAGCTCATCAGAGAGAGTGAGAAGGTTTAAGATAAAGAGAGACAGAGAGAGCAGGCAATAGAGTGAAAACAGACAGAGAAAAGGATTTTCTGTAAGATGCAAACATACATAAGTGATTAGACTCATCAGCAATGAGATTAAAAAGTTACCTTTTGATGCGTGTTTATCTCATCCAAAGGCCTCTGTGATGAATGTTAGGTTTCCTTGAGCTATGGGTGACTGTGATCCTTCATGAGATTCCATCTGGACCCAGCCCACTTCAAAGATGTTGCTTTTCAGCATTCCTGAGGTGTCATTATCTCTAGCACTTTGTGGCTCTTCTGGTTGTTTAAGGAGTCTCGAATCTGGCAGGACTACATTTTTTCATGTAAAGGCAACTAGGTTTACCGCATTAATTGCCTCCTGGATATATTGGTTGACGATATTTAGCGAGAAAACAGCTACATTTGGGAAAGAAACCTCCACACAAAGTCTGTTTGATGAAAGATGTGTTCCCCAAAAGAGGCCAGCTCTACAGAATATAATACAAGTTTTGCCTCACTGTCTGTGGTACCCCACCATCATGCATGTCCAACCTATTGTTAGCCCAGTTCAAATTAATAGAAATAATGCTTGATTTAAACGTGTTTTGCTTAGTGTAACCAAAATTCAATTGACACGACTAGGCAAAAGTCAACTTCCCATTACATTAATTGTGCAGTGATAGAGAAAATGTGGATTTTAAAATGACATGATTGATTTTCATATATGCATGTTTCTCCTCTTTTTTTCCTTTTCAGAAAATAAGCATGGTTGTGTTTATTTTGACAAGATGAAATATTTTATATTGTTTTGCTCAAGAAGGAAGCCTTGTGCTGAATGTTCCTGGATTTACAACATATTCAAAACTCATTGCCCGGGTCTGTTCTAAGCAGCATTGTTTTCACTTGCATACATGTCACATTATTTAGTGTATCACGTTTTCCTCTTTTACTATTGGTTTGTGTAAACCTTACTTTATTAGTACGACCCAATGATGTAAGAACTCACCATGTCAAGAGTGTGCCTTTCACCCTATAAAACCTATCAATGTAACCCTTTTTGGGAGTTGTGCATGACTTTTTGCTCACGTGCATGAAGGCAGACTCTGTGCTAGTCTGTCGAGTTGATTTATATTTACATCTATTTTGCATTTGTAAATGGACAGACTCTTCTTTTTAATCTATATATCTATCCTCTCATTCTTTCTCTTCGTGACCTGGGGGTCTCCGTGTATAACTACGCGGATGACCTCCAGCTCATCTTTGATCTTTCTACCTCTGATTCTCCTTTCTTTCTTAGTTCCACCCTAGTCTTTATCTCGGAATGGATGACCATAAATCATCTTAAGCTGAATCCGGATAAGACGGAGCTCGTCCTCACGGGTGGCCCCACTAATCCCTGGTCCACGACTCATTGGCCCCTTTCCTTTGGCCCCCCCCTACCAGTTCCTTCCGTCCGTACCCTTGGCATCAAGGTCAGCAATGACCTTTCCATGCATGCTCAAGTTAGCTCCGTCGTCTCATCTTGCTTCCTTTCCCTCCGCCTCATCCGAAAAATCTCCCGGTTTTTCTCCACGGACTCCCTCAAATCCATCGTCATGGCCCTCATCACCTCCCGCCTCGACTACGGGAATGGTCTTTACGCGGGTATTCCGGCTTTTGAAACACGACGGTTACAGGCCATTCAAAACCAGGCAGCCCGTCTCATTTTTCACCTTCCCAAATCCTCTCACATCACGCCTGTACTCAAGTCCCTTCATTGGCTCCCTGTGCACTTTAGATCCTTTTTTAAACTGGCTTGTTTAGCCTTCTTGGCCTATACCCACTCTGCTCCCCTTTTCATAGTTTCTTTAATCACTCCCTACACCCCGGCTCGCACCCTTCGGTCTTCATCTCTCTTTCTTCTCCAAGTACCCCGTTTCCGTAAATCCCGAACTGGTGGCACCCGTTTCTCGGTTCTGGCCCCCCAGTGCTGGAACAGCCTTCCGCTGTCCATTCGTTCTATCCCTACTTATCCCTCCTTTCGTAAAGCTCTAAAAACTTTCCTCTTTTCCCAGGCCTTCCCCTGTTAGCCCCCTCGGTTGCTTTGTAAAATCCGGTTCCCACCCCCAGCGCCAGGAAGCCGCTTGGCCGCAGTGCGCTTTAGCAAGTTTCTTTTTCTTTCATTCTTTTTCATTTCACAGACTCTGTGCAGGTCTGAATGAGGATTTATACTTAGGGTCTGATTTATAACTCAGCGGATGAGATACTCAGTCACAACGGTGATGGTTATCCTGTCCGCCAAAATATCAATCTTATCGTATCCTATGGAATTAATATTTCAGTGGCTGTGATATCCGTCTCTGGTGTGACAGAGTAACCTGCCTGCCGAGTTCTAAATCAGGCCCTTAGACTTTGCTTGACTTTTGAACTGAGGAGTTTGTTGCTACTCCTCTTGTTGAACTAGATTTAATTTTGGGTATTTACTTGCTTTGTAATTGACCTTATAAGGATACCTCTTGCAACTGTTTGTTTTTTTTATTCATTATTGATGTTGCCTTCTGTAATGATTCTTAAGTCTGAATACACCTTTATAGTTTTGACTTTGAATTGTGTATTTGGTCCGGCAATGCAGCTGAGGTCGGAGAGAGCTTAAGTGCGTATGCTGTTTTGGCTGGCCTCAGACTTCCGGCCAGACCATTATGCACACTGAACAGCAGTGTCCAACACTTCCCTCCAGCCTATCATCATCCTGGCCCCACCCCCAAACCCCGGCTCCGAGAGAAAAATAAAACAATAATAAACAAGGGTTTATTATTGTTTTATTTTTAATTTTTTCGGCTGCTGGTAGGAGGGGCATCACTCGTTCGCCATAGCGGAGGAGCCGCTGCGTGCCATGTGCGCGCACTGATCTAGTTGACACCCCAAGTTGTTCCAAATTAGTTTTTTGCAAACGACATGAGACAAAAGTGTTGTTAAATAAAAGGCTCCACTCCCAGGAGGGGCACTTGACAGCAAGAAGACCATGGCCCGGATTTAATAGGAGTTCATGCAACACAGTTGCTGTGCTGCATTGCATAAATGGGAGAGAGCAGAACTGCACCATATTTACAAGGCGATATCACAGCTCAGCACACTTTGCCCTGCGTAACGCCAACACAGGCACCCTTGCGCAATGGCACAAGGGTGCCTGCATTGTGGTCAGGTTAGTTGCTGTGCAGGAAGGCTTACTTTCCTGACACAAACACTATCCTTTGAGGCTATTTTCTCTTTGCATGTGTGCTGCAGAATGCAGCACTCATGCAAAGACTCAGTATAATATATTTCTCCTCGTTATGGCAGCTTCAGGTAGGAGCAGCATTTTTGCACAAACCCATGTTTACAAGGCTTTGTTATGTTATGTTATGTTATGTTACTTGGCACTTGTAAAGCGCACGGCTACTCCACAAGGTGTCCCAGGTGACTCAGAGACAGAAACAGAAAGACAGACTAACGTGAAGATCTCTACAGAAGTTGGAAAAACCAGGGGGCAGATTTACAAGCCCCTTGCGCCCCTTTTACTCCCCATTGCGTTGCAGCAGCAGCGCAAAAGATGCACCACGATGCGGGGTACTTACAACGTGACGCATCTGGGATATGCGTCACGTTGTAAAGCCCGGCACCAGAAGGAGGCGTGCCCGCGCAGGAGGGGGGGGCGTTCCGGCGCAGGAACGCCTCCTAAAAGTGGCTGAGTGAAATCTACAAGATTTCACTCAGTCACTTTTGGGCCCATGCTGCGTCAAAACCCTGCGCCTGCTTGAAGCAGGTGTAAGGATTGACGCAGCATTGTAGGAATAGGGCCCCCCAGAGCATTGCTGGAGCTGCATCACGCTTGCAACGCAACTCCAGCAATGCGCCGCCTTTACGGAACAGATGCTTCACGCATCAATACCGTTTTTGCCCCATGGTGCGCCGCATTGTAAATGGGGCGCATCCGTGGTGGCGGAGGCATGGCGCACACTAACTGGCCCATCCCTGCTGATATGCAGGGATGCGCCAATTATCTGCCCCCAGGTTTTTAGATTTCTCCTAAAACTGAGGAGATCTTGAACCTGTCTTAAGGAGGGTGGTAGGCTGTTCAGCAGCTGTGAGGCCATCACCTGAAAGGAGAGGCCCCCTATGAGAGAGAATTTTGGCACCATAGACAGCTGCTGGGTAGAAGATCTCAGGGTTCTAAGGGGAGCATAATGTTGAATTCTTTTCCTGATGTAGGGAGTCCCTATTTTGTTAAAGCCTTAAAGGCCAGGACTAGGGTCTTTTTGTAAATCTGCGCTTGAATCAAAATGCATGGATGGGAGCACAGAACCTCCATGTACCGTCCCCCTGGTGCAAGGTAACACAAGGCAGCACTATGCGTTGCCTTTTGTTACCTTTTCTTTATAAAGCCACGTAAATCAGCATGTGCATGGCTTTTAAATCCCAAAATTTAGTTTGCATCAGAGTTGTGCTAAAAAAGTGGCACAAACCCGGTTCAAAATCTTAGTAAATCTGGGCCCACATTTCTTCTCATGTGAGCCTTTGTATATTGCGACATCTGCTTGGGATCTAGAACATGTGACACACATCACTGGCAACAAGGTTTGAGCCTTGTCTGTACCCACCTGAGTCCTACTCATTTTCTTCTGTGGCATTTATTTTCACTCAGCGGCCAGACATGTCTGGTGCACGCACCTCTTGCAGGGTATGTTGTACATTGAGCTACGCTCTGGCCAGCTCCACAACTGCCCACTCCTTTTTGCTGAGAAAGCGGAGGAGACATCATCATGCCAATGCACAGACCTACCAGACAACATGCTCATGAGGTAGACACAGTGCACTGCGGTCATCCTGCGACACCTCATCAGGTGAAGGTTGACCAATACTGGCCACACTAAGTGGACCACATGCCACATTAAGCCAAGCTTACCACCGTATCTAGCCACCAGACACATGGCCCATATACAGCCATGGCGACCTTCCATAGAGGTTACAGCGTTTGGACGCCCACCAGGGATGATCATAGGGTTGGATATCCACCAGGGTTGATCTAAGGACTGGATTCCCACCAGCGTTGATCTCAGAGGTTGGATGCCCACTAGGGTGGATCTCAGGGTTGCATGCCCACGGGGTTGATCTCAGAGGTTGGATGCCCACTAGGGTTGATCTCAGGGTTGAATGCCCACCAGGGTGGATTACAGGGTTGCATGCCCACGGGGTTGATCTCAGGGTTGGATGCCCAGTAGGGTTGATCTCAGGGTTGGATGCCCACAAGGGTTGATCTCAGGGTTGAATGCCCACCAGGGTGGATCTCAGGGTTGGATACCCACCAGTGTTGATCTCAGGGCTGAATGCCCACCAGGGTGGATCTCAGGGTTGGATGCCCACCAGGGTGGATCTCAGGGCTGAATGCCTACCAGGGGTGATCTCAGGGTTAGATGCAACTGGGGTTGAGCTCAGGGTTGGATGCCTACTGGGGTTGATCTCAGGGTTGGATACCCAACAACTTGATTTCAGGGTTGGATGCCCACCGGGGTTGATATCAGGCTGGATGCCTACTGGGTTGATCTTCGGGTTGGATGCCCACCAGGGCTGATCTCGGAGTTGGATGCCCACCTGGGGTGATCTCCGGGTTGGATACCCACCAGGGGTGCTGTCAGGGTTGGATGCCCACTGGGATTGATCTCAGGGTTGGATGCCCACCAGGGTTCGTCTCTCGGCTGGATGCCCACCAGGGTTGATCTCAGTGTTGTATGCCCAGCAGGGCAGACCTCAGGGTTGGATGCCCACCGGGGTTGATCTCCGGGTTGGATACCCACCAGGGTTGATCTCAGTGTTGTATGCCCACTAGGGTTGATCTCAGGGTTGGATTCCCACCAGGGTTGATCTCAGGTTTGGATGCCCACCGGGGTTGATCTCAGGTTTGGATGCCCACCGGGGTTGATCTCAGGGTTGGATACCCACCAGGGTTGATCTCAGTGTTGTATGCCCACCAGGGTTGATCTCAGGGTTGGATTCCCACCAGGGTTGATCTCAGGTTTGGATGCCCACCGGGGTTGATCTCAGGGTTGGATTCCCACCAGGGTTGATCTCAGTGTTGTATGCCCACCAGGGTTGATCTCAGGGTTGGATGCCCACCGGGGTTGATCTCAGGGTTGGATGCCCACCGGGGTTGCTGTCAGGGTTGGATGCCCACCAGGGTTGATGCCCACTAGTATTGATCCCAGAGGTTCTTGTGGCCTTGCATACTAAGGGGAACCCCTCGTTCGTGTGGGTTCTATTCCAGCCCATCTGGTGCAGACAGAATTCGATAGCACAAGTGTTACTACAGGACTTTTTCAGTGCCAGTCAGTTTTTCAAGTTCCTGAAGAAATGGGGCCTACAGCTGGTAGACCCTATATCTTAAACACTATATTTTTCTTTAGGTCACTCCCTATCTCTCAAGATCTATGCATCTACCTGTGCGTGGGCTAGCTGGCCCCACTCCAAGTGTAACAAACAGAAGACATTGTGGGGGGGCTAGGGAGTGCAGTAACAAAGGAAACCACAGAATTGCCTCCAGTAGCAGGAATGGAAAAAAATGCAATGGGGTTTGAAGTAGGCTTGGATGAAATTTCATTTATAACAGAGCAATCTCGTGTAATATCAGGCATTTCAAGTTAAGATTGTTACCTGAAAAGCCTGAGATTATGCCGTTATGTGATATTACGTAATTAAGACTTTGTTCTGGTAAAACTCCAATTGCAGAAGCATCTAACCAAACACCAGCAGCTGTTGTCCACATTAGGTGCGATGTTGTGCTATTTTATTTAGAGCAAAGTGTGCCCTTTCGGCATAAATGGATGGTAGGACGAATGTTGCCCTATAAGTAATGGTGTAAAATGCTGCAACTGACATATTGCATAGTAATGCATTATTTTGCTTTTTTGGGGGTAGGTGCAGTTTTCACGCAATTTCCACTAACACAAATGCACAGATTTCGCCGTTTCCTAGTTTGGAAGCTACAATATGCTCAGGTGCAAGGCAGGAGTCTCTGCCGCGGCTGCACTATCCCTATAGACACAGCAAGGGATGCCCAGGATGAGCAGTGTAAAAAAGGAACAGAGAAAATAGTGCCTCCAAGGGTGTTTGCACTGATTCCCATCATACGTGTCCTTGATTGTGCCTCACTGCTAAAGCTGATGATCCCACACAGAGATGGAATAGCTGGGGACAGAGGGAACATTTATCAAAGGTCACCTGAAGGTCTCCAGCACTTGCTAGGTTCCTGTCCTCCCCTTTCCACACAATCTGTGGGACTGTTGAGGATGTTGTAGGTTTGCATACGGGTGAGGCACCTTGAAGGAAGCGTGACTACAGGACCCACCTCCTCACAGTACCCTAAGGAGCAACAAGCCACCTAAAATAAAGACAGGATACAAGAAGTACGGTCTTCACTAACACCAGGGGTTCTGTGAGTACTGACTGCACAACACCTCACACGTGCATGCTTTAGTTCGCATGCAAAAATATTTTTGGGGTCCTGAAGAAAGCCAATCTGACCCTGAGAAGCACAAAAATGTGGCTGAAACATGTCGACCACATCGAGAAAACGTGGGAGCAATTTAATATCTAATAACTATCCACCACTATTTTTTATTATTGACCGAGAGTCCTAAAAATAAAATCATAACTTGTGGAAAGGAGTCTCGAGCCAATGTTATCCTTTTCACCTCACGCTGACACACACACACAGCCACAAGATCACTCTGTCAAAAAACCCAGCTCTGCTGTAGTCAGGCATTGCAGCACACCCTGAAAGCACTCGGCATCCAGGGTGGGAACCCAATGATGAAGCATATCACCTACTTGGTAGTTGAGTGAGGGTTCTTCTATAAACACCTTGTATTTTTCAAAGCAATCACACTTTGGGGAACAAAAAAATAAGGTTGTTGTAAAGACATCAATGATATAGGTCAAAGACTCGTTCTAGTATTGTTGAGTATATTCCCTTTTCCACACACTGGCAGGCAATCAAGAGACGTTCCATGAGTTACCAGAGCTCCTGGACATAGGCACTCGGGAGACCTAGGCCCTAGGCATAGTCAAACATAAGAAGTGCACAGTGCACAGGGCACGCTTTGCTCCTCACTAAGCACACTATCACCCTTCACTGGTGATCTCCTCAACTACCCACGTTGGAGGCTAGACATGGAGTTCTACAGATATGTTGGAGGGCTGAGGGCTAAGCCTTATGCTTTGAGAAGGACCCGCGTATCTGCAGGTGCCCCATCTCTCCTGTGTTTGAAGCCCTCCACGACCATTTCCTCCTACGTACCCAGGATGACAATTTGCCTCCATGAATTCTCAGACCCCATCCTCTATCCAGGTTCCAAGGATGTAGCCCTTCTGGGAATCTCTCTCCCCCTAGCCTCGCCACTGTTGGCATGACTATGACCCATCTGAGACCCAGCCTGGTCACTAACTGTGCCGCATTTCGAGCAGCACCCTGGTCTCCGATCAGGGGCGTAACACAGGCCGCACACGGTGCGGGGGAGCCCCAAGCTCCAAGGGGCCCCCTCGGCACTGAACTCGGGCCGGGAGAGCTCCTGATTGAGCCCGGAGGGGGCCCCCCTAAGTACCGTGCAGGAAAGCTCCCTCACTTTTCGTTACGCCTCCGATCCCTTTTCCAGGCTTCTACTGAATTTGTTTCACCCTAGAAACACGGTCTGCACACGCCACCATTGAGCCGCCCGTGTAGCCCGGCGGCATTCCCAGCCCCCAGTTGCACAAAGAGGCCCACATCCTTGACTTCTCATCCACCTGTATACTACAGCTGATACATGGACACTCAAGAAAACACTGCAACTCTTGACCAGTCAATGTGTTTATTACGGATTGTTAAAAAACCCAATAAAACCACTTGTTAAAAAAAAAGTCACCTGAAGGGAAAGACTGCTCGTGGAAAGTTAGAAACCTGATAAAAGAAACCCACATAAAATGGCTTATAGGACAAATCAAGGGACAGAGGGAAAAGGCGCTGGTAGCAAAGAATGACTTCAAATTGCAACTCTACTTTTGCAACCAGTATTTTATTTTGCAAACAGACCATTAACTAATAAGTCAGTTTATAAAATACAGATTTGGATCGGGTTGGGAGGATGACCTGCCTAAAGAAAATTCATATTCAAAGAATCTGTCCTGATAGGATTTCTCACTCTTGTCAAGTGTCCCATTGCTATCTCAAAGTCCAGTGTTCAGCTAGTGAGGTTAGACCCTGCGAGACAGCTGCAGAAAGTGCCAGAGTGAGGCAGAAGAATGGCCGCACAGACTGGGTAGGTCTTCCCTCCGATGTTAGCCTGAAGCCGAAATGCTGGATCAAAGGAGCCAGTTCAGACACATAGATATTAACAAGCATTGGAAATGCAATAGGTCTCGCAGCATTAGAGTTAGTGCTTTTAGAATTGTTTATGGGTTTTTTGTTGTAAATCTTTAGCATTTTTATTTCTTGTAGCCAATGCTAAAGAATTACAAATCAAAAAAGCCATAAACAATTGTAAAAGCTTTAACTAAAAATCCTCTGAGACCTATTGCACTGTGTGAGGGTGAGGTGTTGAGGGTGAGTGAGGGTGAGGGTGAGTGAGGGGTTGAGGGTGAGTGAGGGGTTGAGGGTGAGTGAGAGTGAGAGTGAGTGAGGGTGGGAGGTAAGGTTTTTTTTCCCTTCATTTTATAGATTTGGTAAAGGGATGAAAGGCCAGGTTATGCATGACTCCTCAATTACTCATCTGCCCCTTCATAGCATTTGAAAGCAGGGGCAGGAGGTTTTGATGGAGATACATAACATAAAGTTATAGATGGGTAAAACGTTAATTAGGTGGATATTTTTCAATTCAGGGTTCTGAGTGACGTCATAGAACACTCGAGCTTCGCTCTTAGCTTGAAGCAATGACACTGCCTGAATATAATTTAATGTGCTGCTCAGAGCCACATTTTACACTGCTATGACTGATTCTCTGCTGCATGCCAATAAGTCGATTTGTGATGAAGTGTCACACAAAAGACATTGTTATGTCACATATAATGCAAACATGCAAATGTCACACATAAGTAAGTTGAAAACTTGGAAGCCCTGGACAAGAATTCTACCCAGGACTGCCTCCCACTGCCCCCCCCCCCCAAAAAAAAATGGGTGCTTGACCATGAATGTTGTGATGCAGCTGCTGTATTCGATATTACAAAGCTGTTTCATGTGTCATCTTGAATATTTTAAAATATTCGGTGACAGGTCAATGCAGACTATGAATTGTTGATTTCAGCAAATAATTTCAAATTTACCTTGTAAATAAAGACGGCCCTATTCTGTGTACATCCACAAATCAGTTGTCTGTGCAAACATCAGGACAGGAGGGCGTAGGAAGCCTCACCAAGCCCGCTATGTAATCTTATGCTCTCTTTTTAGCAAACAAAACGTCCAGTCTGACCTTATCTGGAAGGTGATTGGTTGTTTGGAGAGATTTGCGGGAGGATAAATGTACTGCGTATGGCCAAAGTGAATACACTGGTCCAGGAATGAGAGAGCACATTAAGGAGTTTTGGTCAACTAACGTTCCATGTAAATTTAAGAAACATTACCTCTCACACCTGACAGTTTACTGAAGGACTTTGTGTAGGATAAATACTCTTCTTGTCTTTTATTTATGATGCCAATGCATTCTGGTTGTTGTAGTCTAGGTGTGCTTCAGGGGAGCTAATTGGACTAACAGAAATATTAAAAATGAATTAATAAAATAAAGCTGGGGACTAGACAATATAGCTCTGATTACGAGCGGAACGGACATGAGCGGTGCTGTCCAACTCCTGTGTAAACCCCTGTTTGCACAGGGGTCGCACTTACGAGTTAAGTATTTACTGCACCTTGTATTATCGGGTATCTCGCCAGAATTTACCCTCCAGAATTTAACGGGAAAGAGTATAGTGCTACCCGTAGGTGCAGATTTTAGTGTGATATGCACCAAAATCTTCATGTTGTTAAAAACATGCAGAGAAGCAACCAAGATTCAGACACAGTAATGAGGAAGGTGGAGGGCGGGGGCAGTCGACTGTAACACACAGGCTGTGTGAGTCGGAGCGAATTAAGTAACAAAAGAGCAGTGAGGGGTATACTGGCACAAGTAGAAACAGTATATTTTCCAAATACAGCAACTTAGAAAAGCACATATTTGACCAACACCAATGCTGTCATAGGCACAAGGCCGTGTTTATGTTTGCACATAAAGCGTGGGAAATCAGTATAGCTAATACAATAAAGAAAGAAACCTTGTCAAAGGAAGCTGTGGTAGGGAATGAGAACAAGACGGAGGGAAGAGAGGGGAGAGGGGAGGGGGGAGGAGAAATGCGACACGGCGGGAAGGGGCAGGCAGGATGACTCAGGGGAGGGGGCGGAGCGGGGCAGAGCGGCATGTGGGTGTGAACAAGCCGGGCCTTTCAGACACAGTAATGAGGAAGGTGGAGGGCGGGGGCAGTCGACTGTAACACACAGGCTGTGTGAGTCGGAGCGAATTAAGTAACAAAAGAGCAGTGAGGGGTATACTGGCACAAGTAGAAACAGTATATTTTCCAAATACAGCAACTTAGAAAAGCACATATTTGACCAACACCAATGCTGTCATAGGCACAAGGCCGTGTTTATGTTTGCACATAAAGCGTGGGAAATCAGTATAGCTAATACAATAAAGAAAGAAACCTTGTCAATTAAACTGCTGGAAACTCCCCGGAGAAAGTATTTTCACCAGGGCAGATATGCACTGCACAGGAAGTGTTGGATGCGGCCACAGGACACTACGCACCACTGACACAGAGTTATACAGGTCGGGTGGCTTTGGTCTGCGGAAGGTTAATCCCCAGCATCGGTCCCTGTTGCTTGTTTCACACTGTTCTACCTGCTGCTTCAGGACGCCGATCGCCAAAGTGGTCGGTGAAGAGAGAGGAGCCAGTTAATGTAGAAGGGACGCACGCAGCAGCTCGGCATGCTGTGAAAGCCAGCATCACTCCGCAAGAAAAGACAGATGGCAGAGAAGTGCAATAGACAAGAAAGGGTGGAGGGGGCAGGGGAGGAGGGGGCAGGGGAGGAGGGGTCCGGGGAGGAGGGAAGGGCCAGAGGGACTTGATGGGAGTGGTGGGGGGGAGGGGGAGGGTATAGAGAGGGAGAGGAGGAGAGACAGGACAGGGGGAAGCAGCAGAGACACGGCGGGTAAAATAAACAAACACGGCTGGCAGGGGAGGGGGCGGAGAGGGGAGAGGTGCGACACGGCAGTAGGAGGAGGAGGGGGGAGGAGAGTAGGGGAGGCACGGCCTAGCGGCAGGCAGGCAGGGGAGGAGAGGAGGAGGGGGGAGGAGAGTAGGGGAGGCACGGCCTAGCGGCCGTGCAATCAAGTAGTGAGGGGGCGGAGCTGGGGGAGGCTGTGAGAGAGAGTAGGCAAGGCAGGCGGCTGGGGGCATGTGCACGCGCTTTTAAGCTCAATGCACATGCGCATTGAGCTTAAAAGTCACGGGCACTGCAAGGAATCGCCACGATTCCTTGCAAGTTAGATAAAGTCTGGATGAGCCCCTATAGTCTCGCTTGCTCGATGCGCATGCGCATCGACAGGCGAGACCTAAAAAGGGATGGACTAAGCGACGAGCCCTGTGGAACCCCACAAGGCAAGACATAAGGGGCCGATTTAAAACGATCCAGGGTCACAGTTTGTCTTCTTTCCATCAAAAAAGACGATAGTAAGGACAGTGCCAGACCATTAACCCCTAAAGTTTCTAAACACCGTTGCAGCAGTTTATGATCAACAGTATCAAACGCTGCCGACAGATCCAGGAGGCTCAGGGCAGCAGCACCACCTCTATCCATCACTGTCCTAATCTCCTCTGTAGCCTTAATCAAGGCAGTCTCCATACTGTGTTCCGGACAAAAGCTGAATTGGGAGGAATTGAGTAAATCATTTTCTTGGACAAATTGAGCTAGTTGTTTATTCATGTTTTTCTCCACTATCGTAGCTGGAAAAGGCAGCCTGGCTTTAGGACGGTAATTGCTTGGGTCAGATGCATCCAAGTTCAGTTTTTTTATCAATGGAATGATCGATGCGTCCTTCTATAAAGCAGGGGAAATTCCCCAGGTGAACATGGTATTAAAAATTTCGGTGAGGATAGGACTAACCTCCTCAGCTATATCTCTCAGTACTGCGGGGGAGGTCAGGGGTCCAACGGGGACCGAGATTTAATTTCTTTAATACGTTTTTCCACTAGCTCACTAGATACCTCGGAGAAGCCCCGAAACATATTTTTGCCAGGATCAGGGTTAGGGGTTTCCTCAAATAACTCATGTGTGAGGGCAGCCCAAAGAAATCATAGATATTATTAACTTTATTAACTATTTGGAAACCATATCATCGCTATATACACAGACAACACCCAAAAGGTCCAGGAACAGCACAAGACTTTCCTTTCTGTGAAAAAGAAGCTTTGAGAGATGAACCTCAAATATATGGTAATATACCCAGCGAAGCTTCGAGTCATAGCAGCTGGCAAATCACATTTTTTCGAACAATCTGAGCAAGTATGGTCCTGGCTGGATATGTCTGACTGGATGCTAGCACATACACTGAGCAGTACAGACTCATTCCTTGTTCGTACATGAGGGGGTTTGAGAGGATACCTCAGGGGAAGGGGAACAGGCATGATTCACGTGGAATGGCTTGCATTGTCATCCAAGAAGATGGTCCCATAGACTCCACTGCAGTTGAACGCATTGCTCGATATTACCCCCCCCCCCCCACTGGTGGCGGTGATGCCAGGTCTTTCCCACGAACCAATGGTGCCTGAAACCATACTGTCTTGGCCTGGGGAGCCTCTCTTTGCTCCGCTTGTTTTCAGCTTTATAAGTAATGGGGGGGGGGGGGCTCATATATGAGGTTTTTGGCGCAGGGCAGCACCGCAAGGAATTGAAAAAGGAAAAAACGAGACATGGAAACATGTCTCCTCGTTGCACCTCCCTAACGCCACCCCTGGGGTGGCTTTAGAATATGACATATTTCCATGTTTACAATTTCTCGTAAATTTGTGAATGCTTCAGATTCCAAGGGTGTTGCATGGGAACACCCACGGCAATACCCATGCAATGACCCTCTCATGCAGTGTTCTGCGTGAAGGAGCACATATTTACAAGGCCATGAAAAGCCACGTATAGTGGCTTTATGTGGCCATGTAAATATGCCATAGCACATTGCTCCACTGGAATATCAAAACATGAATGTTTTGGTAGCACAAAAGTTCTTCAAGGGGCCTCATTAATGAGTCCCTGAATGTTATGCCAAGCCAATTCACCTTCATCGTCCTTAAGGTGGGATCTTTGCTCTCAGGTGTACGAGTTGGTTGGTTGGGGCACATATCAAGTTGGAGGGGCGGTATAATTTTGCACAGAGATATATCGCAATGGGATGGATTGGGATTCACCAGTCTCTGGCCTTCAGCCAGGATATGCTATATGTTATATGTGTAGATACTGATTATTGTTGCTCTCTGGGAATTGTCAGTCCTGGGGGCATTCTGGGAATAGTCAGTCCTGGGGGCATTCTTCTCCTTATGGGGGTGAATGGACACCGTTGTATGTCAGTGGAAGGGGTGGACACTAGGGGTAGATGGTGCCCCCCCCTTGAGGTGACACATGTTAATGTCTCTTGGGACTCTGGGTGTAGCATTGGTCATCCTGACACTTTGAAGCAATTGGACTTATATGCGAATGCACTTATTTTATACAGGTTCGGGTGAGGGGTTTCACTTTAGGTTTTCTAAGTTGACCTTTGGGTCCATGCCAACATATTGTAGGGGGGAAATTGATTCACATGTACACTTACAGTCACAATGGTTAGTCCAGGGATATATAAGTTTATATCCTGGAATGTGAGGGTTCTGAGTACCTACAAAAAAAGGTACAGTATTGTCGTTCTTGAAGCGGAATGCTATTCATATCGCATGTCTACTGGAGTCAAACTTCTCGGACATAGGGACAAAGAGGCTGGCAAATTGCCTAACAGAAGGAAAAATCAGCTTTATTTGGCTAATTATTCAACATATGCCAGGGAAGTCCTTATTTGGATAGCGCCGGGATCCCTTTTGATCTGTCCTATGTGGAAGCCGATGTTGACGGGCCATTCGTACTGATATAGGGGAGACTCAATGGTGTAGACATAGCCCTAGAAAATACTTATGCACCTAACATAGATGATGGGCAGTTCTTCCCCAAGGTCCAGAATGGTGTCTCACCGGCCTTAAAGGGCCCAGTGGTCTGGGCTGGTGACTTCAATTGTGTCCTGGATGGTGAGCTAGATGGAAGCCCTCACCTCCTGCATATCAAACCTAAAATGACACTTTCCCTACAGGAGACAGTTCCTAATCTGGGATTCTGGGATATATGGAGGGCCACCCACCCTGCAAAGACAGAGTTCACCTGCTATTCCTCTACTCACAGCAGATATAGATTGGATTGTTACCCATTTTAAACACAGACCTACATTAGATATGGTCAGTCCAAATATGAATAAACACCCTTTACATCTTTTGTGTGTTCTCGTGTTAGTGTCAATATAATGTCAAATATTTAATATGAAAAACCCCTCCCAGGTCAAATGTTTTTCCACTGCTTTCATCATCATTGCATTTTCACAGGCTTATATTCAAGCTTTCCTGGAAATATACTTTGGTGAGAACTGTTAGGAGTCAATATTTGCTTATTTTGGGCAGCACCCTTGGAAGTGAATGTGAGAAATTTAAAAATGCATCAGTATTTAGAAAGCATGTCTGACTCAACACCCAAAAGAAATCCAGGTCTGAAAGAGGCGTGTTGGGAATGGGCGTAGAAGAGGCAATAAATATAGGTGGTACAGGTGGAACAGCTCAATGCTGACTCACATCACAACCAGGCTCCAAGCACCAGGTGAGTATATAGCTCTCTACCTCCTCTGTGAACTGTTGCACACACTATAGTTTTATTTTAGAGCTTTGGCTATGGGCAAAGAGTTATGTCTCCCACTCCTTAATGTCGAGGCTGTGCTGGGACCAGAGTATCATTTTCCTGGAGTGTCTTATTCCTTGATGATCTTGGCTGTGCTAAAGGTAGAAAGTCAATTCTCCCATTTCCTCAATCTTTTCCTTTCTAAGGAGAGTCTCCTTTGTCTCATTTCCTGTGGTAATTACTGTGCGGTAGTGAGATTCCCTTCTCTTGTTTCCTGTGGTTCTGGTTGTGATTTGAGAGACCCCCACTACACATTTCGTGTGTTCTGACTATGCTGTAGTGAAAAGAACCCCTTCTCTTGTTTCCTGTGGTTCTGGCTGTGATTTGAGAGACCCCCCACTACACATTTCGTGTGTTCTGACTATGCTGTAGTGAAAAGAACCCCTTCTCTTGTTTCCTGTGGTTCTGGCTGTGATTTGAGAGACCCCCACTACACATTTCCTGTGTTCTGACTATGCTGTAGTGAAAAGAACCCCTTCTCTTGTTTCCTGTGGTTCTGGCTGTGATTTGAGAGACCCCCACTACACATTTCCTGTGTTCTGACTATGCTGTAGTGAAAAGAACCCCTTCTCTTGTTTCCTGTGGTTCTGGCTGTGATTTGAGAGACTCCCATCACACATTTCCTGTGGTTCTCGCTGTACTGCATAGAGTCGATCCTCTCCTCCTCTCCTGTGGCTCTGGCTGTGCTTTGGGTGACTCCAATCACAAGTGGCCTCCTGTCAATGGCCCTGGCACTTTTTATTTATTTAAATTTATTTTATTTATTTTACAAATTAAACGCTGCAAGGCAAAGGGATCAGCTAATATACATTCTGGGATGTGAATGTTGTTCATATGATTGAAAACACAAACATCCTGTCCATTTGTTCTGTAGGGCAAAAAGAGCCTTCAGAGACTAGAGAAGGTCAGAGATATTTTCGTTCCAGCAAAGTGGATGCAGGAAAGTTCCTGCTGAATTAGTTAATCGATTTACTGATAAAGAAAAGAACATAAATCACCTGAAAAGAGTGTTACACATATTTTACAGCAGGGCAACTTTATAAGGAAATTGCTGAACCAGTTGCATACAGATGTGTTGGTGACTAAGAAAAGCGATGATGGTAAAATAATGATTGTGAATGGCAAAGGGGGTTATTTGGAGCATTGAAGCTGGAACCTGCCCTAGGAAGAGATCCCTGCCAGGGTGCAGGCCTGGTGGGCTGTGAAGGAAGCCCCCACTGAAGGGGCTGCCTTCTCAGCAAGGAAGGTTTGTTGAGTGGCAACCATGTTTAAATCACACACTCAGCAAACTATTTACATTGGGAAAACTCCCAAAAGACTAGATGGCCATGAACTGGTGGCTGTTTGGAAGTTGGACTGCCAGGTTAGAGGACTATCCTGGCGGAGGAAGCTAGGACTCTTCCGGTGTACATCTGGCACTTCTCTGACTCGAACCAGAGCAGAGAAGCTGTGTGTGTGATGGAGCAAATGCACTGGCCATTTGGAGCCCTTAGTGCTTCATTTAGAGGCGAGTGATTTAGGGTGATGAGATATATTTGGCAGATGGCCATTCGCTGTTCACCCACCTCTGTTAGAGGAGGGTGAACTGCTAAGTGTCCAACACAAAGGCTCAGCCAACTTGGAATCAACATTCTGGCATCCCTCTGGCGGAAAATCGGAAAAGTAGTGTGGCTCACTGGTTAGAGGCGGCAGACCCGAGAGCAGAGGACGGCCCGGGACCAGGGTTCGATTCCCGGCGCGGCAGGTTTCTGGACCAGGGTCAGCGGACTCGATAATTCTCTCGCCTCGGTGCCCACTCTGATCAGCGTTCACACTTGGCAACTCTGGGCATTAGCTTGCCTCATCTTCACTAACGGCCCCACCAGACCGCCGGGGATGCCTGGTCTCACCCTGGAGATACCCATTAAGGGACCATCTCTCAGGGAAGCCAGGAAGGGTTTCGCAGCGGTCGAAGCGCCTTGGGACCCTACGGGTAAGTAGTGCGCTATATAAATGCCTATACATTTACATACATACATTTACATACAGTTTCACAAGACAGGACAGGAGAAATAAAACAAAGTCCATGATGCTCTGTGAGAAGTCTCCCGACCCATCACAGACATTTTGTTGTTGTTGTCCAAACACAAACCAAAAATGCAGACAGGCCCACCATGCCAACATGACAAGCAGACTGGCCAAGATGGATTATTTTCACCAATTATGCTTCTGTCTGGATGGTTAAATATGGAGGCACCAAAGTGGCTTGCGGATGAAGGGGCATATTTACAAGGCCATATCTCAGTTTTTTTGGCTTTTAAAGCCAAAAAAGAGGAGATAAAAATATCGCCCTATTTACAAGAGGGTGATAACATGCATTAGCATGCTAGCACCCTTTTACCGATGCCTCCCTTTGCTTCACTGGGCAGTACAACCTTGCAAATATCGCTGATGTGCACATTGCGATATTTACAAGGCTGCCCACGCATTTTAGCAGACGTTAGTTTTTGGAGAAAACCGCTGTTTTCGCCAAAAACTAACATCTGCTAAAATACAGACTTAGCTATACTTATAATTGGGGCGGGTTATGCTGATACAACCACAGGGTCGTATCAGCAAGATAATCACCGTTTTCCATGGAACATCGCTGGAAACCAGCGATGTTCCAAGGAAAACACCGCAATCGATGGGAAATTATCACCATTGCGCTATGCGTTGTTAATACAGCGTTAGCATGGCGATCATTTTCTACGATAGCCGTCGATAACTATTTTCTCGCTAAGCGCGGTCAGCAAGAATTATCACTGCCGCTTGTTAATATGCCCCGAAGGGCCCTAGGGAGCCCTCCTCCCAGGGTCTCTATGATGCCCATACACTACAGTAATAGTGGCAGGTATGCTCAGACGTGAGTCCCTTGCTCACTTTGCCACTCGATTCAAGCAAGCCGGGCTGAAGACGGCTGGAATGCCAGAAACCGGTCCTCGGAAGCTTGTTTCTGGTCCACGGAAGACACGGCTTGGCAGTTCGGGCTGGACTGTTCCCATGAGGCACAGGGTCAGACTGATTTGCATATAGCCATGTCTGAACTGGGGTGGCAGAGTGGGCTTAAGAATGGTGATGGATTAAACCCAGATCTTTTGACTGGGTGTGAGTGTTTGATTGATTCAGGTGCTCCGTCCATCACCACCCCCTTTTGTACCGCTTTTGGCCGCCATAAGTGTGGCAGGGTATGCTCAGACGTGAGTCCCTTGCTCACTTTGCCACTGGATTCTAGCAAGCCGGGCTGAAGATGGCTGGAATGCCAGAAACCGGTCCTTGGAAGCTTGTTTCGGGTCCAGGGAAGACATGGCTTGGCAGTTCGGGCTGGACTGTTCCCATGAGGCACAGGGTCAGACTGATTTGCATATAGCCATGTCTGAACTGGGGTGGCAGAGTGGGCTAAAGAACGTTGATGGATTAAACCCAGATCTTTTGACTGGGTGGGAGTGTTTGATTGATTCAGATGCTCCGTCCATCACCACCCCCTTTTGTACCGCTTTTGGCCGCCATAAGTGTGGCAGGGTATGCTCAGACGTGAGTCCCTTGCTCACTTTGCCACTGGATTCAAGCAAGCCAGGCTGAAGACGGCTGGAATGCCAGAAACCGGTCCTCGGAAGCTTGTTTCTGGTCCAGGGAAGACACGGCTTGGCAGTTCGGGCTGGACTGTTCCCATGAGGCACAGGGTCAGACTGATTTGCATATAGCCATGTCTGAACTGGGGTGGCAGAGTGGGCTAAAGAACGTTGATGGATTAAACCCAGATCTTTTGCCTGGGTGAGAGTGTTTGATTGATTCAGATGCTCCGTCCATCACCACCCCCATTTGTACCGCATACACTACAGTAAAGCACTGAACGTCATTGCACACCAAAGTCTTGTAAACATGGTGAAGAGTCCTTGGCCAGGAACCAGCTTGGTAAATTGGTTTATGAACAGGCTGATGGGAGATCTGGCCATTTTCATTATGGTGTCAAGAATAACAGGGGGGTCAGAGGGATTGGTTCTGGGTCGGTCGCTCTTTAATACACTGCTGTTGTAGAGGAGCTGGCAAGTGAGCTGAGTAGAGTGGTAGGTGCCTTTGTACAACAAAGCAAACTGTAAAGCCACCCACGTAGGCTTCTGAAGTCTTGAGCGCCTGTGCAAGGGAGAGTTAAGGTCTCAAAGGTAACCAAATAGGAGAGGGATGCTGGAAATCATGAGACTGAATAATCTGAAAGCGGTGCCTAATTTGAACCGGTGGCTGCCGGTGGGGGCCACCAGAGCAAGAGGGGGGAAATAAACAAACCAGAAAAGATGGAAAACCCGCCAAAAAAGGAGAAAGCAGAGAGCTGCAAGGAAGAAACGAGGAGGCATGGAGTGTCTGGGAGTGAATTAAATAGAACGGAGGTAAGTTAATACTATGTATGCAGCCGTAGTATTCAGAGCGCCAACATATATTCCCACTGGCTGCCAGCTTCTGACCAGAGCTATGGGCACCGGCACGCATTCTTTTACAAATTAAGCACTGTCTGAAAGTCTCTTTTGAACAATTTACAAAGAGAACCTGAGATATACTTGGATTCACAGGGAAAGGTTAGACCATCAAAAAGGTGACGTTTTGTTGCTGCTCCAAACATCGTTTCTAGATGGGCCATCTTAAAACCACCTGCCCTTGAAGGGGAATCTACACAATTCAAATATGTAAACAATTTATTAGAGAAACAGCTGGGATAACCAAAGTGACTCAAAGACATTCAAATACATAAGGAGAAATCACACTCCAAGAGGTCTCCGTTTGCCACCGGAAGAGAAAAGCTGACCCTCTGTACTAGAGGCCACAGGATAAAACCAGGAGGGGCACATGAGTCAGATGAACATTTTTAGGATTCATTTGTGGCTAATACATCTGGACTCTGATAGGATTTGGGATAGGACAGTGCACAGGTGAATAGTCTACACAGTGCCTTATAATCAGGGCCACTGGAATTATGCAACTATGTTGTTACGTTTTTATCTGCATAATCATGTATTAGCCACATAATCCATCATCTGCAGATTTGAGCAAGAAACATGTTTCTAGCTCAAACAGATCAAAAGTTACTAAAAATACGGCAACGTGTTCACGGGCAGAGGAATGCGGTTCGCATAGATAAACTGGTCATCTTTCAGTTGTAAAATTGATACTAATGAGGTGAAATATTTGCACAGACATTAGTACCACGTGAAAAAGATAACAAAATAATGAAGTAACACTATCAAAAATGTCTTACATCACGCCGCATAATTTGCTTTGTCTTGACGCATAATTTCGTAACTGCTGCCGCATAATTTGGTGCTCTTTTGAGGCATCATTCTAGTGGCTCTGCCTATTGTCTTCAGCAAGCAGTGGGGAGTAAGTCTTTGAAGGAGTGATCCTTTACTAGTTCACGAACAGCTTGCACCACATGGCCACCGGGACCATAAGAGGACAATATATGGGGGTTAGCCCCAGTCACCCTGCACCAAAGAGCTATAATGCAAATGCATCCAAACACAAAGCGTTGTAATGCGGGAATAAATATATGCAAAGCAGTTGCACCCGTGATTACCCTAATTAATCACAGGGTTTTAACACATAATTCAAGCAAGTTTATTTTTGGTCAAATCATTGAGGTTATATTCCTCCTCGATCACGTTAAAAATGAGTTTAAATTCTGCAAGGGGTCACACAAAAAGACATAAAAAAGGGGAAAAAACAAATGACAACACTTTCTGTGCAAAGTTTTTCTACAATCTGGTCACATGAATATAAACAAACATTAACATTAATAGTTCCACTACACTCAGTCTTTCAACAAATTTGATGGTTGGCTGTGCTATTTGTTTTATGCACAATCCTATCTGGACATAGGGGCATATTACCAACCAATAGAGATAATTTTTGTCTCTAACTTGTTTAGAGACAAAAATTATCGCCGCACATCGGCGATTTTTATCGCAGATAAACCTTGCTATTAGCAGGGTTTATCGGAAATGCGATAAAAAACGGCCGCAATGCATGAATTTCGCTGAAAAGTCAGCGATATTCATGCATTATCGAGCAAATGCTCTTAGCCATGTTATCCACCTCCCATTGGTTAACGTGGCTAAGAACTGCTCAGGGCAGGTGTTAGCTTTTGGAGATATTCGCGCTTAGCGCGAATATCTCCAAAAGTTGGTAATAGGAGATAGCGATGTTAGCGACTGTTTCCAGTCGCTAACATCTTGGCACGCCCACTTTGCATGTCATTAGTGATAAATATCACTGACATGCAAAGCGGGGCCCAAGATGGTCGCTATCTCCTATTAGCTGTCGCTAACTGGTGTTAGCGACAGCTTGGTAATAAGGAGATAATTTTATCTCCGCTTTCTTGGCTTTTAAAGCCAAAAAAGCGGAGATAAACCCCCTTTATAATATGCCCCATAGTTTTTAATGTATACACGTATAAGGAAAGTAGCTTACCACTTTTTTCTTTAAGATGGGCATACAGTTGTCCTTGAGTGAATGTTGTTGGATTCATAACAGACTTCTCCAAAAGTGATGTCAACGCGTTTCGGCCTAATGATTTGGGCCACCTCAGGATGAACGAGAGACGGAGTACTGAACGATCCTTTTAACAGTTAAATAGCCAAAGTAGCCTGTATGCTACCAACATCAGCATCCGTATGACGGGGAGAAAATCCTAAGAACCATTATTCCATGGTGATCTGGTCCAGGGTCCAAATTGGAGGTCGGCTGTGCGTCCGAGCCTCACCATGCGGGAGAGGAAAACAAATCCTCTGCTCAACCACCTGTGTTACTTGGCAAACACCCCCATGAAAGACAAGGCATTGGCATGAGTTACGTGCCTGATCGAGTTAACACGAGGAGCTGCTAGCCCACCATTGGGAGCGTGATGTAGGAGCACATATATTTATTACCGCTTTACAACCCTTTGTTTTTGTATGCATCAGGACCAATGTTCCCTCTAATTTTTTTCCTCTGTGTGCGGCAGTGTAAGGTCTCTGTGCACTGCAGCCAAGGCTAGATGAGCCAGAAACCCGACCACGCATGTGGGAGCAGCGACAAATATCAAGTGCAGATTGTGTGAGTATTCATGCTACTCACAGCGCCCGTCATGTTCTGCAATTAAGATGAATACTTTCTCAGAGGCACACAATATGCCTCGCACAGGGACGGCTTTAGAGCTGGTGGGGGCCTGTGCGACAATGTTTATTGGCACCCCCCAATGACCACCTCTGCCAGTGATTCCCTCACTATTACCATTCAACAGTGCCCCTCAAGTCTCCATTACCACACTCTCTCGGATGCATTGAGTTTGTTTTATAGCGCCACTCATACCAGTGTAGGGATTACTTTACATTGCACACACATTAAACAGAGACAATCAATCATAGGTATGAAATCACTGTACAAGAAATGTTACATGTGACAGAGGACAGCAAGGTGTAGGAGTGACATGTCATTCATACTGGTAGGCAGTATAGTTTAAGACTGGTTTGTCTGGAGAAGCACAAACTCATAATGTAAACTTTAACACCAGGGTTAGGGTTTTTCTTAAATAAGAGTCGCTTTGTACCCAAATGAACCCTTTTGACAACATTAGAATAATGAATGGCTGGAGAAAAAAATCATAACCCTCTAATTTACACCTTGCAGTATGCATGAAGTTAGGCTGGTGGCTAACAACATAACTCCTAGTGTTGATGGCTTTCCAGTTGGGTTTTACTCAACATTTAGATCATTTTTCCATTTTGGCCAAAGCACATTCTCCCATTTTACATGGAGGGAACAAATCTCAGTCCACATGACTAGCAATCATTTCTCTAATTCCAAAAGAGACTAAGCACATTTTGGACTCTCTGAACTGTAGCCCAGTTTTACTCTTAAATTATGATATAGAGCGACTTGGCACATCTTACTGTGAGGCTGGAAACAATGAAATCCAAATGGATCCAACCTTTGAAGTCATATTTATTTAAAGGGAGACATATAGGGCCAGATGTAGGTAAATACTATTTACCGATTCTTAAATACCGAATTTTACCGATTTGGTATTTAAGAATAGGTAAATAGTATGTAGGTAATCATTCGGTAAATTTTACCGAATCGGTAAAATTCGGTAAATACTGAATCGGTATTTACCGATTCGGTAATTCCCATTCATTCCTATGGCTATGGGCCTGGAGGCCCATAGGAATGAATGGGAAGCCATTCACTATTACCGATTTGGTAAATACCGAATTGGTAATAGGGGGAACATTCTCAAGGGTGGCAGGGTGTCACATTGACACCCTGTTGCACCTCTGAATAGTGCATGGGGGCACATGTGGCAGGCATGTATGTCTGCCACATGCCACCTATGAAAAAGCACAAATTTGCTTTTTCAAAAGTTTTTGATATTTACCACCAACTTTTATTTGGTGGTAAATACCGAATCCTTAACTGTGCAATGCACTCATTTGAGTGCTCCCTACATTTCAGATTCAGTAATTTACCGATTCGGTATTTTAAGGAATCGGTAACTTACCGATTCCTTAAATTACCGATTCGGTAAATTACCAAACCTGAAATGTAGCCACCTACATCTCAATAGCCTAATACCGGTCGGTAACGGCCAAAATTCGGCTACATCTGACCCATTATGTTTTAAATGTTAGAGATCTTTTGTTCTGTTAAAGCTCAATAAATTAAGTGCTCTCTTTGACAAAGTTTTCTGATTGCCTTAAAAGCACTGGAGTGCATGTTGCAAGTACAGAGCCTAGGATGCAGGCTAACAGGCTAACACGAGCACGTAAAACAGTGCAGATCCAGCATTAAGAAAAAAAAATCATTTGGTGATATTTTTCAAGCAACTTCAAGTAGGAGTTGTTTTCAAGCACACCAAAGAGGCTTCGTTCAAGGATGGGTATAGAACAGTTTGCCTTTTCAATAACTCCCCAATCCAGAGCCATGAGATATCCCACCAGGAGCCTGAGTCTCGGGCAGTGAGAAATAGAGCCAGAACTGGCTTTAGCGCTGGTGGCGCCTGGTGCGACAATGTTTGTTGACACCCCCCCCAACAACCACCATCGCCACAGATTCTGTGGTTACCAAACTTAAACAGTGCCCATCATGTCTCCATAACCACTCACTCACTGAGATGCATTTAATTAGGTTTATAGCACCGCTCATACCAGTGTAGGGTGTCAGAGCACATTACATCACACAAACATTACACAGAGACAATCAATCATATGTGTGTAACTCAATGTACTGTAAATGTTACTTAAGACTACGGACTAAAAGGTGTAGGAGTCACATGTCATCCATACTGGTAGACAGTATAGTGTAGAGTGCTTGGTCTGGTGAAGCAAAAACTCAGAATTCTAAACATAACACCGTATGTGAGTTACATTTAATAATAGGAATTGATTTTTTTTTTTACAGAAATGAAGCTATTTTGTAAGCTTAGAATAATTAAAGGCTGGGGATAGGGGGGAAGCATAACGCTATAATAATAAAATACCTTGCCTTTTGCATGCAACTCTTAGATGTCAGTTAGTTTACTCTTCTATATTAGGAATTATACACTGCAAGGAACAGAAGGATCTCTCTGACAAAAGCACTGACCTCTTCACATCAGATGCACTTTAGTGATCTCCACAGCACATGTACTTTGCATCAGGCATATTAACCCACTGCGCTACTTTTGGTTGAGTCAAAACTTCCCATAAACAAAACTCTGATCTCACTCCAAGAAGAACATTAATCACCGGAGTTATCCAGACATTTTTATTGTTGTATGAACATTGCTGGAGGCAGGGAATGTGGCAGCAGGTGCTTTTAAAAGTATAACAAACGTGGAAACAGGCGAGCCGGCCCTGAATAGAGCAGGCCAGACCCACACAGGGATCCTGTATCAGGACAGGATCAGGAGTAGCTCTGGCAATGGGCCTGACCCAGAGCATATTGCAGGTCTGGAAAGGGTCACTGGTGGGCCTGAAGCTGCAGCAACAGTGACTCTGAAAGAACACGCGTGCTTGTAGACTTGCTGCATTTCTTTTGGTAATAGAGCGGGCCAGATTGTGTGCTGCTCTCTATTACCAAAAGAAATGCAGCATGTCTACAAGCAAGCGTGTGCTTTCAGAATCCACTGAAAGCACACATTGTGCTTTTAAACTTGCTGCCTTTCATTTATTAAAAGGGCGCAGCTGCAGGACAGATTGTATGGCTTTGTTAAAGTAATCATGTTAATTGCAGCGCATGATGGGCGCTGCCATTAACATGAATACTTTCACAAAGGCCCACAATCTGCCCCTTAGCCGCGCCCTTTCAACAAAAGAAATGCAATAAGTGCAGGGAGGCACTTGCTGCTGAACTGACCTGTGTGCGCTTCAAACAACACACTGCGCGCTCGAGTTAAGATAGGTGCGCGCGCGCGCACCTTACAGGGAACAGTAATCAGGACCATATGGACAGCTGTAGGCCAGGATCCCAGAGAAGATTAGCCTAGACCCTGATCCCTTCATGCACCTAAGAACTCTGGTTATCTTCCGATATCAACCCAATAGCATGCATACTTTATTATCCAATAGTATGCAAACTCAGTTATTCGAACATGTTGAATTCTAAACCACCAATGATGGTGCAACTTGGTAGTGCAACCGTCTGACTGGCTTGTTGTCCTTCCAAAATAAACTGTGCCTTCAACATGTAAGGTGCAGATGCTTCTCAGGAAGAGCTCTGCATACATAAGGCTCCTCCCTGAACTCCTCCATATGTGATACATCCAAAGAACTGCTGTTGTTTCATTGCTTTTGTGACTTGTAATCACACCCTAAACTCCCAGAAGCCAGTCCAATAGAAGAAACCTACATATGGAGGCACACTTTTTTTTAATAACAAGCTTTATAATTGGCATAATTAAACAATATAGCATTTTGTAACTTCACAATAAACGTGCTGCAATGGAAATAAAAGGACTAGTGTCAAGGATATCTGACTGTGTGCCTCTGTTGCATCCTTGATGATCATTCCCTGTCGTCAATCTACCGGCAGTGAGTATGTTCTGAGTTTTAGCCGTGGAGCAGTACCTCTAAGTCTGATGATGTGGACTTTGATGTCAATGGGACCAGGACAATGCTGCGGTATTCTGCCCAGTGCTGCCATACACGTGCAGGTTTTTTGGGGCAAAACTGAGCCAGAAAACACTGACTCCCCCATACCCATACAGAAATCCAACCCTCGCGTCCAAACGCCCAGCAAGGGTGGGGATTCTGCTTTCCAAGAGTGGGCTATGTCTTGTTTGGCGAGGGTAAGGCTCAGGAACAGCAAGTGGTGCTTATACCTGTTCGCCCCTATATTCTTTTAAATATGTAATAATGTGAGTCGTGGTGTGCTGTGTAAGATTTAACCAAGCACCTCAGCCAGACACCTAAGTACTTCTTTCAGGAACCTATCTAGAGCCGGGCATGTCCACACCGTGTGGAGGGATGTGGCTTCTTCTACACCGCAGCGTAAGCATTCTGGGGAGGCAATGAGCCCGCCTTCCAAAGCCTTGAACGTGTATATTATGCCCTGTGTAAGTATTTAAACTGGATCAAATGCAAGCACAAGGAGATTGCTGCCCCCCCACTAGAGCCTCTCTCCAGTCATCATTGTCAATGGGACCTACATCTACCTGCCAGGTTTTTCTGAGTGTCTATAGAGTAGGGGCACTATGGGTAACTAGTGTCTGGTATATTTGGGAGATTTTATGTTCCCACAGGTCCCCTACGAGGAGTTTCCATTCTAGTGAGCTAAATTCATGGAGGGATATAAGATGTTTAAGATATGGCATAAGGGCATGATGGAATTGTAAATATTTTTAGGATTGTAAGCGAGGCATAGAGAATTCTTCTTGTAATTATTAGAAGGATTTAAGGGTGTGGCCTTGAAGGACATCCCCTAGAGAGAATATTCCGATCCGGTCACAGCCTTGGAAGCCTTGTAGGTGCTGTAGCTGGGTTAGGAGTCTGTTGCACCACAGCGGGGCCTCAGGTGTGAGATTGTTCTGCCAGCCTTTACGGCGAAGGGACTGCTGCCACACAGTCAGCACCACTTTGGTGGCTGGGGTAAGAGCCTGGATGGTCGGGTGACCATATAAGTATTTGTACAGTGAGGGATCCCCCAGCCGCCATCTCTCCATGGTATACGCTGGTTCGTCCCTAGAGCCATACCACCAGTTGTTTAATACTTGGAGGTGTGAGGCTGCATAATACGACTGAATGTTAGCAGCAGCAATGCCACCTTAATAAGTGTAAAGAATGCAGGTGCGAAGAGCCAGTCTGACCGCTCCACCCCCCCACAGGAACCCGCTGAGCATGGAATTGGCAAGAGTGATTTTGAAGCTGGTGTAGGAGCTGTGGAAGGGATATCATCTTGTAGATTGCAAGCGACCATACAGGGAAAGGAGCACACCCGACCATGACTTTAGCTCGAATTTAACCTTGGCAAGAGCTGTGTCTATATTGCGTACTCGGGAGACCTCCTGCCTGTCCGTTATGTAGACTCCCAGATATTTTACGCTGCCTTGCGCCTTCAGCACTCTGTGTATGAAGGCCTGGGAGATGAATAAGTAAACTATCCTGGAATAGGATGAGTGGGTGTGAGAGAAAAAGGTATAGCTGGCATCTGTGGGGTAGTGTGTCCTCCAGGTGTCCATTCACCCACTCATATCAGCCAGGGTCTTTAACTTGGACTCAGGAGAGCCAGTGGTAGTGACAGAGGGGCACCACCTGTGTATGTCAGAGCACATTCCATCATTCCAGTCTCCACCAACCACATCGAGCCCATCAGGAAAGGTGCCCCAGATCCCCACCAAATGGTCGAAGAAACTCTGGCCAAGGGGAGGGAGAGTGTAGATGCTGCCAAGCACTATATGTTCCCCGGCACTGATCCCGTGCATGGATATGTATCTGCTGTGTGTGTCGGCCTTCTTCTGCATCAGCGTTAACGCAATCCTGCGGTGTATCAGCATGAGCACTCCCTGGGAGCGCTGTGTGAAGCCTGCGTGAAATGTATGCACATACCCATAATGGGCCAAACAAGGGGTTTCTGTGCCACGCATGTGTGTCTCTTGCAATAGGAGGATGTCTACACCTATGCGTTTGGCCTGTTGGAGCAATGCAACCTGTTTGATCTTGTCAAGCATACCTCGGGTGTTCCAGTTAACTATATATAGCTGCCCAGAGGAATACACTATGGGTTCTGCCGTCATCGTTCTATTTGGGGCTGATAGGCATCAAAGGATAGCACAGGGGAACGCGGCTCTATGGACCTTAGACCTTTGCAGCGAAAGTGTGTCCTAACAAAACAAACATAAACATGAGCAACATCCCCAACCCCTCACCTCCCATCCCAATACCTCAAAACACCTGAAGTATCTATTGCGGGAAGCCCAGCACCCCACCACCAATGGGGAGGCAGAGCACAGTCTCCCCAATGGATCCCAAAGGTCCCAGTAACGTCACAAGCCCTGTGGGGTCCAAAGCTCACCTGAGCAATTGGCCCATGCTTGACTTGGATACAACCATATATGTTCACAAGGGTTCAAAGCTATCTTCCGTGGGAGTTCAGTCTATAGGTCTATGGATATTATTTCTTTTTGGGCGGCATATTCTCGGGTCAATGTTGTTGTTTTTGGAATGCCACATTGATCTGGATTGGAGTCTTTGTTTTGCAATACACAGGTTCCCATGTCGGTATCTATGTGGCGCTCCGTAAGTTCACAAAGCAATTCTACTACCTCCTTCCAGTACGTTCCCAACTGTCTGCAAGACCACAGCATATGAGATAACTCCGCCCCCCCCCCTAAGTTACAGCGCGGGCACTGGGCAGTTTCCATCTTAAAGTATCGATTAAACTTGGCCGGGGTTAAATAGACCCCAGGCAAGATACAGAAATGTATCAATTGAAACCTGGCATTCCTTGTACTCTTCCAGGCCCATCGGATCAGTTGGGCCCACGTCGTTTCCGGTATTTCCTTCCCCAGGTCTGCCTCCCACTTTCCCTGTAACTCCATCAGTGGGTGAAGGCCCTCCGTAACTAACCTCCTGTAGATACATGTGATTGCCTTAAATGTCCCTGCCGCCATCACTACATATTGACACGCCATAGAAGTCTGCGGTTCGAAAAGCCCTTCCCTCCAGTGGCGCCGTATAGCTGAAACCAGGGCTGCATGCAGCAAATAGTCCCCTTGCGGCAAGTCATACCTTTCCTGCAGTGTTTGGAATGGCAGTAGTACCCAATTCTCATAGAAATCCCCCTGGGCCTCATCATGGTGGGCAGTGCCACTCACCTTCTACCATTGCCCCATAAGAAGCTGCTAACAATAGACCAAATCTGCTTAAAGATTGACCCCAGTATTCAAAGCGGAAACGTCCTAAAATAATATAACAGGCGGGGGAGCGCCACCATCTTCAGGAGCGCCACCCTACCAGCCCCCAATAGTGGCAGAGTACTCCAAAAGACCAGGCTCCCTCGTAGTCCGCGCAGGGCCCTTCCCACATTCCCCTCCATCAAATCTTCCAGGGCATGATAAATAGTAGTCCCAATATAGGGCAAACACGATGGTTACCACCGAATTCCCGCCATCTGGACAGGTCCTGCCTTTCCCGAAAGCACCGGGAAGAGACAGGTCTTCCCCCAATTAACCCCGAAATCTCTCTGAACACCCTCAGCAGTGTCTTGGCTCCTTCCAGTACCTCCCCCATATTGGCCAGGAAAATTAACAAATCGTCCGCATATAGGGATATATAATGTGCCGTGCCCCGCAAGGCCAGGCCCTGGTAGTGGCGCCCCTTTCTAGCTTGCACAGCCAGTGGCTCGATGGCCAATGCAAATAGCAGTGGCAACAGCGGGCATCCTTGCCGCGTTCCCCGATTTACTGAACAGGGAGAGGACACCATCATCCCCGTCCGCACTCTGGCTGTCGCATCTCTATACAGTAGTCCCGTCCTGCCCACAAATGCCTCTCCAAGGCCAAAGGCGCGCATGGTGCGATATAAATATGGCCACTCTAGGCTGTCAAATGCCTTCTCTATGTCCACTGAGAGCACCCCGCAGCACTGGGAGTGTCCCCATGGTCTGCATCCAATATACCAAGCAGGCGCCGCACATTGACCGCCGTGTTCTGATTCGGGATAACGCCCACCTGGTCACGGTGGACCAATTGCACCATGTAAGGTAGAAGCTGCATCGCCAATATTCTGCTTAATATCTTATAGTCAGACGTCAGCATAGACTATGGGCGATACGCCGACCTGTGTAAGGCGTCCCTTCCTGGCTTCGGAAGAGGGACAACAACAGCCTTCCTCATAGAAATCGGAAGCCTCCCCACTGTCCGTGCCTCTTTTTAAACGATCAACAATTGTGGGGCAAGTACGTCAATATAAGTTAAATAAAACTCAATAGGCAGACCATCTGAGCCCGGTGTCTTGTTACGCGCCATATGTTTAATGGCACCTCGTATTTTCCCCAGCGTAATGTCCTGTCCTAGTAGCTCCGCCTGTTCTTCCTCCAGTCAGGGCAACGCAATATCCGCCAAAAACTCCTCCACGATGTCATCGGAGTCCATCAAGCAGCTCCTATACAGCCCTTCATAATATTCTAGTAACAGATCATTAATCCCCCTCTGCGTGTAGACCGGTGTACCCACTGAAGAGCGCAACGCCAGGATAGGCGTGCCCGGTAGTGCTGGGTTAGCAAGCCAAGCCAACAGTGTACTCGCTTTATCCCGCTCAGCATGTGCTCGAGCCAGATAAGCCCTGTGATCATAACAGCGCAACCTCTCTATCTGACTCACCACTCCCTCTCTTGCCTCCAATAATTCATCCTGTACTTCCGAAAGCCCATATCTCTTTTTCTATGCCATCACAGCCGATTTTCCGCTGCCTCCACTTCTCGCAGCAATGTCTTCCTTACGCCTGCCTGTTTGGCAATACACAGTCCCCGCACCACCACCTTAAATGCATCCCACTCTATCGCTCTTTCTGACGCTGTCCCATCATTCTCAGCAAAGTATTGCTCAATGCCTGTTTCTATGTCCCCATGGAATGCAGTGTCCTCCAGTATCTCCGGTCTTAAGCGCCACATCGGTATTGCACGTCTCTCCTGCGCCCACCTAATCGTTAGTATTAAAGGGTTGTGATCCGATATCGTTCTGGCCAAGTATTCACTGTGGAGTACTTTTGCATGTATGTCGGGCGTGCACAACATAGCATCCAGGCGTACATGTAGGTCATGCAAGGCAGAAAAGAAAGAGTAGTCACCTTCCTCAAGATGCTGCATTCGCCAGGAATCCACCAGTCCCCATCTGTCCTGCCATTCCCTTCTGGCCTTAGCTATTCTATGTACAGGGGCCTCCGGCAATGGTGGATGTGATCTATCCATAACAACGTCTGGTATGGTGTTAAAATCTCCCCCTAATATCACTGGGCCAGTTAAGTAAGGTGCTAGCTTCCCTGAAAGGTGGTTAAAAAAGGCCATCTGGTCAACATTAGGTGCGTATATGCTATATGTTATATCTAAGCCATTCAGTCTACCCCCCACCACTACGAACCTCCCCTCCGGTTCAGCAAACTGGCAGGTCATCTGGAAGGGCACCCCGCTCGAACCCATATCAACGTTTCCCTGGCAAAAGCCGAATATGTTGTACGATAGACCTGCCCTTGCCATCTACGCTGTAACGTGCTGCTCTCCGCTCGATCAATGTGGGTCTCCTGCAGGAAATATATATTGGCCCCCCTCCTCACCAAATAAGCATGCACCTTGTGGTACTTACGCATTGTATGCATCCCTCTTACATTCCATGTTAGGCACTTAAAATCAAGCAGGCTCCCCATAGTAGTTCTCTAATCCCTGGTACCTCAACACCTTCACCATGGACACACCAGCAGCCCCTAGTACCCCAAACAACATACACAACTTATCCCAACTACCCCTCCCCAGAACAGGTCCTAACAAAACAGCTCTCATCCAATTCTCAACTAAGTCACGTCCTCGGTAGCTACCGGGGATTTCTAACTGTATCAACAGGGGAGTCGCCCAAGGGCCAGACGCTTCCTAATCAAACTTGTTCAATCATCTCACGCCTTACCCCACGTCCAATAATGCCATAACTCCTGCTGCAGCACCCGAGATTGAGGGAGCACTGCCTCAAGACCCCTGCACCCCCCACCCCCCCGCCACCACCACCATGCACTTCACATTGTCCGAACACTCATAGGGGAATATCAATACACTAAATCACAACCCAGTCCTGAATAAAGTCTTACTGCATTACGCATCAACCAACCCATTCGCAGCCCCTGGTGTGACATGGGGCAAATTGGTGCTTGCTGAGTCCGATTCCTCTGATGTCGTCATGCCGGACCCCTTCTCAGAACTGGACGCCCCTTTCAATTCTGGTTCCTGTTCTTGAGATATCTCTGTCACCGCTGTGAATGCCTCCAACCTTTCTCTTTCCGTCTGAGAGACCGTCGGCCTCTTGGAACGGAGATGCCGCCTCTCAGAACGCTGTGGCCGCGGAGGGTGCAACACCCCCTCGGTGACTCCCAATCCTCGACCAGCCTCTCCTTGTCCTGCTCTGTAGGCTTTCAGCCAGTCCCATGCTTCCTACTGGGTATTGAAGAAGAAGGTTTTCCCGTCCGTGGCCACTCTTAAGTGTGCTGGAAACATCAGTGAGTATTGTAAACCCTCCGTGCGAAGTGCTTTCTTGACTTCCAAGAAGGAGGATCGCTGTTGCTGCACATCAAAAGAGTAGTCGGGAAACAACATCACACTGCTATTATCCACCTTGAAAGTACCCACTGTACGCACCCTGCTCAAAAGCAGATCTCGATCTTTGTAGTGGAGCAAGCGTGCCACCACAGGTCTGGGTGGCTTCTATGGATTCAACGGGCGTGTCGGCACCCTATGTGCCCTCTCCAAGGCAAAGAAAGGGGACAATCCCTCTGGTGCTACAGCTGACCGAAACCAGGTCTCCAGATAGTCCACCACACTGGTTCCTTGCACTCCTTCCGGCAGCTAAACCACCCATACGTTATTTCTTCTGTTCCTGCCCTCTTTTCCAAGAGTAGCAAGTGACAGTGTACCTCACCCATCTGTATCTCAAGCGCCTTGCGTGCTCGATCCAAGACTTCCAAAGTGGCTTCGGTCTGTTTTACCCAGTCTGCCAGTTTCGCGTGATCCGCTCGGAGACGGCCCAGACCCACCGATACCTGCGCTATGTCCTGCTTAAGGGCGTCTCTAGTATCCGTGATGGCCTTAAGTATAAGTTCCACCTGCTGCTACGCCATCCCCTCAGGGTGGGTAACCAATGCTTCTGTCTTCCGACCTTCGATAGTCTCCTCTTCCTGTTCCGGGGGTGCGCCCCCGCGGCTTTCCCATAATCGACTTCTTCAACGGGGCCAATGTCCACAATGATTTCCAGCCGTTTCTTCTCTAATCGCCAGCCAGCCAGTGATGTCACCTGTTGCTCCTTGCCGAAAAGCGTACTCCTCTCACATTTCAATGGGGGTCAATCACCCTGTAGTCCTCAATGGCCCCAGGGCACTCCTCCAGTTTCCTTACCAGTCGCGGCGCTGTCTGTCGACGCACCCAGCCAGGCCCCCGGTCCAACTGGCAGGTCCGCTCTCAGGGCCACTCTTCCAGACAGGATCTTGCGGCAATGGGTGCAACCAGCCCCGTCCCAATAGCACCGGTCTGAGCAAAGAGTGTTTAGGACACTCACATCACCCTCCTGCAATATGCTGTCTCCAGGGTCTCCAGTCTCAATGCTCCAGCCCAATCCTATGGTCCGCATGGCCAATAATCAGCACATTAATCCACGCTAGCTAACTCCCTTCTTGACCCAGGGTCTCCGCTTCCAACTCTGCAGTGCCTCCTCAGTGCACAGTGGCAGCACTGCAGATATTCCTCCAAGTCCCTCCTGGACTGTCCCGGGGCCCACTGCGCAGCGTTCCAGCGCCCAGCCCGGCTCACCATCGCCACAGCCGCAAGGGACTCGCCATCAACCAACCAGCCCCCAGACCAGTGATCCAGTGTCCCAAGATCTCCTGCCACCGAGCCATACCACCACAAAACAAAATGGAGGCTATGCTGTTATTTCGGGCAGTTCATTATTTGCCCAGCCTGCTGCCACAAGCAGAAAAGATCATTCCTTGGACATCCTCGAAGTCCGTTACTGCCCATCAAAGTCCTGCGCCACGGTTCCTGCCGCAGCTATTACAATCCCGGGCGCCCCGCGCATCACCGGGAGGAAAGAGGCAGGAGGAGGGGGGGGGGGGGAAGCCTTGTGCCATTACGCAGCTGCCGCCGCTCCCATTTCTGCTCAGCTGCCCCTTCTCCAGCGCACACCGGTACCTCACCAGTTCTCTGCAATGAGCAACAGCTGTCCGCTCTCCCGCTCCGCCATCTCGGCAGCCGACCGCCGCGATCAGTGGCAGATCTTCTCCCCGCATTCTAATCCAGCACCATTTTTGTGCGCGTGGGGTCTCGCCGCACACCAGCTCACAATGCGGCCCCCGGGGGAAAGCAGGTCGGCAGACCAGTCTTTTCCCCGGGGTGTTCGCGCAATGCTTGACAGGCAGGAAGTTAGTTAGGGGGTTAGGTCAGGGGTGGGAGGGGTTAGGAGGTTATTTAAGGGGACAGGAGGGGGAAGGACATCCTCTTCCTGTCCCCGGTGCCTCAGGGAAAGAAGTTAGTTTTAGTCGGAGCTTTAGGCGGTGTGTGATTCAGGGATTTTTGGTCGTTTCTGGTGCCCCAGTACAACTCAATAGGCAGGTTTATTGGTGTGTAGTTAGGTGGGCTGTCATTTAGGCTACTTTTACAGCGGATAGCCCCTGGTGTCCCGGTGCGGCGCGCGGCGGTGCGGAATCCCACGCATCTCGCGGACGGGTCGGGGTTGCCAAACCTCACGCATCTCGCGGACGGACTGGATTTGAGGGTGCCAAACCTCACGCATCTCGCGGACGGTCAGAAAACACTGTTAGAGGTATGGCAACGCCTGATGCAGAGGCGGTGAGGGCTGCACTACTTGTGCTTGGCCGGCCGTGAGGACGGACCTCCTCCAGCCCGGTGTCCTAGACCAGGCATGGGTGGGGATGATCCGCACGCCCTGGTCGGCGTCGGCGGGGGTGGCTGCAGTTGTCGCAGCATGTATGGATGAGCCCGCTGGGGCTCGGGAAGGCGCGCCTAAGAGGGCTAGGGGCAAAAAACAGCAGGAGGCACCCAAGAAAGGGGGGAGGCAGCTGAGCCTCCCGGCCAAGATCGAGACCAAGGAGCGGTTTCCGGTGAGGATGGCGGGGCGGACGAGACTCCGCTGACACTACGTGCTGGGGGGTCAGGGAGCGTGGGCCAGCTGGTGGGGTACAACGAGAGCAGTGAGGGCAGCGGGGGGGAGGACCTGGGTGAGTGGGATGTGGCGGCTGGTGAGATTTTTGCGCTGACGCTGTCTGGGGAGGAGGAGGAGTTTACCATCTTGGAGCAACCGGTCGACCTTTCGGGGGGCCGGAAAGGGGTTGTCAAGCAGCAGGGTTCCAAGGGCAAAGGCCCCCTGAAGGCGCAGCAGCAGAGTGGGGTGGGGGGTGCTGCGGCACCCGTGCCGGGCGGGGAGGCCTGGGGGAGTCTGGGCGGTTGTCCATGTATGACAGGTGGGAGCGCATGACCGAGGAGGAGAGGGCCCGCGACCAGCGGCGCGTCATTGCCGAATATGAGCAGGAGTGGCAGCGCTTATGCGAGGCCAGGGAGGCGAAGGCGGGCGGGCTGCTCACGGGCGATGGGGCCCTAGCGCCTGCGCGTGGCAGGGGGGCAACTGGAAGTAGAGGCAGGGGGGCCCCTGGGACACGTGGGCAGTGGGTCTGGGTGGACAGTTCAGGGACTGCCTTGACGGATCAGAGACCTGTTGGCACCGGGGCCTCCCCGAGCGCATTCGGCTTGGGGGGGCTTGGCCAGCGGGGTCAGCTGGCAGAGGCCGGGGTGGGTCGGCGGGGCGCAAAACGGCCTCCAAACGTCGGGACGAAGAAGCAGGGGGGTCCGCGGCGGCCTGCCCTCCATCGAGGGAGCGGGTACCAACGATGCTGGGATGCGAGTTTATGCCTGGAGTGAAAGGGAAGGGTGCTAAGAGAGTGGTTACGGAAGTGATGCCGCTGGATGTTCAGGATGAGTGGTTGGATTATGAGGATGAGGAGGATGATTTGGAAGAGGGTGAGTTGCGCGAGTCTGAGTGTGTGGACAGGGCTAAAGTGGCATCTGCCACGGTCGACGTTTCCCATGAGGCACGAGATGGCGCCAGTCGGGCCAACAAGGGGACCATGAAGCCGGCGGACGCACGGCGACGGGAGATGGACGCTCCTGCACCCTTGTCAGGTGAGGGCGCTTGGTGGGACGCATGGAATGAAGGGGGAAAGGAGGGAGGAAGAAGCCCTGCCGGTCGGTGGGGGTGGGTGATGGGTCTGTGCGGATGGGGTCCCATGTTGGGGCGGAGCCGGTGGCGGCTGCTGGGGGGGAAGCAGGTCACGACGGCCAGTGCACAAACTGACAAGGTGGAGGATTTGGGGGGTAAGGAGGATGGAGTTGAGAAGCTCCGAAAGAAATTGCCATACATGGGGCTGGCGATGCCCCTGGGTTCTCATTTGTCTGAAAAAACGAGAGGGAAGATTTGGAGGCATGAATATGTGGATGTGTTTAAGCTGCTACATAGAGAGATTCAGGCGAAGGAAGGGTCTAAAGAGGAGGAATGGGAGTTGACCAGGCGGCCGAGGGTGCCGGTAACGATGGAGAATTGGACGTCGGCTTTCTTGATTTACGAGGAGTTTAGGGCCAGGGTCAGCGTCAATCCAGACAAGCCGTGGGGGGAGGTGGACCAGGAACTCTGGATTCAGTGGATGTCTTCGCCGCAGGCGGCGGCTTCCACTCATACGGCTAGCGGTCTTCCGGTGACTTATCGGTCTTTTCAGTCGCGCCCCGCCCAGTCTGGGGCGGGTAGTCAAGGAGGTGCAGGTAGTTTGGGAAGCCAGGCGGTATGGTCAGGGGCTGCGGGACAACAGTACAAGCTAGTGTCTTCGGGAGCCTGTTGGGGTTTCAATAAAGGTTTCTGCAACCGCCCCTCTTGTAAGTTCAAGCAGGAGTGTTCGAAGTGCGGGGGCGGCACGCAGCCACACAGTGCCTCACGTTGGCTTCGCCGTCAGAGCAGTGGAAACTTGCCAAGGGTAGGGGGCAGCCTGGGCCGAAGGGCCCATACTCCGGTCAGGGTGGAGGCCATGTGTCCATGGCTCTCCCGGTACCCTGATAAGGAAGCAGCGTTGCGTTTATATTGGGGTTTCATGGAAGGTTTCCGAATTGGTTATCAGGGGCCGAGGGAGAGACGTTGGGCTGAGAACTTGCGGTCCGCCAAGGAGTTGCCGGAGGTGGTGGCATGTAAATTGGAGAAGGAGGTTTCGGAGGGCAGGATTGCGGGTCCCTTTGCAGACTGGCCAATGTCGGATCTCATTGTTTCACCTCTTGGGGTGGTGCCCAAAAAAGAACCTGGAGAGTTTCGATTGATTCATCACTTGTCCTGGCCGGAAGGAGGGGCGGTGAATGATTTAATTGCTGAGGAGGACTCTAAAGTGCTGTATGCATCGGTGGATGATGCCATAGGCTTGGTGAGGTCCTGTGGGAAGGGGGCGGAGTTGGCCAAATGTGACATCAAGTCGGCCTTTCGCCTCCTCCCCATTCATCCTCCGGATTTTACCCTGTTGGGCATGCAGTTTGACGGGTCTATCTTCGTGGACATGGTTCTGCCGATAGGTTGTGCGATTTCTTGCGCGCTTTTCGAGACTTTCAGCTCCTTTTTGCAGTGGGCCTTTGTGGACCGCAGTGGACACCGGCTGGTGTCCCACTATTTGGATGACTTTCTGTTTGTGGGCGCGGGTTGCTCTGGTGCCTGTGGAGAGGCTTTGCAGCAGTTTCAGTTGTTGGCGCAGGAGTTTGGGATGCTGTTGGCGCCGGAGAAGATGGAAGGGTCTAGTTGTTGCCTGACTTTTCTTGGGATTGAGTTGGATTCGGTGGCTTGGCAGGCGCGTCTACCGGCACGGAAGGAGGCAGAGATGCAGGAAGCTTTTGAGAAGTGCGATTGTGGTCCGGAAGCTGGAGTTGAGGTCTGTGCAGCGCTTGTTGGGGTTGTTGACCTTTTCTTGCAGGGTTGTGAGGGCCGGGAGGACGTTTTGTAGGCGGCTCGGCATGGCCATGTCGGGGGCAGCCCTCCCACACCACAGGATCACGCTGGGGGTCTGGTCGGACTTGCGAGTGTGGCTGGATTTCCTGGAAGATTTCAATGGTGTGTCCTTGGATTTTGCGCGCGACAGGATGGTGTGGCAGGTTCAACTTTACTCGGACGCGGCGGGTGCGGCTGGCTTCGGGATTTTCTGTGACGGCCGTTTGTGTGTGGAGCAGTGGCCAGCTCATTGGCTGCGCCAGGGCAGGAGCATTGCGTTTTTGGAGTTTTTTTCCCCTTGTTGGTGGCATTGTTGGTGTGGGGCCCGGAGTTCAGGAACAGGTCTGTGTTGTTTCATGTGGACAATATGACTGTAGTGGACTTGGTGAACAACCAGAAGGTGAGGGACCTGCGAGTGCTGCGCTTGCTGCGAAGTTTCATGCTGATGTGTCTGCGTTTCAATGTGCTGTTTCGCGCGCAACATGTGCCTGGAGTGAGTAACGAAATTGCGGATGCGTTATCTCATTTGCAGTGGCAGCGCTTCAGGGAGCTGGCGCCGGGAGCGGAAGTTTGCAAGACCAAGGTGCCGGAGGGTATCTGGGCCTGGGGGGAGTGAGAGTGGTTGGGCTGGTTGAGAGGCCGATAGCGGAGTCCACTAGGCGGCGTACAGGTTGGCGTGGGCTGAGTTTGGGTCCTTGGTGGGGGGAGAGATGGCAGTGGGAAGGTTGTCCAAGGAGGAGTGTGAGCGGGGGGTGGTGCAATTTGTGTTGGATTGCATGGTTAAAGGGCTGTCGCAAACGACAATTGCTGGCAAGTTGGCGGGAGTTTCTTTCTACAGCATGGTGTATTTGGGTTTTGATCCGGCTAGGACGGATCTGCTGAGTCGAATGTTGAAGGGTTGGGGTCGGGTGAGGGCAGAAATGGGTGGGGGGGAACTGCCGCGTGCGGCGGTTACGTTTGATTTGTTGGAGCAGGTTTTGAGGGAGTTGTTTTTCTGTTGCTATGATGGGGAAGAGGTGGCGCTGTTTCGCCTATGCATGATTTGGATGTTTTTTGGTGCCTTTCGGGTGTCGGAGTTGCTTCGGACACGTGGGGCGCCGGGTCGGATGTTTGCGGATGTACGTGTGGATGGGGTTCGGTTGGGCATATGGTCGGGGCGTTCCAAGACAGACCAGTTGGGTCGGGACAAATGGGTGTGGCTGTCGGAGAGTGGGTGCGAGGGTGTGTGCCCAGTGCGAGAGTGGCTGGGGTTTTGTGGTCGAGAGCGGAGGTTGGAAGGGTAGATTTTTGTGCATGCATCAAGGAAGTGCTTGACGTCTTCTCAGTTGCTCGCGGTTCTGCGGATGGCTTTGCGGAGGCTGGGCAGGGACCCGGCACGTTTTGGCACGCACTAGTTTCGGATTGGGGCAGCCACTGCAGTGGCGGGTTTGGGTTGGTCGTGGGAGGAAATCCGGAGGATTGGTCGATGGCAGTCGCGGTGCTGTGAGCGTTACGTGCGTAAATGAAGGGGTGGGGCATGCTGCTTGGCCGGCTGCACTGTTTGTTGTTGTTTTTCTTGTTCTGTTGGGGTACTAATCTCTTTCTCTTCGTAGGTTGTGTTCGTGGGCCGGGGGCCAAGACGGTCACCTGGGTCATTGGGCACTCTTTTGTGCACAGGGGGGAGAAATACGCTGCCAGGCGGGTGTACTGCCGTAACCTGGGCCTGAGGAGCAGCCATCACGAAGTGCAATGGTGGGGTAAGAGCGGAATGCGTTGGGGAGAACTGCTACCATGTCTCACAAGGAAAGTGTCGCAGCTGGGCTGCCCGGACATGCTTATCATCCACTTGGGAGAGAATGACTTGGTGAGGCAATCGGGGGTGTCACTTTTGCATTTGATGCTGAGGGATTTGGAAGCAATGAAACGCAATCTGGCTGGCGCCTGTATTGTGTGGACTGAGTTTGTTCCACAAAGGATTTGGAGGGGTGCGCTCAAGCCTGCGGCCGTGGAACGGGCCCGCAGGAAAATGAACAGAGCAATGAGACTCTTTTGTGCGGATAAGGGTATCAACGTGCTGGCTCATGTCGGGCTTCAGCTGGAGCAGCCACTTCTTTTCCGAGATGACGGCGTGCACCTTTCTCACATGGGGAATGCATTTTACCTGATGGAGTTGCGGGACCTGATTAGCCATCTGTGGAATGAATCGATCTGGTGTAGGAGAGACTGAGTTCGAAAGGTGCACGCTTGGTGGGGCAGGTAACCGCCCTCCGGGGGTTCCCTGGGTGGCGGGAACTGGGAGGGGTGGGGAGTCCATGACGGGCAGAATCACCCTTTCAGGGAGGGGGTTACAGGTGCAGGATGGGGGGAGTGGTATACGGGAGTGTGATGGATGGAGATGATGGAGGAGTTGGAAAGTGAAAGGGGAAAGTGAATGAGATGCAAAGAGGTCATGGTGTGAATTGGGAGTGGCTGGTGGAACACGTGAGTGGATGATGGGGTGAATGGCAGGATGTTGGGGGGATTGTTCAAGTTAATGATGTTATGTTTATTGCTGAATGTCATGCTTGTCCTAATAAATGGCCTTTTACGCTAACTGATGCGTGGAGTGGTTATTGCGCGATGCGGCCCCCGGGGGAAAGCAGGTCGGCAGACCAGTCTTTTCCCCGGGGTGTTCGCACGAGGCTTGACAGGCAGGAAGTTAGTTAGGGGGTTAGGTCAGGGGTGGGAGGGGTTAGGAGGTTATTTAAGGGGACAGGAGGGGGAAGGACTTCCTCTTCCTGTCCCCGGTGCCTCAGGGAAAGAAGTTTGTTTTACCACCCACCCACCCTACAGCTGAAATGGGGTGCCCTGGGCGTTTTTTGTTGAAGTTGCCATGTTGGGCAACGTGCCAGTTTAGGACAGGATGGCAAGATAGGGGTGCTGACGGTAACTGGGAGGGGTGGGGAGTCCATGACGGGCAAAATCACCCTTTCAGGGAGGGGGTTACAGGTGCAGGATGGGGGGAGTGGTAGACGGGAGTGTGATGGATGGAGATGACGGAGGAGTTGGAAAGTGAAAGGGGAAAGTGAATGAGATGCAAAGAGGTCATGGTGTGAATTGGGAGTGGCTGGTGGAACACGTGAGTGGATGATGGGGTGAATGGCAGGATGTTGGGGGGATTGTTCAAGTTAATGATGTTATGTTTATTGCTGAATGTCATGCCTGTCCTAATAAATGGCCTTTTACGCTAATTGATGCGTGGAGTGGTTATTGCGCGATGCCCGGCGGCGGCCTCGTCTCCGCCAGCAAGCGGCACCGACATCCTCTGAGAGGTGTACCACACCACCAGGTGCACTTTTAACCACGAAAGTGGCCCCCCAACAGGATAAGTAACGGGGTTGGCGTGGAGCTCTCAGCTCACGCTACCATCCGCGTCGGCTCCTTAGCCACGCCCCGTAGCAAAGCGGACGTAGATCTAAAAGAATCCTGGAGCCAAAGAAGCAGACAAGTTACATGCAGGAGACTTGCACACATCATGTGGAGGTGGAGTGTGATAAAAGCACTTCAACAGATGCCAGCCTGTCTGTCCCACACAAAAGGAGCCCAGAAATGGCTGCTTGTGTCTTTCCTCCGAACTCGAGTCTGGCGGTCGAGTTTATCAAACACAGGAAGATCCACACTTTGTAACTAGGCTGCTAAAAAGGATAAAAGCTATAACAACTTCTACATATAGCTGATCCACTCTCTGAAGCAGCAACTGTAAGCAGGCCAGGTGCCTCCAATCAGCAGACACTGAGCAGATGGGGCCTGGGTGGGGAGAGAGGCTGTCTCTCTTCAAGGGCTCATTCTGAGCCCTGGTAAAAGGGAGCGGTAACACTGTACAGAGTAAATAAGGACACCAAAGAGTACGGTATTACCTGGGTGGGGTATTACCTCCTCATTGCAAGTTCTCCAGTGATACTGCATGCTTTTCCCTTCAAAATTCAGAATGTCGTTGTTTTTTCTGCATGAAAAGCCCTAAGCAAACTTTGTGTGTATCGTGTGTAAGCGATTTATATGCTCAGAGGCCTCTTTTCATCTGACTATGTATAATCAGAGCACACATAAAAAGTCCCCAAATTAAAGAAACTAAAATTAAGAACAGCCCACAATACCCTAATAAAAAGGTTCAATCCCAATTCAGTCAACCTTCGGCCAACTGGCAGTAGGCTGAAGCGAGCCCCGCTGAGCCCTGCTGAGCCCTGGAAGAGATACCCTCCATCCTCATGGACCGTCGAGAAGCTCCAAGACAGTGACTCTCTCTAAGGATGGCATCCAATGACTGATGAAGATAGAAAGCTCTGACCAATAGATGTAAAGTTTAGTTCAGTTAATACTACCCCGCTGGATTCTTGGTGTGACGTTTCCGCGTTACCTGTGGTGGGGAGCAAATCAGAACTTAGCACCCAGTCCCCTTTCCATTTCCTTCTGCAAGCTGTCATTGGGTGATACAGCTTCACCTGATCTGAGCTAAGTCCAGGCTGAAGGCTAAATTAGATAAACTTAAGATCCAAATAAAGGAGACCTTGATGGATCTAGAGGGTTCAGAGGGCCCTTCGTGTATGAAGGGGATATGGAGGGATATGTCCTCCCAGATAAATCAGTTTAACCAACAAGTATCCCACCAAGGGTCATGGGAGTGGTCCTTTTCATTACAGGGGGAGCATTACCCCCAACTTATTGTTTTTACTCTCCCCACCACCTCCTCTAATAAAGGGATACCTAGGAGAGGGTGAGGGATTGTTAATCTCTAGTTAAGCCCCCTGGTCACCTTCTAATAAATCCTCCATGAAATGTGGTCAAGCCCACCCTGACCTTTATGAAACCGTTGATGAAACATGACACTACTAGTCACACAAACCTACCATACCCACTTAGGATGACCCACCCCTCTAATCCGTGTCTCCCGTATTGTAAAGGACCACCCCCATGACCCTTGAGGGAAAATTGTTGGTTAATTTAAAGGCTAAATTAACCGGGCAGCTGTGCCGGTGGTACTTTGTATGTATGAATATATGGAGACCCCGATAATTAAAAGTACCTAGTGACGAAGTTCTGTAAACAGTGGGGTTTGCCTTCAACACTTGGGACACAACAGAGGGGAGAGGAAGAGAGAATGTCTAAGGGAACATATCAAGCAGTGGTGGCAGGATTTCAATTAAGAGGGCTTAGCAAGAGGGGCAAAGGTGGAATCAGTAACTTGGTGGTCACAACATGGCAGGATCACTGTCAGATGGTAGGGTTCATCCTCTACATTGAATACTGGTGATCCACCACAGATTTCTACGTGTGTTCTCACGTTTCCTAGGTTATGTTTGCCTCTAAGGCAAACACAAGGAGATGATGGACGGAGCAATGAAACTTTTCAGACATGAATCCCCAGTCACAGATCTGGGTTGAATCCATCATTGTTCTTTAGCTCACATCGCCTGTAGCTTGCTTCAGTGGTTGAATGCCTGCATGGTTGGTGAAGAAGTTCCAACCATTTGGCGAGTATCCCCTCGTAGCGCATGAGGAACTCCCAGGGGTTAACCCTGATAATCCATTTATCATAGATCAACTCATGGAGATTGGTCCTGATACCCTACTTGAAATAATGTCTCGAGTCAAGTCGGGCTCTCCCAAAGACTGCTGTCCTCCTGCTATTTTGAGGGAAGTATTCTCGGCCTTACCTCACAGCCTCCTACCCCTTCTTAATGAATCCCTGAGTAAAGGGGAAGTACCTACGGCTCTTAAAAAGGCTGTTTTAGTCCCCCTGCTCAAGAAATCAGGAGCAGATCCCTCCGTCTCTGCCAACTACCTCCCGATTTCGCTTCTTCCCTATCTTTCAAAAATATTGGAGGCCCATGTGGCTAGATGCCTTTCTAATTTTATCGAAAACTCCAACTATCTAGAACCGAATCAAGCTGGCTTTCAGCCTGCCCACTCTACAGAATCGCTAATCCTGGCGGTGATGGGCACTCTAAGAGCTAACGCTGACAAGGGGACCCCGCAGGCACTCGTGCTTTTAGATCTGTCGGCCGCGTTCGACACGGTCGATCATAACATCTTATTGCACTGTGTCGAACAAGCGGGAATCCGGGGAACAGCACATGGGTGGATAAAATCTTTTCTAACAGTTAGAACCCAGGCTGTGCACCTTGGGAGTTATACGGCTCCTAACCTGCCTACCTCATGTGGAGTTCCTCAGGGTTCATCTTTGTCCCCATTGTTGTTCAATCTGTATATCGGTCCCTTGATTCATTCACTCAAGGCTAGGAATACCACAGTTTTTAATTATGCTGATGATCTTCAGTTGGTCTTTAAGTTAGATTCCCATAACGCAGCCGCTGAATTTCAAGCTACAATGCTGCACATTCAAGGTTGGATGGATCAGAACCAACTGAAGCTCAATCCCAGGAAAACTGAACTGGTGCTGCCTGGGAAGAGTTTTATTAGTTGGGGACCTCACTTCTTGCCGGGCGAATTAGGCCCCCCTCCTGTTCCGTCCTCATCAGTGAAAAGTCTTGGAGTGACCATAGATTCCGATCTCTCTCTGAGGGGTCATGTGGGCACTGTGGTCTCTTCTTCTCTGTTCCAATTACGCAAAATAAGAAAGATCGCTTACCTGTTGTCTCATCCAGCTTTGATCCAGGTGGTGATTGCGCTGGTGCTCTCCTGCCTTGATTTTTCCAACTCTCTGTATACCGGCCTCCCTTTGGGCCTGGTCAATCGCCTACAAATAATTCAAAATCAGGCGGCGAGATTGATTTACAGGCAGCCGAGATGGCAGTCTGCCAGGATGTTACTGCGCACTTTACATTGGCTACCTATGGTGCAACGTATTGCGTTTAAGTTGGGATGTATAATTTTTAAGGCGTTGCATTGCACTAGCCCCAAATTTTTTAACAGCTTAATCACTAGACACGTCCCCACACGCAATCTTCGTTCCGCCCATCTTCATCTTTTGTCTATCCCATCAATTAAATTAAAACGACTAGGCGGGCGTAGGTTTGCCTATTTGGCCCCCAGGCTCTGGAACTCATTCCCACTCTCAGTCAGGAACTGCAACAGTCTCTTGGGATTCAGAAAGGCCTTAAAAACCTGGGGGCATATTATCAAGGGGGTTTATCTCTGCTTTTTTGGTTTTAAAAGTCAAGAAAGCGGAGATAAAATTATCTCCCTATTACCTAGCTGTCGCTAACACCAGTTAGCGACAGCTAGTAGGAGATAGCGACCATCTTGGGCCCAGCTTTGCATGTCAGTGAAATTTATCACTAATGACATGCAAAGTGGGCGTGCCAAGATGTTAGCGACTGTAAACAGTCGCTAACATCGCTATCTCCTATTACCAACTTTTGGAGATATTCGCGCTAAGCGCGAATATCTCCAAAAGCTAACACCTGCTAACACCTGCCCCATAGCAGTTCTTAGCCATGTTATCCAATGGTAGGTGGATAACATGGCTAAGAGCATTAGCTCGGTAATGCATGAATATCGCTGACTTTTCAGCGATATTCATGCATTTCGGCCGATTTTTATCGCTTACGAGATAAACCTTGATAATAGCAAGGTTCCTAAGCGATAAAAAATCTCCGAAGCTCGGCGATAAAAATATTGCCGCTAAGCCAACATAGCGATAATTATTGCTAGTTGTTGGTAATATGCCCTGGCTTTTTGGACAAACTGATTAAACTGGATCCTCGCAGTTGCTAGTGTAGGAACAGCGCCAAGAGACCTATGGTGTAAGTGCGCTTGACAAATTCATTTTAACATAACATACCATAACATTTGTCCATTTATTGTGACAGGAAGATGCATTAATGGAAACCTCTGCGGGATACCACCCTCCCCCACACACTTATCTCCATTGTATACGCCATGTGGTGTAACTCCAGGCTCAGTATGACCTGGTCCCCTGCTAGAGTTGTAAGAGAGCTGTGTAGGGCCTGCATCCTCCCCAAGACCTCCTACATCTGTGAGGTTCCAGATGCACTCCAACCAACCAAAATTTAAGAATTGGTGCCAGGCCTAGATTTTTCCAAGAAGCCCCCCAGCTGGCAGTGCTGAAATTCAAGGTTGCCAAATACCAAGGTTGTCTAGTTTTTATTTCAACTCATGCGTCTTTCATCCATCAATATATTCTCCCTGCTTCTATATTGGACTCTTCTATTTCCCTTTCAATTCCTGCTTTCTCCCTTTGCCAAAGTTTTTTGTCTTTCTCTTCATCCTCCTTTCCCTCTTTGCTGCTCTTCTCTCTCTTGTTCTGGGTCAAAGTTCGATGAGGAAAAATAAGTCGCAGGTCCTAAAATGTTTGTGGGCACCACCTGCAACCACCGGCTCAAAAAAAAGGACTGCAAACAATTCAATAGTGGGGCATATCCCGCCGGACTGTCATTTACACAGGTCACCACACTGATCTGCCAGTAAACCCCCCAAGAGAGGCCAGTGACACCAGTGTCAGCAGGAGGCCCAATGGGACATGGGCAACCTAGCCAAGGCTGGCCATCCCAGGTTCTGCCGTGTTTGTTGCTGCCTGGTGTTTGGCAAAGGAGATGTGGGAGGATCCTTCATAATCAGCAGCAATACAAGAAGAAGGAGCGGAGCTCTCCCTGGTCCAAGTCAAGCTTGAATATTAAGAACCTGTTCTAAAGATAAAAATACATTCCCTAATATGAAAAGTGCTCTATATGCACATATCACTTTTGATCTTTCATGTATCTATGTATCTTTAGGAATTTGTGTGGTACAACCTTAGATACAAAGGACATGGAGTGGTCAACAGTTGAGTGGGGGGGGGGGAGTTGGCATTGGAAGTGGGATGCAGTGATCGAGAAGGCAGAACCTTCCATTTGCTGCAATTTCCTGTATCATAAAGTCTTCTTTAAGAGACCACCATGTAGATGTTAATACTTTGTTTTGAGAAGATACCTTAGTCTCTGGTGAACAATAGCAAGGTTTTGGAAAGTTCAAACAATACACATTTAGGTATAAACAGATCACATTTATTGGCACCTCATGTAGGGAAGGAATAATCAGGGCTAGCTGGATCTCCCCTCTATTAACATTTGTACCCTCTCAGCAGGATGAAGCTCCTTACAGTTCTTCTATTTGGATTCAGTATCTTTGGAGGGGTTTGGACAGATCCTGCATGTGACCCAACACCAACAAGTAAGAAACCATCTACTTTTAGCACATCATATTTGTATTATTATTCTGATATATTCTATTAACATATGAAATTTAAAAATCATCTTTTCAGCATGGTTCTTAAGCCAAAACAGCATGCCACAATCATACCTACTCCCGTGGAAAGATTGTAATTTCTATCAAATTGGTTTTGATGTGTCTTGCATTCATGTGACTGTTGTTAGTATTTGCTTGTGCTGAAAATTCAATGTTCAATTTCTTTTTAAGAAATTTTGACTAAAATGTGTGCCAATTTATAAGTAAAAGTGTTTATCAGTTAAAAATCAATGTTACAATCAACACCCAACATTGGCTGCATTGACCTATGTGGGTTACCAACCTTCTGATCAAAGCAATCCTAAAATCTAGGCATAGCAATGCATGTACAGTTCATTTTCCTGACACTAATGTCAAAGTTATGCTATATTATAATTTTATTATTGAGCACACACATGCTCCAAAGATCTTCTGAGGACTAAGTAGTTGGCAAAACGACAAAACAGGGCATGCATTGCAGGGAGGAGTTCCTTTGCTGCAAAAAAATCTGTCCCAGTCAGACTGGCTTTCCAAAATTTTGAAATAAGCAAATAGCCTTGGTGGCTCAAAAGAGGGATCAAACACTCTCTTTTTACTATTTCATTACTACTGTCTATATACTTTCTCCTTTACTAGAAATGTGCAATATGGCCATTGCCAGCTAAATGTGCTTCCATTTCTTGATGCCTGATAGTGCATGCGCAGTTACATTTTATGGGTACTGAAGCAAGGGAGTAGATAGTGTGAAATACCAGCATATTCACCATTGGCATAGTGAGCACAGACGTGACTAGTAGACGCTGCTTGGATCCTACTTGAGAAGCTGAGAAGGGACACCATTTTTTTTATAAATCTCAAGGAAAAGAAGCCTATTTTAATAACAATAATAATTTGTGGATCCTGGGATATTTCTTGGTCCATTAGCAATCCACAAGTTCACCACTCAGGAAACAGGAGGAGGACACATCCCAATGCTTCTGGACCAGTTTCTTCCATCCATTCAGATTGTGAACCCACGACCACTAAATCTCTGTTATTGAGAGGTTTATCCTTAGACTTGTCTCTTTCATCCATTGAACTGTAGATGCCAAGCATTTTGCAAAGTTGCTAGATTTGGTATTACAAGCTGAATATCATCAGGGTAGTTTTATAAAGACCATACTAAATAAATGGAACGGTTTGATTAATGATCACAAATAAGCATTTACCAGACAGTTTAGAACACTCCTCAATTTCACTCCTAGTGATGGTTATTTTACACTACAAAAGTACGATGAAGATAACCTGTAAATAGTCAAGGAGAAAAAAAACGTTCAATTTTAATATGATGTATTTGTCCGGCACAACCTTGTAGTTTCAATGTGGGGGCTGATGTTGTCAAGGAACTGACAAATACAGCAAAATCATCACCCATCGCCACCATCGGCCATCTCCATTCTAGGTTTATCTCGGAAGGAAAATGAAGGGCTGTATGTAGTGTGCGCATGTCCGAAATGGGCATGACCATCATCCAAGATGTTACTGGCTTCAACAAATGTGAGAGTGATGCAGTCTTCTGTCTCTCATTACCTCCACCAATAGCCACATACACAAGACTACAAGGAGTATTGGTAGAACAAGGCAAGGGGAAAGGGATAAGAGAGTAAACAGAGACACAGGACTCCATCAGTCTGACTTGTAATTTCTGCTGGGCACCGATGGCTACAGGTTGCAGTGGGTATCTTAATGCAATAAGAGCTGCCTTTATTAACCAGCAATGAAAGTCTTGCATCTACCTGTGACTGTGAATGATACACCGTATTAATATTGCTGTGTTGCTAGCTCTCTGCACTTTTATGTGGAACTTATTTCTGAAACTCCAGCTATGTCACTATGCACTCTCTGCTAAGATGATTTATAGTTGCCTCCTGTGTCACTTATGTATAATATATATAAATAGAATTTCCAACATAGTCCTGTCTTAAGAATCCATCTTTCTGTCACAGGATAAACCTCAAGTGCAATGCAAAAGTCTTACAGTCTTTAGAAAAGTTCAAGTTAAATATTCTGAATAGTTCAAAGTTTGTTTTCACGACACAACTCGACTTTCAGAGTCCTTCAGTGTATTTCCCAATATCATGTAAACAGCCTCCAAACAACCAAAACCATTATAGAGTAAGCTGGGCATGTTTGCCTTTATCCCAAGGCAATCATTGTGACAAGTGTAAGAAACACAAATAGTGGAGCATTGTGACAAGTGTATGAAGCGCAAACAGTGGAGCATTGTGACAAGTGTATGAAGCGCAAACAGTGGAGCATTGTGACAAGTGTATGAAGCGCAAACAGTGGAGCATTGTGACAAGTGTATGAAGCGCAAACGGTGGAGCATTGTGACAAGTGTATGAAGCGCAAATAGTGGAGCATTGTGACAAGTGTATGAAGCGTAAACAGTGGAGCATTGTGACAAGTGTATGAAGCGCAAACAGTGGAGCATTGTGACAAGTGTATGAAGGACAAACAGTGGAGCATTGTGACAAGTGTATGCAGAAAAAATAGTGGAGCATTGTGACAGGTGTATGAAAGACAAATAGCGGAGCATTGTGACAAGTGTATGAAGGACAAATAGCGGAGCATTGTGACAAGAGTATGAAGGACAAATAGTGGAGCATTGTGACAAGTGTATGAAGGACACATAGCGGAGAATTGTGACAAGTGTATGAAGCACAAATAGCGGAGCATTGTGACAAGTGTATGAAGGACAAATAGCGGAGCATTGTGACAAGTGTATGAAGGAAAAATAGCGGAGCATTGTGACAAGTGTATGAAGGACAAATAGCGGAGCATTTTGACAAGTGTGTAAAGAAAAAATAGCGGAGCATTGTGACAAGTGTTTGAAGGAAGAATAGCGGAACATTGTGACAAGTGTATGAAGGACAAATAGCAGAGCATTGTAACAAGTGTATGAAGGAAAAATAGCGGAGCATTGTGACAAGTGTATGAAAGACAAACAGCAGAGCATTGTGACAAGTGTATGAAGGACAAATAGCGGAGCAATGTTACAAGTGTATGAAGGAAAAATAGCGGAGCATTGTGACAAGTGTATGAAGGACAAATAGCGGAGCATTGTGACAAGTGTATGAAGGAAAAATAGTGGAGCATTGTGACAAGTGTATGAAAGAGAAATAGCGGAGCATTGTGACAAGTGTATGAAGGACAAATAGCGGAGCATTGTGACAAATGTATGAAGGAAAAATAGCGGAGCATTGTGACAAGTTTATGAAGCACAAAAAGCAGAGCATTGTGACAAGTGTATGAAGGAAAAATAGCGGAGCATTGTGACAACTGTTTGAAGGAAGAATAGCGGAGCATTGTGACAAGTGTATGAAGGACAAATAGCAGAGCATTGAAACAAGTGTATGAAGGAAAAATAGCGGAGCATTGTGAAAAGTGTATGAAAGACAAATAGCGGAGCATTGTGACAAGTGTATGAAGGACAAATAGCGGAGCATTGTGACAAGTGTATGAAGGAAAAATAGAGGAGCATTGTGACAAGTGTATGAAGGACAAATAGCGGAGCATTGTGACAAGTGTATGAAGGAAAAATAGCGGAGCATTGTGACAAGTGTATGAAGGACAAATAGCAGAGCATTGTGACAAGTGTATGAAGGAAAAATAGCGGAGCATTTTGACAAGTGTATGAAGCACAAATAGTGGAGCATTGTGACAAGTGTATGAAAGACAAATAGCAGTGCATTGTGACAAGTGTATGAAGGACAAATAGCGGAGCATTGTGACGGTATACAACCTTTACCACGCAACTTTTACCACGACCTACCTTTACCACGCAACTTTTACAACGCAAGACCCTTTACCACGCATACCATTACAACGCAGGTATTTACAACGCAGTTACCTTTACAACGCATACCATTACAACGTAAGTATTGGTAAGTATATTATTTTATTTAAAATATTTTAGGTTTGGGTTTTGGGTAAATGGGTATTTTCAGGGTTCAGGGTCAGTTTTCAGTTTTTGGGTAAAGGGGTATTTTGAGGGTTCAGGGTCAGTTTTCAGTTTTGGGTAAAGGGGTATTTTTAGGGTTCAGGGTCAGTTTTCAGTTTTTGGGTAAAGGGGTATTTTTAGGGTTCAGGGTCAGTTTTCAGTTTTTGGGGTACAGGGTATTTTTAGGGTTCAGGGTCAGTTTTCAGTTTTTGGGTAAAGGGGTATTTTTAGGGTTCAGGGTCAGTTTTCAGTTTTTGGGGTACAGGGTATTTTTAGGGTTCAGGGTCAGTTTTCAGTTTTTGGGTAAAGGGGTATTTTTAGGGTTCAGGGTCAGTTTTCAGTTTTTGGGGTACAGGGGTATTTTTAGGTTTCAGGGCTGGGTTTGGGTTTTGGGGTACAGGGGTATTTTTAGGTTTCAGGGTTGGGTTTGGGTTTTGGGGTACAGGGGTATTTTTAGGTTTCAGGGCTGGGTTTGGGTTTTGGGGTACAGGGGTATTTTTAACATATATATTTAAAAATTAATAAATTAATAATAATATAAATAATTAAAATATTAAATATTAAAATAATAATTTATTAATAAAAAAAATATTATTAATAATTACATTATTTTACCATATTATTTACTTACCTATACTTACGTTGTAATGGTATGCGTTGTAATAGTACCTGCGTTGTAGTGTATTGCGTTGTAAAGGTATTCGTGGTAAAGGGTCCTGCGTTGTAAAAAATGCGTGGTAATGGTCTGCGTGGTAAAAGAACGCGTGGTAACGTCATATATCCATTGTGACAAATGTATGAAGGAAAAATAGCGGAGCATTGTGACAAGTTTATGAAGCACAAAAAGCAGAGCATTGTGACAAGTGTATGAAGGAAAAATAGCAGAGCATTGAAACAAGTGTATGAAGGAAAAATAGCGGAGCATTGTGAAAAGTGTATGAAAGACAAATAGCAGAGCATTGAAACAAGTGTATGAAGGAAAAATAGCGGAGCATTGTGAAAAGTGTATGAAAGACAAATAGCGGAGCATTGTGACAAGTGTATGAAGGACAAATAGCGGAGCATTGTGACAAGTGTATGAAGGAAAAATAGCGGAGCATTGTGACAAGTGTATGAAGGACAAATAGCGGAGCATTGTGACAAGTGTATGAAGGAAAAATAGCGGAGCATTGTGACAAGTGTATGAAAGACAAATAGCGGAGCATTGTGACAAGTGTATGAAGGACAAATAGCGGAGCATTGTGACAAGTGTATGAAGGAAAAATAGTGGAGCATTGTGACAAGTGTATGAAAGAGAAATAGCGGAGCATTGTGACAAGTGTATGAAGGACAAATAGCGGAGCATTGTGACAAATGTATGAAGGAAAAATAGCGGAGCATTGTGACAAGTTTATGAAGCACAAAAAGCAGAGCATTGTGACAAGTGTATGAAGGAAAAATAGCGGAGCATTGTGACAACTGTTTGAAGGAAGAATAGCGGAGCATTGTGACAAGTGTATGAAGGACAAATAGCAGAGCATTGAAACAAGTGTATGAAGGAAAAATAGCGGAGCATTGTGAAAAGTGTATGAAAGACAAATAGCGGAGCATTGTGACAAGTGTATGAAGGACAAATAGCGGAGCATTGTGACAAGTGTATGAAGGAAAAATAGAGGAGCATTGTGACAAGTGTATGAAGGACAAATAGCGGAGCATTGTGACAAGTGTATGAAGGAAAAATAGCGGAGCATTGTGACAAGTGTATGAAGGACAAATAGCAGAGCATTGTGACAAGTGTATGAAGGAAAAATAGCGGAGCATTTTGACAAGTGTATGAAGCACAAATAGTGGAGCATTGTGACAAGTGTATGAAAGACAAATAGCAGTGCATTGTGACAAGTGTATGAAGGACAAATAGCGGAGCATTGTGACGGTATACAACCTTTACCACGCAACTTTTACCACGACCTACCTTTACCACGCAACTTTTACAACGCAAGACCCTTTACCACGCATACCATTACAACGCAGGTATTTACAACGCAGTTACCTTTACAACGCATACCATTACAACGTAAGTATTGGTAAGTATATTATTTTATTTAAAATATTTTAGGTTTGGGTTTTGGGTAAATGGGTATTTTCAGGGTTCAGGGTCAGTTTTCAGTTTTTGGGTAAAGGGGTATTTTGAGGGTTCAGGGTCAGTTTTCAGTTTTGGGTAAAGGGGTATTTTTAGGGTTCAGGGTCAGTTTTCAGTTTTTGGGTAAAGGGGTATTTTTAGGGTTCAGGGTCAGTTTTCAGTTTTTGGGGTACAGGGTATTTTTAGGGTTCAGGGTCAGTTTTCAGTTTTTGGGTAAAGGGGTATTTTTAGGGTTCAGGGTCAGTTTTCAGTTTTTGGGGTACAGGGTATTTTTAGGGTTCAGGGTCAGTTTTCAGTTTTTGGGTAAAGGGGTATTTTTAGGGTTCAGGGTCAGTTTTCAGTTTTTGGGGTACAGGGGTATTTTTAGGTTTCAGGGCTGGGTTTGGGTTTTGGGGTACAGGGGTATTTTTAGGTTTCAGGGTTGGGTTTGGGTTTTGGGGTACAGGGGTATTTTTAGGTTTCAGGGCTGGGTTTGGGTTTTGGGGTACAGGGGTATTTTTAACATATATATTTAAAAATTAATAAATTAATAATAATATAAATAATTAAAATATTAAATATTAAAATAATAATTTATTAATAAAAAAAATATTAATAATAATTACATTATTTTACCATATTATTTACTTACCTATACTTACGTTGTAATGGTATGCGTTGTAATGTACCTGCGTTGTAGTGTATTGCGTTGTAAAGGTATTCGTGGTAAAGGGTCCTGCGTTGTAAAAAATGCGTGGTAATGGTCTGCGTGGTAAAAGAACGCGTGGTAACGTCATATATCCATTGTGACAAATGTATGAAGGAAAAATAGCGGAGCATTGTGACAAGTTTATGAAGCACAAAAAGCAGAGCATTGTGACAAGTGTATGAAGGAAAAATAGCAGAGCATTGAAACAAGTGTATGAAGGAAAAATAGCGGAGCATTGTGAAAAGTGTATGAAAGACAAATAGCAGAGCATTGAAACAAGTGTATGAAGGAAAAATAGCGGAGCATTGTGAAAAGTGTATGAAAGACAAATAGCGGAGCATTGTGACAAGTGTATGAAGGACAAATAGCGGAGCATTGTGACAAGTGTATGAAGGAAAAATAGCGGAGCATTGTGACAAGTGTATGAAGGACAAATAGCGGAGCATTGTGACAAGTGTATGAAGGAAAAATAGCGGAGCATTGTGACAAGTGTATGAAAGACAAATAGCGGAGCATTGTGACAAGTGTATGAAGGACAAATAGCGGAGCATTGTGACAAGTGTATGAAGGAAAAATAGCGGAGCATTGTGAAAAGTGTATGAAAGACAAATAGCGGAGCATTGTGACAAGTGTATGAAGGACAAATAGCGGAGCATTGTGACAAGTGTATGAAGGAAAAATAGCGGAGCATTGTGACAAGTGTATGAAGGACAAATAGCGGAGCATTGTGACAAGTGTATGAAGGAAAAATAGCGGAGCATTGTGACAAGTGTATGAAAGACAAATAGTGGAGCATTGTGACAAGTGTATGAAAGACAAATAGCGGTGCATTGTGACAATTGTATGAAGGACAAATAGCAGAGCATTGTGACAAGTGTATGAAGGAAAAATAGCGGAGCATTTTGACAAGTGTATGAAGGACAAATAGCGGAGCATTTTGACAAGTGTGTAAAGGACAAATAGCGGAGCATTTTGACAACTGTTTGAAGGAAGAATAGCGGAGCATTGTGACAAGTGTATAAAGGACAAATAGCAGAGCATTGAAACAAGTGTATGAAGGAAAAATAGCGGAGCATTGTGACAAGTGTATGAAAGACAAATAGCGGAGCATTGTGACAAGTGTATGAAGGACAAATAGCGGAGCATTGTGACAAGTGTATGAAGGAAAAATAGCGGAGCATTGTGACAAGTGTATGAAGGACAAATAGCGGAGCATTGTGACAAGTGTATGAAGGAAAAATAGCGGAGCATTGTGACAAGTGTATGAAAGACAAATAGCGGAGCATTGTGACAAGTGTATGAAGGACAAATAGCGAAGCATTGTGACAAGTGTATGAAGGACAAATAGCGGAGCATTTTGACAAGTGTGTAAAGGACAAATAGCATAGCATTTTGACAAGTGTGTAAAGGAAAAATAGCGGAGCATTGTGACAACTGTTTGAAGGAAGAATAGCGGAGCATTGTGACAAAGTGTATAAAGGACAAATAGCAGAGCATTGTGACAAGTGTATGAAGGAATAATAGCGGAGCATTGTGACAAGTGTTTAAAGTAAGAATAGCGGAGCATTTTGACAAGTGTATGAAGGAAAAATAGCGGAGCATTGTGATAAGTGTATGAAGGACAAATAGCGGAGCATTGTGACAAGTGTATGAAGGAAAAATAGCGGAGCATTGTGACAAGTGTATGAAGGACACATAGCGGAGCATTGTGACAAGTGTATAAAGAACAAATAGCGGAGCATTGTGACAAGTGTATTGGTGTCTCAGTAGTGAGATATCTGTGCACGGTGCATATTTGTATTAAGAAAGTCCTGTTTGTTTCTATGTACCACCCTGTATCAGATAGGCGGTGAGAAAAATGTATTTCATTGCTCTACATCGAGTTTTTAAAGTAGATACAAAAGGCAAGCCAATAATGTAACTTGAGCACCTTTTTAGTGCTAGACACACCAGGATTTCCAGGGTAAACCAAATAAATAAGTTAATGTCTAAGACCTTTGAACAGCACAAGCAGATCATGTCTCACCACATTTCCTTCTCTACACTCAATTCACTAGAAACTTTGTAATCCAATTTCCAAATTCCTACTTGGAAGTCACCCCTTTTTAAGATACTGTTTCACTTTCACCATTTGCTAAACTTCTACACACATCTTAATCTATTCATATTGGACACTGCACCACCACTGCTGCCACAACACACTCATGCTGATCCCTCACAGCTTCACCATCAACTTACATTTCCAGCAATCTGGATACGTAGTCAGCTTTAACATCGCTGCCCCCAGAAATATGCTGAATCTCAAAAATGAATTCTTGCAACCTAGCAAAAAAGCCTCACTAATCTTGAAGAAGCCTTACCAGATCCGACCCCACCCATCATGTCAAAGGGTTGTGATCCAGGAAAAACATAAAAGATTTGCCACGTAAAAAATGTTTACATTTTTCAACTACCCAAACACAAGGTATTAACTCTTTTTCAATTGTGCTATAATGTACTTCAGCACCTCGCAAAGCTCTGGCAATAAAAGCAACAATACCTTTTTTTCGATTTGCAATTTGACTGAAGACAGCACCCAAACCCATGGAACTTGCATCCACTGTCACACAAGATTCACCTTTTGGATCAAATGTTTTGAATGCGGGTGCTTGAGCAATCAATGTCTTAGCTTTCTCAAACACATCATCATGCTGCTCGGACCACACAAACAGCACCCCTTTCTTCAAGATTTTTCTCAATGGCTCCACAGAGATTGCATAACCACTCATAATCCTTGCATAATACTCTCCTACTCCAAGGAAATATCTCAACAAATCTTTATCATAAGGTCTGATAGCATTTGGTATCGCGCTCACCAAATCCGTCTTGGGAAGAATTCCTTCACGTGTGATTCGATGACCCAAGTAATCTATTTCTTTGACTTAAAACTTGCACTTATTTTTACAAGTCACCATTTTTTTAATGCTATAACAGGAGACGAAATCCACTGTGAACTGGTTGAGGTTCAATAATACCTTCAGCACACAACATGTCCACGTGGAGAAGTGTGGCTCACTGGTTAGAGGAGGCAGACCTGGAAGCAGAGGTCAGCCAGGGTTCAATTTCCTGCTCGGCGGGGTCTTGAGTCCTAAAATGTCCATGGACTCGACAATTCTCGCGCTGGTGCCTCCTCGATTCATGGGTTCACACTCTGCGACTCTGGGCAATAGCTTGATTAATCTCCACAACGGCCCCTCGCGGCGGGATGCCTGGCTTTCACCTTGCGGATACCCTGCCGGGGTTATCTCACAGGGGAATACCAGGACAGGTTCCCTAAGCAAGCGCTTAGAAACCGCTCGGTGAGTTGTGCTATATAAATTCCTGTACATTTACATTTACATACAAATGTTGTTTAAGTTGTTGATGCACACCTAAAGGTACCATACGGAATTCGTGTTGTCCAGGGACAGTCCCTTTCTTTTAGCTGAAAACGGTGGTAAACCCTTTCACCTGTACCACTTTATTTGCAAATACTGCATAATATTGTTCAACAATACTTTCCACTTGAGACTGTTTCACATCCACATGGCCCAGTGTCACAACACGTAACACAATGGGATAATCTGTACCTGGGGTTTGTAACAAACAAGGACCCCCTGAATAGTGACATCAAAAGGACTCCTAGGACAGGGATAACAATGTATGTGAAGAAAATTCCTAGGCAGTAACACATAGGAGATCATGTAACATAAGATGACAGCAAGGAAAACCATACAAAATAAAAATAGATAGTAACATCAGTTTAATAGACACATTAAAAGTCATATCATATATGACAAATACATTAAAAACAAAAATCAATATAATTCAATACAGACATTAATCATCAGTGTGTAAAAAAATTATACATAACAGTTTTAATCAAAATATCCATGCAAGGTGGCAATTATCATCACATGCTTTTGTTATTGGTTTCTTTCTTATTTGAACAGCGCAAACTGGTTAAACTGCCTTAACCTCCCCCACCGGACCCAATAACTTTAGGAATCAGGTTATATTGTCCAAGGCGTTGACTTTTATTCATATGAAATCAGGTGACTCACCACAAACCATTACAAGAGGGAAGTATTCTCTTTGGATAAATATAATTAATTCACAGCATCAGACTTTAGCGACATTGACATGTCAAAAGGCAGAAAGTCAAATAGGCATGACATTACATTTGAACTTCCACTTGGCCTTAAACTAGAATTAAAATGTGGCCGACTTGGCCAGCCCACTCAGCTGCGCGCATTGTGCCAGCAGGCCCCAACGTGCTACAGCAAACAGTTGTATATTACAAGTGTAAAGCATTGTACTTGGATATATCATTATACACAGCTTCAGATTTTGCGACATCCACATATCCAAGGCCTGAAGGAAATAGGGCAAGACATTACACTTGAACTTCAGCATGGCCTTACCCTTAAATTTGGCCGACTCAGCCGACCCACTAAGCTGCGCACATTGTGCCGGCAGGCCCCAATGCGCTACAGCCAACAGTTCATTAGTTGAAATCCAGGGCACCGCATAGCTTGAATTTGCCGGACTCAGTCAGCTGCGCACATTGTGCCGGCAGGCCCCAACGTGATGGAAACAGTTCATTACTTGAAATCCAGGGCACCGCCTAGGGCACCGGCCCTCCGGAGGTACCTGATCACAGGCAACCTTCCCGAAATATTACTCAGTCCATATGTTGCGGGTTAGGGCAGTAGAGTCCAGCACCACCGGCAGGTCAGTCCCCTCCCCACCCCTAGCTGACACCTGCATTCGGCTACATCTAGAACAATCGCCACTGCCAGATTCAAGAAAGTGAACTGGGGAGGAAGGAGCTTTGCCACTGGCAGTGCCATGCTCTGGAATACTCCCTCCACCTCTTACAGCTATTTCACCCCAGCTCTCATTCAGGAAGGAACTTAAAATGTGGCTATTCAGCAACTCATGGCTCCAATCTCAGCGAGCTCAGGTTCAGCAAGTGCCAAGACACCCACAGGTATACGCGCTATATACATTTTTTTAACATAACATATCAAACTAAAACATGTCTCCTGCTTTTAACTGCTAACTCGACTTTGTCATTTAAACCAATGTCCAGCCCCAAAATACATTTATAATACATGCACCACCTCTACAGCAGGCCTTTCGAGTCCTAAGGCAGGATGCTGCATATTGCAAGGTAGGCTGTTCAGTTTTGTGCTTTAACAGTAAAACCCCTAAATGGTTGTTTTTTTACTATGAAAGGTAAGTAGCCCCATTGGCAGTACTGAGTTACACGCTGATAACTCAGCTGTGCTAACTTTGGAATGGTACTACTAAAGATGGTACTTGAATGTATCATTAAAACCATTACATTAAACCTGACTTGATGCCCAAGTCAAATTTAATGTAACTTTTGTATAAAAACAACTTTTAGAAAGTTGCTATTCTGTTGTCCAAGTTGTTCAGTAGGCCATTCACAGATACTGGCCACAAGACAGCTTCTGCCCTCCTGGGGACAGGTGTGAATGACTCCCAGGAAATGACGCAACAGAGGCCTGCCTTTGAAAGAGATGTTACCTCTCCCTGGCAGGAAGCTACACAGGGTGGGGGCCCAAAAGATGAGCTTCAAGTGGAAAGGCGCTTCTGATAGGCAAATGGTGGATACACACTAGAGGGGCTGCTCTTTTGTCCCAGTAGACAGGTTGGCATTGGGGACAAAGAGGGGAAAGTAGTTGTCAAACTGGTTCCCTGTGGGCGTGTAGCCCTCAGGGTGACACAATTCTAAAATGGGCTACCAAGCTCCACACACCAAGAGAGGTGTTCTGCCACCTTGGGAGCAGGTAGAATATTGCATTCTGCCAGATGGCACACATTGCAGGAGGTCATCACCAGGTGCAAGGGGATATGGTAACCCATTGACTAGTAACAGGTGCATCCTGTGAGGGCACTTTCTGGGCATAACATGGCACCCCAGGCACGCAGACCTCTGATCACGTATGCACTGGAGAGAGGACCAAATAAGGACTGCCCTGCTGTTTCCTAGACCTGGCAAAGAGAGGCTGCACTAAAGAAGGAATGCATCTGCTGATCTTGGGCTTCTAAAGGTAGAACTGTGTTTGTGGTGCCCTGCTTGTGAGAAAGTCGACCCCTGAGCCCTAGACAGAGAAGGCAAATTGAGGAGGCAGTTAGCTGTCTTTCATCAAAGTAGTAGAACTTCACCGTAGCAAGCAAGTAGCACACACTCGTGACCGCTAGTGACCGCCGACATACAGCTTGAGAGGTCGAGTCCTGATGCTCAAAAGTAACACCCTAGTCTGCTGGACTCGAGACAGCCATCAGGATGCAGTTTCGTTGCCAAAGAAGGACAGTAGCTTTCACCAAAGGGACCCGCTGGTTTTGTTTTGGCAGGAGATCAGTGGTCCTGTGGAAACTGGACTTTTGCTGTACCTAGGAGAACTTTGAGGGACACCGACCCCTGTGGCCAAAGTCATCTCACCAAGACCGTGGGCCAAGAAGTAGCCCCAAGAAGCCCCTTGTCTATTGCACAGTATTCTTATCATCTTATACCATCTTCAGAATCCTGTATCCCTTGCATCAAGACCACTCCATTGATATCTGTGACGGTTCACCCATAGAGCCTGAAACTGGACTTGAGACTGCTTTGGTGACAAAGTAACTGGTCTACAAATCTTTATTGGCCCCCTTTACTCTGCCGGAGTTTGTCGCCTAAACCGGGCCAGAGTACAGGAATACAAATTTATAAAAGTTTTACAAAGTTTCCCCTAACTACACTAGCTACCAATGCTTGTATAGATTTTGAAAGAAAAGCTGTGAATTATGTCTTACTTAAAAATCTTTTTCTACAGAACTCTTTGATTGATTTTGTTCATTATGCAGTCTAAAAATGCATACAAATAAGAACTATTTTATAAATTGGTGTCAGATCTCTTTTGTGTGACTTTCTTATTTGGTTGTTTCGAATACTTTACACCTCCTCCTTTATTTAAGCCTGATTGCTTGAAGTCACAGCAACCCATGATGGAGCTAAGGTTGAACAAACGAGCATGACTGGACCCAAGACAATGTTGTGAGTGTATTACATGATGAAGTCGCACACAACCACACCATTATCCTCACAGCTGTCGAAAAATGTTGTAAGACGAAGGATGGTTTTCTAAATCTTTGTACACTTGTGTGGTTTTTATTGATTCCCTTCCCCTGCTTCTCTTAGTTTAAGGTATTTTATTATCTTAGGCGAACCCTTTGATACTTGATTCCTCTAGAAATTGTTTGATTCGCGAACACAACATTCAAGAATTTGTAGAAAAACATTATTATACATTCTTTATTTTAAACACACTATCAATAGTAGATTCAATAGACTTTAAACATAAACATTCAAATAAAGTCTTACCTGTTAAACAACGCGAAAACAGCACTGCAACAAGAACACGCCTTCCGCACACCACCATTCTCGATCTTCTGGAAAATTCCCCGGTGACGCACGCCAATCGCAACACTACGTCAAAAACGTAGCGCTACGATTGGCTGACAAAAATGTCAATAATAAATATAGAACACGGAAGTCTAAAGAAAAAAAAAAAAACTAGACTGCTGACCTACTAAACGTAAGTAGCGTCAAGGGGACGTATTGCGTCCGTCATTAAAAAATTAAAAACATTAAAAATAATTATTTACGTAACAAAACACTACACTAACACACACAACACACACAAAATACATTAACAAAAACAGACATACAAATAAAAAAATTATAAAAAATAAAATTAATTGCATACTATCATACACGCAACACCACTCATCCACGCAACACCACTCATCCACACAACCCCACACATCCACGCAACGCCACTCACACACGCAACGCCACTCACACGCGCAACGCCACTCACACGCGCAACGCCACTCACACGCGTAACGCCACTGACACACGCAACGCCACTCACACACGCGACGCCACTCACACACGCAACGCCACTCACACACGCAACGCAACTCACACACGCAACGCAACTCACACATGCAATGCCACTAACACACGCAACGCCACTAACACACGCAAGGCCACTGACACACGCAACTCCACTCACACACGCAACACAATTCAAACGCGCAATGCCACTCACACACGCAACGCCACTCACATACGCAACGCCACTCACACATGTAATGCCACTCACACACGCAACGCCACTCACACACGCAACACCAGTCACACACCCAACGCCTCTCACACACCCAACGCGAGTGACACGCGCAACGCCACTCACACGTGCAACGCCACTCACACGCTCAACGCTATTCACACGCGCAAAGTCACTCACACACGCAACGCCACTCACACACACATCGCCACTCACACACGCAACGCGACTCACATGCGTGCGCAACACCACTCACACGCGCAACGCCACTCACAAGCGCAACGCAATTCACACACGCAACGCCACTCACATACGCAACGCCACTCACACACGCAACGCCACTCACACACGCAACGCCACTCACACATTGTGGGTGCAGATTGTGGGAGCAGATTGTGGGTGCAGATTGTCGTTGCAGATTGTGGGTGCAGATAGTGAGTGCAGATTGTGGATGCAGATTGTGGGTGCAGATTGTGGCTGCATATTGTGGCTGCAGATTGTATCTGAAGATTGTGGCTGCAAATTGTGGGTGCAGATTGTAGATGCAGATTGTGGGTGCTGATTGTGGGTGCAGATTGTGGGTGCTGATTGTGGGTGCAGATTGTGGGTGCCGATTGTGAGTGCTGCTTGTGGGTGCAGATTGTGGATGCAGATTGGGAGTGCAGATTGTGGATGCATATTGTGAGTGCATATTCAGAGAAAACTCAGCAGCACCACCAACATTGCAATGCAATAGGTCTCCTTTTAACGCAAATTTGAGCTATAGGCCTTGTAAATGGAAAAACCTTTTATTTATGTTCCAAAAACAACAACGCAAAAATAAAGGGCATTCTCATTTACAATGGTAATAGTTCTGACTTGCGATATTGCGAGACCTATTGCATTTTCAATGCTTGTTATTGATTCCCTTCCCCTGCTTCTCTTAGTTTAAGGTATTTTATTATCTTAGGCGAACCCTTTGATACTTGATTCCTCTTGAAATTGTTTGAAAATTTGAGTGGGTGCATTACACCTCTGTTACCTTTTTTTCATAAAATATTACCTTACTCAGCTTAACTAGATATATTGGCTACCTGTAAGGACATAATGATATTTAATGTTGCTTTTGTATATTAGTAAGAGCAATGCTTAATGTATGCCAGTAGTTGAAGTTGGAGGACACCGAGATTTATTTTTGGGGACCAAGACTTACTTTACTTCAATCAGACTATGACCCGGAGCAAAGGAGTGAAAGGCAGGAAAGGGAGAAAGAGAGAAAACAGAGAAAGATAGTAAAACCATGACGACGGGAGAAAGCAGGGATGAAAAACAAGCCCGGTTTTGGGCCCTGGGGGCCGTTTTTGTTACAGGGTGGTTTTTGCAGCCCATTAACAAAAACAGCCGAAAACCGACCCCGGCAAAGAGCTCGTCGCACCTCCAGGGGGCTGGCTGAGCACTTTGCCAGGGCCGGTTTTGGTTCTCAGTCCGGCCCTGATGAAAACACCCACAAGAGTAAGACAAAGAGACAGGAAGTGTAGTTTGGAAGAAAGAGGTGTGAGGTGGAATTGGAACCAGGCAGCCTTAGTGTTCTACAACCCAAGCATTCAGCAGCAGCACTGAAGCCCCGGCAACAGCCCATCCATATGGGCTAAGAGGCCACGCCCCCACCTTTTTCAAGACAAGAAGAGTGTCTGTCAGGCTGAACAAAGGTCAGGCAGCCAGGAGCTAGATATGCACAAAATCTCCTGGCTGCCTGAGCTTAACTTTGTCAGGCTGAGGATTTCACATCCCTGTAGGTGTGACTCCCTCAGCCTGGCAAAAGGGCCTTGAGGCCCTCCCCCTCATGACAAGGGGGGGCATCACTGATTGCCTCAGATCTGAGCTCTTCAGTTTTAAGCCCTGAAGTGCCTGTGGCCCAGTGTCAATCACTGACACCTCATCCCAGAGTGGGGTGGGTCAGCAGTCTCACTAACCCCATCCCACTCTGTGACAGGTGAGGGACTTCTGCCTTCCCTCAGTGGCTTGGTCAGTCAATGAGGGAAGGCAGCAGTCCCAACCCTCTGGGGACCTTGCTTGACTTCAGTGAAGGTCAGTTTTAGTATTTGGTGAATGCATGCCTGTAGATATGTGTATTTGAGTGAGTGAGTGTTGTGAAGGGCTGTGTGTGCGTATATATATATATATATATATGTGTGTGTGTGTGTGTGTGTGTGGGAGAGAGAGTGTGTATGTGTACGTGTGTGGCCCCCCCCGTGATCCCCTCCCTGCTAAAATTACCGGATGCTACTGCTGGACAATTACTTATTTCACAAATTAAGCACTGATCAAGATCCCAAGAAATCTAGGAAGTCATTCCAACTTCATTGAATTTTTAGTAGTTTTACCATTTCTTCCAAATTGTAAATGTTAAAATTCATATTTATAGTCGTCACATTTCATATGGGAACCTGATAACTTCATTGTGCATCAATCAGAACTGGTTATAGTCAATAGTAAGATATGTTGTGTACACATAGAGACATACAAATACAAGGCTAGGGCATAATTTACCTGGTAGTGTGATGTAAGAAATGCATGGGGGCTAGAAGTGGACATCTTGGTGGCAAGGTTGCTTTGTAAAATAGTTTGATAGCTTTTGCAGGTGGTAACAACACCCGCTCATATTTAAGGTAAAATGCAAATTCTCCTCTGTAGGACTGCCTGTCTGTAATTTATTTTCAGGCTCTTACTGCCTTTCATTTCCTTTTTAGCTGAAGATTTGGCACTGAAAGGTACAGCTTCACAAAGTAGCCAATATGCATACTTGGGGCTGCCGTCATATGCGATTAATACCAAACGCAATGGTAAGTATGCTGACAAGACCTGCTCTCACACCGATGAGGAACCAAATCCTTGGTGGAGATTGGACCTGGGACAAAGTCAAGCCATCGGATCCATTGTGGTGGTGAACAGAGCCGACTGCTGCCCCGAGCGGCTCAATGGGGCTGAGGTTCGGGTTGGAGACAATGAGAACAACAACAACCCTGTGTGAGTCCTGCTAACTTGTTTAGATGATGGCAGTGTGTGTTTTTCCATAACCTTGCACAAAAGAACGTATTAGGTTGGCATGGAGGGCTCTAAGGTTGGCGGTAGTTTACCTTATACATGTTCGATATATAGATTTGTGAAGTGCATATGGTAGGAATATCATTACCTGCTTCCACGTCTACATACTGCACACATTTACCACTGCCACCTCACACCTTGAGATCCAAACATCTGCTATGACCCTATTTTGAAATAGAGTGGACCAGTGCTGTTGGTTTGTCAATCTGCTTTCCATGTCAGCTTCTCAGATGAACATTTAAGCCTCACACTCCACATGTCGGATGCTATTTGTCATGGTACAACAACAGTGTCACATTACTATAGAAGCAATAACAAGATGTATGTTCTTGATTGAAATGTGAAAGGGATCCACATACTCGTCAGTGGAAGCCTTAGAGTATATGATCCCTAAGTGAGATCTCATAGAACTGGTGGTGATCCACAACATGAAGCTGTTGTGTTTTAATATAATGCAACCATAGGATCTTGACTACACTTACCATGTGCTCATGAATCTGAAGATGCTCTTGGCTGTAAGTCCTTGGGGGTGGTTTGTTTATTGTACCAACAATACACATGTAAACAAACTCATGCAAAAAAATATATATTCATCTCCATTTTATGCTTTGTTCAACTGCACGCAGAGATGCCCAATATCTCTTACCCTTGTTGACACACTTATTTTTTCAGGCATCAACACTAGATTTTGGAAGACCAACCATCCATTATAATCCAATCAAGATTCAGTACATCTTCCCATCCCTTATGTGAAGACAAATATGCCATTTTAATGTGGCATAAAAAGAAATCAAGGTGCTACTGTAAACATTAGACTACTGATTCCACAGGTCGAGGCTAATTCAACACATGGCCTTTAGTAACCCACCGATATTTCTTTCTTTGGGTTTGATGTACATTTAAAGCCTGATTTCAAGTTGAGGTGTTATTTATCGCCCCTGATAAATAACAGTACCATGGGGTGCGTTATTTGTCAGGTGCAATAAATAACACCTTTTACAAGTTTATTGGGAATAACATGCAGATTTGGGGATTTACTGCACCAAAATCTGCATGCTACGGTAAATACCGTGTGGCATATTTTTTTTTAATAATCAGAGCGCTGTGCTACGCCAAATTTGGAAACACCGCACTCCGAAAAAAATTTAACGCAGGGATGTGCCATATTCACAAGAGGCAATTGTTTATGTGCAGGAAGATTGCAGTTCGACCAGCCCTGGGAGCAGGGGGTGGAGGGTGGAGGGGTGCTAGCAAGAAGCACTGTTCTCGCTTTTGTTACAGGGGACCAATATTGCAACACTGCTGCAAAACCGACCCCCACAGGCACAAAACAGCACCCTATCCCTCTGGGCTACCAGGAAAATGCCCGGTGCCCCCTCCAGCCAGTCTGGCCCTGATTGTACAGCCCTATACCGCAGAGGACTGCAGCGGAAAGGGGTATATTTACAAGGTGGTGTTAAACATGGGAAATGGTGTTACATCAAAAAAAGTGACTTTCCGGTACGATAGAGGCTTGTACACATGCCCTCGTATATATTCCCCTGATAAATTTCAGCAGGTTTGACCTGCTGAAATGTAATGAAGGTTATGTTATTTAAGGCATCTGATAATTATAGGAAGCGTTAAATAAAACGAAACTCATAATTCCATCCCAGGCATAAACTGGGGTTTACACACTGGACTGAATTAATCGCCCAACTTGTAGTCGGCCCTAAGTGTAGAATCCGGGACTCCAAGGCTTTAGGAGATGGTACCCCATGCTCTTATCGAAAAGATGCGTTAAGGAGACATGCGTCAAGCATTAAGGAGGCCTGAGTCAAATTCAAAATTGGTTACACTATTTATGATTTGAGTGGTATTTCCATTCCTATAACTCAAAGAGATGTCGGGGATCAGATAGAAAAGCAAAGTAGTAAAATAGTTCGCAATAATGGGTCCAATTCACATAAAAAGTAGACATTTTGCACCTTTCGTATGACTATCACGTGCCGGTTTGCAACTTTTTGGAATTCAGCAACATTCTCTGGGGTATACCAGCTTAGCCTGGCACAGGTTTCCGGGCCTAAAAATGAGAATGGCATGTGACATGTTCCCTGAGCTCTCATTTCCCCTGTGTTGAGTTGTATATACTGTAAAATCCCGGCAGGTAGAAATGCAGCTTTTAGTGTAATTTGTACAATGTTTTTCATTTTCAGTTTTTTTCCCCCACAGGTAAATCTTTTTTCCCCCTGGAGAAGCTGCTTCTCCTACACACCAAAGGCCCATTTACAATATTTTGACACATGCCAGCGCAGCAAGCCTTCCACCAGTGCTGCCGTGCGTAAAAAGAAAATGTCTGGATTGCTCCGTATCAACAAAATACAGAGCAAAATGTAAATGTAAATGTAGTTGAGCTTATATAGCGCACAGCTACCCGCAGTGGGTTTCCCGGCGCTTGCTTAGGGAACCCTTCCTGATATTCCCCTGTGAGATAGCAGGGTATCCACAAGGTGAAAGTCAGGCATCCCGCCGCGAGGGGCGTTGTGGAGATTAAGCAAGCTGTTGCCCAGAGTCGCAGAGTGTGAACCCGTGAGTCGAGGAGGCACCGGGGCGAGAATTATCGAGTCCGTGGAATTTTTAGCCCAAGACCCGCCGGGGCGGGGAATTGAACCCTGGTGCAGGACCGATCTCAGATTCCGGGTCTGCCGCCTCTAACCCCTGAGCCACACTTCTCCATTCCTGTCCTTTTCCCATGCCCTGGCGCACAACGACCTGCCATGCTCCAACGTAGGCACCCTGGCACCATAGTGCTAGGGTGACTGTGCTGTAAGGGTGATTGAAGTCATGTCCCAAGATGGCTGCCAACACTTCCTAGTTGAAGTGTTGGCAGTCAGTCAGAGCTCTACAGATCTCTGCACGAGCTGGTTATTATTCAGAAGGGTTTTCCGATCACACATATACAAATTTGGATTTCCTTTAATTTCTCACAAACTACTGAATGGATTTCCGCCAATTCTACCTTTCCGCCAAACTCGGTGTAATTCCGTCCAGCGGTTCGGGCTGTAGTCATGTTCAAAGCTCCTATGAGACTTAACATTGGAAACACACCTTTGTTGACCCCTCCCCCTTTTTCTCTGCCCCCGCTTGATGGATCACCCCGAAACTTTCCATGCCCAACTGGAATCACCAGTATACTTTTTGGGAAAAAATGTGTGAAGGCAAGTCAAACCACACTTCTCCTATTCAAACATGGTCTTAACTGTAACTACATACTGGCAACTGCACACACACACACGCTGGACCGGGACAAAGTCACAAGTTCAAGCTGACCACAATGGAGACCAGGCAGGCTATAGGGACCCAGTTAGGCCTGCTGAACAAAGTACCTTAATCCTGGCTGTGGAGCGCTGTGTGGATCTGCGTTAAAGATGAGTCGCACAGCTGAGGTGATGCGTCGGTTCTGAGAGGCGACGAGGCTGTGTTGTGAAGTCCTGATGCTTTGACGTCTAAGATCCTGCCAACGGGACTTGCGATGTGAATTCCGGTGTCGCAGATGCGAGGCACAGCAGAGGCGATGAGTCAGTTCTGATGAGCCGTGAAGCTGTGATGCGAAGTTCCATCATCGTCATTGAGACTGCCCTCGATGAGGGATGTAAGGGGCTTGTGCCTGGTAAAGCGCCATGCAGCGTTGGTTCTGAAGGCGATGTGTTGGTCCCAGATGCCGGAGGCTGCAGCGAGGTGGGTCTTTTGCGACGGGTCCAATTCATGCATTGCCCAGCAGAGAAGATGCGTTGGTTCAGCTGGCAAGCACCTTAGGCCCACTTCCGAGGGTCCAGGACTGTGGAGCCACCACTTGGCAGGGTAGACTCCCAGATGGCAGAGTCCTGGTTCAGGGGGTTTGAAGTTTTTTTATGTCCCTGTGAAACCAGATTTGGAGGCCAGCTATTTAGCTCTTAGAGTCACTCTGGGATCTGGGGACAAGTGATGCAGGTCTAGTTATTCTCACCCAGGCAAGAGGGCAGCTGGCCAGTTGCTCAGCACAGCAAAGCAGGAGTTCAACAAAGCAGAAGGGCAGAAGAATGGCCGTCCTTCAGCATCACTGCAGTCTTTTTTTCCTGGCAGAATATCCACAGGTCTAAAACTGTAATGAAGTGGTGGTGTCTAAGGTCCAGTACTTATACCCAGTGGTGCCTTTGTAGTGGGGTAGACTTCAAAGACAGGCCTTTGAAGTGAACAGAGGTTCTCCCTTCCTTCCTTGGCTCTAGACTCACTGCAGGGAGATATACAGCCCTTTGGGTGGGGACAGGACACAGCCAATTCAATTGTAAGTGAGGAGGAGTCCACCTCCTCGTTCCCATCCTGCCAAGTTGGCCCATCAAGTCACAACTAAGCTCCCATTGTGTGAGGCTGTCTCGGGGGAATACACGAAGCCCAGCTGTAACCCACCCCAGACAAGAGATCAGAGACAGGCAGCAGGTAACAAATGGCTAAAGTAAGAAAATGTCAGCTTTCTAAAAGTGACATTTTCAGAATTGCAATTTAAAATCTTACTCCATCGTAAGTTTAGATCTTAAATCATGATCCCAGAGACCCCAAACTTGAATCAGTACTATCTTCCCATTTGGAAATTATTCTTATAAAATGTTATAAGGTAATCCCAATGTTATCCTATAAGAGATATAGGCCTTGCTGTAGAGAAAAACGAAGTTAAGACTTTCTCACTACTAGGACATGTAAAACTTAAAAGTATGTGACTTTTAGATGTATTGCAACATGCCTTCTGGGTTATCTATGGCCTACCTAATTGATTACTTTCATGTATAAAAAGGGAAGGTTTTGGCCTAGCAAAAGTTGGAATTTACCAGGTCGACATGACAGTGTAACCCTGCACACACAGGTTCTGCAATGGCAGGCCTTAGACATGGTTAAGGGGCTACTTAGGTGGGTGGAACAATCAGTGCTTCTGGCCCACTAGTTGCATTTAGTTTACAGGCCCTAAGCACATGTAATGAACTGTACTAGGGACTAATAATTTATTTAGCCATTTTTATATAGCTCGTACTTTACCTAGAGGTGTCACAGAGCTTTACAATAGAGCAAAGTACGTTAGATCAGACATTCCAGGTAACATGGTAAAGGTGACAAAACATATAACTACTACAGTTACTCAGATTGAATGGCTGCATATTACAAAGTATAAATTCTCTAAAAATTACACATTACAAACTAAAGTTGGAGCGATGAGGGTTTCATAAGTACATATTCCACAGTCGTAGTGGAAGGTCGAACTAGTTCTCCAGTGAGGAATATCAAACAGTCAGAGTTCTAGAATTATTGATAACAGTGTCTTTGGAAGAGAAGAGAAGAGATTTACGGTCCTTTTTGAAGATGCGAAAAGAGGTGGTAGTGCGAAGGTATGGAGGAAGTGAATTCCAAATTCTGGTTGTATTTACTGAGACAGACTGCGTCATACTTCTTTCCCATTTGAAAGTGTGAGGTTTGAGCACTAGGTTTTCGGTATTATGTGAGAGTCTGTATCAACCTGAAATTTGTAGTTTATGAGCTAGGTAGCAAGAGGTGGAAGTAAGAATGGCTTTATGGGTGATACAAGCAGTCTTATATATTGACCTGGCCAGCAGAGAGCTATCACCATCGGCGTGAATATGGTTGTTTCTTTTGGCCCCATAGATGAAGCGCTGTGCTGAATGAAGGATGAATTTTAAAGGAGGAAGGTGGATCTTGGGAAGGCCTTAAAGGAATGAATTTTAATAGTCAAGTCTGGAGAGTACCAAAGATTAAACAATGTTTTTCAGGTCTTGTTCAGGAATGAAATGTCGGATACCCCTAAGAAGGTGTAGTTGGTAGCGTGCTTTTTGATTTGGGATTGGAGGTTAAGGACCTTACTACAACTTTGGCAGTCCTCAAATGGATGGTGCAATTAGCCATCTGCTGTAGGACCGCCAGAGCTATGGTGCTGCCGTCCGCCAGATGAGGAGTAAAATCCTGGTCTGGCAGGAGGTGGTCTAAGGCAGAGGTCTGTCAGGCTGACATGCAGACCACCGCTGTCAAAGCGCCAACTTCACATGCCCCACCGTGCAGACACTGGAGGTGCAATTCCAGGGGAGGACAACATGTGCCTGCCCCGCATGCACCCCTAGATCAAGAGCGGCAGGAGTTGCCTCTCCGCCACCCTTTTCATGGCAGGCTCACCTCCCTGAAAAGGGCTGTGAAAGTGCAACTCCTAATATGCTTGGCGGTGCTCCTGACCACTGTGCCAACACCACAGGATCCTGGCTACCCGACAGATGCAGGGGTTCTGTGGCAGTTCAACCCCCATACTCCTAAAACTGCAGGCAGGCCTGAGTGGCGGTGGTCGGACCTCCACCACAAGTACGGCGGTCCTATGGACCGCTGTGCTTATGATAAGGTTCCTGAGTCTCTTGTCCAGGATGACTCCTAGGGATTTAGCCCTGTCAACTATGGTAGATTTACAGTTAGAATCTTCAGAGTACCCATCCAAAATTGTACAGCAAATGGGGATTTTGAGTTTTAGATAAGAAGGAATTCAGTTTTCAAAAGATTTCATTTTAGATGGTGAGATGTCATCCATTCTTGAAGTGAGTTGAGGGTGGTGGTGAGGAGTGAAATGTCATGTGTTGAGGACACCTTGAGGTAGAGTTGGCTGTCGTCAGCATAGAGCTACTAAGGAATCCCACATTTTTGTAGTAGTTCTAGAAGTTCCATGTAGAGATTGAATAGGGTGTGAGCAAGGACAGAGCCTTGAGGGACACCATGATCAACAGCCTTTGATGTTGAGAGAAAGTTTTCAATTTTGATCATCTGAGATCTGCCCATAGGTATGATTCAAACCATTTAAGAACTATGCCTTCAAAACCCATTTGATGTTTTAGTGTGTGGAGAAGTGTGTAATGGTTTACAGACTAATAAGTAAATTAAACATGCCAATTGGGTATAAGCTAATGTGACCATGTTCAGAGGAGAGAGCACATGCACTTTAGCACCGGTTAGTAGTGATAAAGTGCTCAGACTCCTAAGGCCACCCAAAATGAATTCAGCAAAAAATGTGAGGGTGACCCTGAAGAAAGGCACATTTTCCAACAGGAGATAAATGGGGAAGGATCATAATAGAGCCAGATGTCAGTAGAAGAAGGTGGGGGCATATTAGCAACAAATAGCGATAATTATCGCTAAATGCGCTTAGCGCATTTTTTTTATCTCCGCCTATCGCCAGATATTATCGCAGAGAGACCGTGCTATTAGCAACGTTTATCTCTAAAGCGATAACATTTCCGGCGATAGCTGCTCAATGCATTAATATAGCTGGAAATCCAGCGATATTCAGGCATTATCCCTAATGGGAACTTAACCTTTATATCCAATGGGAGGTGGATATTCAGGTTAAGTCATGGTCTAAGCGGCATTAGGTTCTGGCGCTATTCGCGCTTAGGGCACATTTTTTAATCACTTCGCCTGCCTTGCTAATAGGTGATAGCTGTGTTAGCGACAGCTTTCAGTCGCTAACAGGTTGGGTACGCCCACTTTGCATGTCATTAGCGATATATATCGCTGACATGCAAAGCGGGCCCCAAACCTGTAGCTATCTCCTATAAGCTGTCGCTAACTGCTGTTAGCGACAGCTTGCTAATAGGGCGATAAAAATATTGCCGCTTTAGCGGGAAAAAGTCCATGATAAAGCCAAACATAAGTGAAAGAAGGAGGTGGCTAGGGGAGGCTCATAATAGAGCCAGACTCAGTGGAAAAAGGAGGTGACTGGGCATGGGTCATAATAAATACAAAACCCAATTGAAGAAGGGAGTGACCGTGGAATGTGGTTGGGGGAGAATCATGAAAGAGACAGACGTCAGTTCAAGAAGGAGGTGACTGGGGGTGACCATGACAGAGCCAGATACCAGTGCCATACCATCCAATGGCGGAGGAAAATCTGATGGGAGCGTCTCGCTTGGATGTTTAACTTTATGCAGAAATCGAAGGATTCTCTGTTACCCCACAACTCTAAATCAGGTTCGACCTCTTCTCCTGGCAGCTAATGGCATCTCTTTAATTTGAGCGGCTAATTTGTCACAATCAGCTGAATAACTATGCTATGTGATGGTACTACTTAATATTGACACCAACAATATCAAGATAGAAGAATATGCAGGACAGAATAATGAGGGACAAATATCGAAAGGGAAGTGTAGATAGAGGAGTATATTTACTATTCCCATCTTCACATATAAGAACCTTGAAGATATATGTCCCGTGTAGGTACCTATATGTGGAGTTAGGTACAGAAAATCTAGACTTACCGGTCGATATTTTATTTTTGATATTCTGTCCTCAACATTATGTCCCATCGATACTGTAAATTCGATATTCAGGGTGCACACCGTGCTTTGTATGGCTGTCGAGGTAGCATCAATAGATAATGCCTGAGCCTCATGAATGCACTATCTTAAAGTGCATCCTAATTTCAAGGTCTGATGTTCTGTATTTGGGAATGGACATAAGTGAAACTGCTTACCTAATAATGCCTTCTGCTTTTGTCTCTGGTTCTACAGGTGCGGCACCATCACTGACCTGAGTGCCGGATCTGTTACTACGCTCTGCTGTAAAGGGATGGCGGGCCGCTACGTCACTGTCGTAATCCCGGGCCGCAGCGAATTCCTCACCCTGTGCGGAGTGGAGGTTTACGGTGTTGTGCCGCAGAAGCAGCAGCCAAATGTGTGTTGGTAGCGAAGATGAGATCCTGGTCTCACGATCTCTCTCTCTAATCCACCAGGGCATTACTGTTACCTTATGCTCAGCTAAGACTCTTTGCCTTTCCCTGATATAAGACACTACTTTTACATGTCCCTCAGAAAAGCTTCTCTTGGCATGAGGCATTACTTTTTATCCCTCCCCAGAAAATCCAATAGTTTTATTTTTCGCTGAGATAAAGCTCAATGTTCACCCTTTCCCAGATAAGCCACCTATTTGTATCTATCCCTGAGAAAATACACTACTTTACTTCTTCCTCAGATATGGCACTACCTTTCCCTGAACAAATACACTACTTTTACTTCAAATAAGACACTACTTTCAACTTTCCTTGACATAAGGCACTCCTCTCACCCTTCCCACAGATAGACCTTTATCTCAGATGGGAAACTACTTGTCCCCTTACATTAGTTAATAAACTACTTTTATCATTCCCTCACAGACAACACTACTTATCTCCTTAGTGATAGGATAGCCATGAAGATTAAACACCACAGGTGATGCACTCCATGAGCAATCAAAGCGTTTATTTCGTATCCAGTGGCGACTGTTTCGCGACACCCAGGATCCAACAGATACCTACGTTTCCTCACCTTTGTGTTTTCTTGGTTATACTTGGTGGTGCAAACACCTTGTGCTGAAGGAGAATGTTGCCCCCTGTTGGCATGGACTACTGGGCAGCAACACAAACTACAGACAAGTCGTGACAGTGTCATACCTTTCCTCTCCTCCCAGCTCTCCCTTGGCACCTGTCTGCTGGCACAGTGCCAGGCACAGCACCAGTGGGCATGCAGGTCTGCTGAGACACACATCCATTGCCAAGCTGTGATTGTCTGCTCATCTATTCACTGCTTTGTGCAGCTCATATGCCTTACTCTGTGTGTACATGTTGTGTTACTCCACACTGCTAGAAACAGTCGTGGTGCATAAATAATTATAAGACCCAAGTTTGGGGTACTAATTAAATAATCAATAGCTGAGGGACTGAATTTTAATAAAGGGGTCATTTCTGAAGAATTGTTCAGCTTTTGTACATCCTGTTACAAAACAAATAAAATAAAACCCTGTGCTGCATCATTATTGTATTTATTGTAGTAGAAGGCACTGGTGAGTGCCAGGTGTGTGGCTCCCACCTCTTCTCATGTCAATGCTCTGTTTTGCCCCTTGAGTTTTGAGCTCTGTAATCTGCTGCTGCTGATAGTGCCAGCTGTCTCACCCCTTGTGCATGGGCACGAGGGGTCGTCTGCTGTGGCCCTTTGTCACTACAATGTTGCTAGTGCACAGGGTGAGCACAGATCAGCCTGTTCCGGTCAGAGATCTGCCTCCTCTGTGCCCCCTTATGAGAGAGCCAGCGCTATGAAGTGTGGGGTGAGACAGCGCTATGAAGTATGGGGTGAGACAGCGCTATGAAGTATGGGGTGAGACAGCGCTATGAAGTATGGGGTGAGACAGCGCTATGAAGTATGGGGTGAGACAGCACTATGAAGTGTGGGTTGAGACAGCGCTATGAAGCGTGGGGTGAGACAGCTCTGCGCATCTCTGGTCAGATTTCTTAGTCCATAATAGATGCACTTTGTAAAGTCGCCTCACTGTATCTGCCTCTCTTTCTCTTTACATTTTCAATATATTATTAACACTCCAAAGAGAAAGTACATACCCAACAGATCACAAAAAACACACAGACAAGCAAATTGATTGCACGATTGGAAATGTGCCTTTGCAAATATTCATCTCCAAGTAAAAAAACTAAAATACACAAAACAAATGGTAAGATAAACACATGAAAATTAATCAGGTAAGCAGCCAAAATAAAATAAACACAAAGACCATCGAAACAAACCATCCTACATAAAAGAAGTTATCCATAAAGATCCAAGAAGCAGCCAATATGTCATCTTGTCTGATGGAATTTCCTCTTTGACACATTATAGATTTTCTCAGGATGCCAAGTTCACCACGTAAGGGAAGATAGGCCTATGGTGAGGTGACTGGTTCTCTGGAGGCTCGATTCAAAATTAAAAATCATAAATTTACCCCCACAGAACGTTTAAAGAATTGTAGGAGCTCTCTATGAAAGCTGCAAATTTAGCATTCAAATTGTTTTCGGTTTTCCCAACTCAAAAAAGCAGCAAATCAGCTTTCAAATACATAGATGTCTTAAAAGGAATCATATAAATTGCACAACACAAAGCTGATCATAAAATATGTTCCAAATAAATGTACTTGTGTGTACAGTGATATGGGGTTTTGCCTCAACGACTCCTGATGAAATGGTGGAAAATACTTTGGAGACCCTCATGAGAAACCAAGGGCCTGATCACAAACATGACAGTTATCCCGTCCGCCTTATTACAAGTACATTAAGATGATGGATTACCCATGGAATACTACAGGTTTAACGAATGCCTAGTGTTCCCCATTCTGCAAGCTGCCTACAACGAGAAGGAAATTACAGGCCATCCCTCGGAAGAATTTAACAATCGAAAGCTCCTAATTAAGCCTCATCCCCGAATCGGGCATAGGTCCTCCTGCGAATGTCTGACAAAATATAGAAAAACATAATATCGAGGTACAAAAATATCGGAGCATTAATATCGATGTAAACAATATCGACATCCTATCTACTACAAGGTGAGTACAAAAATATCGAGAAAAAAATATCAATGTCAAAAATATCGTTTTTAAAAAAAATCTTTTTTTAAATTAAAAAAATATGTACAATAAATTAAATAATACTTAAAAATATAATAAACATAGTTAGACATATTTTATAATATTTAAAATTAATAATGAATATACATAATTTAATAACAAATTAATTAAACATATACATATAATATATACTTAATAATCATTTTAATAATTATTTTAAAATATTTTAAATGATATAAAATATTATAAATTACAAATTCATCTATACACATAAAATATTAACATAAATAAAAATTAAATAATTATGCAAAACAAATTTAAAAAATGAAATTTACTTTTAATATTTTTAAAAATAATTATATACTACATTAGCTAAAACTATACAAAATATATTAAATAACAGAGGGAATAAAATACTATTATAACTCCAAACAAAACAATAGTAAGTAAAATGTTAGATAGCGTAGAGGTAAAAATTACTATTCCCACTCCAAAGAGTGCAACAGTAGGGAAAGTGTTGGATAGTGTAGGGGTAAGAATTACTATTCCCACTCCAAAGAGAGCAACAGTAGGGAAAGTGTTGGATAGCGTAGGGATTAAAAATTACTATTCCAACTCCAAGGATTGCAACAGTAGGGAAAGTGTTGGATAGCGAGGGGTAAAAATTACTATTCCCACTCCAAAGAGTGCAACAGTAGGAAAAGTGTTGGATGGCTAGCGTAGGGGTAAAAATTACTATTCACACTCCAGAGAGTCCAACAGTAGGGAAAGTGTTGGATAGCGTAGGGATTAAAAATTACTATTCCAACTCCAAGGATTGCAACAGTAGGGAAAGTGTTGGATAGCGAGGGGTAAAAATGACTATTCCCACTCCAAAGAGTGCAACAGTAGGGAAAGTGTTGGATGGCTAGCGTAGGGGTAAAAATTACTATTCACACTCCAGAGAGTCCAACAGTAGGGAAAGTGTTGGATAGCGTAGGGATTAAAAATTACTATTCCAACTCCAAGGATTGCAACAGTAGGGAAAGTGTTGGATAGCGAGGGGTAAAAATTACTATTCCCACTCCAAAGAGTGCAACTGTAGGGAAAGTGTTGGATGGCTAGCGTAGGGGTAAAACTTACTATTCACACTCCAGAGAGTCCAACAGTAGGGAAAGTGTTGGATAGCAAAGGGGTAAAGATTACTATTCCAACTCCAGAAAGTGCAACAGTAGGGAAAGTGTTGTATAGCGTGGGGGGTAAAAATTACTATTCCCACTCCACAGAGTGCAACAGTAGGGAAAGTGTTGGATAGCGTAGAAGTTAAAAATACCATACTTATAAATACATTAATATTTTTAAATATTTAAAAAAGTAATTATTGAATAAATCTAAACTATTTACAAATACCAATACATAATTATTAAAAACATAATTACCAATAAATAATTAAGTAAAAATAAATGAATAATAAATATCAATTAATAATAATTAATTACCAATTAATAATTATCACCAATAAAATAATTAACAAAAATAATTAATTAAAATCAATTATTACTCAATTACATTTAAATTACCTCCCACCCTACTCCCCTATAAATTCATAACCCGCTACAGAACATAATTATCAATTAATCAATTAATCAAAATGAATTACCAATTAAAAATTAATGAACAATTATATAAGTAACAAAAACAATTAATTAAAATACATGATTACTTAATTACATTTAAATTACTTCCCACTCCAAAGAGTGCAACAGTAGGGAAAGTGTTGGATAGTGTAGGGGTAAGAATTACTATTCCCACTCCAAAGAGAGCAACAGTAGGGAAAGTGTTGGATAGCGTAGGGATTAAAAATTACTATTCCAACTCCAAGGATTGCAACAGTAGGGAAAGTGTTGGATAGCGAGGGGTAAAAATTACTATTCCCACTCCAAAGAGTGCAACTGTAGGGAAAGTGTTGGATGGCTAGCGTAGGGGTAAAACTTACTATTCACACTCCAGAGAGTCCAACAGTAGGGAAAGTGTTGGATAGCAAAGGGGTAAAGATTACTATTCCAACTCCAGAAAGTGCAACAGTAGGGAAAGTGTTGTATAGCGTGGGGGGTAAAAATTACTATTCCCACTCCACAGAGTGCAACAGTAGGGAAAGTGTTGGATAGCGTAGAAGTTAAAAATACCATACTTATAAATACATTAATATTTTTAAATATTTAAAAAAGTAATTATTGAATAAATCTAAACTATTTACAAATACCAATACATAATTATTAAAAACATAATTACCAATAAATAATTAAGTAAAAATAAATGAATAATAAATATCAATTAATAATAATTAATTACCAATTAATAATTATCACCAATAAAATAATTAACAAAAATAATTAATTACAATCAATTATTACTCAATTACATTTAAATTACCTCCCACCCTACTCCCCTATAAATTCATAACCCGCTACAGAACATAATTATCAATTAATCAATTAATCAAAATGAATTACCAATTAAAAATTAATGAACAATTATATAAGTAACAAAAACAATTAATTAAAATACATGATTACTTAATTACATTTAAATTACTTCCCACCCTATTCCCCTATAAACCCATAACCGGCTACAGAAAATAATTATCAATTAATCAATTCATTTAAATTAATTACCAATGAATAAAAATGAATTACCAATTAATTAAAATCAGTTTATAATACATAAACATTAATAATTAAATTAGTATAATTAAATTACTTCTCAACCTATTTCCCTATAAACCCACAACCCGCTACAGAACATAATTACCAATTAATCAATTAATTTAAATTAATTACCGATTAATAAAAATGAATGACTACTTCATTGAAATTAATTTATAATTCCTAAAAATTAATAATTAAATTAGTATAATTAAATTACTTCCCACCCTATTCCCCTATAAACCCACAACCCGCTACGGTACTAAAATACAAAATTTAAATAAATTACATTAAAAAACGAATACATATTAAATACATAATAATATACATACAAATCATATAAAAATCGATATTAGTAACATCGATATTACTCACATCGGTATTAGTAACATCGATATTACTAACATCAATATTAACAAAATCGATATTACTTACCTTTGAAATGCTGTCCCATCGATATTAAAAATATTGAGATTACTTACCTACTATATTCTGTCCTTTCAATATTTAAACATCGACATTATTGCATGTCGATATTTAAAAATCGAAATTTTGTCTACCTACCCCTCCTGCAGCTGCCAATTACGGACCTCTCTCCCTCATTATCATGAATGTGAAGATCCTTGTAAAAACACTGGCTCACAGCTTACAAAATGTAAAACCAAGCCTCAGACATGATTTTCAGATGGACTTTGTGCTTCTAGAAATCATACCAACTCTTTTGCAAACATCACCTGACAAATTAAAGGGATCCCGACTGAATGGTACTGGTTTCATTGGACCCTGAGAAAGGGTCAATCGTGTCAAGTGGGGATTCTTGTTTCGAACGTTGGAATGAACAGGCAATGGCCAGGTCTTTATTGCCAGAGTGAAGGGGTTAAACACAGATCCCAGCACCAAAACTGATAGTGTGGTTTTCTGTCAGACACCTTCCCTAATGTGAACGGTATAATACAAGGATGTCCCCTCTTGCCTCTACCCTTGTTACTTGTCCTGGAGCTGGTTGTGGTACCCATTGAATGAATAAATGGTTGCCATTTGTAGACCCAAATTTGATTCACCAAATCACCAAATTTGATTCACCAAAATGCCAGGAGTAGCAGAAGTAACATTACATGCCCTTTGACCTATTAATGATATTACATGATCCTTGACCTGATGAAATTACAGAAAATAACATCACGAAATATAACTTACTAATAGTGTGTGGTGACACTGTGTTCTGGGCTTTAATGCGACTCTGGTCAGTTGTTAGAGGTAAAGTGTAAAGCCCTACAAATGACATACTCTAAAGTTACCCTTTTTGAGAGGTATAACAACCCTTATTTTGCTAAATCTTCACCATAAAAAATTATATTCTTGCTGAGACCCTCAAAAAGTCATCACTCAGTCTAATTATTGTCAATAGTAAATTTGACTTACACCAACACTTCAGTATCAAACGCCCCCTCGTTACAGATTGAGAAGCATGATGTGCCCAGCTGTGAACATGTGCAGTGCAATACAAGACATGCTTGGCATTTGCTCAGAATCAGATTACAAAAACCTGCAAAATGCAATGCACCAACCCCATAACAGCCAATAGCATACTATATGTGGTAAGCTTGTAATGTTTCATTAGCAATTCCTTTCAAACTGGGCAAGCTAGCTAGATAAGACCAGTCTGAAATGCTTCAGTGAAATTCCTCTTCACATGATATGTTGTCTAATTCAAAAAGTGTATGATGCAGCTCCCTGGGCATGACAAAACAACTATCAAGTTGGCCTTATTAATTGCGCTGTTTTAATCCGCCCAAAAATATTATTGGTCTAGTGGCTTTCCCTAACAATGTATAGATTCGCCTACGTTTTAATAGGAATCATAAGAAAAGCAGACCGGTCGAGAGCTATGCATAGAGTCCAGTTAGAAGAAATGCACAGTAGTATACAATCCTCTGAAGAAATCCCGGAGCCTCGTGCAGGTCCTGTTCTAAACGTGACAGCATGCCAACCGCACCCATTTCAATTATGACCCATTTGGAAAGGAATAATGCAAGCTCATTTAGAAAATTCCCTCGAGCACGATTACTACACCATTCTGGGAGATTTGAACTTTTACTTGGAGGACACAAATAACACAGAGACGATCAATCTCCTTGATATACTTGCCTGCCACAATATTGTTAACGAACCTACCCAAAGGCTGGTCATATCCTGGATGGTATTTGTACCAGTATGCCTCATGTTGTCACAAAAAATATAACTCCAACGGCATGGTCTGACCACTATGCTGTATTCTTTACTACTTTGCTCCCCAACGCCCCCCACAGAAGGCGACTTAGGCCCTCCATTAAGAAATACCGGGCTTGGAAGTCAGTTACAAGGTCTGACTTACTAGGTTCCCTTGAGGAAAGAGTAGTGGCCTGCTCAGATGCTAACCAGGGGGCCTTGGCTCTACAAGCAAGCCTTATGAAGACTGCCAACTTGGTAGCACCGGAGAAAATACTTAGAGTGCGGCAAAAACGGGTATCTGCCCCTTGGTACTCACCAGAGTTGAAAACCGCTAAAATTAAATGTAGGCAGAAAGAGCGGATCTGGAGAACGAACTATGACCCAGCACAGAGGATAAACTACTGTGCTGCACTACAGGATTACAAGAATTCAATTATTCAGGCGAAATCCTCTTATTCCTGGAAGATCCAAGAGGCCGCCCATTCCAGCAGAGAATTATTCTCCACAGTTAACACCTTACTGAGTTGCCCTCTGAACAACAGCTTTCAACCAGATAAGGCATTCACTGATAAAATGGCGACCTACTTCCAGAATAAGGTGCTAGCTGTTTACAATGATCTGTCTACAACAGCAGACAGGATATCCATAGAGCAAAGCAGGGGTGATGGTGTAGGTAATGCACAAGGTGTTCTCTCATCGTTTTCCTCGCTGGATGCGAACAGGCTGGCTGACTTACTGCTGAACACCAAGTCAGGCTCTCCAATAGATCCCTGTCCACCTTTTGTGCTCCACTTGGCACCGGCAGAAATTAGTGCCCTACTACTGCCGGTTTTGAATCAGGTGGTGAGCTCGGGAGTTTTTCCGCTAATATGGAAAAAGGCCTGTATTCGGCCCCTGTTAAAGAAGCCCAAGTTAGACCCTTCTGACGAGAAGAGCTACCGTTCCATCTCCTGTCTGCCGCTGCCAGCTAAGATAGTGGAAAAAGCCATGAATGTCGAACTATCCTCTTATCTTGAGACATGGCACATTCTAGACAGCACTCAGCATAGCTTTCGGGCTAATCATTCCACTGAAACGGCCCTGTCGATGGCAGCAGAGGAAATCCAGAAGGGGATGGACGAGGGAGGCAGGGTCACGCTGATTCTACTGGATCTCACGGCGGCCTTTGACACCGTAAACCATGAGGTACTTATCCAACGGTTGCAGGATATCGGTGTCAAGGGCCTAGCGTTAGACCTCCTCTCCTCCTTTCTGTCAGATAGGGAACAAGCCATCTCCTGGAATGGCCATCAGTCAGACAATTTTACCCTTCCTGGAGGAGTTCCCCAGGGATTGGCGTTATCGCCCACCCTGTTTAACATCTATGTCTCCCCTTTGGCCAAGATAATAAAGAACCTGGGGTTTAAGCTGGTGTCATACGCTGATGACACCCAGCTGATCGTCTCTATGCCCCATTCTGCAGACTCGACGTCAGCTGATTTCACCTACTGTATGTTGGCAGTTATGCAGTGGATGAAATCGAACTTTCTGAAATTGAATACTGAAAAGACAGAAGTTCTAGAGTTTGGACAGAAAGCCTCCATCTGGAACCACACCTGGTGGCCTGCGTCTGCGGGAGCTTGTCCGGTCCCAGTGGTGAAAGCAGGGAACCTGGGGTTCATTTTTTATAAAGATCTGGCTTGGAAGCCACAGGTGAACCAGGTAGTGTCTTCATGCTTTTTTGTGCATAAGGGGCTGAGAAAGGTCTTGCCGTTTATTCCTTACCACCTCAGGAAAATGGTCATAATTGCCACTATCTTTTCTAGAATAGATTATGGCAATGGTATTCGTAAGGTCTTGGACCTCTTGCCTGCTGTAGCCAGAAAAACTATTGTTCACGCCCTAGTAACTCCACACCTTGATTACGGCAATGCCATGCTGTTGGGGCTAAGCCAAAAAGCACTACACCAACTCCAGTGCGTGCAGAATGCCGCCGCACGTTTAGTGCTTGGCCTTCCGCGCAGAGCTTCAGGAAAGTCTGCCTTGGCTAAACTCCACTGGCTTCCCGTCAGGGAGCGTATTAAATTTAAAGCCCTCTGCTACACTCATCGCATAGCCCAGAACAAAGGCCCGGATTATCTCAAAAACCTCCTGGCCATACATCGCCCCATTCGCAATCTAAGATCCTCTGGTGCGATGTTGTTTAAAACTCCCCGTATTCTTAGGGCCAGAATGGGCGGCCGCTCATTTAGGCACCTAGCCCCTAAATACTGGAATGCTCTACCTCTGAACATGAGAATGGAGCCATCTGAAATAGGATTCCGGAGGAAATTAAAAACACTCCTCTTCCCCACTTTATAATCCTGTTTCTCAGGCCCTAGGTAGAATTTATCAGTAATTAGCGCGGGGACTCACTGTTCTATGTGTAGCCAGGCGCTCTATAAATGCTAAAAATCAAAAAAATCAAAATCAAATCAATGCCCTTTATCTGGGAGCGGGGTGTGCACAACTGGCCAAACTGCAATCTATCCAGAACGCTTCTGCCAGACTGCTACTCGGTCTGCCCAAATACCATTCCACCTCACAGGCCATCAGGAAGCTGCACTGGCTCCCAGTCCAGAGGCGGATTGATTTCAAGGCGCTGTGTCTAGTTCATAAAGCATTGGCGGGAATGGGGGCCTTCGATCTTCAACACCTATTCTCCAGGTATATGCCAACCCGCCCGCTGAGGTCTGCCTCTCACGGGCTGGTTTTGGTTTCTAAGATCAATAGACAACGGTGGGGAGGGAAGAGCTTCTCCCATTTGGCATCAAGGCTTTGGAACGCATTACCTCAACAGCGCAGGCAGATCTCCAACCACCTGCAGTTCAGGAAGGAAATCAAAACGTGGCTTTTCACTAGATAGGATGGTGGTCAGCACTCTCAGCTTGTTACCCTGCACAGCGCCAAGATGCCTCGGCATTAGTGCGCTTTATAAATACCATCACTCACTCACTCAACACTCTAAACCAAAAACAAAACGCTAATTTGAAAAGCATTAACATTGCAATGCTCTAAATATATGACGGTGCTTAGCATACAAAATGATGAGTGACGCTGTGTGCTCAGAGCATATACTGAGCAATGCAGTGTGGCAGATACAACCCAGTTAAGAAGCATCTACAATTTACTGGTCCAAGCACATTACATGCTGCCCAATTAATAGAACTTCAGAATTCAGCTGATAACAAATCAAGTATCCAGTGACCCTCTTTGTGCATGTCAAACACTCATTATGCCATCATCTCAACTCTATGTGAACTAGCTTATTTTTACTGTTACTATTCAATCCACCGTATTTCAAACATTATTTCCTAGGTGTTCAAGGTCACCCAAGAAAACTCTCATTTGGTCGGCCATAGTGTGAAAGTCAATAATAGTCTCCTGTTTTAATATTTGCACAAAGCAGGCTCGCAGGCACATCATGTGCTTGGAATACACACTGCTCAAAGGAAAGCACTGTCTTTTGACATTTAGGCCCTTATTACGATGGCGGTCGGACCTCCATCCAGTGCATCAGTCCGACCGCTGCATTACAATGCAGCCAGTCAACCGCAGAGGTCCGGGTAGGACCTACACCTCCAACACGATCAACGATCCCATCGGGACAGCGATTGGATTTCTAACCCTATAATGGAGGCGGTGCCTGCGGAGGCAGTCCGTAGGGATTAGGATAACCCTTTCCGACTGCCTGTTCATGGCAATCCCACCTACTACTGCTAAGTGGCCTAGGGGGCATATGTAGTGCTCCCCCCCACACACACACATCCAAAAACAACAGTTGATGGACAGAATGCAGACCAATGTCATACATTCATCCCAGTACAGGGATCTGGGCCTAAATCCATTGCTTCTTTGCTCACCATGCCATTCCAGTTTGAACCCAGCCATATGCAAATCAGTCTTGACCGTGTGCCCCATGGGAACAGTCCAGCCCGAACTGCCAAGCCAGGTTCCCCCTGGACTGGAAACAAGCATCCTAGGACCGGTTTCAGGCTTTCAGCCCTCATCAGCCAGAATAGCTTGATTCCAGTGGCATGGAGAGCACGGAACTCACGTCTGAGCATACCCGTCCCACTCGGGGTGACAAATGCAAAAACAACAGTTGATGGACAGAATGCAGAACAATGTCATACATTCACCCCAGTACAGGGATCTGGGCCTAAGTCCATCGTTTTTATGCTCACCATGCCATTCCAGTTTGAACCCAGCCATATGCAAATCAGTCTTGACCCTGTGCCCCATGGGAACAGTCCAGACCGAACTGCCAAGCCAGGTTCTCCCTGGACTGGAAACAAGCATCCTAGGACCGGTTTCGGGCTTTCAGCCCTCATCAGCCAGGATAGCTTGATTCCAGTGGCATGGAGAGCACGGAACTCACGTCTGAGCATACCCGTCCCACTCGGGGTGACAAATGCAAAAACAACAGTTGATGGACAGAATGCAGAACAATGTCATACATTCACCCCAGTACAGGGATCTGGGCCTAAATCCATTGTTTTTATGCTCACCATGCCATTCCAGTTTGAACCCAGCCATATGCAAATCAGTCTTGACTGTGTGCCCCATGGGAACAGTCCAGCCCGAACTGCAAAGCAAGGTACTCCCTGGACTGGAAACAAGCATCCTAGGACCGGGTTCGGGCTTTCAGCCCTCATCAGCCAGGATAGCTTGATTCCAGTGGCATGGAGAGCACGGAACTCACGTCTGAGCATACCCGTCTCACTCGGGGTGACAAATGCAAAAACAACAGTTGATGGACAGAATGCAGAACACACATCCAGGCATCGTCACCAGGCACCAGATGGTACTTGGCACACAGTGCGTGGATGTACACAAAATGCCTTTTTCAACTGCAGCTTGTGCTGCAGCTCTTTTCATGGGCTGCAGCAGAAGCTGCAATAGAAAAGAGCACTTTATGATTGCCTGCACAGCAGTCCTATCATAAGAGGGCAGGTGGGACAACTGACTCATTGTCAGATGGTCACCTGCCCGATACGATGGTGGTCGGCGGGCCTTACGATCACCATCGTAATGATGGCCTAAGTATTGAGCAGATAAAAAATTCAATATGCGATGTCCAGCTTTCAGGCTTATCACAACTCACTCAGAACTCTCCACTTTCCTGAAATCATGCCATAATACCCCATTATGTAAATATTTTTTGCTTTACGCTCTGGTATTTGTAGTCCTGCTTGTACCATTATACACACACACATCTACAAATAGCATGTTGCAAATTAAAAAAAATATGGACTGAGTGAGCTATTAACATGAAAAATAGTGAAACCTTGGAGAGGAGCTTTGCGTGGTGTTATAAATATTGTGCTTGTATTCCTTGATTACATTTACAGGTTATTTGGATAATTTTAAAAATAATTCCTCCCAATCCAAACTACAAAAAGAGGCATTCGAAATGACTGAGAAAGGATGGCTATGATTAGTGTAGCAGTTGCATTAATTCCTGGGACATAGGGGGATGCTATCCCCATTAAACTGATTTCCAATTATGGTTGTTTTGAAAAATGAAGACATGGGCCAGTGCGCCCTTTTTTATCTTCCTTACCTTTGTCCTTCGACTGAAACACAAGCAATGCCACGATGTGACTTATAGAAGGAGTAAAGAGTTGGAAAACTGCTGTTTTAAAGAGCAGGCTATACCCACAGGAAACAGGGAAACTAAAAGTAGAAGCTGGAGAGGAGTCAGGGAGAGCAGAGTGTTAGCTGCTGGAAAGAAAATCTGGAAAAGATCCATGAACCATACCTGTGCTTCTCTCCTAAATGTATGCTTTGGTTGGAGCAGCAGAGCTCAAAGATCTTTCAAATAAATGCACAGTGCTCTGATACCGATTTAACATGAATTTTAAATATAGTGATGCCTTAAATCAATCAGCATTTGTAGAGCACAGCACTGTCACCCCTGGGGTATCAGGGTGCTGGGGTGCGAAGTCTTCGTTGAAAAGCCAGGTCTTGAGGAAATAGTGGGGAGAAACAAGCAGAAAAAGGAAAAACGGAGGTCTGAAAAAAAGCAGAAAAGGTAAACAGAGGGCCGGAAAAAAAGTAGAAAAGCAAAACAGAGCAGAAGAGGGTAAAAACAGAGGGCAGGAAAGGCCAAACAGAAGGTAGAAAAAGGAGCAGAAAAGGCTAAACAGAGGGCAGAAAAACAAGCAGAAAAGGTAAACAGAGGGCAGGAAAAAGAGAAGAAAAGCAAAACAGAGCAGAAGAGGGCAAAACAGAGGGCAGACAAACAAGCAGAAAAGGCAAAACGGAGCAAAAGAAGGCAAAATGGATGGCAGAGAAACTAGCAGAAAAGGCAAAATGGAGAGCAGAAAAATAAGCAGTAAACGAAAACGGGGCAGAAAACCGAGGGCAGAAAAGGCAAAATAGAGAATGAAACAAGCAAAAGAAGCACAAACTGAGGGCAGCAGGTAGACAGGCAGCAGAGGGTAGCGGACTGTGGGCAAGCTGAACAGGAGAACTGTCGCAGGGGAGCTGGGACACGGACCTGCTCAATGGGGTCGCACTGCATCCTCCATTTTGTAGGTTATGGAAAGGGTGGGGCACTGGATGACTGGAGGAGGGAAATGGTGGGAAGAGGGAAGAAACAAGCAGAGAAAGGAGAAACAGAGGGCAGAAAAACAAGCAGAAAAGGCAAAACAGAGCAAGAAATGAGCAGAGGGGGCACCAACAGAGGGCAGCAGGTAGACAGACAGCAGTTTGTAGCGGACTGCAGGCAACCTAGACAGGAGAACTGTTGCAGGAGTGCTTGCACGAGCATCGGCTCAAAGGGGTCGTGCTGCAGCCTCTATTATGTAGGTCCTGTGGGAGGATAGAAATGTTGGGTTGAGGTAAGAAGCGAATAGAAAAAGGCAAAACAGAGGCCAGAAAAAATAGCAGAAAAGGAAAAACACAGCAGAAAAGGGCAGAAAGATGAGCAGAAAGGAAAAACAGAGTAAGCGACGAGCAGAGGAGGCACAAACAGAGGGCAGCAGGTAGACAGGCAGCAGAGGGTGGCAGACTGCGGGCAAGCTGGGCAAGAGACATTTTGCAGGGGGAACTGGCAGGTGAACCTGCAGTGCAAGTCGCTGTAACAAAAGTCACAAGGGAAGCTGCCCTTCTATTTATGTCCTTCAAATTTACTTCAAACTTCATATTAAGAACACCATTTACTTGCATTACACCTAAAACACCACGCTGCTGGACTGGTGGTTGTGGCACTCTAACAAAGCCATATTCATAGAATCTGAAAAGCAGGGTTTCCTCCTCCTAGAAACTACTGAAATACAGGCATTCCCCATAAGCAGAGAAAGTGAAACTAACTCTCCTTATGTGGATCACAGAGTCTTGAACTGCACTCTGCAGATGGATTACAAGATCACACTCTAGTTGATACCCAATGGGCCCAACACCTACCCCTAGATGTCCTGATCCAGTCCTGCAGGGCTCATTCAGACTCTTTTTTCTGCAGCAGAATCATCTGCAGGACTACTGCCCCTGTTCGTGTTTTTTTAACACTGCCATGAATGTTGGAGCCTGAAGGGGTTTTATAATGCCTACGCCTATCACTGGCATTCCGGCCTGAAATGGATACAATGCTGCTACCCCATCCTAGGCAGGCCTCTCTTCCTGCAAAGGACACATGTTGAGAGAGCTGGCCCTTGAGAGGAGCATGAATGTGTGTAGGGTAGTGTTATTGCCAAAAGGCAGGAATATTGGCTAAGGGTTCTAAAAGTAAGTTGGGAGTAGAATGTTATGATGTGGTGGTCCAGCAGCAGTTGGATGCTAAACGACCACGGCTGAGGAATTTGTGTGCTGCGATCTTCACTTGTGGGTTTATTATTGATGCAATTGAATAATAATATTCAACTGATCTGTGTGTAGATCCTCTTTTCAACAATGTGAAATAATCAACGGCCATATTATCAAGAACGGCAATAACATTATCGGCGCTTTAGCGGCAGGAAACTGCCGCTAAAGCGGAGGTAATGGGCTTGAAAATATGCCCTTGTGAATTCCCAGAGAAGCCCAGGTTTGGTGTCCTTCTCACCAGAACCTGGGCTTCTATGGGAATTCTCAAGGGCATATTTTCAAGCCCCTTATCGCCGCTTTAGCTGCAGTTTCCTGCCGATAAAGTGGCTATAATGTTATCGCCAGTCTTGATAATATGGCCCCAAGTCTCTTACAGCGCTGTTTGTTCTCTCTTCCTTGTATTTCCCGGCTTATCTCGAACATGGGGCTTGCAAGGCAGTGCCAGGGATACCAAAGGGAAAGACAGGGGTCGCAGTTGCTACTTGCGCCCCTAAATGATGTCCATGTGTATACACAAAACAGCTTGTTCCATAGAAGTGTCCCTGTGCTACCAGCAGGTTACTAAGAGCCCGATTTAATTCTTGCTGATAAGGATACTCTGTCACAACAGTGACAGAGTATCTTTACCACCAGGAATGTGGTCCGCCCTCCAAATTTATATGCGGGCAGACTTTAGGATTAATCATGGTGGAGACTACTCTGTCCAGCTGTGATTAATTCCCTCTGACGCCCCTGGGGAGTAAGGATCATCGGAGGCTGAACTGTCATTATGACCCCCTAATTTAGATAAGAAGAATTACCGATTTCCCTGCCAATAATGCCCAGAAAAATCATTGGCAATAAAATGCTGTGAAAACTGCTAAATGCTCCCCTCACCATGAAAATGGACTCTGCTGTTGTTCTGGTGAAACAACGGTTCACTCTCCTGGACTTAGATCCTGCTCTCAATCCTATCCGGCTATTCTCTGAAAAGAAGGTTTTCAGCCCTTTTTTTAAATGATCTTCCCAGTTGGACTTTTTACAGGTTACCAGAAGAACATTCCAAAGCTTAGTGGCCAAAAACGATAAAGAGCGGCCACTCTTTCTGGCCCTGTGAATTCTTGGGATGGATAAAATGCCCTGATCGGCTGATCGCAAACGAGTGGATCACACTTATGCTTTGAACCTACCGGTGAGATGAACAGCACCCTTATTATGGAGGGTACTGAAAGTGATGACTAGAGCCTTTAAATTAATCTTTTTGTTCACTGGCAACTAATGAAACAGCTGCAGGTACTGGGAGATGGCTTGCCATCTGGCCAAGTTGAGAATCAGCCTCTAAGCCACACTTAAACCATTTCTAGCTGGTAAATAAGGCAGCTGGGACCACTAGATAGAGGGAGTTGGCATATTCTAATCTAGAGGTCACCAAAGTGTGCACAATTGTTTTACGGGTATGGCTGGTAAAAATGTAAGGTCTTCTTTAAAGATTTTAAAAGGGCAAACAGGAGGCAGTAATGGCTCACATTTGGGGTTTGAAGGATAGTTCCTGGTCAAATTTTAATCCTAAATTCCTCCAGATTGTTGATGGGACTGTGGTTCACGCAAGTCTTTTGGCCACCATCTCTGTAACGCCCTTAGAGGGGAGTTGTCATAACAAATGTACCTCTCTGACTTTTCAGAATTACTTTTAAGGCTACTCTGCTGCATCCATTTTGATACCGTCTCAGACAACCTTGGACACCTTTCCCTTTGTAAATTGTGTCTAAACCCCCGGTGGGAATAGAACCACTGCCTGCTTCCCCCCGATTGTTTCCCAAATGTTTTTTTTTTTTTTAAAGCAGCACTGGTAACATTAAAAAATTCAATTCCAACTTAGGAATGGTGGTCTGCTGTTCCTTGCAAGGCACTAAGCAGACCCTCCAGGATATCGCGATTTCGCGATTTCGCGGTTTGCCGCGAAAACGGCACTTCTGTAAAAATGCCGCGATTTTTACCAAAGTGCCCGCGAAACCGGCACTTTGGGCGAAATCGCGCGGCATTTTTACAAAAGCCGCTATATCCTGGGGGGTCTGAAATACATCCAAGTGTGTAGATTCCATTTGGTGTGCAGCGTCCATCTTGTTGCACAATGTCTCGCTCACCAGGACCACTGCTATATTACAGTCTTAGTACCTACATTTTCTACACAACTAATACAAACTAAGGCCTTCAGCAGTTCTTTTTCACGGGCATTCAAATTTACACTGAGCTACAATACAGCATGCGACCTTCAATTTCTGCCCTTCACGCTTAGGCGAACTGTTCTGACAGTCATCCAGCAACATTAGCCTCGTTTATCACGAGCCTTCCTCAACATCTTTAATAACCATGCTGACTTTTTCCCAGCTGGGTCTACTCTGTTTTAGGGCTTATTTTCTTTTGTAATTTAACTCTATTTTCTTCTTATCATTCCGTTACCGTTCTACTTTCTGACAACCGGCCCGTTTTTTATGTGTCAAGTCCTAGATATGTTGTGACGCACACGCTTCATCATCCCCCCTCCTCCGATGCTGCATCTTGTCTCCCAGTTCCTAGGGATTGGCGAGAGGCCAGAAGGCACTTCGCAGCAGGTGCCGCGCCCAGAGAAAGCCCTTTCAACAAAGTCAATGACGTTAAAAGCAGGAAGTGCGGATGCAGGATTGGTGGATGGATGGATGGGTGGATGCATGCATGAATGAATGATGTATGGATGCAGGATGGATGGGTGGATGGGTGGATGCATGAATGAATTATGTATGGATGCAGGATGGGTGGGTGGATGGATGGGTGGATGCATGAATGATGGATGGATGGATGGATGCATGATGGGTGGATGCATGATGGTTGGATGGGTGGATGCATGAATGAATGATGTATGGATGCTGGGTGGGTGGGTGGATGGATGAGTGGATGCATGAATGAATGATGTATGGATGCAGGATGGGTGGGTGGATGGATGGGTGGATGCATGAATGATGTATGGATGGATGCATGCATGATGGGTGGATGCATGATGGGTGGATGGATGCATGAATGAATGATGTATGGATGCAGGATGGGTGGATGGATGGGTGGATGCATGAATGATGGATGGATGGATGCATGCATGATGGGTGGATGCATGATGGATGGATGGGTGGATGCATGAATGATGTATGGATGCAGGATGGGTGGGTGGGTGGATGGATGGGTGGATGCATGAATGATGTATGGCTGGATGCAAGGTGGTTCGGGCTCGCTCGCTGCGGTGCAATATGCAAATTAGTTTACGCCACACCACTTTCAAATGTCACCAGCCGCCCCTGCGTGTTGGTTCTATAAAGTAACACTGGAAAATGTTTTTTCTACCAAATAGAGCAGTTTTCCGCAGTAAAGAACGCAATGCTATCTGAAACAATAATGCCTAGAAAGTAAGGAGGGGCAACATCGAGACCACGTGCCACCTGTCGCCTATTCTAACTTCCATCAGCTGGAGACTGCTGTCCCGCAGACTTGCACCTCCCTCAGGGACTGCACTTCTGGGCATCGTGGGAGACGGGTGGGGACTGAAGGGGGAGGGATTGATCCACACGTGACGGCCAGACACACACGTAGCCTCTCGTTTCGTGAATGGCGAGCTATCTTTAGCCTCCGACCCGAGTGATGTAATTTAATGGTCATGGAAACGCTAGCGGCAGCCAGACATGAAACCTACCGTAGCTATGAGCCTTCACCCACCGCACCACATTGTAAATAAACCAAATAAACATAGCTTCATGTTGTTAAATAACTAAAAAAACTAAGATATCTGTGTTTGTTTTAGGAAAAATGGCCACATAAAATGCCGCAAAATTGCCGCTAAATTTCCATATTTGTGCCGCTAAATTTCCATTTTTGTGCCGCTAAATTTGCTAATCCATGCCGCTATATCCTGGGGGGTCTGACTAAGGGCTAGATGTATAAAGCATTTTTGCTGTCGTAAATGGCCCAATTTGCAGAATCAGGCCATTTGCAACCACAAAAATGCTTTTTGTAATGTACAAACACCAAATTGAGATTCAGTAGCTTGTTACCGCATTGCAGTTTGCGTTTGCGAACCAAAACACAATTGCTATTTGGAAGGGGCATGTTCAGGGCGTCCCTCCCAAATGGGGACTCTGAATAGCATGTACTAATGTTTTGCGCACTTTACTACCAATTGAAAGTTAATGGTAACCTATCTGCAAATGGGAAGGGGTTCCCTTTGGATGCCTTCCCTTTTTATTTGAAATTTTTTTTTTCAAGAGAATGCAGCGATCCTAGTGTGTCACAAATTGTGACCTACCTCATCAATATTCATGAGGCAGGTCCATTCGCTAACCACTAAGAAACACTGATTTGGGACTCAGGGCCAGATTTCACTTTAGTACATTAGTAATAGTGACTACCAAATACTGATTGGCAAAAAAACGCTATTTGGTATTCGCTGTTAATAATGTTCGAACACCTAGCCCTATCGCTTTGTTTTTAGCCAATCATAGGGGTCATAAGTAAAGCCATATCTAATGAATACTGCTTAGGCAGGTCATTCCACCGCCCTCTGCCACCGGACATTTTACTCAATGACTTATAAGTACACAGGTCGTATCACAAATGAAAGAATGGTCACAAACATTCATTGTGCAATTAGTGACCACTTTTTGCGACCATTCTTGTAATACATCTGGCCCTAAAACAGGCCAAATTACTACAGTTCCTGTGGGATTTTTAAAATGATATATTGTTACACTAAAAGAGTGCATTGATGAAATGCTTCCATGTAAAATCACTCATAACCAAGGGAAGCAAAGACAGAACAGGTGGTTTCCAGCAAAGCTGAACCTAATAAGGAATAAGACAACTTTAACAGCATTAGAGGGGAGATTATTATGTCTCTCTTTAAGAATGAGTATAAGAAGGTCAGTAAACTGGCTAGGGCAACACAGAAATATTTTTGCAATCCCAAAGCATTTTGAAGGAAATGTTGAATGTAACCAAAGAGCTAACGGTGGTTCCGGACCAACAAGAAAGAGAACACTCAGAGGCCAGATACCAACATCTTACCAGATGAACTGAGCAACAATGTAAGACAATAAAATCTCAGTTGTTGGCAACTCAGATAATAACAAGTTTAGTGCACCATATGATAAGCCCGCAGTGCCTCCTGAGACATTTACCCAGTTTGTTAAACTAAGCAGAGAAGCCTGCCTGTCTCTGACAAAGGATAACAGAACATCTGAATCAAGCAATTTCTAGCCTAAATACATGAGGAATTGTTGTTAAATGACCACTTTGATGTACAGGAAATGATAAACTCATACTTACTTTCAGGGCATGTCCCAAAGGATTTTTTTAAAACAATATACTTTCCACCAATAAAAAAATAGAACTCAATCCAGATTGCTTACAAAATCATGGACCAGTATCTGAACTTTCATATGGTGCAACACCTTTAGAGTGAGCGGACACTGACCAGCTCTCATTATCCATAGATGGACAAAATCCGCTCCACCCTAGGTAAGCCGGGTTCAGAGCAGGATGCAGTACAGAAAGGGTGGTCACTGCAGCGCTTAATGACTTATGCTGCTATGCTGACTAATACATGGCTGCAGCTCGGACACGTCTGGACCTACCAGCAGCTATTGATGCTGCTGACCGTGATGCAGCTGCAGCGCTGATACTACTGGACCTATCAGCAGCATTTGATACCATTAATCACCTGGAATTATTAGATCGCCTGGAGAGCTTTGGTATCAATGACTCGGTATTAAAATGGCTTCAGAGCTTCTTGGCTGACCGGGCTGCTCAAGTTGAACTGGCACCTTACCGGTGAGACACAAAGCTTGTGAAGTTAGAGGTAACAAAAATAACGGCGCTCTCAGTTTTGCTGTTCAATTTACATATGTAGCCTCTGGTCCATTGGTACCCAATTTTGTGGCCTGATTGCACTCATGTGTGCTGATGATACCTTGATTTTGTTTGTGGTTGATGGTGAGCCTACTATAAGAGCAGCTAAGTTACAAAACTGCTTGGTAGGAGCTTGGTACAAGTTCATCATTGGATGTTTCAAGAATTTTTTTAATGGGATGCGGTAAAAAATTTAATTCTTGCACCTTATCGTCAAACAACAGTGTGGGAAAATGCTTTTTGGCGTCTGTCTCTTGGCGTAAAAAAGGATCTCAGTGCATAGTGTAAAGAACCTAGGGACCAATTTGACTCTGGTTTGACAATGTCAGAACAGATATGTTCAAGGATTAAGACCAATATATCCATCTATAGTTTTGAAGTGCAATATTCATTTTTACATGATCCAGTAAAGAATACATATCAATAACACCTTTGCAGCAGCTATGTTGGAATATTGTATAATTTTTCTGGGGCGACCAGCTAAATTCACTAAAAAATTGCAACTAGTCCAGAATGCAGCAGCTAGACTGGTCCTAAATATTAGGTGAGATGAATACATCTCCACAAGTTCGCGGAGTGAGTCAGATTTAAGTCGCTCTGCTTGGTACATAATCATAATCCAAAGTTTACCAAACTCTAAGGACAAATTCATAAGAACTCATGCCACAATGAAATAAATTAATATACTCCAGGATTTGACTCAATCAAAGACACTTTTATCAATTAATAATCTTAACCACTCTGTGCATCCAGGGCCGGCGCTAGTCTTGGGCAGCTGCCTAGGGCCACCCACTCAGCCTACCAGCATGGGGCCCCGCAACCAGTCCTCATGTACCCCTGCCAATCCAATTAAATAAAATATGTCTCTTTACAATAGGGCCTCTAGGAAGAGCCCCTCACACCGGGCCTCTCAGGGATGGTGTGGAAAGGCCTAGGGTATAGGGACACTTCCTCTTGTCCCAGTTGCAAGGAATCACACTTTGCAGGTTTGTCCTGCAATTCGGTCTCCTGTCTGGATGCCCATTCATAGACACTGCAGGGCGCCCATTGTCAGCACTTTAGCGTTCCCCAAGTTTTAACTCTCAGCCCCCAAGAAATTGCCACACTTCCAGCCTGATATGAGCTGTAAAAGAGGTGCTGGTAGGTGGCTGAGAGGAGCAGCTGCGGCCCACGAAGAGTCTCTACAAAGACGCTTACGGGGCCCACAAGGTGTCACATGTGAATTAGAGGGGCCTCGCACATTCCCTTTCGCCCGGGCCCCGAAATTCCTAGAAACGGCCCTATGTGCATCTATTACCCTGCCATAATTGGAAATGCTAAGAAATAAAATAGGAAATAATATAACACTTGCATATTTCAGGGCTCTGCACACCCGGTCCTGGACACAGAGTGGAACTGGGCAGAGATAACTTTCTGAGAATACAAAGCTCCAGACTGTGATTTGGGGCACATACTCTGTCCCTGTACCTCATTGGCTTGCTACTGGAGGTGGGCGTGGTGTACACTAATGTCTACGCCTTCTTCCACCATGCAGCTGAGCAGCTTCCGCTCCACCACAATTTGGACATGCCTGTCTCACATTGGAGCAGAAGCATGCCCAGTGCTCTGTCCACGACAAAAATATTACGTGTACTTGGTCAATGGGGGCCCTGAACTTTTATGGCTGGCCTCGCATAATGCATTATTTCCAGGCTAAGAGACCAGGTCCCGGATATGGGCCCTAACCTGTGAGGCTACTTGCTCTATCAGGACAGAGATGCTTCACACTCACTCTCCTTAGCTCCCTCATCAACCCATCCCCCCCATCCACCCTACCTTCTGACCCGCCTCATCGTCTCTCAATTCGCCAGCACCATTTTTGACCAGCCAGACATTGTTATGAGTGTCTATGCTTATCATATGGAGGAAACGCCAATGGCCTTGTATGGGAGCGGCTGCTCTGGGTGAAAGGCGCCCCTACCTCTTACTGCAGTTATGGACCGCACAGGGATCGGTGCGGGGGATGGGCCTGTCTCAGACTTTATTGCTACTACCTTGACATATCACCATTTGGCATCTGAAAAAGAAATAAAGAAATATTTTTTCAAATGGAATGTTTAGAACTTGACTTATTTGTTCGAAACAAAAGGTGAATTCTTAATATTTTGTGACAAGAATAGTTGTTCTTAATTTTGAGTAAACTTAATGATAGTTTTACGTATATATATATATTTTTTTTTTTCAGGGGTGAAGGGGGGTTTGCATTAAACAATTTTTCATAACGGATTCCAGTGTGCTAGCCATTTTTTCAACTGGATAGTTGGAGGTGTTGCAATATATATATATATATATTCCCAGACTATGACCTCCTTCCAAGTCAAAAAACAAAAAATATATATACACTTACTGAAAAAATCAAAGGTTAAAGTAATGTTATAGTAAGGTGAAATTTTCAGTAACAACATAATTTTTTTAATTAAAACACAGCAATTCAGCAGTTATAGTTATCTCAAGTAACTAGAACTTGTGCCCTAAGGTAGCTATAACTTGCTTCCCAGCCATGCACAGTTTTCTCATTAAAATGTAATAGCACATGTTGCAGTGATATTATCAATGTCATAGACTATGTCATTAGCAATGTTCCGTCTAATTTGTTTCCTCCGTGTGCGGCAATGAAGGGCTTCTGTGCATGTAGTCAAGGCTGTGTGTGCGGAAGACTAGTGAAAATTCACTATGCAAGTAAGTATGATGTGTACTCTTCTAATATTAGTTGTGTTCACTCCAATTAATTTATTTGAAAATGAATGCAAAATCATTGATTTTAATTCAGTTTATCAACATGGGAAAGTTTGTTTTAAGGTAATTGATATAATGTTATTGCAAAGCAAACCAGAATGGTCACATCAACACCTTGTACTTTGTGTTCACTTATGGAAAATCGAAAACATACTCTCTCAGGCTGCCACAAACCAACAGATTTTTTTGGGCTTCAACTAGTTTTTTTTCCTTCAGCAAAAAAATCTCATAATAAACTAAAATAATACACATCTGAATCCCTGATTTAATTGGGCATAAAGGAGCACTCTCTATGTGTCCTAGATATGGTTCTTTCTAGTAACCTCGGTAACATTCTGTAATCAATTATACGAGTGTCCCTCCCTGTGCTTGCCCTCTATTCCTTCAGGGATACCTGCAGTTTGGGTAAAGATTCTCTTGGTCCTCTCACATACGATCTTGTACACTACATCTTTTGTCATTTTTATGCCTGCTAGTTTGAACCACAATTTCAAGGGCATTTAGCCCATCCTCAGCAGCGCACCATGATTCAATAAGTAGATTTCTTCACCAAGGGGTTCAACTTTCTGGTTCAATTGCTTACTGTGAAAGTGTTTTCGATAGTGATGCCTTAGGGCTGGGAGATGAGTATAAGAGTGACCTAGGGGATTTTAGTGTCTTTTAAAGCTCAGTCTGACAGAGGCAATGTTTCCACTAATTTTATTTCTCCATATGCATTTATTGATTATTTGTGTATGCCCTTTCTAAAGCCATGTGCAAAACTGAGTCACGTCTTATGTCACTGTGTCAATGACCCATCCCTCACTGAAAAGGCTATGTATTGGGTGGGGGAAATGTAAAAGGTAATGTTGTAAATGATGATAATGATCCAAGTAGATGAATATAAGATGTTTATTAAGTACTACAGAGAATAACTGGTGTCCTCATCAGAAAGCAGGGAGCTAACTGACTTTACAGAATACAGAGAGCAGTGACATCAGAAACATAGAATGTGGGCCTTAAAGCAATATAACAAAATATAAGTGATGAGAATACAACATATCCTCTTCCCTTCGCATAGATAACGTAACTAAAAATAACAGATATAGAATTAAAAAACATAACTCATGCCCCTCATTATAAAACTCACATCAGTGTGAAACAAAATTGTGTAAGTAGCTAGGAGGCCTCCTTTCTCTCTGACCTCTACCAGTATTAGCAGAACCCCTATGGACTGATTCTGATACCTGGTTAGACTGAGGTAGCTCGACCACCTCAGTCAATATGCTTCTACTTTGTACAAAATAAAATTATACAGTTTAAGGCATTCCCATTTAAATTCTGAATCAAAGCACACAACTTTGCAGACAAATAGTTTTACGCTGTAAAAAAGCAGATTTTCAAAAGGCATGCCTTTCTCATTCTCAACAATTATTGAGGTCTCAATCCTCACAATATAATTTTTTTTCCATAGCTCATGCTCTGTTAACAACACCTAGCACCTTCCACTATGGTATGCAGTGCACCGTAAAAGCACAATAAATGAAGAACCTAAAAACTTAGTAGGAAAGTATATTTTCTAGAGTGCACAGTATGAACTGAATAGCTTCTTGGCACTTCAGTAACACGTCCTCCTTGGAAGTGTTAGAGACGCATTTGATTTAAGAAGATTAGCAGAGCAAATTCAATGCTTTGGTCTTCTCTAACTCTAATGTTAATATTTATGTAGCAGCTTCTGGAAGAGGGATTTAGGAAAGAACCACAACTTGATGACTGGGCACAGAAATATCCCATGTCTCACAGAATTTCACCACTTTCTTGGTTAAATAATAATTTACATATGAGTGTAAATTGTGTTTCGAAATCTATTTTACGTGAATATAACTAAAAAGATCATAGAAAACATGAAAGTTTAAGTACTGGTAAACTTTATAGAAAGGGAGAACAGTAATCAGCACCGGCTCCTTTAGAACTGTTTAGAATTGTTTGTTCAGTTTATCATATGGGCTACTGGAATGCAACCTGCACGGGTGACAAGCCATACCACAGTGGCATATTTGAAGTTTAAGGAGTGCTGCAGTTGCTATTTGCACTTTTGTTTTGAGCTGCCAAGTAGGATTTTTGTCTCTAAATAGACCCATGTAAGGACCCTCCTTTATGTTCCAAGACTAAGACTGTTAACCCGTATTTTATTCCTGTCTGGGTGTTTTTCCACCATGGACTTAAGTTATGCAGGTGAGCTCTTTGTGCAAATAATGATGTGGCCTATGTGGTTAATGGTTGTAGAAGACTTCTGAAAGATTCATTTAGCGGCAGCTTCATCTCACACTCTGTGAGGGGTCGGGCAGGAAATTACCCCACACTTAGGATAAAGTGGGCGAGATCGGAGGGACACAAGGTGCCCATACTTTAATTTTAAAAAAACTGTTCTCTTACTTTTTGTGAAAAGACAACCCTCCGGGACAGGTAATTCCGAGAGTTAAAATGCTTCTGCTGAAGTGAAGGGAAGGGAGTCTCCTGTGCTGTGCAAACGAGGGAGGGGCAGACAGCTCAACAAGTGCACTCAAGTACCCCACCCAATACTCCCCATCACAAAATTAACTGACTCGTGTTTGGTTTATCAGTTGGCCGTAGCTCTTTTTGACTTTTCACGCAACAAAGTAAACAAACAGTTTGTCATCATTTCACATTTTTAAAGTACTCCAATGATCATGCAATAATACAGCATGACAGGGAGGACAAGTCAGTCCCTCTTTGGGCAGCATGTAGATAAGTCAGAAGATAAGGCAGTCATATTGATATAAATATTCACATACAAAATTATGTAGATCTAGTGTACATTTTCAGTAGAATTAATTTGTTGTGTAGACATAGCAACACATTCCATACAGTGTTGCCCATCAGCATAGGGAGGGAAAACACAAGTGGTCAAACCGAACACTTCCCTTCCAGCCAAAAGATTAAGGGGATTATTTATGAGCCCTTGCGTCACTTTTTCGCCGCCGGTGCATCACTTTTTGTGACACACCAGCGGCGTAAAAAATGTGCATTTGAAGAACCGGGTTTTCTTAGAACCCAGCGGTGCCAGGGACACACCCGAAGTCTTCGGATTCCACCTGTCTTGGCATACAGAGACACGGAATACTTCTGGTTGACGACAGAGATCAAATTTATTAGCTGCAGATAGTAACACTAAACCAAGCAATACAACACGGTGTACGACTCAGGAGACTGCTCAATTTTCGTAGAGCAAGATATCACTTTTTATGCAAAATTTCAGTTAATTACAAATGCACACCCTCTGCGGCAAATTCTGACCAATGAAAAACATTTCACATACATTATTACATTCCAAAAAGCTCACTTTACATCGTACCAACCCACAAGTTAATTATTAGGAATGTTCCAAATTCAATTTCCACAAGTCGGACAAACCCATAATTGAAAGCACTACCCATGTAATGAAAAGACATAAAGGAAAGAGCAATTCAGATATTGAGTAGGATAAGATATGTGCAAGAACACTAAAAGTTAACGATATCCTGAACATTGATTGGAACTTCGGACAACGATCAGTTAAAGAAATTGGCTTTGTGGAGGCGTCAGTTTCAGGTGACGAGGTCAGCATCTTACAGTTCACTCGCAAGTCAAAAAGGGCAAGTTAATATGTACATGTACAACGAAGCCCATGCAACTTTGTTCGTTCGTTTACTTCCACGGCCTACGTGAGGGCAACATAAAATGGCGACTCGGACGACGCAAACAAAATGGAGTCCGGTCCCGAAAACCACGGAACCTCACCTTGTTGCACCATATTTACAAAGTGACGCATTTAGGAAGATGTGTCACTTTGTAAACCCCTGCGCCAAGAATAATGTATGCAGGGGGCGGCGTTCCGATGCAAGTAAGGATCATAGAAGTGACGCACTGAAATCTATAAGATTTCACTGTGTCACTTCTAGGATGCAAATGCGTCAATATCTTATGTCTGCCTCATGGTAGGCGAAAGAGTGACGCAGGCACATTTCACATGGGACTTGCCCATGTATAATGACTCATTGCTAGAGTTGCGTCACTTTTGTGACACACTCCAGCAATGCATAATTTTTGCGCCTACAGATATGTCAGAAATACTGATGTTTCCGTAACTCCTTGCGACATGATGCTGTGAATATGACGCATTATTAGTGTCGCAAGGAGGGCACAATGAAAAGTGACGCATCGCTGTTTTCTCGCAGCGATGTCTCACTTTTCATAAATGAGGTTCAAAATCTAAATGTGAGCAACCCCAGGGTGGGGCTAGAATGCCAGGATGCCTACAGGTCCACCCAACCTTCCAGTCAGCCCCAAACCCACATCAACACAAATAAGGACCCAGCTTTTGAAGCGTGTATGGTGTCATATATTTATCCATCCTAGATATTACTCGGATTTTCTGCCTTTTCCCGCCTTATTTCACCCGAAACTTAAAGGAACCACTTGAGGACCCTGAATCTGGGGCCTTGGGCGGTGGGGAAATTGTTGATCTCAGGGAAGGCGATTCATCGAAGGCAGGAGCAATAGGGCGAGCACCGGGCACAGCTGAGGTATATGAAAAGCAGGCCCCTTTTTCCATCCCTCCCTTGAGGAATCCCCTTGAACCTGTGTCCACTTCATGGAGCCCGAGGACACTGCCCACTTGCCTGGAGGGAACTGGACAAAGGAAAGGTGGGATGTATCCTTCTCAGAATAGTAGGGCATCAGTGTGGCAGACCAGGAGCAATATGTTTGAAGAAAGCAGGCGAAGTCGCGGGGCTCCTCGGCGCCTACTATTGTCTCCCCACAATATCTTGCTCGGTCGATGTGCAGTCTTCTTGCCAGGGTGCCTGCTGCATAAAAGAAATGTAAATGTGCACAATTGGTTATTCTGCAATTATAAAGGGCGCTTGAACCCAGTATTGGCTTTAATTAATGGGATCACTTGAAGCTTGCTGATGACACACATTTATTCTTTTTGACAGGTATAGTAAGTGAGTTTCCAGCTGAGCTTTGAACTGTGTTCAAAGGACAGTCATAAAAATGTGCTTCCTGAATGACACATGCATCCTTTTTGAGAGGTCTTGCAGGGTGTTACCAGCTGAGCTGTGAAGTTTGTGCTTTTAAAGGGCAGTTATAAGTAACATTGTACTACATACAATATAGATATAACTAAAATCAATATTCTGGGAGCACTTTTTTTTAAATCTTAAACCTTTTTGAACATTTTGTAGCAGGCTATCTGATAGTGTGTGTAATGCAAGTTTAATTACCTACATATTCATAGTGCTTTCTGTCACACACTGGGACTTTGTAGCACTACACATACACAAGTCACTATTTTTCACTGCACCAACCAGGATTCAGTTCTGTTGCTCTCTGGTTAAAGACACAGACACAGACTCTGCAGTGCATTAACTAATAGAGTTTTCATAAAGTACGCTAGTGCATTTATTTATTTATTTATTTTTAAAGTGCTACGCCTTTGACACCGCTCGCTCACTCACTCCACCGCCATTAAACACAGCGTTACAGTCCGCATACTTTTATTAAGGTACTTCGAAAACTGCCCTTTCAAGAAAATTTCTGATAGCCTCGTCATTGGTTCCCCCTGCTGTCAGTCATAAACGTTCTAACTTTCTTAATCAGCCTGCTTGTGAGCAACCTGATTGAGGACTGCCAAAACCATAAGCCTTGTTGCTTAATGTGGGGTCCCCCTTTTCCATTTGATCGCATTGATCCTCCGCTCAGGCGTCTGTGGTTCTAGGCGTAGAAACGTGTTAATAACAAACGGAGCAATCATCAATTCCCTCATTTGGATTTCTTGACACATCCATATTAGGCGGACCGTCCAAAGTATATTGACGTAACCCTCTTGTGTTACCTTTGGTTCTTTGGTCCAGACCCCGGTACCCGCCCCTCCCATCCCTGTCCTGAAGAAGACCCGCAGCAGAGGCCTTGAAACCGCCCCTTTCTTGCGCCAGGGTCGAAACGTCGACGGCTACCCACCCAATCTAAGGCCTACACACTAATTTTTTTCCCCAATCCCCCCCACACACTGTGTTAGTTATAATTGATGTATATATAAATGTATGGGTAGGCCTTTGTTTGTTCAACTGAAAAATTGTGGTTTTTAGTTGTACTGAATCATTTTAACTTTAATTTCCTTTCAATTCACTTGAGCACCCCTTTAATTTCTTCCTTCTGTCCACTGCATCTCGCAGTCTCTCTTGATCACTTATTTTAGGATTATGTAAATAAACTTGTGATATAAAAATGAGACCAAGTTCGTCTGGCTTTTGATCTATATGTGTTGGGTTTGTTGCAATTAATATTGCCGTTTGCAAATTATACATCTCCTCAGGTACAGATTTTATCTGTTTATGTTAACAATAAGACTTACATTAATTGCGTCTTGAGTTATATCAAGGACCACTCTGTTTTCATATATGCTTGTGAGTTGTGATCACATCATACAATAATGGCCAATCATGTCTTCTGGCTCAGCAGTCATTCCACCCAATCCTCGAGCATCCCCTCCAGCCCGATGAACATCTGTTATCCACCCTCCCAGACTTTCGATGAATCCACCCTTGGTGAAAAGGAAAGGCTCTGATGACTTCTAGCTAAGTTTGTGGTACGTCATACACACAAAAAATCAATTGGGGAAGTGTAGAGGAAATGATAGAATCACCCTCCTGAACTAGACTTGTAAACAATGGGATTCTATCAATGTGAGTGGTGACTAATTTTATATGATAATGTGTATTCTCTAAACTGGTGAAAACACTACAATGTGAAAATTAGGCCTCTCTGCGGGTGGCAGAGTGAGGGCACTGTGTGTTTTTAAAATACCTCTCACACACTATGAATCCCATAGTGTCATTCTCCCATCATTGGGGTCTTCCCGTCCCTCTACGGGGCGGGGCGTGCTTCAACCTACGAGTGACGCAGGAGCACTTATATTTTTGACAATAGGCTATGTGATGTGATGAGGATAGTGGTATGTGTTAGGGAGTGTAGGGACCTATTTAAGTGAATGGTGGTGTAAAAAAAGTTACAAATTCCCTGGCTAGTCGAAAAAATTAATTTTAATGGCTTCGCAGGCTGGGAACATTAAAAAGGGGGTTAGTAAGTAGAATTACAAGTGTGGTCTACTTTGTCGACATGACATGTTTCATAGGCAGACCCCTCCTGCCTACTCATCAGGACCTCTGTTGATCCCTACAAAAAAACTCAATTCTAAACTAAATGTTAAATGCCTATAGTCCTAAACCTTAACAGCAAAAATCAGCTGCTAGGTTTTGCCTCTGGGCTTGAGTTGGCCCTTAGTGAGGCATTATCATGAAAGAATTTTCAAGAAAAATGACCTAATATGGTCTATTTGAAGCCTGTTGATATGACCTCATGAGCCTGCGTCTTAGGGTAATTAGTTGACTGGTTAGTGACCGCATGCCTAATCTGGCTTTATTCCATACCCTTCAGCAGCTCCGTGGATGTAATTTTCACATTGTAGTGTTTTCACCAGTTTAGAGAATACACATTATCATATAAAATTAGTCACCACTCACATTGATAGAATCCCATTGTTTACACGTCATACACACATGCATGTCTGCAACGTCTAATTAACTCAATTAAAAAAATAAGCTTTATTCAGTTGGGACATACAACCATGAAAGCACAATATATATACACATAACAAGTTAATAACAGTTAATAAAAAGACGACATCCACATTACAAAAAGGCGTGCGAATACTGATTTCGTTAGACATTGTACATAGCATCAGTTCTCCTAAAATAAACAGTAAACACGTAGCAGCTTTACACAATTTTGTTACTTAAATCCAAAAGCACGAGGCTTCAGAAAGTGCAATATAAAGTGCGTACGTTACTGCATAGCTCCTAATGTAAACAATAGACTCATAGCAGCATTACATGGTTATGATGACAAAAGACCAGGTCACATAGGTTTCAGAAGTGCAAAATATAAAATGCAGAATGCTTAATCGAAAGATCCACCCCCAAACATTATGGGGATGATAATTTACGTTAGAACACCATACTCTTTCTAGCCTTAATTGAACTTAAAATAAATGTAGCAGTATAAAAACAAATCTCATGTTCTTTAAGTGCAAAAAGTAGGGTCAGAGCAGCATTAGTGGTTTTGGCTTCGTACTTTTTAAACAATGGTTTCAAGATAAACAATTCTAAAAGACAAGAACAAGTCACATAGGAGTACAAAATGCAAGGTGCTCTGTTTTGTAATCCCATCACAGGGCCATGCGGAAACAGGGTGCTATTTCATCTTAGGGAACGCAACCAAGTGATGCACAAGGCCTAACCTCATTCTAGTTAACACATAGCGATGGGAAGGTCCTGTGACAAGTGAAAGATACGCTTGAAAGCCCACGTGTCAATATGCAGATGGTAAAGCCGATACGTGGTTTGTTTCCTTGCTATTTCCATCCTGTGTTCGTTCGTATGGGACAGGAAAGTACTCTTTAACTCCTGTTTTGACAGAGCAGATGTTTCATTGTGATTTCCCAAAATAGTTTGATCAAATATGTACCCATAAGATTTAGCTAAATAAGTGAGTCCTGCCGTGTAAGTGCTTGTCAACGGTTTACTAATTCCCGAGGTGGGGGGGGGGCTTTGACTTCACGTCAAGCCCCCCACCCACCCTCCCTGTCATATGTCTCAGCCCGGGTTGATGCAACTTCCAGGACACACACTCACAGTCCTTGCTTGGGCTGCTGTGATCTCAACAGAGTGGTGTTTGGCATCTTATCTTGCCTCATCCGTGTTTTTTACAGGTCTTTAAAATACAAATTACATGCCTTTGTAATCTGGTTAAGGAGCATTATTTATTATTCCCCGGTTCCACTACCCCGACCCGAGTCCCCACTCTGCTTATTCCTTCATTTGTATTTTACTTTTACTGCCACAGTGGGAAAAATCATTTTGGGAAAATGCATATCCCAAGTAGGGTTGGGGCCTTTCCAAGACAAAATTCTGGCCATGTGTTGTTGTTTAAAGAGTCTGCAAACGCCTGGCCATACTAAACAGGACTGTAAACAAAATTGTATGCATGACTTTTTAGTCTTTGCTCCCCTTAATTATTACCATTAAGATCAATGAGATCGTCATTTATTGATGCCAAAGTCCATCAGTGCTTGCTTCCAAACCTCCTTAAATACTGTAGTCTCGAGAGCCTCTCACCAACTCGCGGTCAAGTCTTGGACTTTGGCATTACTACTTGACGATCTCTAAGGACTGAATACTACTAATACTTTTAAGTTTGAACAGCTGGTTGATTGATGATCCATGAATAAGACCTTATGCCTCCCTTAAGACTCCCCATGGGAGGCATACGTTTTTGGTGCTGCCTCAAAGTTCCGATTTCTCGTAAATCTGGGGCAGTGTCAAAAACCCGTGGATGTTGCTGGAAATGCCCCTAGCAACACCCATGGAATGCCCCTTTCACGCAGGTTTCTGCGTGAAATGGGCACATATAGATAAGGCCATGAAAAGCTATGCAGCGTGGCTTTATGTGGCCTGATAAATATGCCAGTGGCAAATTGCGCCACTGGAACGTCCAAAAAGTGACTTTCCGGCAGGTGCTATAGTGCCGGTAGGGCCTTATAAATGATGCCCTAAAGACTTTCAGTTAAAGTGAGTGTTATCATGCACTGCATTTACCACAATGTATCTAGGTTTTTTGTGTGCTGGTATGCCAGGCAGCATGCTCCCTTCTCTTTTTGTAATCCACCAATGGCAAACTGCAGGCCCAGACATGCTTCTATTAAGACACCATAATTGGCTGTGGGGACTTGAACTGTCTAACTAAGAAAACCACTAGCCCAGTCATACCCAGGGACACAGAACAGGCACCACCAGACTTGGCCCAGGCCCTGATATAATGCACGTAATCCTTAGCATGTGGGGTGGATTCATAGCAAAATACTGGAACTGATATTTCAAGTCATTTTAGTCAGAAGAGTTCTTGTACTCATTTTACAGGGAGTGTCAATGGCAAATATCTGACCCTTGTATACCAGAGGGGATTTTTAGAGATACCCATGACTAAGTATCCGTGGCAGATTTCTGGCACTGTCATAGTGCATGTACTCTTTAGCATGGGGGCTTACACATGAAAAAATGCCGACCTTGGTATAGTGGAAGTAATTTCTAAATTATGGCATTTGAAAAAAAATGGGATTTACTCCTAGGAAAGGCAAGTCTTCCCTGGTGCACCATGAAAGTACTGGAATATTTTATGAATGCCTTTAAGGGTCTGTGGCGTTTTAGCAAATTTTACCCCAGAGGTTTAAAATATTCTCAGGAGAGAAGACCACTGTCCCTGAAATTACCTACAAGAAGTCTGTTTACTTGTTTTGCTCACTGTCATTTTCGGGAAGTATCACACCCACCACTTACATAGATCTTTAGCCTGCACTAGAGTGTGCATTGTCTCTGCAGAAAGGACAGGAGCAGGGATTTCACATGAAATAACAGCATTGTCTCATCGTAAAATGAATATAATTGCTCACATTTAAAAAGTGGCTAAGCCTATTTCTCACTTAAACCATGTGTCAGTCTTCCTCCAAGTTATAGTCAAAAGTGAGTCATGAGGTCTGGCCATCCCAATAACTGAATCTGGCTCCCATAGCTGCGGGGTGCTGCACGTGTGAGGGCGGCTGCCATTGGGAGAGCAAATAGAGACAGTGCATTGATGCAGCAGGAAGGATCAGTATGAGGCATGTTGGGGCTGTAACAACAAGCATGTCTGTCCGAGTACTGGTATGGAAGGACAGAAGCAATTGTTTATTCTTTATAGCACAAACATAAATGAGAAAGAAAAAACTTGCACCAGTGCTTAATTTGAGCCAGTGCTTACTGGAACTTAATTGACAGCACTGACTCTTGAGACAGTCCACCATATGGTGGCGTTGTCTGAGATGTCCACAACAATCCTGTTATTACGTTCAATGGCATTGAAAATAATTAATACTAGACTCTCACACCATTCACATAGCTTTGTGGGGCCTGAAATAGACTGAATTGTCACACTTGTAGGAGTGCGATGGTTAGGTATTATGTTGGTGCAGTTATTGGCAGCTGGCAGGGGCAGTGTTTGGTGCAGGTCGCAGTGGCCTTCCAAGAAGGGCACTGGCACTTACTTCTTTACAAATTAAGCACTGACATGCACAAATGCCTTTGAAGCATTAATGTGGATGACACAGCCATTTTGAATGAGGGAATATCCTTATTGAAAACCTCTATTCGCCAATAGTATTAGCATATGAATGAAAACATGGTCCACACTGCAGTCAATGCATACAGTGAGCATGTCATGAAGTTTTTGGAATATTATTAGCCATTGCAATTACCGCATGGTATATGGGCTTTCCCATTGCAAAACTCCACATCATAAAAATGTTTTAGGTGATTGAACTCCCCTCGGGAGCCAACAGGAGTACGACAAAAACTGTTTCTCAATGGCAGCACACAACGTCTGCCCAATAAAATATTGTACTCACAGTAACCAACATGTGGGCAGAGACAAGGCCCCTCTCTTAGGTGTGCTTCTGAAAACTCTTTTTCTATTGATCACATATGGTCAGGCCTCTGCTGCGATGAGCAGCCTGACCTAAAAAGTAAAACTCTGAAGGTCAGAAGTTCTGAAACGCAGCTCTTAACTACGGTGCTTTAAAAAAAAAGCACATGACAACACTATACGAGTATCTTAACTTTTCCAGACTGATGCATGAAGTTATGTAAATGATTGCAGAGTATTAGTCGTTATCCAGGAGCAGTGCAGTGTTTTTATAACTCTCTGCTTTATTCAAAATCAAATTGTTTTCATGTATTGTCCATGATCTTGTACAGTTCCTATCTGCACCCATTGTGCATTTGACTCATTGAAATCTTAGTAAGTGAATGGTAGTGACTTCAAGGAGCTAGGTAGTGCACAGTTGTCCGGTCGTAATATGTATCCTCACTAGTAGAGAGCATATTCATGCAGCATTATATTTTTTCTAAATTCATTTTGGCTCTCTCATGGTTTGTTCACGTTGTACATGTTTAGTGGGCTTCATTAAATGTGTCATTGCATGGCACTACATTGATGCATATTTGTGTCTCTGAGTGAAATAATCATTGAACTAAATATATACTGTTTCCAATACCTGCCCCTGTCTGTACAGCAAACAGCTACAGGAATAGTAGTACCTGAAGTGGCATCACCTTAAGACACTGGTGCCTTTGCAACGCAGTCAAATGTCTCACCACTTGCCCTTACTGTGTACCTGGCACACCTGCATTCCTTCCAACCCTCCAAATAATTGTAGACCCCCCTGCTTCGCTGTCCATTGCTCAATAATTGCCCAATCACAATTTCAACAGTGCGGTGCAGTTTACTAGAAAACAAATCACGAAAACAACCAAAGTTACTCACCTTTTGCTCCTTGACCACACAGGACTTCATCAAAGCTGAAAACGCTTGTAGGCCACCATGACCACAGACATACTCATGTCCTGCTCATATATGCAAAAATATCCTTATTAATAGCTCTGCAGCTAATCCAGCCAGAAATATCAACTACTTCTATAAACGTCTATCACCAAAAGAACACCCCCAAACAAAAAGGCCTTCAAACAAAGGCTCCTACTAATTCCGGGTCAATAACCAGCTATTTCTAGGCAAAATATTGAAAGATTGGCTTCAAGACAAATATCTACATTCATCAAAGAAAGTATCCTTCTCTCAGATTACCAAAACAAATTCTGGTTTGGTTGTGGCACAAAAGCAGCACTGACTTTCACACGGGATGATTTTAACACTGCAGTGGATTCAAAAGGAGAACTAGAACACCTATCCTTGACCTATTGCTTGTCTTTGATTCTTTTTATCGCTACCTCTACAGGGAATTGGACCAATCTTCCTCAACAAATAACTTTGGATCTGTATTCTATTTAGACCTGTCCCATTGAGGCTGGCACCTCTACCCATAACACTCCCTACATGGCAACTTTGTTTGCCAGCTTTTTAAAAACAGTCTGGTGTGTTCCTGCATGGATGTGGGCTCAATATGCTACATATAGGGGAACTGCTCAATGCGGCACAATAACAATAACTATTGGATTTTTATTTAGCATAGCACAGGTGAATGGCAGTGCATTGATAGGCAGGAATATTTACCAACTCATTGCACACAATTAACTCAAAAAGAAGAAATTATATTTTGGGAATTGAATCTGTGACTAGCCAGTCACATATCCCAACGCAACATGTGGTAACCCTTTGAAAAGTACTTAGGGGCCGATTAGGATGGCGGACGGACTTGCGTCCGTCCGCCACCCCTGAGTAGGAGGGACCGTCCGCATGGGCAGCGGCGGTCCCTCCATGGCAATTAGGATGTGACCGCCACCCTGGCGGTCACATCCTGTATGTTTTACATTGCGGCGGGTGCTGCTTGAAGCAGCATCCGCCGCAATGTAAAAAACGAAAGCAGTGCATTTGCATGCACAAAGCGGCAGGCACCGCATGGTGCCTGCCGCTTCGTGCACGCAAAGGCAGGGGGTACCATAGGTACCCCCCATGTGCACCCCCCACGCAACCTTCACCCAGGGGGCCCGCAACGGGCCCCCAAAGTGAATGTCCGTATGCTTTTCCACGGCGGAAAAGCCGCTGCGGAAAAGCATTACTTTCCCTACATCCTAATATGGCTGGCGGTGTCTGATAGACACCGCCAGCCATGTTAGTGCTTTTCCGCCGTGGTCGCCTTCCGACCACGGCGGAAAAGCGGCGGACAGATTGTGAGACCCACCAGCCATCCTAATTTGGCGGTGGGTCTTTCAGGCCTCCTCGGAGGATTTCCCGCATACTCCGGGCCGGCGGTGGCTTCCGCCGGCCTGGAGTATGCGGAAAATCTGCCATCATAATGACCCCCTTAATTTGTAAAATAATAAATGCCAGGGCCCAAAGACTGCCTAGACATGATTCTACTATGTGCCACCTTCAACCACCAGTGGGTCTCCCTGTTCTTATATCTCACTCTTGCAGGTTATTTTTAATCTTTGCTTTCTTCCTTTGATACAATTTTGCCATCTTTCTCTTCCTCATCAGGTTTGTGCAATGTGTTTTAATTGCACAATTTGTCACTTCTTTTTCTTCATATAATGGCTATGAGGTTAACTTCGACCGCATTTCAGGAAATGCTTGTCCTGCCCCATTGCTGGGAGTGTTTGCCCCCCAGCCCTATGTTCGGGTCTGGTTGCACCCCTCGCCTTGAGCTAACACAGCCATGAACTTAAAACTAGCAGTGAGTTCATGCTCTCTTGGGGCTTCCTAGGCCCGCCTTATCTCTGGATCTACAATGTGTGCATGGAGGGTGGCACCCTCTCAAGTAACCTCTCACTCTGAAAAGTACCTGTGTTTACCCATACCTCAGCAGTGACCCATGAGTGGAAAGAGAGGGCGTATCTGCCGCACACGCACCTGCGAGTGGTGACAAATGCTCAAATGCAAAAAAATGCAATCATAATCCATCATCTGTTTTGGGTTAATATGCTTGGGTGTGGATGAAAACAGCCACAAATGTGGCGTGAAGCTGCCTCCGGAGCTTAAAGAGAAAAAGGACAAGCATTGGCTAAGCCAATATGTCTTGCCTAAGTTAGAGTGTTGTACACCAGCATAACTGCTGTTCAACATGGCTAAAATTTAGTGGCATGGTGTAGACTGGTGAAGAGGCGAGTGGCATATAGGAGAGGGGTGTAGAGTAGAGCAGCATAGAGGAGAGTGGAGAGGAGTGGAGTGGAGTGGCATCAAGTGGGGTGGAGTAGAGAAGAGTGGTGTAAAATAGAGGAGAATGGCTTAGAGTAAAGTGGCTTAGAGCAGAGAGGCATAGGATAGAGTTGCGTAGAGTACAGAGAAGTAGAGTGGTATAGAGTATAGTACATAAGGTGGAGTGGCATAAAGTAGAGAGGCAAAGAGTGGAGTGGCATAGAGTGAAACAGCATAGAGTAGCAAAGAGTGGAGTAGAGCATAGTGACAGAGTAGACTGGGATGGATGGAGTTACATAGAGTGGAATGACGGGAAGTGGTGAAGAGTGGAGTGGCATAGAGTGGAGCAGCATAAAGGGGCATGGAGTGGCATAGTGTAGAGTGGAGCGCTGTGTAGTGGCATAGATAGGTGTGGAATTGAGTGAAGTGGCCTTGAGTGGAGTAGGGTGCAGTGGCATGGAGTAGGGTGTATTGGCATAGAGAGGTGTGCAATGGCATTGAGTCGTGTGCCGTGGCATAGAGTGGAATGCTATGAAGTAGCATAGCATTTAGTGGCGTGGAGCAGCACACAGTAGAGTGGCATGCAGTGGAGTAGAGTGGAGTGGCAAAGGTGGCATAAAGTAGAGTGGAGTGGTGTACAATGGCATACAGTTCAGTGGCATTGTGGAGTGTCATTGCATGCTGTTAAGTGGAGTGGTATTGTGTGACGCACAGTGGAGTGGCATTTTGTGACATGGAGTGGCATTGTGTGGTGTGGAGTTGCATTGTGTGTAGCGGTGTTCCATTGTGTGTACAGAAAGTTACTGAAGTTGCCATTAAATTGCCCCATAGCCAGGTTGTTAGAAATGGGATTTCTGTCTGGCTAGGGTTTGCGCCTAAGCCAAGCGTAAACCACCAGTCTAGTCAGGGCAAGGGAGTTACATGCTGAAGATAACCCCTGATCACCCCCTTGGTAGCTTAGCACGAGCAGTCGGGCTTATCCCAGAGGCAATGTGTAAATCACACAGCAGCAACACACTAGGCACACTACAAAAGAGACTACACACAAGGTTATATAAAAATAGCCTTTGTATTATCCAAAACACATTAGAATCATAATCACACAATACACCCTGTGCCAACTGGCACTAGGCAATATTCACAGGGGACTATTTACACAGGACAGTGCCAATCGGGCCACTGTCAGAACCTTTAGAAAGCACAAGCATCCATTGTAAAACACAACCAGTAACTACTGGCACAATAATGACCTCAGCATTATCACCTGTAACCTAAACGCATTATGTCTGCATCAACACATGGTGCATAAATCACATTAGGCATTCACATTAGGCCTAAACTACGCTATGAAACCACATTAGGCATCAACAGCACAACCTTACACTGTATAGCATTAGGCATCACAGTAGCATAAAAAACACATTATGCATAACTACCATAAGCAATCACAGTAGGTATAAACACATTATGCATAGATACCATGGGCATAAATCACGTTAGGGCTTTGCACCCTATCACCACCATAAAGCTGGACCCGGGCCAACTGGTTTTCCTTTGGGCTCAAATGCCCTTTGTCCAAAATGTCAGGGCTTGTACTGGGGCCTTCCATTGGCCCTTTTGCTGCCTATGCAGCGAAGCAATGTGTGAAATGCACTGGGGCACGGGGGTGCCTCTCACCCGCCCTTCATCCATAAACAAACAGAAATGCCCCCTTTGTTGCAGCTGCCCTCTGTCAGGCGGGGCAGCTGTGGGAAATGTGGCTTTGGGAACACTGTGCCCCTGCAGCCCAACTGGGACTCCTAAACAATGGGGCCCTTCCGGTGCTCTCAATCGATACGCATCATGCAGCTACACAGTCTTGGCCCTGGCACTCCCCGTGCCTCTTAAGCCCCACTCACTGGGACTCCATGCAGGCCAAAACGAAGGGGGTGCCACCGTAGGCACCAACAATACTTCGGCTGCGGCCCCACTCACTGAGCCTGCTGCTCGGGAACTCCTCCGGTCTCTGTCTCTGTGGGATTCTGGCAGCAGCACTTTGGCAGGATATGACTCGTGGGGCTCCCACCGATACACTGGGGCCGCGGCTTCCTCCAGGTGGCGTCCCTGACTTCCGGCTGCTTCCTTCTGCCGGCCGGCCAGGGAAGATTCCGCCCACAACCAGGCGGCACTTGCCTGGCGTCCGGTTCGCTCTGCGGCGGCGGCGGCTGCAACTCTTCTCACCGAAGCACGGGGTAGGCTCCCGCCTTCGATTAAGCACAATTGCGGGGTGGGTACCCGCCAACGGGAGCACAAAACAGCGGGTGGGCTCCCACTTCCTTAATACTTATAAATGCGGGGTGCGCTCATGCTTTCCGCACAATGCCGGGTGGGCTCACGCCAGTAAACACACAAATGTGGGGTGGGCACCCACTCCCACCAGCATCCCTAAATGGCTGGGTGGGTTCCCGCTTGCAGTGATATCCATGGCATAAACGCGGGGTAGGCACCCGCTTCACTTGGATGCCGTGTGGGGAAATCCCCATGCAGGGATTCCCTCAGGATGCTCCTGCAGCTCTGCGCTGCACAGCATAAATGCTCCTCTTGTCCTAGAACAGTGCAGCAGGGGCCAAAATGCAGTGCTCATGAGGCCCTAGAACCCCAGAGTCCAGAGGGGCAAAGCTGGGCTGAGGCAGGCCAGCACACAGGGCCCTCCAGCAGGGAGGCAGTCCCTCGTGGCAGTTCCTCCTGGGGCCCAGCAGCAGCAAGACCCACAACAGCACAAGGAAGCACATAAGCACAATATTTCATGGGGTCACAGCCCCAATATTTATACACCCTTTTCCTTTGTCTGCCCTTGGCACAGGGCTTGGGGGAACCAGCCTGAGCTGGTTCTTGGAGGTTTTGGAGCACTCTGTTTGCAGGGCTCCTCTTCCCTATTGTCAGGTGGGGGCTCGTCATCAGGCACACCACAGGGGGGCGGAGCCAGCATTCACCCAGGCAGGCACGGACCTATTCAGGGTCAGGGGACTACTCCTCCCACTACTCCAAATGCAGATCCCCTATTCAGCCTAGCCCTGCCCTCCTTGGAGCCACTCACACCTCACCAGGCCCTGTCACTCCAAAGCCAGACATGCAATCTACATCAGGGAGACAGACACATTGCACACAGAAATGCCAACTTCTAAAAGTGGCATTCCTAAAATAGTGATAATAAATCTGTGCACACCATTGAGTAGCATTTATTATTACTGTTCCAACCATACCAGACTTGACTATGCTGCTCCTCTCATATCAGGAATAACCACTGAAACACTTATCAGGGAATCCTCATTGCATTCCTATGGGAGGGCAGCCTCACAACAGTGAGAAACCAAACTGGCTGTTTGTCACTACCAGGACATGGCACACACTTAAGGTACGTGTCTTACCTTTTACCTACAATGCACCCTGCCCGTAGGGCTAGCAAGGGCCTACCTTAAGGGTGACTGTCATGCAGTAAAAGGGGAGTCACAGACATGGCACACACTTTAGGTGCCACGTCACAGTGGCAGTAACACTGTGCCCACAGGCCCTGCAATGGGAGATGCCTGAGACAGGTTTGAAAGGCTACTTTGGTGGCTGGCGCAATCAGCGCTGCAAGCCCACCAGTAGCAATTATCTGAGATACTACTTTACAAGGGACTGACAGGTAAATTAAATATGCCAAGCAGGTATAGACCAATCTTTACCATATTTACCACAGAGAGCACATACACTTTACACTGGACAGCAGTACTAAAGTGCCCAGAGTCCTAGAACCACCAACACCATGTCAGAAAAAAAAGGCTAGAAGAAAAGCAAAAAGTTCAGGGATGACCCTGCAAAAAGGGCCAAGTCCAACACAGGTTCACTCGAATTATACGTCAAGGAAGGGCTAAATGATGAATCAGGGTAGAGTAAATTATGCAGCAAGAAACAACAACTTATGTGGCATAACGCAGCACATTTTGTGATAGTACATAGAAGATATAATTGATTGTTGTAGGCTCCATGAGTTAGGGTGTGTACCGGCGCATGATCTACCTCCCATAAAAAATGGACATGTAAAGCGTTGCAGTTACATGCATTAACACTTGAATATGGGATTTGGTCAGCAAATGTGCATACAAGGTCGGATAGGATGGGGGCGAATACATATAACAGGACAGTAAGTACAAGTCGCATTGACTATCTTTTATTGGATCTTAAATTGTGGCCTCGGGTGTTGGATATGGTGGTTGTAACGACCATCGATAGTGACCATAACCCTCTTGAGCTCACAATTTCTTCACTGTGGTCTTTGGCTCCGTCCGCTTCAAGTACTTCGCTCAAAACAAGGGAGATTTACTCAAATAACAACAGACAAATTAAATGGAAGCGCGTCGCAATTGACACAGTGAAAATTGAAAACATAAAGATTGAACTACTAGATAGTTGCAATTAGATGGGTAGATTACTTGAATTATATGATCGATGATTACAGGGGACAACTCAGCTTTTTTTAAACAATTGACATCTTATTTTATCATGCCCCATCGGCCCAAGGGCAAACCCAAACCGGCCAGAGCGGGCTCCTCTTGGTTCAATGTGTAGGTCCATAAGATCGAAATTATCTGTTGCTATTAGAGCAAATATTTTGCCTGAAATAAGAGAAGTAAGGAGAAATTAAAAGACAGCAATAATCAAGGCAAAACGATCTTGGGAGGAAGACCATTGGTTCCAGATTAGTAGTGCATGTATGAGGAAAGATTCACAACAATTTAGACTACTAGTGACAAGGGTGGAGGCGGGAAAATCAGATACACTCTCAAACAACATTTCTATATCCACCTGGTATGACCACTTTTCAGCGGTATACACTGGTTCTGGGGATGTGGAAAGTGAAGCTTTTTTTATCGATCATAGTTGCAATCGGTCCCCAAGACATCCCTGGTGATGTCTTTTTAAGTGATATCTCCAATTGGTCCAAATACTTCTGGGCTTTGGCAAATGGTATTGCTGCGGGGGCTCCCATTCCACCTTTGTGGAAGGGAGCCGAGGTGATCCCAGTTTTTAAGAAAGGGGATGCTCACTAGCAACCAATTATAGGCCCATCAATCTGATTGATGGTGCACAGAAAGTTTTCTCTCTGGCACTTTTAGCAAAAATCACTGCATGGATGGAGGAGGAAGATATTCTGTCCCCCTTCCAGGCAGGGTTTAGAAAGAAGATTAGCACGATTGACCAGGTGTTTTGTTTTAGCTTATTGGCCTGGAAAACTGTAAACATTGAAAAGGGGAGCTTGTATATCGCTTTCATTGATCTGAAGTCCGCCTTCGATGTCATCCCCAGGTGCAAGCTGTGGCATGTTTTGCAGGAGCTAGGTCTTCCCCCTGAGATCCTGGCGTTGGTTGTCCGTCTTCATGAGGACAACTACGCCAGGGTCCTCTGGGGTACCCAGGGGCAGTTGCCGGACCCGATCAGGGTGGAGAGAGGGGGTCAGACAGGGGTGTGTGCTGGCCCCCACTTTATTTTCATTATTCGTCAATGGTGATGTTCAATATTTAGCAGAGGTTCCAGCCGATGCCCCGGTATTGGGGGGAACAAAGGTGACAACTTTTTTGTTTGCGGACGACCCATTGTTAGTGTCTAAAACGCCCAGTGGTCTGCAACAACTCCTGAATAGTTTCAAGGCATTTTGAGGTCTCTAAGGAAATACCTGAAAGACCAAATGTTTGTTAATGAATCGACATAGAACATTCAGGGGCAAAATACTACTGGGAGGGATACTGCTTGAGAGAGTGGCTACCTTCGAATATTTGGGTAAATGGTATGGAAAGATCACATTACGAAACGGAACCTCCAACAGAGACAGACCACTGGGGAAGATAGATTTAAAAAATGCTTGGAACTAATTAACCAATGGATGCAGGGTAATTGCCTAAAATTGAATGGGGATAAAAGCGAAGTCATGCTGTTGGGGACAGACATGCAAATCTGGTCCCAGGACTGGTGGCTAATGCCCATCCCCAGTTAATAAGGTAAGAAACCTAGGAATACTCCTGGACATTAAACTGACATATGAGGCACAGACTAACAAATTAGCCTCTTCCATCTGGTACATTCTGAAAATGATCAGGAAACTTCTGCTGTTCATCCCCCAGGAGTCGTGCAAAACAGTGGTAACTACTCTGGCTTTGTCGCGGCTGGATTACCGAAACACTTTAATATGCTGGAATCCAGATCAAGCATCTGGCAACACTACAACATCTACAAAATGCAGCAGCTAGGCTGGTGTTAGACATTCCTAGGTATGAGCCAATAGCACATAGAGTGAGATCTCTCCACTGGCTCCCATTAGGAAAAAGAATAAAATTCAAATCCCTGTGCCTGGCCTACAAAGCCCTCCATGGGATGGGGTCCCAGTTTTTGAGAACTCACCTAAAATGGTATGAGCCATCTAGGACCTTGAGATGCAGTCATCAAAAACTGATTCAGGTGCCAAGATTTAACCAGGTCTGGTGGAGGGAGGAGCTTTCAGCTGCATGCAGCTAAGACGTGGAATATGCTCCCAACGGCAATCAAAAACAGCCCCTCGCTGCTCTCATTTAGAAAAGAGATAAAAACCTGGCTGTTCACCACCAGCTAGAAAATATATAACTTGAAACCTATCTGGTCTCCTGCGTCTACCCAGCGCCAAGAGGCCCATGGGCAATCACGCGCTTTAAAAAAACTACAAATCAAATCAAATCAATCAAATCAAATCATTAGGGAATATGGAACCTCCCAAGCTAAGCCAATAGCCGTCCCCGTGCAGATTTATGACCAGAAGGTAGTGAGTTCCGCCCTCTATGGGGCGAACTCTGAAGATTCGAAAACACTGATAACCTGCTTACCACAGAAAATAAATATTTAAGATCTTTATGTTCACACCCGCAGAGTACACCTCTTCATCTACTGAGGTTAGATATGGGTAGACGCTCAATTTTGGATAAAGCTGGTTGCGCCTACTATATTGGTTACACCTTAGGCTAACCCCTGAGCTCTCTCACTATTTGGCAGCTCTTGAAGAGGTTTCTAAGCTTGCTCGTTTTAAAAAGTTTAGGTAGCCAAATGAAGTCAGATCACTATTAATAGTGATAGATCTGGGAAGTTCTTGGGAAGCTAAAGATGTGAATGCATTGCCAAGTAAAGAAGTGGTTAAAACATAATACTGGAGTTGGGCTGCTCAATCATCAGACTTGCTTGTCCCGATGAGCTTGCATCGTGCGACTTCTAGAAGCACGCTCGTCTGATACTCTTTTCCTCTTAGTCGGAGGACTCATATGCACTTGGGAATGTTCCACTTCCACAGCTGAAGTTGATCTTGGAGACCTTTGCTGTGGTGCTAAGGCATGAGACTGATCCGAAGATTGACTAACTCTCTCCTGAGTAGTCTGCTCCGAAGGCGACCTCCCCAGGGATCTGGAAGGAGAGACTTGCCTCGAAGAGAGATGCTTTGATGCCGACCCATGCTGCTGTGACAACGACGGGGACCTTCTCGACGTCGAGCGCCGATGACCAGGCGACGACAGAGGCTGCTTCGATGTCGAACGTCGATGATGTGACGTCAACGGGGATCTTCTCGACCGTTGATGTTGTTACGGCGACGGAGACCTTCTCGACGACGATCGCCGGTGACTGGGCGACGATGGAGGATGGCTTGACGTCGAACGTCGCTGAGCAGACGCCGACGGAGGGTGCCTCGACGTCGAACGCCGATGACTGGGAGTCAACGGAGGGTGACTCGACGTCGAACGCCGATGACTGGGCGACGACGGAGGATGCCTCGACGTCGAACGTCTATATGGGTATGTGAGTGGGTGTGTGAGTGTTTTGGTTTAGTGTGTAAGTGGGTGTGTGGGTGAGTGTGTGTGTGTGGGTGAGTGGTTGTGTGGTATGTGATTGGCTGTGTGAGTAACTGTGGGTCTGTGAGTGATTGTGTGAGTGGTTGCATAGGTGGGTGTGTGAGTGTGTGTGTTGTTGTGTGGGTGTGTAAGTGGGCACCAAAGGTAAACTAGCTGGGCAGGCAAACTAAAATGGAGACTATAGCTAAAATTGAACCTGTCCTGTATGTGTTTAAGAACCTACAACTAGAGAGAAGCTTAGAAGCAAGGGTAGAAAATAGATACAATAATATAATGATGGAAGGAAGCAGTCATAGGATTTATGACATTCCCTGAATCATTTCTGAGCTAATAATCACTAAATTATCACTGCATTTGTTTTTGATTGATCTTGCTTTTCAGACATATTTATTATTCATTTACAGAATAAAAGTCCATGCCAGCAACGTGCATTTGATTAAATATCAATTCATCACTTGTTACATATTCAATAACACATGTCTTCAAACTGAAATGAAAAAGGGGTCTCTGAGCTGAACACATGATCCTTACTACATCCAACATTTGATATGAGAGATACATTAAAAATATATTCATTATAATGTGCAACATTGTGTGCGTGGAATATAAACAAGGGTTTTATGTGCAGTGAAAAATAAAAGGGAACTAGACATTTTTTTCATTTTCTGTTTATTGTGGCTGGATGCAAAAAGAGAAAGAAAAATATAAAGAAGGCAAAAAGTGTAACCAGTTCCATTAACAACTCTTTCCATTAAAAAAAATCACCGTTACTTTCGTGCATAAGGATGTAATCCGGTCAGCTTTGTTTCTTTCCTGTGATGGGATGGATGTGAGCTCTCCACAGAAATTGAAGTTTGACCATTGTTTAGTCTTTGGTGATGGTTTGTAAAACACAGTGGAGCAAATAAAACAACAGGTTCCAATGCTGGTGTGAAAAGGAAGAGGTTGTGGTGTAACGGCCAGAGCTACCGACTTTGGAGCTGGCGACCCAGGTTTGAGTCTTGGCGTTGACTCAACATCCTGTGATTCTGGGTAAATCACTTAATCTCCTGGTGCCTACTAAAAATGAATGTGTCCTTGTGTAACGTAACTGGTGCTCATGTAAAGTGCTCCAATACATTCAGGTCAAGTTCACACTGTATAAAAGTGAAAAGAAAAATATGGGAAATCTTTTAGTGGCAGCACCATATTGCAGCCAGCAAGCCAAACCCCGTCGCAGAGTTTTTCATTTGTTGAAATATAGACATCTCTGGAGAGAACCTCATGAAATGCCGCCAAACCTCATGGTTTGACACAGTAGTGAGATACACTATTTGTGTGCAGGAGTGCACCAAGCGTGTTTAAGGCCGCTCTCGTGATTGAATGGGCAGAGGAGTCCTCTGCCCAACAAGGTCTGAAAGCCGTCCTTGACCACACAACCTTTGCTGTACCTTGCAGTCTAAGGGCGCCAACAGAAAAAATCATTATCCGTTTTTTAATTGCATTTAAATAGCGCTCACTACCCCTAACGAGCCGTCAAATCGCTTTTTTGGAGAGTTGTATGCTACTACGGTACCCATAAAGGATTAGTGTTGAATTAGTATAGTGAAATATGAAAGTAATTTGAGTGGTGGATATGTTAGTCACTTATTTGGATTCAGAAGGATAGCAGAAGGATAGAAAAGGAAAAAGGATTTGCATGTATATAACGCTTATTACCCCTGATGGGGGTTTTGAAGTGCTGTTTTGGCGAGCAGCATGCTACTCCAGAACCGATAAAGGATTAGTGTTGAATTAGTATAGTGAAATATGAAAGTAATTTGAGTGGTGGATATCATATGTGAGTGCCAGAATCCAACAAGTATTGGCATAGCCAATATATCTAGCCTTTGGGACCTTATAGGTGTTTAGTTATCCAGCACAATATCCTTGGTGCAACAACATCAAGTGTTGCATGGCTAAACATGTATCTGGTCCCAAAGGCGAGACCTAATGGCTATGCCAATGCTTTTTTTGAGTGAGTGGCTTGTGCAGGTATGCCACCGTGAGGTAGAGATGCTGCGAATGCTTTTACAGGAGCCCCTGTGACATTGCGCCTCTTCAAAATGTATGTTGGGTCTGGTGTAATACTTCTAGCCCCTATTCCTGTCTTCTCGCACCCAATGCATCCTTAAATGTCCCATGAACAGCCGGGGTTGACACTGCTATTACCCCTGCCCTCCAGTGACACTTCACCTGTAACGGGTGGTAGTGGTGGTGGGTGTGGTGGTGGATGTGGTGGTGGTCGTGGACGTGGTGGTGGGTGTGGTGGTGGTGGATATGGTGGTGGACGTGGTGGGGGTGGATGTGGTGGTGGTGGACGTGGTGATGGTGGATATAATGTGATGGACGTGGTGGTGGTGGATGTGGTGAAGAGGGATGTGGTGGTGGTGGACGTGGACGTGGTGGTGGCGGTGGAGGACGTGTTGGTGGTGGACGTGGTGATGGTGGATGTGGTGGTGGACGTGGTGGTGGTCGATATTTTGGTGGTGGATGTGGTGAAGGTGTTGGTTGACGTGGTGGTGGTGGTGGTGGTGGTGGACGTGGTGGTGGTGGTCATGGTGGTGGTAGACGTGGTGGTGGTGGATGTGGTGGTGGATGGGGTGGTGGTGGACATGGTGGTGGTAGATGTGGTGGTGGTGTAGGACGTAGTGGTGGTGGACGTGGTGGTGGTGGACATGGTGGTGGTGGTGAATGTGGTGGTGGACGTGGTGGTGGACATGGTGGTGGTGGTGGTGGATGTGGTGGTGGTGGATGGGGTTGTGGTGGTGGACATAGTGGTGGTAGTGGACATGGTGGTGGTAGTGGACATGGTGGTGGTGGTGGACGTGTGGTGGACATGGTGGTGGTGGACGTGGTGGTGGTGCTGGTGGTGGATGTGGGGGTGGACATGGTGGTGGCGGTGATGAATGTGGTGGTGGTGGATGTGGTGGTGGTGGATGTGGTGGTGGTGGTGGTGGATGTGGTGGTGGTGATGGACGTGGTGGTGGTGGACGTGGTGGTGGTTGACGTGGTGGTGGTGGATGTGATGGTGGTGGTGGGCGTGGTGCTGGTGGACGTGGTGGTGGACGTGGTGGTGGATGTGGTGGTGGATGTGGTGGTGGACATGGTGGTGGTGGTTTGGTTGACGTGGTAGTGGTGGACGTGGTAGTGCACGTGGTGGTGGTGGATGTGGTGGTGGTGGACATGGTGGTGGTGGATATGGTGGTGGTGGGCGTGGTGGTGGTGGTGGACGTGGTAATGGTGGACCTGGTGGTGGACGTGGTGATAGGCATGGTGGTGGTGGTGGCCCTGGTGGGGGTGGATATGGATGTGGTGGTGGACATGGTGGTGGACGTGGTGGTGGTGGTGGACGTGCTGGTGGTGGTGGTCGTGATGGTGGACATGGTGTTGTTGGTGATGGATGTGATGGTGGTGGACATGGTTGTGGATGTGGTGGTGATGGTAGACGGGGTGGTGGTGGACGTGGTGGTGGTGGACCTGTTGGTGGATGAGGTTGTGGTGGTGGACATGGGGTGGTGGATGTGGTGGTGGTGGTGGTGGTGGTGGATGTGGTGGTGGACGTGGTGGTGGACATGGTGTTGGTGGACGTGGTGGTTGTGGACGTGGTGGTGGACGCGGTGGTGGTCATGGTGGTGTTGGACGTGGTGGTGGTGGACGTGGTGGTGGATGTGGTGGATATGGTGGTGGACATGGTGGTGGTGGACATGGTGGTGGTGGACATGGTGGTGGTGGATGTGGTGGTGGACGTGGTGGTGGTGGTGGACATGGTGGTGGTGGTGGACATAGTGGTGGACGTGGTGGTGGATCTGGTGGTGGACATGGTGGTGGTGGTGGTGGTGGTGGACATGGTGGTGGTGGACGTGGTGGTGGTGGATGTGCTGGTGGTGGTCGTGGTGGATGTGGTGGTGAACGTGGTGGTGGTGACATGGTGGTGGTGGACGTGGTGGTGGTGGACGTGGTGGTGCACGTTGTGGTAGATGTGGTGGTGGTGTTGGTGGTGGACGTGGTGGTGGGGGTGGATGTGGTGGTGGTGGACATGGTGGTGGTGGTGGACGTGGCGGTGGACATGGTGGACTTGGTGGTGGTGGTTCAGGTGAAAGAATAGGGTTATAGATTTGTTAAAATGGTTCCATTTCTAGGTGCGGTATTGGCACTCAGACTAACCAGCCCAGACTGTATTGTAATGTTGCTGGTATCACTGAGCACCAATTGAATGGCTGCCCGCGAGCCCGTATGAACGCTATGAGTGCTTTCGTTTCCTGGATGCATGTCATGGTGTATATATGAACTGTGTTTACTGGTGCTTTTTTGCCTTTTTCAGGCGGATTGCTCCAATTGGTCAAGAACAATGTGACATTCTGGGTAAAGGTACGGGTAATGTGCCAAACTACAGCGCGGCACAACTATTTTTGTACCCCGTGCCTACCAAAATCGAATGTGTCCTTGTGTAACGTAACTGGGTCTCATGTAAAGTGCTCCAATGTAAGATAACTGGTACTCATGTAAAGCACATTATTAAATGTCACCCACGAGTAAACGCACATCCCACACGCAAACAAAGGTAAAAAAATGTGGCAAGAGTCATTATAAAACCCACCGTGTTCATCCGCCAGTAAAAGATCCAGTCCCGGGGGTCGGTGAAAAAAGTGGACAGGGTGGCAAACAGGAGGGATTAAAATACGGCCGGTGCAATCATTGCACCCGCTTTTGCATAATTTGTGACACCAAGCGACGTGCACGAATGAAAACTGCAGGTGGAGCAGAAACACAACTTCGGAATCTGTATTGATTCCAAGAAGCTCTTGAATGCCGAGAGCAGGACATGCGCGCTGCTATCGCCCGCCAAGACCTAAAAAGGGCTTCAGAAATGCACGTTACTATTTTTTTTTTTTCTTTTTTTTTTTTTTTCTTAAATCCTCATATTGCGATTTTTATGTTTTGTTTGGGAATCCTAGGGGTTTAAGCCTCTCAATGAGTGTACCAGCACTGCCCCAAAAAGCGGGTGTGCTAGGGGAGTTTCCCTACCGATGGTATTGCAGAGGACTCCCCTTTGGAACCAACACATATGTAACTTGTCTGTTTTTTCGTTAGTCGGGGAGAGCTAGCCACCATTGACTACTCGATGAGTATTATACCCATCAACAGATGTTACCATCGCCTAATCATAGGATCATCGTTTCATCATTCCATCTCGACCATTAATTAGGGTTAAAGTGATTTTCCCAAATTCCCCAAAAGTTATTTCTTTTCGTATGCTTTTCCCTTCTATCTAGTTTGTTTATTTTTATGACCGAATTCATCCATTCCCCGATCGTTGGAGATACTGGACCAACCCAGTTAATACAAATCTCCCTTCTTGCGAGGAGGATCAGCACAAAAAATAGATCTTCTTGCTCTTTTGTTAGCTTGCCCGCTCCCATATTACTATCAATCCCAAAAAGTACAAGAGAGGTACTTACAGTTATTTGCTGTTGGAGGACTGAAGTTAAATTCTTACCCACATCGTACCAGAACTCTTCAAGGGATGGGCACTCTTTAAAGATGTGAATATCGTCTGCCTTCTCCTCACCACATTTCGGGCATTTCCTGATTTGGGCTCCCTTGAATTTGGACAGTTTTTTAGGAGTCCAGTAGGCTCTATGAATCGTGAAGATGTGATTCCTTTTTAAGGCAGCTGATTTTAGTGTAGCCCAACATTTCTCAATTGATTTGAGCCACACCTCTTCAAGATTTAGAATATGGAGGTTCTTCCCCCAAATTAGTTCTGCAATCAGGGCATCTTCCTCATTTGATGTTATTAATGCCCAATACCATCTGGCTATCTCTTTTTCTATGGGAAGAACTTTCTGCATTTCTTTCTCCAGCTCTTCGGTATCATTTTCCTGATTTGTAAGGGTATTTGCCCAACTGGAAAGCTGGTAGTATTTAAATTTGGAGATAGTAAAGTTGGTATTGGTTTGAAGGTCCTCCCATGAAATTAGTGATGATCCAGTTAGTAACTGGCCCCAGTGCTCGATGTTTGATAATTTTAGCGGTTTTGCCAGGCTATCTTTCAGACAGTCTGGGGTGCCTGGGGAGTCCCATATGGGAGCCAGAGGGCTATAGTATGAGATGTTTAGAGTCTCATGTAAAGTGCTCCAATGTAAGATAACTGGTACTCATGTAAAGCACATTATTAAATGTCACCCACGAGTAAACGCACATCCCACACGCAAACAAAGGTAAAAAAATGTGGCAAGAGTCATTATAAAACCCACCGTGTTCATCCGCCAGTAAAATATCCAGTCCCGGGGGTCGGTGAAAAAAGTGGACAGGGTGGCAAACAGGAGGGATCAAAATACGGCCGGTGCAATCATTGCACCCGCTTTTGCATAATTTGTGACACCAAACGACGTGCACGAATGAAAACTGCAGGTGGAGCAGAAACACAACTTCGGAATCTGTATTGATTCCAAGAAGCTCTTGAATGCCGAGAGCAGGACATGCGCGCTGCTATCGCCCGCCAAGACCTAAAAAGGGCTTCAGAAATGCACGTTACTATTGGAGATGGAGCGCCCCAATGGCAAATTATGGTTTTATGTGTGGTTCTCAAAATCCTTATGCTGGAGTTGCCTCTCTGCAGCCCCCGTTTTAGCAGTCGGTGGGTGTCTGCCCTTGCTCATGTAAGGGTAGTGCGATCGCGAAGGCCCCACTGAAGGAAACAAACGTTGCTGACTCAGGGGTCCTTCCCTGATGGCGAGCAGAAGGGGTCGCAGCACAGGAAAGAAATCTGGTGCCTGTTGAAAAGTGCATAATGCACACTGTTTTTGGGTTAGTTTGTTGTCTATGAACATCTCTCGGTGTAAATATCCCGGTAGCAGAAATGCTACTGAGCGCCAATTGTGAGTTTATATGTCCTAATTAATGTTATGTCATATTCTTATCCAATAAACTCTCTTTTAAAACTAAAAAAAATGTTATTCTCCTTCTGTCTCAACCCTGGTTCTGGTGGGTGGGCCACCCAAACATGACCTTTGGCCCTCTCTGTCATAAGGAGAAGAGGCCACTGATAACCTGTTAAGTTCTTCCTCCTTGTCAACAGCCGAACATTATATTTTTCTCACTTGTTTACTCTAATTATCAATCAGGGGTCATCAAGAAATCCCAGGAATACATGTTAAAGTGCATTGCTTGAAAAGTAGTTGTTTTAATTATGTGCTGGGAGGGGAAAAAATAACTACTTTAGATGATTTTCCCTTTTTTTGTACTGGCGGAGACATTAAGATACTGGTCATACGGGTAACACAAAAACGGTGGCAACCCTGGCTCAGGTCTGAGGCAAGCTGCAGTGGGGGAGAAGGGATAGGAGTTTACCTTCCAATGATGCAGCAGGTGCAGTGGCACCAGGGCCCAGGGCTATGAACGGCCTTCTGCACCTCAATGCTTGCTGTTTCTGTGGGAGGGTTCTGAGTGTGTCATGTAGTTTAGTATGTGTAGGATGTGTAAGTAATATACTGTAGAACGGGACATGCAATATATTATCAAGGAAAGTGGCAGTTAATGCCTCATTGGATGAGCAGCCATATGTGGAATTACAGTGCCCACCAGAAAATATGCATCTGCCTATTCTGTGCCAGATGCTGTGGTAAAGAAAATAACAGTTTTATTGCAAGTTAAAATTGACCCGGCCTGGGTTTATTCTCACCAGTGTGGCAGGGTTACAATCGTGCACTTTTTGTTTCTGATATTCTTGTTACAGTACATTGCATATTCCCAGGTTATAGTTGGGCCACTGGAATCATGCATTTGTATAGCTATTGTGTTTTCCACATAATTATGGTTTTGACACATTTGCCACATAATCCACTATATAATGCATAATCTGCAGATTAAAAAAAAATACTAGCTCAAATGGATCAAAAGTTGATACAAAATACTACAACACATGTTGCTGCAGTGTTGAAGGCCCTTCACAAAGACTAACTGGTAACTTTTCTGTAGCTTATTGATATACTTGGGTGGCCAATTGTAGTACTGAGGTGCAATCTATGCCCAGATAGTGATAACAAGCGTGAAAAAAAAATGACAAAGTAATGAAGAAGTGCTATCACAAAATGTGCTTTATTATGCCGCATGATTTGGCTTTCCTTGCTTCATAATTAACTCAACCTGCAGCGGCGGCTGGTCCATAGGGGCAGCTGGGCAGCGCCCCACTAAGCAATCACAAAGAGAAACTGCTCACTGAATCGGGCAAGAATGCAAGCAGACTATCGTCTGTTCACATTTCCGACCTTTGCTGGCAGCAGCTTCACAAGTGAAAGTGCGCATGAGTCACAGCGCACGCAGGTGAGAGCAGCAGGAGTCCAGAAATGGACTCCGACTGCGCATCTGCGAGAAGGGCGCTTTCGTTTTTCAGCTCCCCACTCCATTGACATTACATTAGGTATGCTGCGCATGCCTAGTGTAGTGGTGGAGTCTTAGGATAGGATCCTGCTCGGGCGGTGACGTAGGGTCGCCCTATGCCCTGTCCCATGCCAGGATACAGCCGAGTAGCCGCCCCCATTCTTCTGATTTGCCAGTCCACTTCAAAGAAAAGAGCGGGGAGAAGTTAATTCCACTGACATCTTGTGGGTGATGATACACGGGACCGGAGCGGGAGATGCCTGGTAAGTTTATTTATTTGTTTTTATGTAATCATTAAATGAAACGCCTTCCCTATCCCCCCCCTCCCCCCACCTTCCCCAACCGCCTAGGTCATCCAGTTAGACGTCACTTTGAAATCTGGTACTTGTAGTTTAAGTTTTGTAGCAAGACCTCCCTCCTGCACCACAGAGCAGCTGAACGCCCGGCACTGCCTTCCAAGAAACCCTCGAATGTGGCAGTGGCACGTCGGCTCTGAGTCTGAAGGAGGGAAGATAGTAAGGGTTGCCGAGGTGAGGGCGTGTGGCAGGAGCAAGAGAGAGAGAGTGAGAGCAAAGAGAGAGAGTGTGTGTACGAGCAACACTGCCAATCATTATGCAATCATTATGCACAATGCTCCAGCTGACACCAGGCATTCCCTCTTATTATCTCCCGGTCTGCGAAATTGAAGCTATCCTATTGAGGGTGGAGAGGGGAGAGACTGAGAGGGTGCGGGGCCTCGGAGGTGGAAGAGAGAGAGCGACTGAGACTTGAAGATGGAGAGAGAGAGAGACTGGAGGGAGAGTGGAGCAGGCGCGGTGCGTCCATTGGGGCGAATGAATGAATGATGGATGGATGGATGCAGGATGGATGGGTGGATGGATGGATGGATGGATGGATGGATGGGTGGATGGATGGATGGATGGATGGGTGGGTGGGTGGATGCATGAATGAATGATGTATGGATGCAGGATGGGTGGGTGGGTGGATGGATGGGTGGATGCATGAATGAATGATGGATGCAGGATGGATGCAGGATGGGTGGATGGGTGGATGCATGAATGAATGATGTATGGATGCAGGGTGGGTGGGTGGATGGATGGGTGGATGGATGGATGGATGGATGGGTGGATGCATGAATGAATGATGGATGCAGGATGGATGGATGGATGCATGAATGAATGATGGATGCAGAATGGGTGGATGGATGGGTGGATGCATGAATGAATGATGGATGCAGGATGGATGCAGGATGGATGGATGGGTGGATGCATGAATGAATGATGGATGCAGGATGGATGGGTGGATGCATGAATGAATGATGTATGGATGCAGGATGAGTGGGTGGATGGATGGGTGGATGCATGAATGATGGATGCAGGATGGATGCAGGGTGGATGGATGGATGCATGAATGAATGATGGGTGCAGGATGGATGGATGGGTGGATGCATGAATGAATGATGGATGCAGGATGGATGGATGGATGCATGAATGAATGATGGATGCAGAATGGGTGGATGGATGGGTGGATGCATGAATGAATGATGGATGCAGGATGGATGCAGGATGGATGGATGGGTGGATGCATGAATGAATGATGGATGGATGCAGGATGGATGGGTGGATGCATGAATGAATGATGTATGGATGCAGGATGGGTGGGTGGATGGATGGGTGGATGCATGAATGATGGATGCAGGATGGATGCAGGGTGGATGGATGGATGCATGAATGAATGATGGGTGCAGGATGGATGGATGGGTGGATGCATGAATGAATGATGGATGCAGGATGGATGCAGGATGGATGGGCGGATGGATGGATGGGTGGATGCATTAATGAATGATGTATGGATGCAGGGTGGGTGGATGCATGAATGAATGATGGATGCAGGATGGGTGGATGGGTGGATGCATGAATGAATGATGTATGGATGCAGGATGGGTGGGTGGATGGATGGATGGGTGGATGCATGAATGATGTATGGATGGATGCAAGGTGGTTTGGGCTCGCTCGCTCGCTGTGGTGCAATATGCAAATTAGTTTACGCCCCACCACTTTCAAATGTCACCGGCCGCCCCGGCTGCTGCACAATTTGGTCCTACCCAGCCGCATAATTTCAGTGGTCCTGCTTATAGGGTTCTTACTCTTCACATGTACTAACAATGGTACTGATCAAAGTTCAGTTAAATAAAGAGCTACCAAAAAGTATGGAATGTGGTAAGATACACACATGGTGGCAATAAGGCTAATCATACAAACTGACCTCAGAACTAAATAATTAATTCCACAGGTATATTTTAAAATTGACATCACTAAAGTTTTGCCACAAAGTATGATTTTCAGATAAATGGATAGTCTCTGTGTACATAGCAGTATATACTTTATACATCTATTTTAAAACCAATTATGTACAATTTGTTAGACAAATGTAATCTATTCCATTTGATCACATTTACTAAACAGTGTTTGCTTACTTTTTACATTTCACTACATAGCACTAGGTTTGAGAAGGTTTGCTGTTACAGTGAGAGGTTGCACAGCTGATGATTCATGTACAGAAGATGCCGAGCGTGTGGTACTTCAAACTTCAGGACCCAAAGCTGCACCACATACACACTCAGAAGATAAATGCTGTCTTCTTGCCTCAAAGAGCTACACTGGCGCAGATGTTGCCACCATTTGAGAACTTGTGGATGATTATGCTGAAGCTTTTCCAGTTCTTCAAGAAATGTATGTTTCCGCAGTTGTAATAGTGATTGCAACAGCAGCCTTTGGGAACACCTTTTCAGCTCTATCTCCTGTCCTCTCACCGTTGCTGTCCACAGCCAGACTGTGACCAGAAACCACCCCCTGCAAGAAAAGCAGTCCCCATGGGTCAAAACCGACCCCCACCTTTCCAGCCCACCAGAAAAACACCCAGTGTCTGCTATGCCCAGTTCGGCCCTGCACCCGTCGCATAATGAGTGGAAATACAATTTGACCATTTTAGAGGATGAGATGGAGCTCCCAGCAAACTTATGCATGGATGAGTTTGTAAGGGAGTTTTTAAATAACAAGGCCTGTATTACAGATAGGGAGTATTGTCCCTGTTTGCGTTACTGCTGGGCACTTTCAACATGTGCGCTGGGTGGAAACAGGGACAGTGCACCCTGTCACAATTAATACACTGCCCTCAGGACAGCCTGGATCCCACGCCTGCCCTGAGGGCAGCGCTTTCAATGAAGTACGGAGCAGAGGTTTATGTGTAGGAATCACATGTTTCACAATGCAGCCAGCATGCTGCCTGCAATTTAAAGAGGAGAGAGAGATCCCCTTGCGGGCAGGTGCAGTCAGTGACTGCACCTACCTACAGGGCGACGTCTGGGAGGTCCATCGTAGCCCCACGGCACCCTCCAGAAGTCTGGCTTAAGGTGGCACACAGATTGTGTGCCACCTATTTGTGGTCTGCTGTCAGTAGGCATCCTGAAACTCTATTTGCCGCTGGACCTGCATCCATAATATGGGTTGGGCGCAGAGGCAAAGTTATTCCCTCAATTGCATGGGCCATACTCCCATGAAAATGAGGGAATGTGATCTGAAGATAGCGTTAGCTCTAAATGCGTGCCAGCGCAATTGTAATTGCAGAAGGAGCTGCACAAGCATCCCCCTTTCTGTAACATCATAGTACACAAAACTGGCTGTGTCTCCCCCAGGGCTCTCTGTGTGATGCACCCCAGATGGTTACCTCTTTGACTGCAAATACCAGTTTTATAATTATCAGGCATGAAAACTGCTCTCCGGTATCAAGAGTACAGCTTTTTTTTGTTCCAAATGTGTTGCTGTTTTTCAAACCTTATCAATCAAAGCAAATGAATGACATAAAAATAAATAGTAACAAAGATCACAGTGTGCAAAAAATGGGTTGGACAAATTACGATTGTAAATAGCCAGTCTTCCTAGTGCAAAGATGCGAAGGCTTGGGTGTGGTTACAAGGACCTTCTTAAACGTAAACTACTGTTATAATCTGCTTGGCATCCAGGCACTTTTATTGAAGCCTGGCCCAGGGCCGGACTGGCCGTAGTGGGCACCGGGCATTTCCCCGATGGGCCGCTAGGGTGGGGGCTGGTTTTGAGCCCCTGGGGGCTCTTTTTGTTACACGGGGTCGGCAATATCGGCCCGCTGTACACTGGCGTAACGAAAAGTGAGGGGGCACGGTACTTAGGGGGGCCCCCTCTGGGCTCAATCAGGAGCTCTCTCGGCCAGAGTTTAGTGCCGAGGAGGCCCCTTGGAGTTAGGGGCCCCCCGCAGCCCACCCGCCCCTGCCCCTGTAACAAAATCGTCCGAAACCGGCACTCGCAAACTGCTCGGCTGCGCTCCCCCTCACCCCAGGGGGGGTGGGAGGGGGAGGCGGCTAAACAATTTGCCATGGCTGGTTTCTGTTCCCAGGAACTGGCCTGGCCTGCAGGAAATTATGAGGGTTGGGCCTAACAAGTGTAAGGATTAGCTTTTACTATAGCCTTATAGCCCGCCTTAGCGGGCTATACCGGCTATAAGAACATTGGAATGTTGGGAGCTCCATTGCAGACAATGGAGTGCTCTCTGCTTCTACGGGCCGGTAAAGGCCCGCAGAGCAACATTCCAATGTTCTTCTACAAAGGCTTCTCGAAGTTCGAGGGGATTTATATCCCCTCGAGCTTCGAGAACCCTTTGTTTAATTTGTTAGAACATTCTGCCCTCTAGTGGCAGAATGTTCTAATAGCCTTATAGCCCTTCGTAGCAGGGCTATACCGGCTATTAAAGTCCCGCTGTTTCGTTAAAGTCCCGAGCCGAACGATTCACCGGGCCTTTAATAGCCGGTATAGCCCGCTACGGCGGGCTATAAGGCTATATTAAAGGTCCGCTGCAGTGTTAAAGGCCCGAGCCGAAGGACTTTAAAACAGCAGCGGGACTTTAATAGCCGGTATAGCCCTGCTACGAAGGACTATAAGGCTATTAGAACATTTTGCCACCAGAGGGCAGAATGTTAGCATTGGAATGTTGGAGCTCTGGGCTTATACCAACTGTTATAAGCTTAGAGCTACTCCATTGCTTTCAATGGAGCTTCCAACGTTCCAATGTTCTAATTTCAAATAATTCTCCACATGCTCTGCAGGACTGTTCGGAAGAAAATATAAAGTTAATCGAGAGCTAGTAGGCTACCACCAGAATTGACAAAATTGGGCACACGTTGGCCCACTCAAATGCACCCTTGTCCCATACAGATACAAAATCCTGCAACAGGGCCTGCTCTGTCTTCTGGCAGGAGTTGGAGCTGGACAGGAATGACCTGAAGGTACTCTAATGTGGGAAAGGGATCACTGAGCACAGGGGTAAGTTACAAGACTCGCCAGGGTGCTGTGACATGCCCAGAGTCACACACGTTCTCAGGGAGGAGCTGGGACCTAAAAGCCAGCTACTTCTACTTTGCAGCCCCCGCACATCATGTATAACACAGAAACCCAATAAGAAACGTCCTGCACTGCAGCAGCACGGCCTGGCATCAGCACAAGCCGCATGCCATGGGCTCCATCTCTCATTCTGCTTCTAAAAGAGGTGTTGTAAAAAGGCTCAAAGTCCAACACACCCTGCTTTTTTTTGCCCGGATTGAAACGGAATGCCTATGTTGACAGACTGCACCCTATGAAAGCCTGACGATAACTTTTTTGAAAACATTCGTGGAATTTTGCTTACAACACCCCAAAGGGAAACACGAGGAAGGGTGGGGGAGACTGGAGCAGAGGGCTCAGTGGCCAGGGCAGGGGTGAGGGGCGGTATGGGCAGGGTGGCATAAATACAGGTGTGCCACGCCTCCGCCTGCAGAGGTCGGTGTCAGGCAGTCGGGTGAGTACCTGACCCTTTCCATCTAGCCTTCTCTTTAAGCCTCACATGGGGGCACAGAGGGGTGTTTGTGCCCCTGTGGACACAATCTGGGTCGGGCAGAAGGGACAGGACTCTCCCTCCCTGGGATATGAGGTCTGCTGAGAATAGAGGTATCAGCCCTGGGAGGAAGGGTCAGGATGGGGACAAACACCCAACTCAAAGTTACAGGGCGAAAGGTATAGCCTCCGACCCTTTTATTTCGTCAGATTCTGGCCGTGCTGGAGGGAGAGTGCCTTCTCCCACCCCTCAGCCTCAGGTTGTGCTGAATAGAGAGTCCCTCCTTTCATCTCCTCAGGCTTGGCTGTGCTGAGAGTGTCCTTCCTTTCATCTCCTCAAGCTCAACCTGTGCTGAGAGTGTCCTTCCTTTCATCTCCTCAAGCTTTGGATGTACTGAAGAGAGAGCCCCTCCTTTCATCTCCTCATGCTCTGATTGTGCTGAATAGAGAGTCCCTCCTTTCATCTCCTCAGGCTCTGATTGTGCTGAATAGAGAGTCCCTCCTTTCATCTCCTCGGGCTTAGGCTGTGATAGGGAGTCCCTCCTTTCATCTCCTCAGGCTTAGGCTGTGCTCTTGTGCTGAAGAGAGAGACCCTTCCTGCATTGCCTAAGGCCCCGGCTGTAATAGGGAGTCCCTCCTTTCATCTCCTCAGGTTTAGGCTGCGCTCTTGTGCTGGAGAGAGAGTCCCTCCTTTCATCTCCTCAGGCTCTGATTGTGCTGAATAGAGAGTCCCTCCTTTCATCTCCTCGGGCTTAGGCTGTGATAGGGAGTCCCTCCTTTCATCTCCTCAGGTTTAGGCTGCGCTCTTGTGCTGGAGAGAGAGTCCCTCCTCTCATGTGGTTCTGTCTGTGTTGAAGGAAGAAAGGCTCTTCTCTCCTCTCCTGCCTTATGCCTGTGATGAAGAGAGGGTAACAGTCACTGAACAAGGAGCACGTGCCGCGGGAAAATTGTGGTCCTTTACTAACCATTTGTGTAAGGAGAGGAGAATCGGAGCGTTCGGGTGGGGAAAGGAGGGGGGGTCTGGAGGTACAATGGGATCTCTCCATGTCGTGTTGCCAATAAAGAAACATATGGATGGCTATTTATTTAAGAGTTTTGTTAAAAGCTGGCTTAGGATAGGCAGCCATTTTGTAGAACTGTGTTGAAGGAAGCCCCATAAGTAACCAGTCCCTTCCTGGACGGGAGAGTATCTGTATCTGTGGGAGAATGGAGACCGCATGTGAATCTTCAGATCTGGGCTACGGTGCCCCCCTTTGTCCAAACCACCAGGCACCCGGATTCAGAAACCACTCTGAAGCCCTCATCCAGGTGCCATGCTAAACACACGAGCTCTGTGCTCACCATGGCCCTGCGCGGTATCCCTGTTGTGACTGTAGCACTAGAATCCCTGATAGTAAAACAAGCATTGCCCGCAGCAGGCTCAAATCCATGCAGTCTTTCATATCTTGCAAAATACTAATCCAGCGGCCTTCACAAATTCAAAACTGGCCTGATTGGCAAATCTGGCCCACTTTTTTAACTATCTGGCTATCTGGTTTGCTAATAAGCTACACTTATATTTTGGTGCCCGGGCCTATTTCCTGTTCCAGTTCGACCCTGGCATTATGGGAGAGGGGTCTTGAGGGGAGAGGGGAAGGGTGATGAGATGAAATTTAAAGAAAGGGTGAGGGTATCAGGGAGTGTGATCGACATGCAGGTGTGTGAGGACACAAGGTGGTGAGGAGTGGGAGAAGGAACTCTTCAGGAATTCTCCTTAAAATAATGAGGCACCAGGGAATTTTAAGGTTTGCACTAGAACGTTACAAAGTAAGATGAATTTGTGGACACAACAAACAAATGGATGTGCCTGCTGTTGAAAAGAAGCTAGTATTTCTCTGGTGCACATAAGCTCCTGGGACAGGTGTGCTGGAGTCAACTTCAAGACAATCTTTCTTTTCCCAACAGGATGGAATTTCTTGCAGTTCTCCTGTTGGCAGTCAGCATCTTCAGAGGAATATGGGCAGACCCTGTATGCGAACCAACACCAGCAAGTAAGAGAGTGATTACATTTAGTACATTTAAAATTCGAAAAACGCCATTAAAGTAAGGCTTTACCGACAAAACTTAAAAAATCGGTATCATTTTTGTCATTGTAGTAGATTTACATTTTGACAAATTATGCTTGTGTTTGGCTCTTCTATGAGCCAGGTGATTAGGACTTCAAAAATATTTTATTCTGGCCATAAAATAGAAAATTAAGGGGCATATTACCTAGCAATAGCGATACTTATCGCTAAGCAGGGTTAGCGGGAATAATTCTATCGCCACGCTACGACGATTTTTATCGCTGAGATACCTTGCTATCATCAAGGTTTATCTCAGAAACGATAAAAATCATTCGAGATGCGTGAATATCGCTGGAAATACAGCGATATTCACACATTATCGTGACAATGCTCTTAGCCATGTTATCCACCTCCCATTGGATAACATGGCTAAGAACTGCTCTGGGCAGGTGTTAGCTTTTGGAGATATTCGCGCTTAGCGCAAATATTTCCAAAACTACGCCTTTGTAGGTAATAGGAAATAGCGATGTTAGCGACTGTTTTCAGTCACTAACATCTTGGCACGCCCACTTTGCATGTCATTAGCGATAATTATCGCTGACATGCAAAGTGGGCCCCTAAATGCCCGATATCGCCTACAAGCTGTCGCCAACTGGTGTTAGCGACAGCTTGGTAATAGAGCGATAAAATTATCGTCGCATTAGCGGGAGAAGTCCCGCTAATGCGGCGATAATGGTCCCTGGTAATATGCCCCTAAGTATCATACTGAAGTTCTGACAAATGTGCTAATTCACCAGAGAGCAAATAGTATATGTTAACTAGGGAGTGTGGTGTACAAAGCCATTTGTAGTATCAAAGCCTGCCAATCAGGAAATCACAAGGTTTGCGACCATAAAATGGCATTTTGAAATGTATTAAACCCATTTATTGATGTGGTAACAGGTTAACAAATCATAAATTGGGTTTTGGAACCTGTAACAAATCACTATTTGGAAGGGGAGCATTGGGGCATCCTATTCAAATAGCAATTCTTTAAGGTATGTATCAATGTTTTGAAATTGCAATCCGGTCACGTAAATTCAACTTTCACCGAAACCTCAAAGAAGTTGGTAACAAAATTGCAAAAGGGAACTGGTGCCCTTGGAATCTCTTCCTCTTTGAAAATCTTTTTAAAAGTTGCTTGTCTCCTTTGAAAATGTTTTTTAGAAAAGTTTGATGGGGAATAAGCAGTGGTCCATGAGACAGCTACCAAATCTCAAACAAACACATTTAAAAAGCTTTCTTTTTAAATGAACCACTGTTTCCTTTAGGGAAAAAGGGCTGCATTAAAAAAAGCTGACTTTATTTAAAATGAGGTCACATACATGGTGAACTGCTGACCCCAAAAAGGGGAAATAGTGTTTACAACGCTGTCAACACAACACGCATCCACTACGAGGTGGTTACAACGAGCACGTTGTTTCTACCCGATCCTTTACATCGCAAGTTGTATCAACGACTTGCTGTAGGGGGCGTGCAACACCAGGTAATGTGTTGGATTTTAAATCCAACACCTTCCCTGCTGTTGCACTAACCGGAGTAGGAATAGTAATTAATACTATTCTTAAGTCCAGCGTGCCCCCTACAGCAAGTCATTGAAATGACCTGCGATGTAATGGATCGCGTAGAAACAACGAGGTCGTTGTAACAACCGCATTGTATTGGAATGCGTAGTGAAAGCAATAGTTGTAAAGGCCCATAGTCCCAAAAAGGCCACTGACTCTGTGATGGTCTAGTAGAGAGTCACAATTTTAGACCTGAATACTGAGACAGTAGGTCAGATTGTGAGTTTCTTTAACTAACCTATTCGTACACGGGTCAAATTGCAAAATTCCTTTCCATTCGCAATACGTCGTGTGTAATTTGGGACCAGTTTTTGCGAATGAAAACTAAGGGGCAGATTTACAATAACTGGCTCATCCCTGCTTATCAGCAGGGATGCGCCAGTTATTGTGTGTCGCGGCTCCGCCACCATGGATGCGCCGCATTTACAATGCGGCGCACCATGGGGCAAAAACAGACAGATGCGTGACGCATCTGTGCCGTAAAGGCGGCACATTGCTGGAGTTGCATCGCAAGCGCGACACAGCTCCAGCAATGCTCTGGGGGGCCGAATCTTGTTAATGCTGCGTCAATCCTTACGCCTGCTTCAAGCAGGCGCAGAGTTTTGAAGCAGCATGGGCTTCAAAGTGACTGAATGAAATCTTGTAGATTTCACTCAGCCACTATTAGGAGTCATTCCTAGGCCGGAACGCCCGCCTCCCCTCCCTGCGCCAGAACGCCTACTTCTGGCGCAGGGCTTTACGACATGACGCATCTCCCAGATGCGTCACGTTGTAAATACCCCACAGCTTGGCGCTGGCTTTGCGCCGCCGCTGCATCACAAAAGTGACGCAACGGTGGCGTGAAAGTGGCACAGGTACTTGTAAATCTGCCCCTTAGTTTTTAAATAGCAAACCTCTATTCTTAACTACATTGATTGGTGATTGTGGTATTTTTTTTTATTTATGGCTTGTTCCTGTAGCACACTGATTCCTTTTATAATTTTATAGAACTTTTATGTTTTTTCATGGTAAAACAAATTTTCGTGCCAAATTGTTTTTGTTCAAATTATTAATGATATCTTCTCTGATTGAATGTATTTAAGGGAAATGTCACTAGCTCACAACGTTTCACAGATTACATTTAAGACGGGGGTCCTCAGAAATGGGTAATTCATAGCGTTGATAGTTACTGCGAAAACAGTCCCCCCACCATCACCTACATCTTCCTTATGAAATTTGACTCTTGCGCTCAGTGTGGACTTGTCTTAGTGGTTCAAGTGATGTATCTATTTATCACGTTTTCATTTTAGGAATGGTTATCTCTCAAAATGATTGGAAATAGACAAAGAGACACATGCTAGCATAGGGGACTCTTATAATGCCCTTTTAATGCACATCCTGGGGTTTGCTGATAAAAGAAGCAAAATTCTTTTGGTTTACTACGACTTAATGTTTTTTTTCTGTACATTGAAGAGGAGTGGAGTCTTTAAATCCAACTTCAAGAGTATTCGGCATCTTTAATCCATACTTTCAGAGGCAATGCCAACTAACGCCCTGAAAGAACATAAGTCCACAGCTGCTTTGATCAGCTGTCCTATTTTGTCCTTTTCAATTGTCCACTGAAATCTACTTTTTGTGGATTGATTTTTGTTCTCAATAGGCGACAAGTGTGATTATCTTTGAATAATCGTGGTGCTCATAGGAAATGCTCTTTTCTTTTTCATACTGGTGTTGTGGTTCACAATGTGCGTAATGATATGAATCAACCAACACATAGTTTTCTTTGACTAGTCTCTATCTGCAGGTGAGTTTATTTGGGAGCGGTGACTCTCCCTGGCAGGCACGCTCCCCTATTCTTCAAAGTTTCTATGTGCGGAAAAAAAGGGAAAAAAATAAGTTTCTATGTGTGGCATGCCACACTTTACCTATCTTTGGTACCCAGTATTCTTTGCCCAGAACAGCATGAGCACAGCCCAATGCCAGCCTCTTAAGCTTTATTGCTGAATGAACTGTTCCTGAGCCAAATTTAGGGCCTTCTCAAACCAGGCGTAAGGATTGACGTAGGTCTTTTAACATGGGCCTCACCTCTGTAGTCTGACACATTGCTGGATTTGTGTCAGTCTTATGACCAACTCCAGCAATGCATCACTTTAGCACCAAAAGATGTCATAATTTTATGACATATCCATGAATCTTTGCACCATGGAATACTGTATTCTAAATACAGTGCATCCTTGGCATTGTTAGGGCATTTGCGGCACGCGCAAGAAATCTGACCCATTGATGCTGATGCGCCAGTTCCTGTAATTATGCCTCCGAGAGCCCAGTAGGCCTGAGATCTAACTAATCCAAGTCTTGACACTGAAACTGTGATAACCTTCCTGCATTCTTTTTGTGTGTGGGATCCACCCCATTTGCACCCGGGGTCAAAGCTCATCCTGGCATTCCTCATCTGAATGACTGCTCTATCTTGGACCTGTACCATTGACCCATTGTGGTTGGACCTGAAGTATTTGTATTTAAGGCCTTAGGAGATCCTACCTTTAACCCAGGACACAGCACTGGTTTTCCTTAACAACTCTCCATTGCAGTCTCTTGACGGTGACAAAGGGGTCAAGAGATACAGCAGGTTAGGACTTGGCCAGCTAAACATGATCAGTTGACTGGTCCTAAACCCCTTCACCACCGGAGTTTGAATTTTGTCCTGCAACAATTAGATCCTATGTTATTAATTTGGAGTGCTTTATACCTCAGAAGCACCCACACAATCTCAACTGGGAACATCACAGCCTAGGAGATGGTGACTTTTAAAAAAAATGTTTTAAGGTTAATCCAAGTTTTAGTTGTGGTTATATTAGTTTGCTTTATACTTAGGGCCAGATGTAGGTAGGCATTTACCGGTCGGTAACGGCCGAATTCGGCCGTTACCGACCGGTAAATGGATTTTGAGATGTAGGGGGCATATGTACACAGAATCGGTAAATTTACCGGTCGGTAAATTTACCGATTCTGTCAATTTACCGATCGGTATTTTTACCGAATCGGCAAATTTGAGATGTAGGTGGGACTCTTCTGAGTCCCACAAGCCTTACAGAATCGTTATTTTACCATCAACTTCAAGTTGATGGTAAAATACCGATTCCGGTGTGCATGCACATGGGTGCATGCACACCTATGCCATATGACAGGCAGACCTGCCCTTAGGGCAGGTATGCCTGCCACATGGCACCCGAGCCTCTTTTGGGGGTGCCAGAGGGTGTCAAAGTGACACCCCCTGCACCCTTGTGACAGTCGGTATTTACCGAATCGGTAAATACCGAATCGGTAATGCCCATTCATTCCTATGGGCTTCAAAGCCCATAGGAATGAATGGGCATTACCGGTCGGTATTTACCGAATCGGTAAATACCGATTTTTACCGAATCGGTAAAAAAACATCTGGATGTACCTACATCTCCCTGCTTCTATTTTACCACTTCTTAAATACCGAATCGGTATGATTCGGTATTTAAGAAGTGGTAAAATTAAATTACCATCAGTTGAGAACTAATAGCATCCCCTAGGGCACACTAAAATGGCGATTCTTGCCTCCACAGTTTATAAAGAACCAGAGATGAAAAATGTCTTATTGGACCAAATGTATTTTAATCCATAGTATTAGATTTTAAATTGTTTATCCACATATTTTGTAACATGATTGCTTGAAAAATCATGTTACAAAATATGTGGATAAACAATTTAAAATCTAATACTACGGATTAAAATACATTTGGTCCAATAAGACATTTTTCATCTCTGGTTCTTTATAAACTGTGGAGGCAAGAATCGCCATTTTAGTGTGCCCTAGGGGATGCTATTAGTTCTCAACTGATAGCACTTTTTGCTTTGAACATTACTCGTCCACAGAGCGGAGGACGACACCCGGGAGCACCTACTTTACCTTTTCAAAATCAAACACTAAATAGAGTTGAACACAGCTGTGCACTTGTCCCCTAAACTTTATTTCAAAATTAAATTACCTACATCTGGCCCTTAGTCCCCAAAAGATTCCATAGAAAGTTAAAAGTCAGTAGTCGATTGCCGGGGGTACTTAAAGGTGGTGCCTGTGTAGTATCTGTAAGTTACTCCATGGGCTGCTTCCCAGTTCCCCTGTTGAATTACTTCAGCCCTATGGACAATTCCAGCACTACCATGGTGGGGAAACTCTACAGAATAAGTGCCCTAAACTCTGTCCTTCTTGGGTGCGTCTGGTTGGGAATGACTCCCACACTAGCCGCTGCTTCTCCTTGACCACAAGAGCAGCTCTCCTGTATGATACCTCGCACTAGCCCGATGTCACAGCGTGCCAGGGCAGATGGTTTGCTACAGCCTTAGGTAGTTACAACGACATGTGCGCTTCACCTTTGGTGAAGACACTTCCCCATCTGTTGAGACATGGTCGAGAGAAATGAGTCACATAGCAGAATTTAAACGAATCATATACAGGCTTAATGACGAACTGGGAACATGTATGGACATATGGGGTGACTTCCTGGATGACACGCACTAGACGGATTTTGGGGTCTGGGACCTGAGGAATGTCAGGATGGTCGGACCCGGAGCTAGGTACATACTGACCGAGGAATTGTCTGCCGTCCTTCGCCATGGACTAATACCATCAGCGGGAGGCTACCTACGCCTCCCTAAGGCAGGACATACGCATGGTAGCCACACCTCATGACACTGGTCCCCTTGGGAGCATTTGCCTTAGAAAGAGAAGGGTATCAAGTTTATTCAAAAAATAAGTAGGGGTTTACCCAAATTACCCTCCTATACCTGGGTAAAGATACAATGCAAAGATAAAGAAGAAAAAGTGGCAAGGAGGAAAAGATATATATATATATATATATATATATATATATATATATATATATATATATATATATATATATATATATATATATATATATATATATATATATATATATATATATATATATATATATATATATATATTATATATTACCTACTGGCGATAGCCAGTAGGTATATATAGTTAGGATTTTTTTCCTATGGGATTTTTGAAAATTCTATGTCGAATAACTTTGGCGTTTGAGGACAGAATTGGCTGAAATTTTCAGGAAAATGGAACATTTTGTTTCTGAGCAGCCCCTGAAAATTTGGGGGGGTTTCGTCAAGGGGGGGCCGAGAAAAAAGGGGGGTCCCAAAACATGTTTTTCCCATGCAATTTTCCATTGGGCGGTTGGCCTCACTTTTAGCCTGAACGGCTGAATGGATTTACACCAAACTTGGCAAAATTGTAGGGACTGGTAGCCCGATGTGCCTTTGCTATGTCTCAAGATATAGGCTCCAGTGGTTTTTACGAAAATTAACTTTGAAAAATATATATTGGGCTACATTGGGCTATATATATGTTGGAGCCCAAATGTAGCCCAATGTAGCCCAATGTAGCCCAATGTAGCCCAAAGATGGCCACCAAAGACAAAAAATAACAAATGTAGCCCAAATATCAGCCAGATGTAGCCCAACTATAGCCCAATGACAGAATGTCCCAGAGTGTTCTAAAGAACAACTAGAGTGCTAACAGTCCTACTTATTACAAAGGTATGGCACACCTGAAGCCATCTTGATTGGAATAAAGTGGTAACTCTTAAAACATTTAATTTAAAAAGGAACAAAATGAGGGGGTTCATTTTGCCATAGAAAGTATGATTAGCGAATATATGACGAAATCCCGCATACCATCAGTCCGCAAAAAAAATCCCGCATGTACTATTAGGCCGCAAATTAAAATAACGAAAACTTTTAGAACGAATATGCCTTTAGCATACACTAAACAACTAAACTACCCTAAACCCTAAAACACTACCCCCAGCATGACCCTACACTACACAAACAGTACAACACTACCCTAAACCCTAAAACACTACCCCCAGCATGACCCTACACTACACAAACACTACAACACTACCCTAAACCCTAAAACACTACCCCCAGCATGACCCTACACTACGCAAACACTACAACACAACCCTAAACCCTAAAACACTACACCCCAGCATGACCCTACACTACGCAAACACTACAACACTACCCTAAACCCTAAAACACTACCCCCAGCATGACCCTACACTACAACACAACCCTAAACCCTAAAACAATACCCCCAGCATGACCCTATACTACGCAAACACTACAACACAACCCTAAACCCTAAAACACTACCCCCAACATGACCCTACACTACGCAAACACTACAACACTACCCTAAACCCTAAAACACTACCCCCAGCATGACCCTACACTACGCAAACACTACAACACTACCCAAAACCCTAAAACACTACACCCCAGCATGACCCTACACTACGCAAACACTACAACACTTCCCTAAACCCTAAAACACTACCCCCAGCATGACCCTACACTACGCAAACACTACAACACTACCCAAAACCCTAAAACACTACCCCCAGCATGACCCTACACTACGCAAACACTACAACACTACCCTAAACCCTAAAACACTACCCCCAGCATGACCCTACACTACGCAAACACTACAACACTATCCTAAACCCTAAAACACTACCCCCAGCATGACCCTACACTACGCAAACACTACAACACTACCCAAAACCCTAAAACACTACCCCCAGCATGACCCTACACTACGTAAACACTACAACACTAACCAAAACCCTAAAACACTACCCCCAGCATGACCCTACACTACGCAAACACTACAACACTACCCAAAACCCTAAAACACTACCCCCAGCATGACCCTACACTACGCAAACACTACAACACTACCCAAAACCCTAAAACACTACCCCCAGCATGACCCTACACTACGCAAACACTACAACACTACCCAAAACCCTAAAACACTACACCCCAGCATGACCCTACACTACGCAAACACTACAACACTACCCAAAACCCTAAAACACTACACCCCAGCATGACCCTACACTACGCAAACACTACAACACTACCCAAAACCCTAAAACACTACCCCCAGCATGACCCTACACTGCGCAAACACTACAACACTACCCAAAACCCTAAAACACTACCCCCAGCATGACCCTACACTACGCAAACACTACAACACTACCCAAAACCCTAAAACACTACCCCCAGCCTGACCCTACACTGCGCAATTACTCCAACACTACCCAAAACCCTAAAACACTACCCCCAGCATGACCCTACACTACGCAAACACTACAACACTATCCTAAACCCTAAAACACTAGCCCCAGCATGACCCTACACTACGCAAACACTACAACACAACCCTAAACCCTAAAACACTACCCCCAGCATGACCCTACACTACGCAAACACTACAACACTACCCTAAACCCTAAAACACTACCCCCAGCATGACCCTACACTACGCAAACACTACAACACAACCCTAAACCCTAAAACACTACCCCCAGCATGACCCTACACTACGCAAACACTACAACACTACCCTAAACCCTAAAACACTACCCCCAGCATGACCCTACACTACGCAAACACTACAACACTACCCTTAACCCTAAAACACTAGCCCCAGCATGACCCTACACTACGCAAACACTACAACACAACCCTAAACCCTAAAACACTACCCCCAGCATGACCCTACACTACGCAAACACTACAACACTACCCAAAACCCTAAAATACTACCCCCAGCATGACCCTACACTACGCAAACACTACAACACTACCCAAAACCCTAAAACACTACCCCCCAGCATGACCCTACACTACGCAAACACTACAACACTACCCAAAACCCTAAAACACTACCCCCAGCATGACCCTACACTACGCAAACACTACAACACTACCCAAAACCCTAAAACACTACCCCCAGCATGACCCTACACTACGCAAACACTACAACACTACCCAAAACCCTAAAACACTACACCCCAGCATGACCCTACACTACGCAAACACTACAATACTACCCAAAACCCTAAAACACTACACCCCAGCATGACCCTACACTACGCAAACACTACAACACTACCCAAAACCCTAAAACACTACCCCCAGCATGACCCTACACTACGCAAACACTACAACACTACCCTAAACCCTAAAACACTACACCCCAGCATGACCCTACACTACGCAAACACTACAACACTACCCAAAACCCTAAAACACTACACCCCCGCATGACCCTACACTACGCAAACACTACAACACTACCCAAAACCCTAAAACACTACCCCCAGCATGACCCTACACTACGCAAACACTACAACACTACCCTAAACCCTAAAACACTACGCCCAGCATGACCCTACACTACGCAAACACTACAACACTACCCTAAACCCTAAAACACTAGCCCCAGCATGACCCTACACTACGCAAACACTACAACACAACCCTAAAACACTACCCCCAGCATGACCCTACACTACGCAAACACTACAACACTACCCTAAACCCTAAAACACTACCCCCAGCATGACCCTACACTACGCAAACACTACAACACAACCCTAAACCCTAAAACACTACCCCCAGCATGACCCTACACTAAACAACCACCACAACTCTACACTACACTAACACAACACTACACTACACAACACTACACTACACTACACAATCACTAACCCACGAAAAAATTAACACAAACCCACTTACCTCTCTCGTCATCGTGGTTTTCACAACGCAAATGCATTTACCATTCATGCCTTTAAAACATAATTCTTTGTAAAGGCATGCGCGATAAATGCACATGCGTTTTGAAAAAATGCGGGATAATGGTATGCGAGGTCAATGACCTTGCGGGATAATGGTATGCGGACTGAAAGTCTGCGGGATAAAAAATGCGGGAAAATGGCTGCAAACCATGATTAGCAGCAGACTTCCCTGGTGAGCACTAGCTTTACTACAGTGATCTAATGAGCAACTAGAGTGCTAACATTCAGAATTTATGGCAAATATGTGACACATCTGAATGCCTTCTTGATAGAACCAAATGTAAACAAGCATTGAAAATGCAATAGATCTCGCCCTTGTTTAAGTTAAAGCCATTCTGTTTGTAATGAGGTGGCTTTTTAGCTTTGCTTTTATTAGTGTTTTTAAAACTTTCATGTAAATAACATGCATATGTATGCATATATGTATATGTATGCATGCATTTATATTTATATAGATATGCAGATTATATATATTTATATATGTATATTACCTACTGGCGATAGCCAGTGGGTATATATAGTTAGGATTTTTTCTCTATGGGATTTCTGAAAATTCTATGTCTAATAACTTTGGCGTTTATGGACGGAATTTGCTGAAATTTTCAGGAAAATGGCACATTTCGTTTCTGAGCAGCCCCTGAAAATTTGGGGGGGTTTCGTCAAGGGGGGGCCGAGAAAAAAGGGGGGTCCCAAAACGCGTTTTTCCCATTCATTTTTCCATAGGGCGGTTGGACTCACTTTTAGCTCGAACGGCTGAATAGATTTACATGAAACTTGGCAAAATTGTAGATATGGTTTGCCCGACGTGCCTTTGCTATGTCTCAATATATGTGCTCCAGTGGATTTTGAGAAATTAACGTTTAAAAAAATATATATATCTGTGACAGCGCTCCGGTTAGCGCCCCGGTTCGCGTACCTGACGCGTAACGGAACTTCACGAAGCGAAGCTGATTGGCTCTCCGGTGTCTGTCAACATTCTAAACAGTCCGGAGCGGCCGCCATCTTGTCTCTCGGTACGATCGAGAGACAAGATGTGGTGAAAAACGAAGGGGGAAATGAAGGAAAGGGGGCAAGGTAGACCACTCCTGCCCCTAGGATTGATGAGGGGGATATTAAAGTGCCCCGCGGGGCAAAAAAGAAAACAAATTTTTTTTTGTGATTTTACGCCGTAGAGGCGCGTCCCGGTACGCGAACCGGGCAGCTCACTGGGCAGCTCACCGGGCAGCTAACCGGGCAGCTAACCGGCAGCGTAGCTGTCAACATTGTAAACAGTCCGGAGCGGCCGCCATCTTGTCTCTCGGTAGGTTCGAGAGACAAGATGTGGTGAAAAAAGAAGGGGGAAATGAAGGAAAGGGGGCAAGGTAAACCCCTCCTGACCCCCTAGGATTGATGAGGGGGATATTAAAGTCCCCCGCGATTTTTCGCGGTAGAGGCGCTTCCCGGTACACGAACCGGGCAGCTAACCGGCAGCGTAACGGGAGTCCGCCATCTTGTGTTTTTGGAGCGTCCGGTTCGCGTACCGGGTAGCGTCCCGGTAAGCGTAACAAGGGGAAAACCAAGAGAAACAGTAAAAAAAAAATTAAGGGAATAGATTTCCAGCAAACTTGGCAAAATTGTAGGGATTGTTTGTTTGATGTGCCTTTGCAAGGCCTCAAGATATGTGCACGTGTGGATTTTGTCTAATTAAGGTTAAAAAATATATATATATCTGTAAGCGTGCTCCGGCACGCTTACGTTACGGGTTTTTTTTGCGCTGCAGAGCCGATACGTCACGGTTATGCGACGCGTCATGAGGCGTCTCACGTGGCTACGTGATACGTCACGTAATAAAGAATATATTTTACAGCTATAGATATTAGCTTTTAAAAAAACAATGAAATTCACTGAAAAAACCATAGGTTACAGACCATATATAGTTAGGAATTTGCATTTACAAAACCTTGAAAATTCACTGAAAAAACCATAGGTTAGAGACCATATATAGTTAGCTGGACATTTTATTGACATAAAACCAATGAAATTCCATATATAGTTAGTTGCACTAACTATATATCGCGCACCCGCAATCCACTGCTGATGATGTCACATATTACATCATTCATGACATGGTCAGTGACATCACTGATGACATCACTGATGACATCTCAAATGACATCACTGATGACATCACTGATGACATCTCAAATGACATCACTGATGACATCATGACACACCAATACCAGTTACTACATACGCACTCAAGGATTCCTACGTCTACACACACATTCACTCATTCACCCATACAATCACTCATACATACAGTCACTCATTATTACAACACTATCATATGCACTCATACACCTAGTCAGTCCTGTGAAGAATCAATCACACTTCGATTTCCTCATCTATACAGTTAAACACAGAACACCATACTTTTCACACATATACTAACACATACTTACTCTCTTATACAATCACTGATACAAGTACACATTGATATGCACAGTCACACACCTCCCAGCCAGCCACACACACACTCAGTCTTCCATACATCCACTCATTCTTCAATATGTAAAACATATTTAAACTTTACAAAAACACACAGACACTAGATGATGTCATCAGTGATGTCATTTGAGATGTCATTAGTGATGTCATCAGTGATGTCATTTGAGATGTCATCAGTGATGTCATCAGTGATGTCACTGACCATGTCATGAATGATGTAATATGTGACATCATCAGCAGTGGATTGCGGGTGCGCGATATATAGTTAGTGCAACTAACTATATATGGAATTTCATTGGTTTTATGTCAATAAAATGTCCAGCTAACTATATATGGTCTCTAACCTATGGTTTTTTCAGTGAATATATATATATATATATATTTATAAAGGGAACTGCATATTGCCCTATTAACAGTACATAGTCCTGTCATTGATTCAAGTTCCTTATTTACAACAAAAAAATCACATACCATGGACACAAAATTACGTAATTTAACTATCGTAATCTTGATTCAGTTCATCATAATTTTTGAAATTCTTTTATCAAACTACATACATATGTATACACACGACAATTATACAAATCACAAAAAAATCACAAAAATGCATAAGTTCCTTCTACCTCCTTGATAGAAACGACAGTGTTCACCTATTATATAAAGGGAATACACTCAGAGGTCGTCTTGTAAGCACACCAAGTTCTTATTTCTCAAGAACCTTAATCATAAAGCTGTGCATTCAATCATTAAAGGATGAATCCAATTATCGTCAGACTCCTCTTTTCAAAACCTGTCGACGCGGAAGCGTTTCGGCCTTCACAAGTTCTAGGCATAGTGTGTCAGGAGACCGGCCTCCTCTCACTGTTTCACTATGGGCGAACTGCACCCCCTGTTCCCTTCATCCCTCTCTATTACTGATTCTCTTTGGGTACCTAGGTTTCACTCCATCTGGCAAGCTCGCCGTTCTATCTCCGGACACATGCCCTTGGTGAGGCGGCCCACAGGCACACATTCCTTAGTCTCACCTCTGGTGTTTGTCAATCTAAGTACAATATGTTAACAGCAGATAAAGTGCTGTTATTCTTTACCTTTAATGGTTATATACCAGGTTCTTGCACAAGAGAAGAGCAGTAAACCATTGAAACGAGTAGGTGGTGGTGGTGCTCAGACACAGCGCTGTGGTTGTTTCCTCCCACTTACTGGGTGGAGCTCTGAGTTTGAAGCCTCCAGTGGCTAATTCCGCTATGAAAGAAGGGATAGCTCACTGAAGGTCATTATATTGATAACAATTAGTATCAATAATGACTGTTCGTCTCCCCCTCCTCCTTTTTCCCTTTCCTCTCTCTCATATGGCCTATAACAAGTATTTCTATGTGTAACTATTTTCGATTCATTATGTCTGGCTATCTTTTTGCTCAAGTTATATTTCATGTAATGCTTCTAGTTGTTAGCTGATAGCCTGTTTTATAACTTGTACTTGGTTGCATTTTCTCAATAATAAAATCTATATTTAAAACGTAAAAAATAATGACCGTTCCTGCTCATGGCATGTAGAATTGGATGGAATGGCCCATTGCATCCCTCAGTGTGTGTTTCGGGGTGCTCACTATGGAGAGGTGCCCTTGTAGTTTCCTTTTTGTATACAAGTTTCTGTTTGATCATACGGACGCTCATGGTGCATGTATGTTTGTCAGGAGATAAGTTGAGAGCTCTGTTAAAGACAATGGACAGGCCAAGGGCCAATAATGGCTGCTACAGACTTCTGATCCAAAGTTCCAAAGTTCCAAAGTTTTCCTTTCTGTTCTCCTATTTTCACTCTGAACATTCTACATACAGTGTTTGGGATGCACTAGAGGCATTATAGCCCTTCTGTATTGGGCTATAACAGTTATTAAAAGCCCTCACCGGTATCGTAGGGCACCCCCCCCTGGGGCATGAGCCTGTAGCTTGGGTTCAAGGTCTTTAACAGCCAGTACAGCCCTCAGCAGCAGGCTACAAGGCTATATTAATGTACAGTCAGAGGTATTTAAAGCAATACCAAGCAACCATCTGGGCTCTCCTAACTCTACATAACAGTTAGTAAAAGAAAGATGGAAAGAATAGCATTTGTTTAAAAAGGTGAGGGGCAGTTATGTGATACTGGCCCCAATAGCCGAGGCTTCCAGCACCCTCTGGGGTCAACTAAACAATTGCTAATAATTTGATGTTAGAGTCTAAGGCTGGTTTGATCCAGGGGGCGGTTCAGGGGTCTGTGGGGGTGTGTGTAAGTCTCAGGCTTTGGCAAAGGGGAGTCCCAGCCATTGACCCAAAGTCTCACCAGAAGTACTGCAAGAATGCATTCTGCCTGTTGGGCCTTCCCTCTGCCCCCTTCACCTGGCAGGGTGATTCCTGCAAGCAGCAGCAGGCTGTGCCATTGGGCCCTCAAGCACCAAACTCACAATCCCACCTCACAACCTAGAGAGGGGAAACCAATTAGAAAATAAATGTTACTAGCCTGTTTTTACAGAGTGTTTCGTGCCACATTTCTGCCGTACCTATGTAAACAACATTATGTGAGTAATACCCAAAGGAATCACACTCAACCAACACCAAAAAGATGGAAGGCTAGGTTGGCTTTATCAGGATTCTCTCAGGCTGAAGACCACAGCAGATGTCAGCAGCAGTCTTTATCTCACTGAGGCATGCAGCAACGGGTGCTGGAAGGTGACTCGATGAATGAGGCCCAGTGCACCGGAGCAGGTACGCAGCACCTACTCTAAAACGACACTTAGGGTCCTTTACGGGGAGCAACATGAGGCTGACCAAGATGGCAATGACAGCTTTCTGAGTGTCAGGATGGTCTGGAAGATGCACATCACCAATGGCTGACTCAACATCTGATCGTGGACAAGAATTAGTGGTGTAATTGACTACAAGTGATCCAGGAGGACCCACCAGATGAGGTGGCACCAATCAGGAACAGGGGGTCCCTGCTTTAGGGTTCACATGACACAAAGATACCAGGCACATTCTCCCAACTGCAAATCTTGCTCCAGAAGAACAACATGAATACATAGTGCTGGGTACAGAGGGCAAGTATTTATTGATTTGTCTATAACATTCTACAGGTCACCTAGGCCAGATTACAGCAACATTCTAACCAAGCGGTGAAATCCTGAGAAACATGGGATTAGAATCCAGCCAGATCCGTCATGTGAAGCCTCAGTCGGTCATTCATTGGTCTGTCCCACAAAGGTGTGGGAATTAAATGAACGTCTCTTTGAAGACTTTCGTTTTCAGGAGATTCCTCGCTTCCGTTGATAAGCTTCCTTTGGAACTCCAGGGGGCAGATTTGCCACTTTTTCATGCAGCACTGTGCAGCAAAAATTTAACAAGAGGGGGGAGAGAGAGAGTCAGTGGATTCGGCCTCCCTAGTTATATGCATAAACAAAGTAGAATCCACTCAGAGTGGTGGTGATCCCAAACAAGATGGGGAACACACAGTGTTATATAAATGCCCCTCACACACCAACAGGCCCCTTGGTGTCATGCTTCATCATCGGGGCCTTCGCACCCCTCTACGGGATGCGGCGTGCTACGACTCGCGAATACGCAGGAGCACTTGTAAGTGAACTATGTGAGGGGGTGTGTGTCTACAAAAGTGTGAGTGAGGTGAGGTGAAAAAATGGTTAAAAGATACCTGGCGCGTGGGTGAAACAAATTTATTAAATCCCCGGCTGGTATTATTAAAAAAGTGCAAGGCGTGGTTGAAAAAATACTAATTAAGGTATTACAACCACTGTGAAAAGTGTCAACATGTTTCGGAACTCAGAGGTTCCTTCTTCAGGACAAGGATAGCACTTACCCTCCCCTTACTCACATGTAAATGTAAAAGTGTAAAATTTAATTACAACAATGTGTAATGTACCTAACCATGTTATATATGTAGGTGGGTGTCGTTGCGCCCAATTGGCGATGAAAACCTGTAAAGAGAAAGCATACATAAACACACTGGTCTAAGATGCACAGGTCCTAGGAGAAGAAAACAACTTCCCAAAATACAACTTCTCAAAATACAACAGGGTAAATCCAAAAATAGTGGAGCCCTGTGAAAAATGCAAAAATTAAAATCAAAAATAAACACACAAGGACATAGCACAGTGTATACATGTACAAACACAGAACACGAACTTAGTCTCTACTCTGATGGAAATAGAGCACAAAAATAGATAATTTCACAGCTTACTTCAGGTTCTCAAATTTAAGACCTCATGAGCCTGTGCGTGTTATTGGGGGATCCTTCCTTTCTGTTCAGAAAATGACCTATAGAAACATTAGTATATGGGATTCAATTTGTAGTAGGTACCAATACACCAATGCGCCATACTCAAGCTCCTATTTCTAACCCAAAACTCACGGTTACTGCAATGGCTAGTTGCCTGCCTTCCCTCAACGCGGCTCCGATGAAGTGAGCGTGCATCGCGTCAGTAACCTTCTTTATACTCTGCCATTAGCTCATTATCGTTGGTTAATTGAATAATGAGACCCGGTAGATGCCCAAATAGGGACTTGGTAATCCGAGGAAGTCCGGTGCTGCGCGATCTGCCACCGCTATACATTGCGCATGCGCCTACCCAGCAGGAAGAGTGTTAACTACGCATGCGCGGAAAAATACAGTCACCGCGCATGCGCAAAGGAGCGGCACTGCCGCTCATGTCAGAACGCCTGCAAAAGAGACTTGGAGGTGTTTAAAGCATGCGCGCTCTCTTTCCAATGTAACAGGAAGAGAAAAGGCTACATGAAAAAGAGACTTGGAGGTGTTTCGAGCATGCGTGCTTTCTTTCCAATGTAACAGGAAAAGAAAAGGCTACGTGGGGATTAACAAAGCGGTGATTCGCCATACATTCTAGAAGGGGTAATGGTTTCCTATGTCGGAACAGGAGACATACAGGAAAGGGGTGTGTTTTCAAGAACCCTGATTGAGTTATAAATGGCCCCATTAGCTATCTATTGTTCATAATTCATAGGGGTGATGGTGAAGAGGAAAGAAGTTTGAGATTATCCTATTGGTGATGATATAACTTGATATACCCAAACACAAGGATTCTCAGAGGCCATTTTGACAAAGTTTGAATAGAAGGTCCGAATGCAGTTCATCTCAAGAGATTCCAAGGAATGGAATCATTAAGCCCAGTGACATCAGTGCCAAGACGGAACACCCATCTTTGTTCTTTTTCCAGGAGGCCCACATCTGAGGGCAGTTGTTCTATTACCGTCCACTGTAATTCGTTGACACAGTGTTGGTGTTCGATGAAGTGGGCACACATTTTAGTTGTAAGTTTTTTGCACCTGATATTACTTTTGTGCTCATTGAGTCTTATTTTGACTTGTCTCGTAGTCATTCCCACATACTCTTTCCCACAGGGACACGTGATCAAGTACACAACATTTTTACTGTTACAATTCGTAAAAACACGTTGGTCCCACTTTGTCCCGTTCGAAAAAGTCAAGGACAGGCTTTTTTTGGTGAGGTGACAATTGTTACAGTTTCCACATGGGTGGTGGCCGTGAATGCCCTGCAGTCTTGGCTGGTCACTTTTTTTGGGCAATGGTCTCGTGTGGACAAGCATGTCTCTTAAGTTCTTACCCCTTCTGTGTGCAAACAGAGGTTTTTCCAATGACAGACTTCCGCTCGTCAGTGTGCGCCAATGTCTATTGACCAGTTTTGTCACCTGGTTTGTAACTGGGCTATATGTTGTGACACATACTGTTCTTTCCCCTTTATTGTCACTCCTTGGATTATCCTCCAGGAGGGACTCACGGTTGTTATTTCTAGCCCTTTTCATTGCTTTTTGGATCACAGTTTCTGGATACTGTCTCTGTCTCAGTTTCGTACTGAGGTCCTTCGCCTGAGTTTTGTATTTGTTGATGTCACTACAATTCCGACGTAGACGCAGGAACTGTCCGTACGGTAAATTCTCCCTCAGATGACGCGGATGAAAGCTGTCAAATCTGAGGAGACAGTTCCTGGCCGTCGGTTTGAAGTGGGTCTCTGTTTTTAGGATGCCCGCTTGATGATAGATGTTTAAGTCCAGGAACACCATGCTCTCATTTGACACCTGATGTGTGAATCTAAGAAATGCATTCTGGGTGTTCAACCAGTGGATGAATTCAGATACTGTGGTCTCATCTCCTTCCCAGATGACCAAAATGTCATCTATATACCTTCGCCAAGTATGAATCCTTGCCCTGTGTGGATTGTCTGGATGCAGAATCTTAGTGGATTCAAGATGATGGACATATAAACCCGCCAGACTTGGGGCAAAGGTGCTACCCATACTCGTACCATGTTTCTGCCAGTAAAGGGTACCCTCATACTCGAAGAAATTTTTGGTAAGGGCCAGTGAAATACATTCCAATACTACATTCCTGGGAGTGTGGTATTCCCAATTAGTAGAGTGCAGTACTTCCTCCATAATTTGCAAGATCTCATCGTGTGGGAGGCTGGTATAAAGGCTCTCCACGTCCAGACTGAGGAGCATTTGAGAGGCGGTATCAAAAGTTTGGTTTTGTAATAGTTGGAGTACCGCTTTGGTGTCTCTCAGATATGTGTATTTATTGATTTGTCTATAACATTCTACAGGTCACCTAGGCCAGATTACAGCAACATTCTAACCAAGCGGTGAAATCCTGAGAAACATGGGATTAGAATCCAGCCAGATCCGTCATGTGAAGCCTCAGTCGGTCATTCATTGGTCTGTCCCACAAAGGTGTGGGAATTAAATGAACGTCTCTTTGAAGACTTTCGTTTTCAGGAGATTCCTCGCTTCCGTTGATAAGCTTCCTTTGGAACTCCAGGGGGCAGATTTGCCACTTTTTCATGCAGCACTGTGCAGCAGCCACAAATGCTGTGCTGCGTGAAGAGGAGAGAGGAGGAGAGTGCCAAATTTACTGAAATATGACACGCTCCTCCCCTTTCCCTAGGTGCTGAAATCTGCTTCCGTGTGCCACGGAGACACCTTTGCGCTATGGTGAAAGGGTGTCTCCGTGAGTCTACCATAGGTTTTGTACAAAATACGATGCATAGACAGACTTAAACCATTTCCCCTCATTGTATGTGTGCTATAAAAGGGCAGCAAACAGCCTTTCTCCTTCCTTGAGCCTACTTCAAAAGGTTGCAAATTTCTGACGCTAATCCATGTCTTCTTTATTTAGTAAATTGGGTTTAACATGAGAAACCTTGGGTAGTTGCATGGGAACACCCATGCTCTACCCATGGTATGCCCCATTGGCAATAGGTTTGCGTTACTCTCCCGTGATTTCCAGTGGTATACAAGTTCAGCGCTGGAAAGGAAAAAAAAGATTTCGTTCCGATTTGTGTCACTTTTGTGACACAAACACAGCATGAAATCTTAGTGAATCTCCCCCCAGGTGTGAGCCTGTTCCAAAGCGCAGGGCTCTGGGCCTCCCTGATCTTCCACTATCTTTCAATCCCTTTTGTGGGATGATATTTGCTGGAAGGACCTTCCTGGCTGGAGAATAGCGGCCACCCTTTGTCTGGAGGTCGTCAGGGCCTTTGCCCCATCCAGCTCTGTGCAGGATGCAGAAGTTTCGTGCTTGGTTCTGAGTTCATCTTTCTAAGCACCAAAGGTGAGCTGTCACCGCTGGCCCCAGTTCCAACGTGCATACACATCTGGCTGGATTTGAACTGTTTGCAGTCTGGCTTCAGGTTCTATAGGGAACTCGGTCTATACATCCTTACAGGTGTCCAGTCAAGCCATGACCTAGTGATGTTGAAAAGCCAGTGCCATATTTAGAGACAGACAGACAGACTTAGAAGCATTTTTATCACCATTCTCATACACTATAGAAAAGAGAGAAGACGCGGAGTAAAACAAAGACCTGATGCGGTGTTGTATGCACACCCCAACTAGGATAACCCTTTCCAAATGGTGTTTTTGCGGAGAGGAACAGCAGTGCTTTTCTACGCGTGGCATTGTGTGTTTCTCAGGTGCTGTGGCTGGGCAGGTGCAATCAATCAATCAATCAGTGGTTTATAAGGTGCACTACTCACCCGTGAGAGTTTCAAGGCGCTGGGGGGAGGGGAGGAGCCCCCCCACCCCCAGATGTGTATTCTAGAGCTCTTAAGTTCCCCAGTTTCATGCATGAGTTGTTCAGCCAATCCAGATTTCTTTGCTTTGCATTCTGGGAATTTTAGTCCTGATTGTATAATGCAACAAAGAGGACAACAAGTCCTTGAATACAAAGCGAAAACCTGGACTAGATTACCTTCTTAAACGAGGACTTGGGAAATGTGGGAGCTCCGGGATTGTACATGCTTGCCAGGCAGGCACGGCCCTCCACAATGTTGGGTCGGAGGTCTGAGTGTGCTTTTAATGTTTCTTAGGGTGAGCATATGCAGGCTAAAGGTGATTTATGAGCGCGAGCGCACATGTCAGACGCTTTGGCGGGAGGGGGGGGGGGTAAGGGGGGGGAGGGGGGGAGCGGCAAAACATTTTTGGGAGCCCTTATTGGTGCCCCTTCCAAGTTGCAGCGCATTATTTTATGGAACCGAAAGGGACACTATAGCAGGGCTCGGCTCTAACTGAAATGTGAACGAGCCGAGCCCTTAAAATGCTTGCCACGCAAAACGTGCCAAAAGAACCCTGTAAAACTAAGGGGAAGTCTCGGGAGCGTTTTACTTCCGTACATCAAACTATAGCACTGCACGGTGAGTGAGGCATTTATTAAACGTGGACGTTTTAAACATGACCTTAGAAAGATTCATCCCCCCACACCGACAATAATGCCAATATTGAACAAAATAGCAAGACTGTTATCTCCTGCACCATATAATAGCCTAGATTTTTATTATCGATGGAGCAACTTTATTAAACCAAACACAAGGGGATTTTATACAGCGCACAAAAGGAGGGCAGTGAAATAAAATATTTGACTAAGATCACACAGTTCGGTCAAGCCAAGCAGCATAGCGTGGATTGATCCCAGTGGCAAACTGTGCAATTAAGCCACCAGATGTATCGCTGTCTTATGATTTACACAGGAACATCTTAAGGATTTTGGGGGGCCCTGGGCCTAATTTATTTTTGGGGGCCCTTTTCAGAACAGCTTTGAAATCATGATCCAATTTCAGCTCTTTCGTGTCTTCTTTTGCCAGGTCACCGACATTCAAGCAGGGGTGGCTCTTCTATTAGGGCGGAGGAGCGTCGCCCCACTGTTTTCTCGCAGTGGAAGAAGCAGAAACATAAAATGGTATTTTAAATGCCATTTTATATTTTGCTTCTGGCACTGTGAGAAAGCAGAATGGTATGGCTGGTTGGAGGCAGGCGGGTGGGCTGGTCGGGGAGGAGTGGCTTGCCCAATGCTGTGGGCTCTGACTGTTTGGTCGGCTTCTGGGGCCGACCAAACTAGTCATGCACACTCTCCATTTTCTCTATGTAGGCTGCATGCCCCCCCACCCCCAGCGAGTCATGCAAGCCGTGACTGCAGTGCACATACACACTCCAAATTCTAAATTTGTTTACATCCAATATTCAGGGATAGTGTGTACTTAAAATATTGCAACACAGAAGCAGCTCACTAACATTACTGCAAATAATATGTGTCACCCTACCATTTCTAATATGTGGAGTCCTCTATTTAATTAATATGAAGGAGTGGGTGAGTGTGTGAGTGAAAGGTTGGATGTGCGTGTGAAAGTGTGGGTGGATGATGAATGGATGGACGGGCCAATGAATGATTGGAGGGATGGGTGAAGTGACTAATAATGTGAATGGATTGAAAGGGTGAATGAATGGGTGGGTGGAGGATGGATAGATCAATGGGTGGAAGGAAGCATGGATAGATGTGTGAAAGGATGGAGATAAGGATGAATGAGTGAAATAATGGATGGAAGAGGATGGCTAGATGAGTAAGTGAAAAGGTGGATGGATGAGTGCAAGGGTAAATGGATGGGTGGAAGGATGGATTAATGAATGGCTGAAAGGATGAATGTAAGGATGAATGAGTGAAAGAATGAATGGGTGAGTGAAAGGGTGGATGGATGAGTGAAAGGGTGGAGGAATGATGGATGACTGAAAGAAATGGATGGATGGGTGAAAGGATAGAAGTAAGTAAGGATGGATAAGTGGAAGGATGGATGTAGGAGTGAAAGAGAGGATGGATGGATGAGTGAATTGATGGATGGATGTCTGAACGGATGGATGCAAGGATGAGCCTACTTCAAAAGGGCATTATAAGTTCAGTTCCCAGATTAGAGCTGTGAAGCTAACTGTACTTTTTGGTGGGTGATGATTGTAATGAGCTTTGTTTACTATGGTCTATGGTTACTGCTAATTTAATATAATTTTGTTTAACGCCAACCTTATCAGTAGGTGCTCACAGCTTGTTGCACATAAAAACAAAATAAACTTTACATCTTGTTTCCAATATCGGCAACTCTCCCCATCCCCCCACAGCAATATCCTGGAGAAATAAATAGACAAGACACCTTTGTGGAGAAAATTGCTGCAGGTTTATTTGCATAACAAATATGACAACATGATGGGTTATCTTACGGATGATCCCAGGGCAGGCTGCCCCTCGCCACCTGCCCACCTGATGAGCCAAATTACACAGTGGCCCTAGCCAACCAGTGTTTGTCAGATTTGGGGGAGGGATAGCGTCTTCCACCGGTGGACCACCAATCCACCCCATTACTCACACCCCCAGTAAGGGGGGGGGGGGCTGGAGTGCCGGTTGGGCTGTACTAATGACGGAACTGCTCCGTCATGGCCCCGCCCGCTCAATAGAACGTTCAGCACAGTACGAAAATTTGCACCGCGCTAAAGGGGTTAAAGCACTGGGCCCTTGAGGCATGCAATGAACTCAGAGGTCGAAGTGCATAAAGAAAAGTATGGGAACTGTGATCATGGCTAAAAAAGGAGGCGCAGTCAGCCAGCATGGGGGCGGAGTCAGGGACATGGCTGAAATGAACAGAATATTCTTCAACTCTGTTCTTGATCTTTCACCTTCACGTTACTGCATATAAAATACAATGCACACATCTTAAATGAAAACTAAATGCAGCTTACATTTATAAGTGGGAAATGCATTTTTCAGAAAGGACAGCTCTGTTGGGTAATGTGGTCACTACACGTGTAATCGGATGGTCACCGATTTGAATCCTGCTCAGTACCCCGGGGAATTAGTGACCTCTAATTATATTGCTAAAAAGACCCTACCTGCCACAGTAAGCACTATGAATAAGTAATTATTTAAAAACAAAAATATTAGACCCGTTATAACATAGGTTGCACACTGTAAAAAGCCTGAGGCAGATATATTTAAATGTTTAGAGTGCTTTCAAAGGTTATGGTTTCAGTCATAAGCTCTTTACAGCAATTTTAAACCTTTTTTATAGGTTTACATTACAAGGTCAAACGCCAGATCCTATCAATTAAAACCTATACTAGCTCCCGAGCAGCCTTTAGATTTTCCAGTTTACTAATTGCACGCCTTTACATTTCTTTCAGGCAGCAGATACCATGGAGGGAAGCTTGTTTCTCTTTAGCTGCATTTCCCTTCTCCTAATTCAGGGCAGGGGAGCCTCTCTCTATCTAGACCACTTCAAACGTTCAGGAAGGTGCTCTTTTAAAAAAATAAAAAGTATGGGAACTATTTCAATTAAATGAATAAAGTTTGGGAAGTCCTCCTCCTGCCCATTTCGATCTCTAAATGAACTTTGTTCTGCTGATGTTATGACCTTGAGACAGTTTGTAAAGTTGTAGGGTACTGCTGCCTTTCAAACCAGCCTTTCTTGGTCTCAACGTGAAATCTGTACTACAAACTCTGTATCCTTCACAAGGATTTCTGGGCTTATACCCCATGGATGCCAACATTTCAGAACAGGAAAGTGGGACATTTTGCTAAACAACCTGGGTAATGCATTTTCCTCATTCACTTTTATTGAGTCAATTTTAGGGGGGAAGAACCTAAATAAAGCCACTTTTAGCTTCAAAAATTAAAATCGTGAGTGTCCTGCTTAAATCGGGTCATTTTGAATGTACATTATGCCCAAACGCAGCTTCAAAAGGGTCTTGTTTCATCATAATCCAGCTTCATTTCTGAAATTCAAAAAAAATTTGTGGGCAAATGGAGATGGGTGATTCACACAGAAGCACATTTTTTTAAATGAAACTATTGTTTTTATTTTTAAACAACAACCGGGTACCGGCACATACAGTACAAATTCACCATAGAAAGTCCCCCTCCAATACATACATTATCATCTTGACATTCACATATAAATGGGGTTGGGATCATTGCAGAATACTATGTTCATACAATTGTTAATCACCAATAAGAGACAACGCTATCTGGAGTGCTCAAACATATTGCAACAGGTGGCAGGGGCCTGGAGATAGCAAGAATACTACACCTAAGGGGGAGAAGCCAGCACCTCCCCCGTCAACTGGGCCATCAGTGTTCGTCTTTCTTTCTGGAGCTCCACCGTCGGGGAGACGCAAATGCCCCCCATGTACTCATTCCATTTCCCCCATTTCTGATCCCATTTCTTGGGGTAACCCCATCCCTTAAATGCTGACATCTCAGCGACCATTGCGGTGTCCATATCTTTTGCCCAATCACCCAAGAGCGGGACCACTTCTACCCCTCATTTTTGCGCAATATTCTGTTTCGCAATTATAAAGCCCATTGAGGCCCAAGCCTGTTCAGCATGCGTAAGGTCAGTCGCCCCCCAAATATTAAGTAGGCATAGATGGGGAGATAACCCAAGGGATTTGCCTCCCGCCCTCTCAAGTTGGCGGGCAGTTTTCCCCCCGTAACCCTGGATATGTGAGCATTCCCATAAAATGTGAATGAAAGTACCCTCTTGATTACAGTGTCGGAGGCAATTCGGATCAGTGCGTCTACCTAGTTTGAACAGTAGTTTAGCATCAAAATAGACCCGATGGAGGATCTTGGACTGGAGGAGTCGCATACGCATGGGAATGGCAAGGTGAGGCCAGTGTGTCCCGCCACATGTCCTCTTCCATCTCTCCCAGGTCCCTCTCCCAACCCACTCTTAATTTTTGCATCGGGTCAGCACGATTATTGACAAATTTCTTGTAGGTGAGTGAGATGGCCTTGCGATCTATGGGATCCAACAACAATCGGTCCTCTAGAGGGGAAGAGTCAGGGAGGGGCAGGGGCCATCCTTCGGCAGGGCAGAGGATACAGCGTGACTGATCTGCAAGTATCTAAGTGTCTCGGACTGAGCCAATTGGTATTTTGTCTGCAGCTCTGTAAATGAGGCCAGCTTCCCCTTAAGCCAGGTATTTCTAACGGAGGATATCCCAATTATATCCCATTAGTCAAACCCTGGACATTTGCTGAGGTGGCAGAGAGCAACAGGTTCCCATGAAGGAGTCGCTTTCGTCAGACACTTGTGCCATCCCAACTTTTTTGTGACACCGTGCCAAATCTCGATTGTGCGCGCCGTATGGCCGGTTAAGTTAAGTTTGCGGGGACTGATGTAGAGAGCTCTGTTATATCTGCCCCATCCCATGAGCCAACAATCTGTGTGGAAATTGGACTCATCATGGGGTTCGATAGTAAAGTCTTAAATCCAGTAGACCGATGCGCCCGTCATACCATCCCATGGTATGCTTATTCATTGCTATTCGCAGCGTACGGTCCTCCCACAGCAAGCCCCTCAATACACCGTCTACTTGGGAAGAATAAGAATCTGGGATCGGGTTGGGGTTATTCTGCAAGGCATAAAGAAAATGCAGGAGTGTGAGTATTTTGAACAGGGGCGCGTGCCCCAGGAGAGTTAGCGGGAGGGAGCGCCAATGTATGGCGTCATATTTGAAGCGTTGAAGAGGCCCAAGTAGGTTTTGTTTGAGGAAGAGATCAGCGTCTGGAGTAACAAAAATGCCCAAATTACCGAAAACCCCAGGGAGCCCCCGGAATCTCATAGCCCTGAGGACTCGCCGGGGGAGCTCCCCACAACACATACATCTGGGACTTGGACTAGTTTATCCAATATCCAGAGTGGGCCCCAAAGACGTGAAAAATATGGAGCAACTGTTGCAACGACCGCGCGGGGGAAGCCAGGTTCAGGAGGATATCATCAGCATAGAGCGAGATTCGGTCCTCGTGGTACGCTGTCCATTTAATCCCCCGTATCCCCGGATCACCCCGGACTCACAACGCAAGCGCTCCAAGACAAGGGAAAAAAGCAACATTGACAAGGGACAGCCTTGCCTCATGCCCCGATGAAGTGTAAAAGTGGCGGACCGATGATTGTTAACAACATGTGAAGTAGGTTGCATGTATAATAGTCGGATCCAGCGTATCAGTTTGGATCCGAACCCCAGGCTAGGCAAGACGGCAAAAAGAAAATCCCACTCTATGGTATCAAATGCCATAGAGGCATCCAATGATAACAGGATCGCGTCTGCCTCTATGGTGTGGATCCTACCAAGAACCCCATGCACCCGTCGCAAATTCCGGGCCATGTTTCTCCCCGGCATAAACCCTGATTGAGCCGGGTGGACCAGATCAGTAATATAATGGAGGAGTCTGTTCGCCAAATGTTTGGTCAGGATCTTGGCCTCAACCGTCCAGAGGGATATGGGGCGATACGATTTACAATCCTCAACAGGCTTATTTGGTTTATAAATAACCACATTAGCTGCAGTCTGGATCTCTGCGGGGAGGATACCCGACTTGAAACATCCAGTATATAAATGTAACAGGTGAGGAGCCAGCAAAGTTGACATGGGTTTAAAAAGCTCAATGGGAATCCCATTAAGACCCATAGCCTTACCGGACCGGACATCTTGTATAGCCTTTTGAACCTCCATCACTGTAATATCTGCCTCCAAGGTCTCTCTGTCTTGTGGAGAAATAGTAGGAACATCAACAGTAACCAGGAGGTCAGTCGATAGTGGGATTGAGACGTGGGTGAACTAGTGTAGACCTTCTCATAATAGATCGCAAAGGTGTCAGCTATTTGTTGAGGGTCAGAGAGGAGTGTACCCTCAGAATTAGTTTTTGCGTGTACCCACCTAGCAGCCTGTTCCTGTCATTCAAGCCACACCAAGAGTTTTCCTGTTCCTTCACCCTGCTCATAAATCCTGTGCTGGGAAGCCAGAGAGCGCTCCACAGCGTCCTCGAAGAGAAGCTGTCTATAATCCTGTCTCTTGATCGCGAGGCTGTGGTATGTTATGTTGTCTGGATCTCGAGCTTCAGACTCCTCCAGATCCAAGATATCCGCCTCCATTTCCAGTACTCTCCTGGAATGTTCCGCCCTGTGTCCCACCATTAGTGATAGTGCCCTGCCCTTTATGACTGCCCCAAAAGCCCCCATAGTGTCACTGCAGAGTCAACAGAGCCTGTATTCACAGCAAAATAATATTCAGTGTCTTTACGGAGAGCCTCTTTGATATTCGGGAGTTTTAGCGCCCACGGCTGCATGGAAATGGAACAGGGGCGTCCCCCATGATGGAATCCCAAGGTCACTAGGATGGGAGAGTGGTCAGAGATCCCGCGGACCAGGCAACTGGACCTCGTAAAAACATGAACATATTGGGCGTGAGTAAACATGTAATCTATCCGCGATTGGCTACCATGCATTCCTGATTGAAACGTAAAGCGGGTATGCAACGGATTGAACCACCTCCAAATATCCACAACCCCCAGGGCATTTGCGAACTCCAACAAATGTGAGCCTCTCGGTAGGTCCACTCGGGTGGGAGACGGTCCAGAGAACCATCCATCGTGACAGAAGCACATTTTAACAGAGTTGAAGGGGTTGTACTCCTACAAGTGAAGCATCCCAAGGCATGCACTCTGTAGACCATTGACACCGCAAAAAACAAGCATTAGAAATGCAATCGGGCTCGGATTTATTTGAGTTTGAGCTAATGGCATTCCCTTGACATGTGTTGATGCTGTAGTTCCGCTCTCGTGCAGTTGCTGTAGTTCCGCTCTCGTGCGTGGTGCCCGGGCTTTGAAGCACGGCCCGGCTGGTGCCGCTCCCCTGTAATAGCGCGACACTGGGAGCTGACTGTGCCTGCTCGGCGCCTCCCTGCACCCCTCCCGAGCGTACACTCAGCTGCTTCACGGGCAGCCTGAAGCCCTGCATTGTTCGCCCTTGGAAGTGCGCTGCGGCCGGGCCGAGGGGAAGTGGCGTCCCTTGTGCCCAGGAGCGCTCTCGCTGCTTCGTTAATGGGACAATGTTTTCACGTTGCAGATGGCCGAGAGCTAGAGATACTGATTCGCTATGCCTGTGTGCACGTGAGGAGGACGCGCACCCGACAAACGCACTGCTCTATGGTGAACGAGCGCACACCAACTGGAATGCATTACACGGCCACTCTGACAGCTCCTAATTAAAATTAATGCACTGCCGAGCACGTAACCGCTGAGAAAATGCCCAAAATGGCGCCCGAAAATTACATCTGCCCAATCGCATCACGACTAATAAAAATACATCACCGCGAGGACCAATCACCATTCAGATAATAAAACAAAAACACGCGCACTAAGGAATGTCTCTTCCCCGAGCCCTAAAGAAACTTTTTTTTTTTTTTCTTTTACATTAGGATCTCGGAGCTCCGCCCCGAGCCCTAAAAAGGCGGCATCTGAGATAAAGCCCCAGCCCATGCTCAATAGCTGTCATCTACAGGAAAGTTAATGCTTGTATTGATAACAATCCTATAAATAAAAAGCGGTTGTGGCCATTTCTTTAGCTCATTAACTCTGGGAAACCTTGTCGATTACATTGTTCTTTTTGTCATTTCCGGTGGTCCTGTTTTGGAAATGGGCATTTGATGTCGTCATTTTGCCCAGTCAATAAGAGCACAGCTTCTTAAGAGTCAGATCAGATTGTTTGCGGATGTGTCTATCTGAGAAAGAAAATATATTCATAGTTTATTAAAATATAGCAACATTTGTGACTAATCGTTCTGTGCAAGAGACCAATGAAGGCACTTGGACAACATATTAACTGACAGGGTGTATGTGTATTGTCCTGGAACTATGACACAGGTGAAAGGCAACACTTAGAGCCTGTTTTGGAGTAGGGTGTGCAAGAAAATTCTCAGTTTTATAAAGGAAGTGTTAAATCCACTGGGGAACCGTCCATGATAATAAAACTATCTGATTTGGATTGTAGGTTAACCACAAATATATTGACTTGTACAACATTGTAAAGGCAAGCATGCATAGTGGAGTATAGATTTGCTATTCTAACACCACATTGATGATATTGTGCAAACCAATATCTTGCAGTTGATGTTACTGCATGTTGATATTTTTGAGTCGATTACTTGGTAGAACGCCATGCATCGAGCTGGGTTTTCGACTTTTCTTCTACTTACCCATTTGCGTTTGTTTTTTAGCTGAAGATTTGGCACTGAAAGGAACAGCCACACAAAGCAGCCAGTATCCATACCTTGGGCTGCCATCATATCCGCTCAACACCAAGCGCAATGGGAATTACTTTGAAAAGTACTGCTCTGCCACCAACGGGGACATGAATCCATGGTGGAAAGTGGACTTAGGACAAAGTCAGCCAATTGGATCTGTTGTGGTGGTGAACAGAGCCGACTGCTGCCCTGAGCGACTCAGAGGTGCTGAAGTTCGGGTTGGAGACAATGTGAACAACAACAACCCTGTGTAAGTTCTGCTAATTGTGCACTTGATTGCATTGAGCAAAGGGAAGCTTGATATTGGAGAAGCTTTTCTAAGAATGTTTAGAATAACCCAGTTCATCAGCAGGTACTCAATATACCTCACTACAATCAACTAACATTTATTCTGGGGTTCAAGGGGTGTGTTTTAAGACCATCGCACAGTTATATCCCCCGTGATAGCATACAGAAAAACAAAAAATAACTGTGGGTCTGATAAAGAATTCAAAACATGCTATGTGTAGCTGGCTATGTATCTGTTATTCCTCTAGAGATGGAAGACAGAAAGGACAGTAAACCACTGTGGAAAAATGTCCATCAGTTACGCGATAGTGGGCGCCCAGTACATCATGTGGTCTACTCCACAGTAGTATACCCACCACTCTATCACCATAGATCAATATTGGAGAAAAAGAGTGATGGATGGATGTCTGGTGGATTGAGTTGTCGTAACTGTGAGCAGTGCAAAAAATTAAAGTGTGAAAATTGAAAAGTATAAGATTGGATGGTGCATACAATTTTCTTTTATTCTGGCGTTAAGCACCTCCAAGGTTAAAAATAATGTGCAAGTAAGTCAGGTGGTTCAAACAAATACCTTCTGACTGGGCTATCTGGTCGACATGTTTCTGCGGTTATTGGTCAAGTGTTACCATCCGCTTCCTCAGGACCCATTAACTTAGTTGCTACTGCTAAGTAAATAATAAGTGAAAATAGGACAATATACAAACATACAAAGTGTCACCTGTACACTTCCATTTTCTCCTGTGAGTGTCCATTTTTGATATAGCCAGCGAATCCACATGTAATGAAAAACACAATAACATAGCACTCACATTAGTTAAGGCTATCCCAAAGCACAATTTGTCAATATTTGTGATGTTATATCTAGGTCAAAGTTACCTTAGAGTATCCCACATTGTTAAAATAATAATCAATGTCTCACCTTAATTTGTAAGGGAAAACGCCTCACCTCACCTGGCAAACAGCTCAGGAAAATGAAGCACCGCTCTGTAGTGCAGAAAAATGTATACAGGGTCAGTGTCAATAAAGCGCAGTGTCTGGCAATAACAGAAGCCCAACCAAGGTGGGTGCCCAGAAAGACATTCCACGCATGGGGGGCCCGTTAAACTATCGTTATGCCCGTAAATATGCCGGATGCGGTGTATTCACCATCAATGTGCCGTGATATCAGCAGTCAGAGTGTTACCAGAGCTGCGGTGTAGGTAATAGTTATGTCTATTGCGTTATTCGCCAAAGATAGACAGGAGAGAGACGATCCTCCAATAGGCGAAATGTAATCATGGTCTCACAATGTTAGTACCATCAAAGAAAAATGCATCTCTACCGGTAATGTCGCTCGCTCTAAAAAGACTAAGACCTAGTCATGAGCGCTCCCACCCATTCTGGCAAGCGGCGCATTACGAGCGCTGCTGGTCTATCAAAGAGTTAAATGAAGCCCCTCCTGCTGCCTTACCTATCCGTCGGTACTTCTGACAGCCGGCCGGGCTGTTTGGGGAGGTGCCGTGTGAGACGACGTGCACTTCCTTATTGATTCTTGCCCAAGATTCTGACTTTGAAGAAAAGTCACTCTCGAACATGCATCCACGGTATCACCATGGCTGAATACCTCAGAGGAAACGGTGCACCAACGGGATTGATAGTAGTCAATTCACCGAGACTATTTTTAGATGACCCGGATTTCCTAAGAGACTGGTACCTCATAGCATGGAAGTGCACCAGGGACTGGCTGGTCCTGATAATCAAGACCGCGAAGAAAGCCGCGGATAAGATAATGATCGAGATCCAGCTCCTAGAAGGCCAGATCAAAGCTACCCTTACTGGCAAAATCTTCACTAAACAACAAGATGAGAATAACAAAACCAACAAGGACTTCAAAGACAATATTCTCTTCTCCAAACTGGAGAAGTGCAAGAAGGACTTAGAGAAGTTCTCCAAGGAGAAAGTCTACCCCTACACCAGTGCGAACTATGTTCCCACGCCATTTAATCGCAATGGGAGAACTGGAGGCTCGACCTACGGAACTTCCTCATCTGAAAATTCGACCGACTCTGACTCCTCTAACCAAGGCAATCCAGCGACAAAACCTAGAGGAAGAGGTCAGTGGAAGAACAGAGGAGGACAGGGTTACAATCAGGGCCAATTCAACCCCTGGTGGCCACCTAACCCATGGATGCAAGGTCCACCTCAGATCCCACAACAGATGGGACCTTTTGGTCCTGGACCATATTATCCGGGTCCCAATGTGCCTTTTTTAGGGTTTGGCCGAGGGAGGTCACGTGGACGACGCCGGACGGCACAAGGACAGGGACAAGTACAATGGAACGTCCCCCCACAGGCGATGGGACTACGGAGTGGCAAGCAGATCCCGCAGGACCAAGCGGGCCAGAGCACGGGACCAGCCTCGTAGTTAATCTCAGTTCACACGACTTAACACCAATAGAAGAAAAGGTACTGAATCGTGGCCTAGGTTTTGTGAGCACAAACACAGGCGATCCTTTCTTGACACAGATCGAGATGTCGAAATTCTTTCGCAAAGTACGACTACACTTCTTCTTCTCGAAGACAGATCCACCTGAAAGTCTCCTAGAAAACACAGGACTTAAAAAACCATCTACGTTTAGTCCACTCACAGCGATGGTTCCGGCCAAAGTAGTTACCTTTGAAGAAGCCGTGCAACACGACATTCAAGAACTGTTTAAACAGCCTCACAATCCTTTTGTGAATATCTCTAAACCGGAGCAGGAAGCATTAAAGGACCTGACTAATGACAGTTCCATCATTATCAAACCAGCGGATAAGGGTGGGGCGACAGTACTTCTAGATGTGTCGACCTACAGAGAAGAGTGTCTACAGCAGTTGGGAGACACACGTTCCTACAAGCTTCTGACGACCGACCCCACGTCTCGCTTAAAAACCACTATTGGGCATCTCGTGGAGGAGGCACTGGCTGAAGGCTGGATTACCAACAAAGAAGCAGCCTATCTGACTACCCAGAACCCCGTGACCCCTTACTTCTATGTCTTGCCCAAGATTCACAAGTCCAGAAGACCACCACCTGGCAGACCTATCATTTCGGGCATCGGATCCCTCTTGGAACCTCTATCTTCATTTGTAGATTTCTTCCTGAGGCCGTTGGTGAAACAAATGCCTACCTATCTGCAGGACACTAAAGACCTCCTCAGACTACTACCAGAACTTGATTTCAACATCTTGACTGACCATCTGGTATCCTTCGATGTGGAGTCACTGTACACTTCCATCCCCCAAAACGAGACACTCGAGGCGATTGAGTCTCTGTTGGGTAATCTCAGGTGGGATTCAATAACACCCATTCCACTGGTGATGAACCTGGCAACGCTGGCCATGAAAGAGAACTTCTTCGAGTTCGAAGGCCAGTTCTATCTGCAGACGTCTGGGACGAGCATGGGCAGCGTTTTTGCTCCGTCCCTGGCGAATCTGTACATGCACAAGTTTGAACAAGACCTGGTTCTCACCAATACGAACCCATTCTTGGAATCGATATGCACTTGGAAGAGGTATATCGACGATATCCTTGTGATCTGGCGTGGCGATGAACAATCCCTCCATGACTTCCACAAGTGGCTCAACGAGCAGAACCCGTTCCTACGATTCACCTTGGAGAACAGCCGACAATCCTTGGCTTTCTTGGACCTGCTAATTACGATCACACCACAGGGCCTGAAGACCGAGCTGTACAGAAAACCAATGGCTCGCAACTCTCTATTGCAATATACCAGCTGTCACCCTAAATCTTTACGGGACAATCTCCCATATGGGCAGTTTCTGCGAGTGCAGCGGAACTGCACCAACAAGGAGGACACGGCCAAATATTCAGATGATCTGACATCTAAACTGGTTGAACGGAACTATCCCAAGAAACTGATCCGGCGCTCAAGAAAAAGAGCGGCTAACAATAACAGGGAATCCTTGTTGGAACCACCGGTCCCCAAGACCAAGAACGACAGGCTTACTTGTGTAAACACTTTTAGCACAAGATCTAACGCCATACAACGGATTGTCCGCAAACACTGGAGGATCCTAAATACAGGAGAAGATTCCCTTCCACAACCACTTTTTGCATTCAAAAGAGCGACGAGTCTGAGAGACAGACTTGTACATACCAGACCTCCACCCAAGCCAATCCATCAAGTGGGCACTGTTTGGAATATGCCACCAGTGACGGGACACCACCCCTGTGGCAGCTGTGCGGCATGTCCGCAAACGAGAAGAACTACCTCAGTAGATATAGGAACCACTCGACCTTGGGAACAGAGAAGGTTTACTAACTGCAACAGCAGTAATTTGATTTATCTAATTACCTGCCCGTGTGCCTTGAGATATGTTGGCATGACCACCCGTAAGGTGAAGACTAGGATCTCAGAACATAAGAGCACAATAAGATGCCAAAAGCAGTCAACAAGACTGACCAATCACTTCATTCAAGTAGGGCACAGACCCACGGACTTTGAGTGGACTGTGTTAGAACAACCCAACATTCCCAACCATATCACGGACATATCCAGACACTTGTTCAGAATCGAACAAAAATGGGTCTACAAGCTTAACTGCGACAAGAACGGGCTCAACGAAGACATCCCGTGGATGACACTATAGACAATGCATGAACTCTGAGAAATCTGCCTGGCTGGCCATCGTCTGCTATCCTGAGTTAGGCTTGGCCAATGAGACATGGAACAGAACCTACCCAGAGGTTGTCCAGATAGAGTCACTGTTAGGCCCACTGCTCAATAGTAATCCCCTGTTCCACGCAAAGATGGGTTTTAGCTCTATACACACTGGGTCGCTCCTTAACAAGAGAGCTCCGGATCATCCGACCACCCTAAGACTGACTGTATTAGAATCTACACCAGATAACACTAGGCAGTCTACAGTAGATCTGCTCATCACACCAATAATTGTCTTGTGTGGTGGACACTTACATACAAGGGACTCAATGAGACCGCATTAAGATAGAACACGGTCTCGGACTTCACTGAGTCTCTTTACATTCAGGGACCCTCCATGCGATGATAGTTGCAATTATATCACCGAGTCATCAGTGCTGATATCTGACTAATATTATGGAGATTATGAATTGAGCCTTAATTAAATATAACTGCAGATATGCCCCTCGGTATGGTGGTCCTTTGACGTGTCACTAGGTCTATTTACTGGCTGAAACGAGCGCGATTGCATAGCTTTTGCAATGAACTACATTTCCCTTTCCTGTAGTCTTTTGATCACACTCGCGCGCATGCACGCCCGCTGTCACTCATGTGGACTACACCTCCCATGAGCAGCGATAGTTCTGGCCTCTGCGCGCATGATCTGATGCGCAGGCACAGAATCAATAAGGAAGTGCACGTCGTCTCACACGGCACCTCCCCAAACAGCCCGGCCGGCTGTCAGAAGTACCGACGGATAGGTAAGGCAGCAGGAGGGGCTTCATTTAACTCTTTGATAGACCAGCAGCGCTCGTAATGCGCCGCTTGCCAGAATGGGTGGGAGCGCTCATGACTAGGTCTTAGTCTTTTTAGAGCGAGCGACATTACCGGTAGAGATGCATTTTTCTTTGATGGTACTAACATTGTGAGACCATGATTACATTTCGCCTATTGGAGGATCGTCTCTCTCCTGTCTATCTTTGGCGAATAACGCAATAGACATAACTATTACCTACACCGCAGCTCTGGTAACACTCTGACTGCTGATATCACGGCACATTGATGGTGAATACACCGCATCCGGCATATTTACGGGCATAACGATAGTTTAACGGGCCCCCCATGCGTGGAATGTCTTTCTGGGCACCCACCTTGGTTGGGCTTCTGTTATTGCCAGACACTGCGCTTTATTGACACTGACCCTGTATACATTTTTCTGCACTACAGAGCGGTGCTTCATTTTCCTGAGCTGTTTGCCAGGTGAGGTGAGGCGTTTTCCCTTACAAATTAAGGTGAGACATTGATTATTATTTTAACAATGTGGGATACTCTAAGGTAACTTTGACCTAGATATAACATCACAAATATTGACAAATTGTGCTTTGGGATAGCCTTAACTAATGTGAGTGCTATGTTATTGTGTTTTTCATTACATGTGGATTCGCTGGCTATATCAAAAATGGACACTCACAGGAGAAAATGGAAGTGTACAGGTGACACTTTGTATGTTTGTATATTGTCCTATTTTCACTTATTATTTACTTAGCAGTAGCAACTAAGTTAATGGGTCCTGAGGAAGCGGATGGTAACACTTGACCAATAACCGCAGAAACATGTCGACCAGATAGCCCAGTCAGAAGGTATTTGTTTGAACCACCTGACTTACTTGCACATTATTTTTAACCTTGGAGGTGCTTAACGCCAGAATAAAAGAAAATTGTATGCACCATCCAATCTTATACTTTTCAATTTTCACACTTTAATTTTTTGCACTGCTCACAGTTACGACAACTCAATCCACCAGACATCCATCCATCACTCTTTTTCTCCAATATTGATCTATGGTGATAGAGTGGTGGGTATACTACTGTGGAGTAGACCACATGATGTACTGGGCGCCCACTATCGCGTAACTGATGGACATTTTTCCACAGTGGTTTACTGTCCTTTCTGTCTTCCATCTCTAGAGGAATAACAGATACATAGCCAGCTACACATAGCATGTTTTGAATTCTTTATCAGACCCACAGTTATTTTTTGTTTTTCTGCACTCAATATACCTCTCCTCTTTCATTGTCTGATTTGTGATGCAACTCTTAATAGATCTTATGTCATCCTTGTCTTCGCTCCTTATGTACAATACTCATAGGTGGGCTTCCATGATAGGTCTGCCTAACTCTGTTGTTCTGGTTGTCTCTCTCGTTCTACAGGTGTGGCACCATCACTAATCTTGGCGCCGGATCCGTAACTACGCTGTGCTGCAAAGGGATGGTGGGCCGCTACGTCAGTGTCGTCATCACAGGCCGCCGGGAATACCTCACCCTGTGCGGAGTGGAAGTATACGGTGTTGTGCCACAGAAGGAGCCGAAAGTGTGCTGGTAGTGAGGAGGAGTGCTCACTCACAACCATGGTCACATGTCCAATATGGGACTTCTTTTACATTTTCCTAAGATGGTTCTGTTACTTTGCTGTCACATCTTTTGTATCAAATACCTGTAATTCTAGGCACTATAAAAGTTCTCTAACGCAGCATGCCCCATTGATTCATTGGACATTTAACAAGTGTGTGGTGGCTGGAAGGCAATTATCTTTAATCAACATGTTAGAAAATAACAATTTTTTGGGGGAAGGAAAGGGGATTTTTGACCATTTTTGCAGCTGTTTACAACAATGCACCATGTGCTTATCGCAGAAAGACTAAGGGGCCCATTACAATGTTGGGCGGATCACCACCACCCGCTTGGCGGTGGGGATCCCCCGACAATCTCTCCCAACCTCATGCCATTCCCCCCTGCCATATTACTATGGCTGGGGGGAAAGACCGTCTGCCGGTTTTCCGCCCCGGTCGATGAGTCGACCGGACGGAAAAGGTTTTAATATGTTGCGGTGTCTGTTAGACACCGACATCCATATTACGATGCATGCCACGGAAAAGCAGGTGGCCTTTTACATTGGGGGCCCGTAGCAGGTCCCCAGGTATTTTAAGGGAGGGGGTGCACATGGGGGGTACCTATGGTACCCCGTGCATTTGCATGCACAACATGACAGGCACCGCGCGGTGCCTGCCACGTTGTGCATGCAAATGCACAACATGCATTTTTGGCATTGCAGAGGGCAGTGCTTTCAGCACCGCCGGCCGCAATGTTGAAATGCAGGATGTGCCTGCCAGTGTGGCGGGTGCATCCTAATCACCCCCACGGGACCGCCGCACTTATGGAGGTAGGGCCCTTTTTACGTCGGGATGGCGGGCGGACAAAGTACGCTCTAATGATGCCCTAAGTCTCTAAAAGTGGTCCTGTGCACAGAGGTCAGTAACAAGGGTGGTTGGGCAGAGTGTGGGAACACTTACTTTGAGATGCAATGTGACGTCCTCCTCCACCGGTCTTCTCTCTTCCAGCCAGGCTCCAACACTGGATCCAGCAAACTTGCTTAACCGATCCTGGTGGTGCCAGCATGGAAGCAGCACGAGGACTGGAGGGAGCGGCCTCACTCAGCGCTCTCAAGAGCACTGGAGGCCTGCGCTTTCTCTAACTCAGCTGTCTAAGACAGCTAGGTTGAAAATGGTTAGAATGCGCAAGTCTGGCTGGCCGTTGCAAAGAGACAAGTGCATTTTAAAGCGCTCAGCTCCCTGCTGCCACTCGGCAGCACTGGCTCTACCCCATCCTAAAACTCAGTTTGGGACGGGTCGGCTACTCAAAAATAAAATGGGAATAAGTAAACGTAATTACTATTTTTTTTCCCGCTCTGGCCTGGGGCTTTTCTTTGTGGCGCAACACTCCTCCGCTCAAACAGAGGAGGCGTCCAGTGCAGTACACTCTTTCCAGAGACCCTAAGAGTCCAGTGAGACTAAACCAGAAAAGAGCCCTGCCTGTTCCCAGCTCAGGTGTGGATCAGGTATCCAGAACATTGCCATTAGGTAGATTTACCAGAATTTCATAAAACCGACTCTGCTCAAGACGTGTAGAATAACATTATAGCTCCAAGGTCAACGAGGTCTGCCTAATATGTGGATAGAGCTTCCTTTTCAGATGCAAACACCGGATTTCCATAGGGATTCAAGGAAATTTGAGTTGCACTCTATCAACCAACCACTAAAGGACACCGTTCGCACAGATGCCTATTGTACCATTTACGAACAAAGGTTTGCATTGGCCCAGTTTTGCAGCTACTCGAGTCCCTTCTCGCTTTTCACATCAGTACATTTTTCAAGGTTGCTTTTAGCGGCATGGATCATTTCCTGTCTTGCTATCAACTTCTACTTGAGGCCCAGGTATTCAGGATCCAAATCTTGCTTTGGTAGGTTGTTGGAGAAACTGATCACTTTTAAAGGTAAAGCAGCCATGCCACTATGGCACCACCATTTTGGTCTTTCTACCAGCTGAGTCTTGTGAGCCTGTCAGCTGGCACAGTCCTTGTGTTCATGCAGGTCCTGCATGCCGGCTTGTTCAGTGACGTCAAGTTATGATCATGTCCACCCTCTCCATGCTGTAGCCTCAGATCTGTGCATTGCTTTGTATGGCTGTCTTTATGTTCATTTCTGTTGCTAGGTAACATCTTGCAGCAGTGGTACTTACTGAATGACAGTATGGATTGTGGACGTATTTACTCACACAAGAACTGAGAGAAGGATTTTAAAGAAGGAGACATTTGTGCAAAGGCTTTTATTGAACCCTGAGAGGCTTATGGACATGCAACTACAATGAGTAACATTTCTTTCAGGTTGCACATACCATAGAGGAAAGCTTCCTGCAGCTCCCTCTCTTAAAATGTACTGTGTGTGAGCTTTTGAACCTGTGGTCTGGTTGCTCTTTGAGGTTTCAGCTAGAATAGCTGAAGTATGATCCTCCAGCTGTGCCATGCCAGAGATAGTCACAGATATTATGTCTGAAATATCTCCCAAGTAAGTGCCCTATTAGGCCAGCATTTCTGTAGTTACAGGAATAGCCACCATCTTGTTCGAAATGCATTACATACACTGTAGGATGGGCACCATTATGCAAGAGATACCTGTCCACATTGAAATAACATGACAATTGTCAATAGTACCCAAAATATGCCAAAGCGGGGCAACTGTATGACAGTAATGTTTCATGAATGTTCTCAATATACATTCAATCAATCAATCAATACATTTGTAGAGCGCGCTACTCACCCGTGAGGGTATCAAGGTGCTGAAGGGAGGGTGGGGTGCCGCTACCGTTCGAATAACCAGGTCTTGAGGTGTCTCCTGAAGGTGAGATGGTCCTGGGTCAGTCGTAAGTGTGCAGGGAGGGAGTTCCATGTCTTGGCTGCCAGCTAGGAGAACGATCTTCCTCCGATGGTGGCTCTGCGAATCCGTGGGACGGTGGCGAGGGCAAGGCTGGTGGAGCAGAGCTGGCGGGTGGGGGTGTAGAACGAGAGGCGGTTGTTGAGGTATTCGGGGCCCATGTTGTGGAGCGCTTTGTGTGCGTGGGTGAGCAGCCTGAACGTGATCCTCTTGCTGACGGGGAGCCAGTGCAGGTTTCTCAGGTGGGCGGATATGTGGTTGGGGCGAGGGATGTCGAGGATGAATCGTGCGGAGGTGTTCTGTATGCGCTGGAGCCGTTTCTGAAGTTTGGCTGTGGTTCCTGCGTATAGGGTGTTCCCGTAGTCCAGTTGGCTAGTGACGAGAGCCTGGGTGACCGTCTTTCTGGTTTCGGTGGGGATCCACCGGAAGATCTTTCGGAGCATGCGTAAGGTGTTGAAGCATGAGGACGAGACTGCGTTTACTTGCTTGGTCATCGTGAGGGAGGAGTCCAGGATGAATCCCAGGTTGCGGGCGTGGTCCCTGGGTGTCGGTGCGGTGCCCAGCGTCGTGGGCCACCAGGAGTCGTCCCAGGTGGATGGGGATTGTCCGAGGATGAGGACCTCCGTCTTGTCCGAGTTGAGCTTCAGGCAGCTGTGCTTCATCCATTCTGCGACATCTTTCATTCCGTCCTGAAAGTTGGCTTTGGCGGTGAGAGAGTCTTTGGTGAGGGAGAGTATCAGTTGGGTGTCGTCGGCGTAGGAGATGTTGTTGATGTTGTGTTTGCGTGCGATGGTGGCAAGGGGGCTCATGTAGATATTGAAGAGGGTTGGGCTGAGTGAGGAGCTCTGGGTTACGCCGCAGATGATCTTGGTGGCCTCGGAGCGGAAGGGAGGGAGGCGGACTCTCTGGGTTCTGTCTGAGAGGAACAATGTGATCCAGTCCAGGGCCTTTCCTTGGATCCCAGTGTTGTAGAGGCGGGTTATTAGGGTGCGGTGGCAGACGGTATCTAAAGCTGCCAAGAGGTCCAGGAGGATGAGAGCGGCTGTCTCTCCGTTGTCCAACAGGGTCCTAATGTCATCAGTGGCTGCAATGAGGGCAGTCTTGGTGCTGTGGTTGGCTTGGAATCCGGACTGGGATGGGTCGAGCGAGTTGTTTGCTTCGAGGAATGCAGTCAGCTGTTTATTGACGGTCTTCGCGATGATTTCTGCGTGTTTCCAGCTTCCAGGGAAGGTGACTGACGTGAAGGATCTGTTAATGATGCTCCGAAGGTGGGGTGCGATGATGGTGTCGGCTTTGTTGAAGATATGATGAGGGCATGGGTTGGAGGGGGAGCCGGAGTGGATGGTGTTCATGACGCGGATGGTGTCTTCCGTGCTGATGGGCGTCCATGCGCTGAAGCTGGTGGTGGGGGTCGTTGGTTTGGTGGCTGGAGTCGGAGTCTGGGGTCCGAAGCTGTTGTGTATGTCTGCAATCTTGCGGTGGAAGAATGCGGCGAGGGAGTTGCAGAGGTCTTGCGACGGTGTGATGTCGTTGTTGCTGGCGCTGGGGTTGGAGAGCTCTTTGACGATGCTGAAGAGTTCTTTGCTGTTGTGGGAGTTGTTGTCCAGCCGCTCTTTGAATGATGTCCTTTTGGTGGTGCGGATCATCTGGTGGTATTCGCGGGTGGCGCTCTTGAGGCCTGTCATGTTTTCTAATGTCCGTTTGTGGTGCCAAGCTTTTTCGAGGGTTCCGCATGTTTTCTGTGCGATTTTGAGGGCGTCTGTGAACCATGAGGTTTTTCTGTTGCTAGTCTTGCCTGGGGGTTTTGTCAGTGGGGCGAGGTTGTCGGCGCAGTTGGTGATCCACTGTGCGAGATTGTCTGCTGCGTCGTTGGTGTCAGGGGTGTCGACAGGTGGGTTCTGGCTCAGCGATGTGGTCAGCTGGTCTGTGGTGACTTTGCTCCAGCATCTGCGGGGGATCTGTAGCGTGTGGTGGTGGGATGTGGTCTTTTTGAAGGTGAAGTGGATGCAGCTGTGGTCGGTCCAGTGTAGTCCAGTGGAGTGGCTGAAGGCAACGTGGCTGCTGGCAGAGAAGATGGGGTCGAGCGTGTGGCCAGCGTAGTGGGTGGGGGTGTTCACCAGTTGCTTGAGTCCGAGGTTGTCGAGGTTGTCGAGCAGGATGGTGGTGTTGGTGTTGTTGTTTTTCTCCAGGTGGAAGTTTAGGTCCCCTAGGAGGATGTATTCTGGTGAGGCTAGGGCGTGCGGGCTGATGAAGTCGGCGATGGTTTCGCTGAATTGTATCCGTGGGCCCGGGGGTCTGTAGACGAGCGTTCCTCTGAGTGTGGTCTGGGGGTCGGTGTGGATCTGGAAGTGAAGGTGTTCGGCGGCGGTGAGTGTGTCTTCGGCGTTGGTCGTGACGCTGATGGTGTTCCTGTAGATGATGGCGATTCCTCCTCCAGTTTTGTTGACACGGTCCTTTCGGGAGATTTTGTAGCCATCTGGGATGGCTATGGCGATGTCGGGGGCCGAGGAGGCGTTCATCCAGGTTTCCGCGAGGAAGGCGACGTCTGGTGCTATTGTATCAAGGAGTTCCCAGAATTCGACGGTGTGTTTGTGGACGGAGCGGGTGTTGAGGAGGATGCACTTGAGGTGGTTGTTGTTGTCGTTGCTGTGTTCGGTGGGCGGGGTGCAGGTTCGGAGGCAGGTGAATTTGCATGCTTGGCAGGTGAAGGGTCCGTGGGTGCGCTTCGGGGTGGCTCAGCAGCAGGCGGCAGGTCGTCCTGTGTTGAGTTCGGTGAGGGTGGCGGTGTCGTACCTCAGTCGGGTGCCCTGGCAACGGCTGGGGCCAGGTGTTCTGGTGCTGGGCGCGGTCCAGGCACGGACGGGCGCAGACGGGCTTGCCTTTGGCGCGCCCGCTGCGCTGTGCGGCCTCCATATGAGGGGTTGTGGGAGGGAGGAGCAGCTGGGAGGCAGGAGCGGGGCGGCGATTGGGACAGCGGGGGGGCGGGCCGCAGGTGCGCAGCGGCGGGAAAGCGGAACAGCGGGCAGAACAGGGGGGAAAGGATACAGAAGAAAAACGGGGGAAGGGGGCACAAAGGGCACAACAGTGGCAAAAACAGTACAAACGGGCAAGCAATCCAAACAGGGATACGGTAACCAGAGGAGACAAAAGGCTTACACAGTCACAGACGCAGGCAGCGGCAAGAACGAGGCGTCAGTACTCAGCGGGGGTAGCGTCACAGGAGGACCGTGTGGCGGCTGACCTACCTGAGGACATGGTCAAAGGTCGCTCCCTTCACTGCCGCGAGGCCTCCATATGTGGGGTTGTGGGAGGGAGGAGCAGCTGGGAGGGGGGAGCGGGGCGGCGAATGGGACAGCGGGGGCGGGGCCGCATGGGCGCAGCGGCGGGAAAGCGGGCAGAACGGGGGGGAAAGGATACAGAAGAAAAACGGGGGAAGGGGGCATAAAGGGCACAACAGTGGCAAAAACAGTACAAACGGACAAGCAATCCAAACAGGGATACGGTAACCCGAGGAGACAAAGGGTTACACAGTCACAGACGCAGGCAGAGGCAAGAACGAGGCGGCAGTACTCAGCGGGGGTAGCATCACAGGAGGACCGTGTGGCGGCTGGGGGGGTGACCTACCTGAGGACAGTGTCAAAGGTCGCTCCCTTCACCGCCGCGCGGCCTCCATATGAAGGGTTGTGGGAGGGAGGAGCAGCTGGGAGGCGGGAGAGGGGCGGCGAATGGGACAGCGGGGGCGGGGCCGCAGGGGTGCAGCGGCGGGGAAGCGGAATAGCGGGCAGAATGGGGGGGAAAGGATACAGAAGAAAAACAGGGGAAGGGGGCACAAAGGGCACAACAGTGGCAAAAACAGTACAAACAGACAAGCAATCCAAACAGGGATACGGTAACCCGAGGAGACAAAGGGCTTACACAGTCACAGACGCAGGCAGAGGCAAGAACGAGGCGGCAGTACTCAGCGGGGGTAGCATCACAGGAGGACCGTGTGGCGGCTGGGGGGGCGACCTACCTGAGGACAGGGTCAAAGGCGGGTACGCTTATGGCACGGACAGAAATAATGTGCCCAGGATTCTTATGTATGTTAAGGATGGGCCACCACTGAGCTAGGGATAGCAGGTTTGATGTCAAGAATTTCTACAGTATGTCAAGGATGGCCAACTGTTATAATATCAATAGCCAGGATGTTGTCAAGATGTCCACAATGGCCAGAATGAGGCACTGGTTTGCAAAGGATAAGCAAAAGGACACATTCTCCCAAGACCACAAGGTGCCAGGGTCCCCATTAAACCAACCTCCCCAGCAGCTTCTCCTTCCCCTGCTAGCTACTCGTCCTTCCGGGGTGGTAGTCCAGACATCCACAGACAGAGGGAAACAGGTTGGCAGCCACACACACACACACACACAGACACACACACTCACATGAATCGACACACTATTTCACAAATGCCCCTTAGCCCCCCTCTCACTTACCTCCCAGGCAGCTGCAGTGATCCTGGCTCCAAGCGCATAATGGTACCCAGGCATGTGTTTTCCTGTATGGAAGTCAGTCCAGTGGGTATAAGGGGGGAACTGTCCCAAGGTTCTCAAACCGGCTGCCCCCAGGCCTCTCAGGGCTCAGCTCTCTGCCTGCTGGTCCCTCAGGAGGCACAGCACCTTCACTCAGGGCTTCAGGGCATCAGGAGGCAGGAGGCATGCAGGGGTAATGGTGCCCTAGCACACTTCAGGAAGCAGGAAGAAAAAGCTGGGTACCAGGCGATGGCAGGGAGATGTGCAAGCAGCAGTGGCTTCTTCACCCACAGTACTGACCCACTGCCCTGAATCCTCCGGTTTTTTCCGGGTCTCTGGAGGTTCTGAAAGAGCGGAGGAGGTGGAGATCTGGTGGCTGGACTTACATCTGGTCAGAGCTCAAAGCAGGATGCTTTCTTGTACTCAACGTCGGCAAATATGCTGTTCTTGCCAGCACCAGCATGCCAGCTTTCACCAATGCCACACAAAGACACATGGGCCATACTAGGTGGTGACAAAATGTGTTCTATTCTCGCACAGTGTGTGTAGAGTTTTGTACACTACTTTACTGTTCTTTTACTGCCAGATGTAGCTCTCAAGGAAAAGCAGGCTGCCCTGCCAACCACCTCCTCCTCCTCTCTCCCTCCACAGAAGGGAAAACACCCCGGCGAGTGGTCGACCCTGCTATTCCTATAGTTTACAAAACTCTAGGTGGTAGATCCCCCATCTCACAGCGCGTGACGTGCCAAACCAGGCCGAATACTGTGAGGTGCTAGCCTAAATCTTAAAAGTCAGCTTCAAGCCACCACCTCAAACCCAGATCTCAAATGAGCATTCAAATTCCAATTTCTGGCACTTGAAAACTGTGAAACTGACCCTCCCATACCAGATGTTGGCTACATTTGATCTTGTATGTACAAGATAATGGTCTCCACAAGTATTAATTTCTACTTTCAAAGTCTTGCGAGTTGTAAAAATGTGTGGTCATCTTGTCCTCAAGTAACCACGTCCCTCTTTTTCCTCATATACCGCTATGATACTCTGTTAAGTTCTTCCTATGTTGGGTATCATTCAAGAAATAAAAATAAAATATAATAAATTTGCTATTTTCACTCTAAAAGCTCTTCGTTCCATTATACTTCTTTAGTTTTATAATTTGCTTTTGATGGTTGAAGTTATCATTTGTACATTCTGTATGATCTCGCAAGCCTGATTTTTTGCTTTCAAAATAGCCTCAAGGACGCTAATGATTGTCTTTCAAACAAGATATTTAGCTTTTCTTGATGAACTTAAATCCAAAACTAAGAACTTGGGGCAGGGCTTTGTAGAGCGCTAGCCGGTCCCCTTTCCTTGGTCATGCTATATGGTAGTGACCCCATTCAAAGTCTTGAAGGCATAGCATGCCTGTTCTACAGACTTGAGTTTGGAATCCAAGTTAAGTACAACCTATAGGAGTTCAACCTGCAGATGAACATGTCTGAGGAGATCCACATTTATTACCAGGTGACATTTAAGAGTGGGCTGGTGATGATGCAACTACTGTGTGTGATCTTTACTGGACCCTCCCCCCTCCAAACTCTTACTGATGGGGTGCAAGATCTGCAGAACAAAGCGGCCGAGTTGTGCCTGAATCTTACAAGCTAAACCACATGAAACCAGCCTTCAAGGTTACCACTCCCAGTTGCGGTGAGAACCAAACAAACAATTCTATCTATAGATCATTCCTAGAGCCTCCTGGAACAAAGGTGGGGGCACGTGTAGAACATGGCACCCAAAGACAAGCCAACTGGGAATTTAGGGTCAGCCAAGTATTACAACCATGTTTGAAAGTCTCTGAGAGTTCAAGGCCCATATTCTAGTAGTTCTCATATCCCAACCCAATATGTACCCTCCCACTCATAGTGGTCCAAGCAGTCTTTGCTTCACCCCTCTCCCCGCACTCTCTCCACACACTCTCCCTACTCTCCCCAGCATGCCTCCCCTCACATTTCCCCCTTCTACCTCATCCTCACCCATCTCAAAACTATGCCCCAGCTCCTGGTCTACCATATACCCTACTCATCTCTCCAAACATGGGAAAAAAACTTTAAACATAAACTTCTAAGTCTACACCCTGAAATCCTTTTTGCGGATCACCACAATACACTCAACTCCTCTGTTGTCACCAACTTCATCTTCTCCAAACGCCCATCGAAGTGGAAAAGCCTATTTCTACGTCACCTCCCCATCACTGTCTCCCGCAAGATTCCTTATGGTCTCAAACTATCCACCACTCCATCTTCCTCCTTCTTGGGCGAAGTTGACATCTCCATCTTCAAATCTGGAAACATCCTCATCCAAGTCCCTGAAAATCACCTCCACATCTTTGAACATCACTTTAATACACTATTCCAACTCCTCTCACAGGTCTCTAATCCCCCTCTCACCCCCTCAACTCCTGGACTCTTCACACCTCTTTTTTTCCCCCACCCCTGCATCTCTTCTCTCTGACACACCCCAACTCCGGCATCCTTCACGAACCACGGTATCTCTCACCCCCCCACCGCTTCTCCATAACCTACCATCTACCCCCCATCTTTGACTTCTGTACCCAGCTCTACCGACTTCCCCAGCCCTCAACTCCACTGCTACACCCCCTTCCACTTGCACAATATCACCTGATCACCAACCTCTACTGACGACCACTACCCCCAACTACACCACCATCTCTAACACCCGTTCACCCCCTGCACCCCCTTCCACCTGCACAGAATCACCCACTTCCACACCCTTCACTACTGCCCTCGCCCAGCCTCAATTGGCCTCCCTGGCCTCCGTCTCTACCTCCATCTTTTGTTCTGGTTCTCAGCTCCACCTCCCCCCCTTACTCTCCACATGATTCCACCCTCCTCTCTCCCTAATCCTGAAAACTTTTGCCTTTCATTACTCACATCTCCCGCGCCTAGCGGTTTTATCTGTTACGAAACCCATGTCTCCCAAGCCCTTAACGTTAATGCACCCCTCACATCCCCTGCGCACATCGACTTGCCCACCCCCCCTCTCGACTATCTTAAACCACTTAGTGTCCCTGTCCCAATCACTCCTCATTCCTTTAGCCTACTCGCCTCTAATGCCCTTTCGCCCACAAACTCCCATTTCACCTCACTCTCTGATGCACTCTCTCCCCTCCCACCTCGCCAAATGACCCACACCTCCCCCTCGTTTTCTCCCACACCTCCCACTTTGACCACCACCTCTCTCCCTCCATCGGCCTCTCAGTTATCCCATATATCCCTTAATACTCTGGGTACACCAACCCCTATTGTCTCCCCGCCCCATCCCCTACCCATTACGAATTCCCCTTCCACGTCGACCACCATTTCCTCCCTTCCCTCCAAAAATGATCACGCCACACACCTTACTTCAAACTCCCTCCCCCCTCCAGGCTATCCCCCTTCTGTCATCAATCTCCGTCCCCTGCATTACGCTAACTCTTCTATCCTCCCAAATACTATCGATCCTCTTCACTCCTCACTTCTCACACAATCACTACTTAATGTTGAACTACTCCTGATGTCCCTTGTCGTTGATCTCGCCTCTCTCAGACCTGATGTCTCACTCCTCATTAAAGCCCACCCCTCTACCCAGGCTCACACATTGGTCCCTTCACCAATCTCCATCCCCCTATCATCATACACCGATTCCTCTATTCCTAATACCCCCAAGAACTGCCCTCCTTTTACTGATGCGGTTACCAACACCAACACGTCTCCTTGCGATAACACCTACACCAGCACTCCACCTTGCCCTACCCTCCCTCTTAACCCCAATACCCCATCCAATCGACCCCTTAAAAGCTCTTTGGCATCTCCCCAAGAATCCCACCCTTCTACTCCCCCTAGCCTTCAGTCCACTATCCCTGTTCTCCTGGGTACAAGCAGACTACCCCTTCTTCCCACATCACCTAGACTCCCACAACAACTAAAACCTGTACCCCCCTGTCACCATCCCAATTACCCGACCCCACCCCCCTGTCATGCATGCTGATTAACTGCCGATCCGCCTCCTGCCACGCAACTGAGATTGCGGAAACTATTCTCAGTGAAAACATAGACATAGCATCCCTTACTGAAACCTGGCTAAACCCCTATTCCACTCCTATTCTAGATCTGCTGATTCCCCCTGGTTATCTCATCATTAAAAAAGATAGAAGTGAACACATAGGAGGGGGCCTTGCCATTATCTTCACAGATAATCTTAATATCTCGCTTGTCCAACTGCAAGACCCATCCACATTTGAATACCTCTGCGCAGATATCAATATCCCAGGCTTCCCTACCATTAGGCTTCACACTATCTACCACCCCCTGGAAACTCTATCTCCTTTACTGAAGAGATGTCCGATCTTATTACGCTAGCGTCATTATCCCACTGTAAAAACATCTTTCTAGGAGACTACAACATCCACTGGAATAAAAATGACGACCCAGCGATCTCCCGGTTTAACAATATCATGGACATTACCGACCTGATCCAACTATGCCAATCCCAACTCACACGAAAGGTGCCACCCTTGATGCTATCTTGACTAACAAGGATCTCACCTCCCTCTCAAAGATCCTTCTAGTAGACTGGTCCGACCATTACCTTATCCTCTTCAACTTAAATGGTTCCATTATACACCCGACCCCACAGGCATTTTACCTTTGAAACCTACTCGTAAACTTCACCTCATTCCGCCGGGCGAATTGGAATCCACCATTAAATCTCGCTTACTTCGCCCCCCACTCTCACATAGCACCAGCGACCTTACTGAACCCTACAACAATTCGATTTGTGATACCCTGGATCAAATTGCCCCTATTAAATACAAGCAAGAAAATAACATCCCACCAAAATCCTGCTTCAACTCGGACCTTAACATGGAAAGACAGGCACTCAGGCACTCAGAACGTACCTGGAGGAATCATCCCACCACTATCAATTTGGTGCTTCTGAGAAATGCTAGGGCACAATACAAAAAACACATCTTCAATGAAAAAGCCTCCTATCTTTGTACGCAGCTAGATCATGCCAGAAGCCGCCCCAGAGAACTCTTTAACATTGTTAAAAACCAAACCTCCTCTGGCCCTCCCAAAATACTAGCCACTATTGAAAGGTGTGAAGAAATTGCAAGCTTCTTCTCCAACAAAGTCAACGCCATCGAACTTTTCTTTGCCGCCACCCCCCTCTCACCTCAACCTCCCCTCAAACATCACCTCCTCCCTAACATTCATAGCACTAGCTCGCTCTCTTCTCCCCCGTTTCAAGACATCTTCCAACCACTCGCAGTACCACCCTCCCAGGCTCCGCTCTCATACACCACCAAACTAAAAACAATGCCTCCTGGAGCGAATTCTCCCCTGTATCCGAAACAGTTATAGTCAATATCATCTTTAAACTAAAACCATCCTCTCACACTAAAGACCCTCTCCCCTCTCACCTGGTCCAAGAATTAAAACACATCATTGCCCCGCTTTGGACCAGCATCATCAACTCCTCTCTCTCCACGGGCTGTGTTCTTGCCTCCCTTCAATTAGGTCAAATCTCCCCATCCTCAAAAACTCCTCCGTCGACCCCAATGACCTCAACAACCTACGCCCCATCTCTAACCTTCCCTACCTCTCAAAAGCCCTGGAAAAATGTGTCCTTTCCCAACTTGATAACCATATCATCTTTTTCAATCTCCTTGACATGTTCCAATCAGGCTTCAGAAAAGGATGCAGTACTCAAACGGCCATGCTCAACATTACTGATGACATTCACCGCTCTCTAGACAGAGGTGAATCCTCTCTGCTAATCCTCCTTGACCTTTCCGCAGCATTCGATACTGTACACCACCCCACCCTCCTCAACACCCTTAAAATTTGATTTGGTTTTGAGAGCACCGTACTCGAATGGTTCTCCTCCTTCCTTCAATACGGATCCCAAAAAATTAAGCTCAGTCAATGCCTCTCCAAACCCCAACCGGTCTCACTTGGAGTTCCACAAGGCTCTGTCCTCTCCCCAACACTATTCAACCTATTCATGGAAACACTCACCCTCATTCTCAAACAAGCAAAAATATCCTACCACCTCTACGCCGACGACACCCAACTTTACTACAAGATCAAATCCCACAATGACATCCTTAACCTCAATGACACATTGAATAAAGTTCAAGCCTGGTTCCACCTCAATCATCTCAAACTGAACCCTAAAAAAAACTGAAATCATCCTATTTAGTCCCAAGAGCAACTCTCTCCCTATTCAACTCTGCATCAACGATATCACAGCTCTCAAATGCCCCCTCTCTACCTCGAACTCTGTCAAATCCCTAGGCATCAGTATTGATCTAAACCTGAATCTCATCCCACACATTAAAAATGCTAGCAAAAGTGCCCTTTTCACCCTTCATCACCTCAAAAAACTAAAACCTTTTATTCCTGCCGATGACTTTAGAATCGTTGTCCAATCACTTTTCCTGTCTAAAATTGATTATGGTAACGCAACACTCGCTGGGACCCCTAAAATCCACCTGGCACCGATTAAATGTGTTCTCACCTCGCCGCCAGACTTATCTCCGATTGTAAAAAATTCGACCACATCTCTCCTGTCCTTAAAAACCTCAACTGGCTCTGATTAGAAGGAAGATCCACATACAAGACTGCATGTATCACGTACAAAGCCCTCCACCTTAACACCCCCTCTTACCTGGCTGACAAACTACAAAAAGCTGGGTGCTCTAGGTCCCTTAGGAGCACAAACTCCCTTTTCCTAATCCCTCCCAAACTCAAATGCAAAAAAGCCCAATCCCGTGCATTCTCTGGTAATGCCCCTACAATTTGGAACTCTCCCCAAAGATCTCCATTGCAACCCCTCCTACCCTCTCTTCAAAAAAAGGCTCAAATCACTTCTTCTTGACAAATACTGGGGCACCTAAGGTCTCTGATTCGAGTGCTGCCCGACTCCTGCCGCCGTGCTTTCCCTTCACCCCACCCCTTTTCTCACTTCTGTAACCTCTTTTCCTCCTGTTTCTCACCCCCTATTTCTCCTACTCTCTATACCCTCCATCCTCTTTTCATTCTCCTTGCCTCTCCGGCCCTCTCCTATCCTCCATGGTTATTTGCACGCGGCTATGCCGTCTTATTTGGCTACCTCCTTTCCATGTGAATGCAATGTTTTGGAATTCTCATGATTAATGCACACTGTGAACTATTTCGTGTATGTATATCGACCTTGTAAAGCGCTCTGATACCCTCGGGTCCAGTAGCGCTATCTAAAACTCTCTAAATAAATAAATGAATAAATAAATAAACCAGTGCCCAGAAACCTCATTTTTAGTAGTCACTAAAAAGTAAAATGTAAGCACAGAATTGAATAGACTAGTGTTGTTAACATAAAATAGGGGGTGGGGGCGGAGTTATTACAGATATAATAGATATATAATTGAGGGCAGAGGTAAACCACCTGCACTTCCTGCTAACAGCTGTTGTGATTGGTCGTCTGCTGATGCTTCAATAGTGTAAGGGAAGTGACGAGTAGTGCTGGAAGTCCCAATTCCCCTGTGATGATATTTATGACAAGCCACAGTTATCAATATGTGATGGTGCACCATGGTGAGACGTGGAGGACCAAGGTTTAACCTTGTTTGTGACTGCACATTTGACCAGGGTGTCATCCAGTTTGGTTCTATCTAAACTCCTTAATTTCTCTCATGACAAACAAGTGCTCGGTAGAGGCAAGTAGGGGATGTGCGGGGATTTACAAAGCGTACAAACATATGGGGAGAGTATGGTTAACCCTCCACTCCCTAGCCGCAGACATCTCAAAACCTTCCTGTTCCCCAGCCCTCCAGCAGTATAGCTTCCGTTCCCTACCCCTCTGGTTCTTCGCTGTCTAGCGCCAGGAAACCGCTCCGGTAACAGTGCGCTCAATAAATTCATTAAAATTCAAATTCAAATTAGCTGCACAGCGTGTTTGCGGATACTGATTCCAAACGTTCATCTCTCATTAAGTCCAATTTTAAAAAATTTTCTATCTTGTCTATAATATTTATCACATCCTCTTCTTTGACTTGTCCACATTTCAACAACTTGTAGCTGAAAAACTTCTAGTATTAGCGTGTGCCCATCCGGGCCTCTCTTTCGCAAATACGATTTCAGTACAACAGATGGTTCAAAGCAGCAGTTGTTTATTCGAAAACCCAATGCATTTCGGGCATTTTATTGCCCTTCGTCAGGGGAGTCTAAAAAACAGTAATACAAAACAGTACTTTAGGTCTGATATTTACACGCATTTGTTCCTATTTACAGATAAAGACATTCTTATCAAAAATACACTTGCAAACTATCAAGCCATTTTGGGTCTCTGTTTGCTGTTCCACCCCCATTAACCAAAAGGTTAAATCACTCACTTCCATTACGATGGTGACATGTTAAGAAACACACTTAAATGCATCTTTAAACTGAGCAATTTCACACACCATCCTTCCGTCTTTGTGCTTTGAACTGATAACATTTGCGTTTGTAAACGCCAAGTTCCCTTAACAGTATACCAAACTTCTCTATTATTTTCCTATATCGAGCGGTTTCTCTATCTATCTCATTTTAAACATGCGCGTAGCGCTTTCTTTTTCCACCGTGTTTCCATGCTATTGCACATAAAGTATACCTGCTGCCTTCAACTTTCATTCTCTACTCAGCATTAGTCTCAGCCTTCATTCTTCCATGAAAACATCTCTCTGTGTAACCTCAGTATTTAATTCTCGTGTGCTTCATCTCACTCACGTGGTGTAGATTTAATTACTGACACCTGTAACGTACTCACATTCCTACAATTCCCGTGATGCATCTTCTTCGCATAAGTAAACAGCTTTAAATGATTTACAAAGCACCAAAATATATAAAGGCACATATTCCATAGTTTGACCTACGGTAAAATTTAAATCTCTCAGGCTTTCTTTTTTTTATTGCTTTGTGTACATAAATACAAACTGGAAACAATTTGTTTGTGGGTCTGTACTCATTTTTAAAATGTTAAAGAAACAGAAATTGGAACCTGATGTAGTAACCTATTTTGTGTTCTGAAATTTGAAAATTAGGTGCGTTTGCGGGTGCAAAATTGTTTTTTACTATGTACTAGTCCTAGTCAGTAAACAAATACCAACTCCTAAAATGGGATTGCAAATGGATACCAATTTGAAAGTTGGAAAGGGCATGTTGTAGAGGTCCGTTCCAAATTGCAAATCAGAAAGAGATGTATCAGTGATTTTGCAACGTAATCTGGTCATAAAACACTGTGTCTGTATGAGCATCCATTCACAAAGGGGGAGGGGTCTTGTTAGACCATTCGCCATTTGAGAATGTACAAAAAATTTTGTTAGACCACCACCAACCATCAAACAAACTTTTGAGAAAAAGGTACCTTTTTTTAACGCAGTCCGGTTGCCGCACTTAACATTAAGTTTACTTAAAAACCATCACAGACATAGTGGTCTGCTAACTGTGGCAGGTCGCTCCCTGCCTATTATGACCTGCTCAATAAATATTCATAAGGCAGTGTGGTCTGCAAATCACAACGATTCCCTATTTTGAGAACCGACCTATTAGTATACAGGGTGTTTCGCAAAATCAGATTGCATTTGCAAAAAGGAAGTGCACAATTTGCATCCCCTTTTTGCAATTGGAATCTCCCCACATCAAGCGCTATCATCTTTTGAATATTACTTAATGCTGTCAAGCGTGACTGGCAGCCCAACAGCTGTGTATACTGACAGCATCTGGAGTTCAAAAGGGCTAAGGTGTCCCATTGAACTGTCGCTGCGAATGTGCACATGCCAGCACTGTAATGTGAAAGCTTTCAGAAGAGTCATTATTTTATTGAGTATGTCTACTTAGGGCACTACACTATTACAAGTACAGAATTACAAATGTAGACTTATCAGTTAGACAAATGCAGAAATAAACTTAATTTGCTTCGCTTAACAAAAATAAACGAGGATAAATACCAATATGATTAAAAAAACAATAAACATGGATAAATACAGATGTAAAGTAGAAATAAAGTACCAAAAACCAAATTAGGGTCTGGTGTTGCCTCTAACTTAATCTCGGTTATTACTGCATTGCCTTTTTGAACAAATGCAGCATTTCACTTTTTAAAACCGGGAGTTCATGCTCCCATGAGGCTAGTAATGGACACACCCAGCCTTATCTCTGGATTTACAGTGTGTGCACAGAGGGTGGACACCCACTCGTGTCACCTCTCACCCCGAAAAGGTCCCAGTGCTGCTGTGTTTACCCACAGCTCAGCAGGCATCCGAGGACGGGGGAATGAAGGCTTGCCACGTTCTTGCGTCTCACGGAAGGGCGCGGAAAAAAGCTGAAAGAAAGAAAAGTTCAATAGAAACGTGTCCTCTGATCTGGACTCGGCGGCAGAGGTACTGGTGACGACAGCGACAGGCAGGGGCAGAGATCTCTCTATAGTAGTGTAGGAAAAAGTAGCAACAACAAACAAGCATTGGAAATGCAATAGGTCTCGCAGTAGTAAAGTTTGAGCTATAGGTGTTATTTATTTTTTTGTTTTTTATTTATGTGTTGTTTTTTCTAAATAGCTAAATTAATAGCTTTCTTCTTTACAAAGCCAATAGTTATAATTTGTGTAAATGTGACACCTCTAGCATTTGTAAAGCAACATGTGTTGTATTAACGGGACTTATATGTGACTTATATGTATTGATATAAAAAAAATCAATGGATTAAAAAAAATTATAATAATTAATACGTAAATAAAATGGATTTTATTTTATATTGCCAATAGCTTAAAGTTTATTAAATATATTTAGTGAAGATGCTGTGGTTGCGCTGAGTGAGGGTGAGTGAGGGTGAGGGTGAGTGAGCGATTGAGGGTGAGTGAGCGATTGAGGGTGAGTGAGGGATTGAGGGTGAGTGAGGGTGAGGGGTTGAGGGTGAGTGAGGGTGAGTAAGGGTGAGTAAGGGTGAGTGAGGGTGAGTGAGGGTGAGTGAGTGAGGGTGAGGGGTTGAGGGTGAGTGAGGGTGAGGGTGGGTGAGGGTGAGTGAGGGTGAGGGTGAGTGAGGGGTTGAGGGTGAGTGAGGGTGAGGGGTTGAGGGTGAGTGAGGGTGGGTGAGGGGTTGAGGGTCAGTGAGGGTGGGTGAGGGTGAGTGAGGGTGAGTAAGGGTGAGTGAGGGTGAGTAAGGGTGAGTGAGGGTGAGTGAGGGTGAGTGAGGGTGAGTGAGGGTGAGGGGTTGAGGGTGAGTGAGGGTGAGGGTGGGTGAGGGTGGGTGAGGGTGAGTGAGGGTGAGGGGTTGAGGGTGAGTGAGGGTGAGGGGTTGAGGGTGGGTGAGGGGGTGAGTGAGGGTGAGTGAGGGTGAGGGATTGAGGGTGAGGGGTTGAGGGTGAGTGAGGGTGAGTGAGGGTGAGGGGTTGAGGGTGGGTGAGGGTGAGGGGTTGAGGGTGGGTGAGGGTGAGTGAGGGGTTGAGGGTGAGTGAGGGTGAGGGGTTGAGGGTGAGTGAGGGTGGGTGAGGGGTTGAGGGTGAGTGAGGGTGGGTGAGGGTGAGTAAGGGTGAGTGAGGGTGAGTGAGGGTGAGAGGGTGAGGGTGGGTGAGGGTGGGTGAGGGTGAGTGAGGGTGAGGGGTTGAGGGTGAGTGAGGGTGAGGGAGTGAGGGTGAGGGTGAGGGTGAGTGAGGGTGAGGGTGAGGGATTGAGGGTGAGGGGTTGAGGGTGAGGGGTTGAGGGTGAGGGGTTGAGGGTGAGTGAGGGTGAGTGAGGATGAGGTGTTGAGGGTGGGTGAGGGTGAGTGAGGGTGAGAGTGAGAGTGAGGGTGAGGGTGAGTGAGGGTGAGTGTGAGGGGTTGAGGGTGGGTGAGGGTGAGTGAGGGTGAGGGTGAGGGGTTGAGGGTGAGTGAGGATGAGTGAGAGTGAGGGGTTGAGGGTGAGGGGTTGAGGGTGAGTGAGGGTGAGGGGTTGAGGGTGAGTGGGGTTGAGGGTGAGTGAGGGTGAGGGTGAGTGAGGGTGAGTGAGGGTGGGGGTTTGAGGATGAGTGAGAGTGAGGGTGAGTGAGGGTGAGTGAGGGTGAGTGAGGGTGAGGGTGAGTGAGGGTGAGGGGTTGAGGGTGAGTGAGGGTGAGTGAGGGTGAGGGGTTGAGGGTGAGTGAGGGTGAGGGGTTGAGGGTGAGTGAGGGTGAGGGGTTGAGGGTGAGTGAGGGTGAGGGGTTGAGGGTGAGTGAGGGTGAGTGGTTGAGGGTGAGTGAGGGTGAGTGAGGGTGAGGGGTTGAGGGTGAGGGGTTGAGGGTGAGTGAGGGTGAGGGGGTGAGTGAGGATGAGGGTGAGTGAGGGGTTGAGGGTGTGAGGTTTCGGGTGTGTGACGGTGTGTGAGTGTGAGTGAGGGTGATTGAGGGTGAGAGGTGTTGTTAGGCAGAGGGTGTGTGACGGTGTGTGAGCGTGAGGGTGTGTGAGGCTGAGTGTGAGTGAGTGTGAGTGAGGGGGTGTGAGGGTGATGGGGTGTGAGGGTGAGGGGGTGTGAGGGTGAGGGGGTGTGGGTGAGTGTGAGCAAGGGAGTGTGAGTGTGTGTGAGTTGTTGAAGGTGAGAGTTAGGGTGTGTGAGGGTGATGGTGTGAGGGTGATTGAGGGTGTGTGAGGGTGAGGGGATGAGGGTAAGGCTGTGTGAGGCTGAGGGGTGTTGATGGTGAGAGAGTGTGAGGGGTGTGAGTGGGTGCGGCTGTCCGGTGTAGTGAGTGTGAGCTTGTTGTGAGGGGTGTTATTTTTTGAGGGGAGTGAGGGTGTGTGAGTGTGTGTGAGTGTGAGGGGGTGTGAGTGTGTGTGAGGGTGAGTGTGGCGGGAAGAGGGCATCAGCTGGCAAACCAGAGAGCCCCCTCAGACCTTGGAGCGCCCCAATTGGCTCTGAAATGAAAGGCCACTTCGCCACACACACAGTGTACACACTTCCAGCTGCTGAAACGTTGTTCATCTGTGCTTTCACACTTGTAATCAAAAGCCCGGGCCAACCGCGTAATGGCCCGACCACTCACGTCTTATTCCAGGCCGAATTGTAATGCAACAAACATTGTGGGGGTTGATCGTGTGTCTTGTTCTGCAGAGAGCTTTCTGTTTTCACAAGCTAGAAAGAAACCGGGACCGAAAAAAAACTTGAAAGTATGTGCCACACAGCTGTTCAAAAACTGATACGCATGGTTTCATTCTTCTTGAACGCAGTTATCATTTGAAAAACTGTAGTTTTCTTGAAAATCCAATATTTAAAATGGGACGAGTCGCAAAATAAATAGAATAAAAAAGTTAATTTTCGAAATGCATTGCTTTACACATCTGTTTTTCACACGACTTTTAACGTGCATACCCATTGATGCAATTTAGGGTTGCATGCATGTGTCTGTGTATATATTTATATATGTGTACATACATGTTTACATTCATGTTTATTTTCCTGCAAGCACACTCACACGCTTAGACAACCTTCATACATGTTAATGTATCTATCTACTACGTCGAGTATGTGAAGCCGTGTCTTGCAGGCAACGTGAACAGTCCTAGCGTGTTTGTAGACTTTATGGTAACCGATTTGTTATGTGACCTTGAAGTCGTGTGTAATATATAACAGGCATGATTTTTTTTTTTTTTTTGGTTTGTCTGCAAGAAAACGTTTATCACCTCCACGTGGTCGATGCAAAATCATGGCCCGTTGGCTTTTGAAACTTTTAATCTTGGAGGATTCGCTGGTTATAATGGCGCGGTAGCATATTTTTTTCAACACAGGCTCTCCATCCGTGAGAAAATATAATCTAAGATTTGGATCTCAGGAAAGCATATAGTGTAGCTGGAAACTACATCACGAGAAGCGGAAAGTGCCTGTTATTTAGAGCAGGCCAAAATATTGTTGTGGGACAAATTGTACATTCACTTTCTCTGGATCCGCGAGCCTCCTGTGAGCGTTCGGACTATCGCGAGCAGCTTACTGGGTGAAAATTCGCCGGTCCGAATGGACGTGCGTTATTTAATATACTGCTGTAAATTGCACACCCAAAAAATAACAAGACGGCAACATCATTCTGTCTCAGGGCTATAAATAGGAGTAAGTGCACGAAGAGAACCTGCTAGGGTGGAGGGGGGGTAGGGGGGAGCAGGGTATGCATTTATCTTTGTGATTTTCCATTGCGCGAACAGGGCGCCAGAGAGCTTTACAAAACAATCAGCTTACTCAAACCAATGCAATAACAAGAGAAACACCGAGCACGGCGTCAGTGTTGGCATTGCTGGGGGGTAGGGGGTAAGTGGTGATTTAAAACAAGGCGGGCAGGGGAGGGGTAGGGTGGAGGGGGGGTAGGGGGGAGCAGGGTATGCATTTATCTTTGTGATTTTCCATTGCGCGAACAGGGCGCCAGAGAGCTTTACAAAACAATCAGCTTACTCAAACCAATGCAATAACAAGAGAAACACCGAGCACGGCGTCAGTGTTGGCATTGCTGGGGGGTAGGGGGTAAGTGGTGATTTAAAACAAGGCGGGCAGGGGAGGGGGCGGAGCGGAGCGGGGAGAGCAGCATGTGGGTGTTAAGAAGCCGGGCCTTTGAAGTGAAGCTAAGCTTCACTTCAAAAGGTGTCGGAGGAATGCGGGAGAGAGGAACAGATGGCGATTGCGGCTGTGCACGCGCTTTTAAGCTCAATGCACATGCGCATTGAGCTTAAAAGTCACGGGCACTGCAAGGAATCGCCACGATTCCTTGCTTCTCAGTTAAAAGTTGTTTAAGCCGCAATAGGCTCGCAAGCTCGATGCGCATGCGCATCGACAGGCGAGACCTAAAAAGTGTAATAAACTTGAAAGAAACAGTAAAAATATGTCTTTAAATATATAAATAATAATGTAAATTAATTGTATATATTTATTTTATATACAGAACAAAATTTTAAAAAATGCACTGATTTTAATGTAGCATTTAATTATATTTTATAGTCTTTATTTAACACTGCATGTATGACAAAACCCCCCAAAAAACAAGGCAAACCTTGACCCATATCATGGCTTTTCTACATACTGTGAGGTATTACAGCTTTTTTTAGCCCATGTCATGAAGGAAGCTCTCACACAGTACTCATATCTCTATACCTTCTGGGCTACATTTATGAGGTCGTACCGGTACTTTTGCTCCGCCGGAGCGTCACTTTTTTGACGTTCCAGCGGCACAATGTGCCACTGGCAGATTTATATAGCCACATAGAGCCACGTTACGTTTCTTTTCATGGCCTCATTAATATGTGCCTCTTTCACGCAGAAAAACTTCATGAAAGGGGAGTTCCATGGGTGTTGCTCGGGCATCCCCAGCAAAATCCATGGCTTTTTGACAATTAATCAGGGGGTTTAAGGTGTGCTACTCACCTGTGAGGGTCTCAAGGCACTGGGTGGGGTCGGGGGGGAATGCAGCTCCAGCTCAGTCAAAGAGCCAAGTCTTGAGGCTCCTCCTGAAGGTGTGCAGAGTGGGGGAGCGTCTGATGTTGACTGGGAGCTCGTTCCAGGCTTTGGCTGCGATGTAGGAGAAACAAAAGAGGAGCTTAGCCCTGATGGACAAATGGGGAGGCTGGGCCTAGTTAGATAAATGAACATAGAAAGGTGCCCCACCATTTATTTTTAGTCCCACACTTGAGGAAAGTTGAAAACGCTATTTGTCGTACTCAACTAGGTATTTTTATTTATACCAATCAAATTTTTGAATATCAAATTCTATTTTGTCAAAAAAACTTATTATAAACAGACAAACACATATATACAATGTACATTTAACATGTAATGTGACTTATATACACGACAACGTGTTATCCAACAAATATTATTCACTATTGACAAAAAATTAAATGCAATAACATTTTGCAACAGACAGTAATATTTACAGTGTAATAAATGGAACACACATTATCAAATGTGAAGGACTCTGTGCGAAAAACAATCGGTGATAAAGTGAGAAAATTAGGAAAGGAACGTGAAGGCAAATTCGAAATTAATTATCAGCCAGCAAGTGCTGGTTTCCAAATTGTCCTTTTCTAATTGGCGATGTAGGAGAAGGCTTTTCCACCTGCTCTGGTTCTGCAGATGCAGGGTTTCTGATTGGGCGAGGTCGGCAGAGCAGAGGTTTCTTTTGGGTATGTGTAAGGAGACTCTTTCGTTGAGGAATTTGGGTCCGCTGTTGTGGAGGGATTTGCAGGCTTGGGTGACTAGCTTTAAGGTTACTCTCTTCTCGACGGGGGGCAGTGGAGATCTCGCAGGTGTTGGGTGATGTGCTCATGCCATGGGATGCCGAGGACAATGCTGTCTGACGATGGTGGTGAGGGGGCAATGTAGATGTTGAAGAGCGTGGGACTGAGAAAAGATCCTTGTGGTACTCCACAGTTGATCTCTGTGGGTTCGGGACAAAAAGGCAGGTGTATGATCATTTGGGTTCTGCTGACGAGGAAGGAGCGGAGCCAGTCGAGGGTGGTTCCCTGTATTCCAGCGTCGTAGAGTCTGGCTGCGAGGGTGCAGTGGGAGATGTTGTCAAAGGCTGCGGAGAGGTCAAGTAGGATGAGGCCAGTGGTGGGGCCTTGGTCGAGGAGAGTGTGGATGTCCTCAGTGGCGGTAGGCATGGGCCTCCGCATGGGAGGGCAAGGGGGTGCGCTTGCCACCCCCTGGATCGCCGGTCCCATTCCTTTTGGTCCGTAATGTTCAAGATTACAGCAGGCTGTTTCCCTGCGAGAAGCCCCAAGAGTTTAAATGTTCTCTCACTTGGGGCCTCTCGCACTTCTCTTTGAACTCTAGAGGCTGCAGCAGCCCCTCCCCGACCTCGAGCAGACTGTGGACAGGCCCATTGTCATTCTCTCTGCTGCTGATTATCACATAAAGAATGACAATGGGCCGTCTGCATTAAACGTGCCTTGAAGGCGAGTGATGAAGTTAAAATTTTGCCCCCCCTGGAAGGCGAGTGAGGAAGTTAAAATTTCCCCCCCCCCCCTGGAAACATTTCTGCAGACGCCCATGGCAGGAGGAGGGCGGTTTTGGTGCTATGGTTGCTGCGGATTCTGGATTGGGAGGGGTCGAGGATGGATTTCTCTTCGATGAAGTTGGTCAGCTGGGCGTTGACGATCTTCTCAGTGACTTTGGCTGTGAAGGGAAGGAGGGAGATGGGTCGGTAGTTCTTCAAGTCTGTCTGGTCTGTGGAGGGTATGGTGCATTCTTGCCCTTTTCTTTTGACATAGGTCAGCGCAGCAGCAAGGCCTGCTGTGCTTCCCTACGGCAAAGAAAAACATAAATGAGGCCCTCTATTGATCAGAGCCCATTTCCAGTGAACAGAGAATTCTACATCCACTGCCGTTTCATCCCTCATGGTTCGCTTAATATGAATTTCCTCAGCCAAAGCCCACTCCATTGTGTCCCTAATCCAGAGGTTTAAGCTAGGCTCTCGCCTACCCATTCAGCCAATAGCGACTCATCCCCTTGCCGATAGGAGTGCCAAATGTAGAAATCTATACTGCATTTTCATGTGATGCAGACGAACAATGATACCTCACAGGCACTGTTGTGGAATAAGGATGCCAGTCATTCTACATATATCAAAAAATTCTTGGAATATAAAAAATTAAATATCAATTCTTTTTTGAAGATGAAATTTCCGCCTAAAGTTAAAACAAACATTGACAAAGCCAGTAGGTCCTGCCTTTGCAAGAGGCTCTATTTGTATTTTCTCTATTCTACAGTAGTTGTGTGGATGGTAAGAGTAGATTGTATGTGTTTGTGTTAATAAAATAGGTTTTAATGTTTTGCTCATTAAGTGATGTTTGTTGGATGTTTTGTCAGCCACAGTAGACCTATTTGCTTTGCAAATGTTTTTTGTCGATGTTAGCCGGCTGAAGCATTAATGCCCTGCACTTCATCAATGGCGCTGGAAACCATTACTGCAAATTACACAAGCTCTCTTTGGCATGTGTTCAGCGAGCTATAGTGCATGCTTTTGTAAAGCCATTTTAGGACAGCACACAGAGGCGTGGTTCTTTCAGTTGGAGAGGGAGTCTACCTTTAGCCTCCATTCAGTACCGAAGTTGTATGTATAAGGTATTTATATATATACTTAATTGAAAGGCAGAGGCATAGCTGCCAAGTTTCCAGATTGCTTATGTGTGACACTACCATGGTTACAGTGTGCTATGAGTGACATTCAACTGCAAGTGTGTGACACTTTGAATGACACTTCGTTGAGAGGAAAACCAAGCAATAAAGTGCATAGGACATGAACAAATATCAGAAAGTACACCCTTTTGAGCAATGAGAAGTCATAAAAAATGTTTTAAAATGCTGCAAAACCTCTGAAATGGAAAGCAACACTTGCTTTTAATTGAACACTAAATGTCTGCATGGTTTGTAGCAGTCTGTCATACATTGTGTGTAATACCATTTTAAACAATGTGAGTATTCATAGTGCCTTTAGCTGCAGGCTGTGACCTTGTAGCACTATAATACAGCAGTCACTATTACCCAGTTCACCAAGCAGGACTCCGTTCTGTTTCTCTCTGGTTTCACACGAAATCTCTGTAGTGATTGCATTAAACAAATGAAGTAATGAAGAAGATTGCTGCCTTTGCAGTGAACAGCAGGTGTGAATTTTGGCAGCCCTTTTGGATTGATGCGCTCCCTGTATTATTCATAGACCACTTCTTATTATGCCAGTATGTCCCACTCACCCAGTGCCCCATATTTACTCAGTGGCTGGGGCAGATGAAATCATTCTGATGGTCTAACCATGTGTGATCCTCAGCAGCTCTGCAGAGCCTGATGCACACCATGCGTTTTACACACTCTACATTTTGGTAGCCCTAACACAGCATAAGTTATTTCCCCCCCGTCGCCCCGCTCGTCTCTAGGGGGGGCCCACCACAAAGGACACCCAAAAAAGAGAACACCACCAAATGTCTTCTTCAGTAGTAGTATACTCTCCACTGTGTGTCACAGTGTGTCTGCTCTACTGGAGTGCACAAAAGGCTTTTCAAAAAGGCAGAGAAGTGCATCTTCATATGCCATCTGAAACTCTGAAGCACGCACAGACGCTGTCAGAAATATGAGCTCTGGTTCACACGTGCAAACTGTGAAATGTAAGTTCATCTGTGTCCATGTCATATTTGTGTCTATAATGCGCACTCACGTCTGCCTATGCAAACACCACTTCACATGTTAATGTACAAGACTAGGCGACTACAGTTTAGGAACAGAGGAGATAAAATACCAACATACTGCCAAAGAAATAAATATTTTTAAAACTTTCAATTCCGGACAGCAACACATCCACGCTCTAGGCCCATGCACACTTACACGAGTGTGTCCTTTAAACGGACCCCAGAACGCTGTGTCACCACCTGCAGTCTGCCACTGAACTCATGCGGTCATTCCTCACGTTCTCCCTGGTGCACTGGGCGGCTCACGAGGCTCTCACTTCGGCAGCTGCCAAGGATGAGACAGAAGAGGCTGGCAGTAAACTGTCCTAGCCAGCTGTTCCTGTTGTGCCCGCGCTAGCAGAGGTGTAACAGGTCATAGCCCAACACCCTAATTAACAGCCTCGCTAGAAGATCCAGCAGCCACACAGGTGCCTCGGAGAGGCAGGTGGGGCTGGCAGAGGGAGCACAATTCTGTTTTTGCGCCCAGGAAAGATACAATGTATTCCCATGTGTTGTGCACCCATAAGAACGAGCCCTCTCCAGGCCACACGCAAAAAATATTTGGAGCATCTCGTGACTCCCAAAGCATGTCAGGGAGCTATAGATGCGTGACAAATGAATTTTAATGTAGTGCTGCGAAAACCTGCATTAAAATGTATTAGTCTAATTCCTGATCTGATGTATGGTAATTGGCAGAGCTGCAGCGGAGCTTTGTATATTGTCGAGCCAGAACCATGTGATAGAAGTGGTAGCTGGTTTGTGGAGTATTGCAGATGCAGTTTGATGGATAAGTGTGAATCAATGTCTATAAATCAATAATCCCTTGCAGCATCGTCTCTGCACAACCCGTCAGCTAACTGGAGTCACGTGATGCAGCACAAGGAAGATGAAGTAGAACGTGCACAGACTGCTTTCCTTGCTCCTTAACATTAACTTTTGGAACGTGCGAGGTAGCCGCAGGACTGTGCACTAACGGGTCGTTTTATAAAATACATAGCTGTAAAAGGTTGGGTTTGCATATATGGTTGTGATTCTTATTGTTAATGCATTATGCCTCTGCGTGATGATTAGCGGTCTCACGTGAGCGTGTAGCTCTCCAGTGGAAGCAGTTGGTACGAGGGGCCGGGAAGCTAAAGTGTGACTCAGAGGGGAGGAGAAGGAAAGAGCCGCCAACAACGGAGGGGGCAAGCAGCAATGACCAATGAGGGAGGGTGTGTCTGAACCGATCCTGAAACTTGAAGACACACATGACCATAAACGGATCCTAATTTTCTGTAACAAAATTTTAAAATGAATCATATTTAAAAAAAGGTCAATCCAAACATTTAAAACACTGAAACTAAAGGTTTATCACTTGTATCATAACAACTAAATACAGCAAATCATCCATCAAGAAAGAAAATTACACAAAATACCCTCATGTCTCCCAGCCCACTTACCAGGGTGGGAGGGAGGGATAGGAAATCCCGATTCTTTATGCAGTAAACCTATGAGAATCAACATTTGGCAAGCCAGGAGGCTAGCATTATGCATGTTCAAATCCCTTTGACACTCTACTTGAAACATGCTCTATAGATTTGAAGTAAAACTTCCTGAAAACCTCCGCATTAGACATCATATTGCTCCTATATCCTGTTGTTGGGATCGCCCCAGCACAGAACCTGCACCATGACCATGGATAAACCCCCAGGCCCTGCGTCCAAACAGAGCACGATGGACCGCTTCACTTGGGCCAGGGCCAGGAGTGCCAATGGCGGAGAGGCCTAAGTCACTGCCCTAGACAATGTGGTACTGCTGGCTACAATCAATCAGTCTAGGGATTTACGGGATGCAAAGATAGGGGTGCTTGGCTCTGATGTTATGATGTCTGCGCCAAGACCTACGGTAAGCGGGGGAGCGCATAAATGTAGTCGAGACTTGCCTCTCCAATATCGAAGATTTATCACATATGTTGCAGAGAAAGTTGAGAGGGATGTGAGGGAGAGGACATGGGCAAAGTCCTTGCCCAGTGGATTACTCAATGGATGCCTAAAGATGCCCTCTCCTCCTGTTTCATTATTGCGCTAGCCTACCTCCCCCCGGCGCCAGGCTACGGCGGGTCATCGCCAAAATCCTTAACTTCCATGACAGTGACGCTATCCTTAAACGAGCGAGAATTCAGGAAACGCTGCTCTTTGACTGACACCGTATTATGATATTAACTGATTATACCAAAATGGTCCAGCAACAGCAGCAATCCTTTACAATAGCGAAAAACCACCTACGTGACCTGAAAATTCAGTACATGCTCCTGTTCCCTGCCCGACTGCGTGTAGTATATAATAACCACAGGCAGAGAGCTCGGCTCCGGCCGTGGAGTGTGCGGAGATTTGCCTACTCCACGTTCCGCGGAGAACGTGGAGTAAGCAAATCTCTGCACACTCTGCGGCGGAGCAGAGTTGACCAGCCCCCGCCTCCCACCCGCCCTATTAACAGTTAGTTACAACTTTTAAAAAACAACTTAAAATACATTTTTTTAAAACTTACCGTAGCTGCGGCGTCCCCGGACTGCCCTCCTCCTCTTCATCATGAGATATGCGCATGCGTGGGCGTGCGCGCATGCACAGTTTTTACAGAGAACGCAATGAAGAGGAGGAGGGCAGTCCGGGGACGCTGCAGCTAAGGTAAGTTTTTTTTTAATTTACTTTAAGACATTTTTAAAAATTGTAAGTAATTGTTAATAGGGTGGGTGGGAGGCGGGTGGTGTAGCAGAGCTCCACTGAGTTTGTTATCAACTCTGTGGCCCTCTGCGTAGCCCCGCTACGCCCACTACGTCCGGGGTTAATATATAACTCTAGTAGCATGTTCTTTGAATCCCCAGAAGAGGTCTTCACAATTGCAGATGAAGTGATAACTGTCAGGACTCAAACCCCACTGCGTCTCGACTCTGACTCCTCCACCACTAATAGGCACCCACAGCAGTCCAAGCAGAAAGAGAAGCACCGCCACAGGTTTCGCTCATTGTGGAACACAAGGACCCATGCGCTGGAACTCGAATATACACACAAGACATAGGGGCAGGACTCCAGACCTACTGGTCGCCTATAGCCTCGGCTGCTGAGCAGAAGGGACACACAGCTAATGAAGGCATATGGATATTGGTTGTACTTCTGGTTTGTCTATTCTCAAATCCCTTCAGAGAGACTACTATTTGCTGGTGTTTCTGGAGATCCCTTGGACGGGCCAGGCAACCAGGCCTCGTAGGGACTGCAGCAGGGCTCCTTCGCTACAAGATGCTTTAATTTTGCTGAGGTATTGGGGGGTGGGCAGAGGGAAATGGTTATGTTGTTGACTTTAGATATTATATGCACAGACCTAGTGCTTCCTTCGCAACTGCTTGCACACAACTGTTGCGGCACACAACAGCCCATGCTTAAATGGTTGATTTGAATTTAGCCTCTCCCGCTTGGCGACTACATCTTGCAAATTGGAATGTCCGTGGTGTCCTAGATAAAGTCAAGAGGTGCCGTACTTGGTCAGGCTAAGCAGTTACAGGCCAACATTCTCCTTCTACAGGAGACACACCTCCTCAGGTCTAAGGTCGCACGCTTGGCTCGTTATGGATTTGGACAGATCTTCCACTCAGGCTTTGTGAGGGGGTCACGGGGAGTGGCCATCATCATACACCGCAGGGCTCCCTTCCGTGCTCACAAGACTTGTGAAGATGGGCAGGGGATGTACGTCTTTGTATTTGGGAGTGTATGGTACGGTGTATGGGGAACCCATTGTGATAGGTTTATGTCTATGCCCCCTGCCACTTCGCCAAAACTTTGTAGATCGTTTTCTGTGGGCTCCCTGCCCAGGGGACTGACTGTCGCCAGGAATGATGTTGTGTATCCGGAGGGAGACAGATGGCGAGAGGCGGGGCCGATGGGTGATGCACGAGAGGCCCACTTGCAAACAGTAGTGGATGCATTGGGGTGGGTGGACGCCTGGAGGGCCTTTCATCCCATCAAAATAGACTTTACTTTCTACTCCACAGCGCATGGGTCGCTTTCCCGACTCAACTACTTATTTGTACCAGTGGGTCATACACATATGATCCTTATGTAGAAATTTTGCCCAGGGGACTGTTGGACCACTCCCCAGTGGCACTGCGGCTCTCGGTTGGCTCTTGCTGGCCCCCGTTTTGGTGGCAATTAGCTCTGTGGTACCTGAAAAAAACTGACGCACAGAACACACATGCACCTTGTAGTGACTGAATATTTTTCCTTAAATACTGAATCCGTCTCTTCCAAACTCATTCTTTGGAAGCACTGAAGTCCACTATACGTGGCGTTGATATTAGTTTTTGCAGAGCAGAGCAAAGGCGGCGATTGACGGAATTGTCTTAGATTAAGGCCCAGATGGCTGACCTGGAGCTGGGTGGTCGTAAGAACGCAGGAGGTCTAGTGTGTCAGCAGCTGAGTCTAGCTCAATAGCGATACCAAAGAGTGCTTCTGGAGGAGGTCAAGAATGCCTGGTTGGCCTTCCAGGGCAGGATTTACCCATGGGGGGAAAAATCCAGGGGAATGATACATAGATTATGCCAAAATGCTGTGACGATAATCCAGAAACGCGTCATCCGAGACCATCAGAGAATATTGCCCACCAACCCAGTGTTGGTGGCCACAAGTTTGGCTAGCTATTGTTAGAACTTATATGCGGATAGTGAGGTCTTAAAAGATATACAGATCGCAGATTTTCAGGAAGGTTTGCCTCAGAGGGAGCTCTTGGAGGCGGCCACGACATCGCTTGGCAAGCCTTTAACGGTCGAGGAATTGACTGCTGCTCTTGCGGGGTTGCACACTGGGCAGGCCCAAAGCCCGAAAGGATTTCCTGGTGAATTCCTTACTGCGTATATGGCTTTGCTAAGAGATCACTATATAGGTGAGGTTCAAACTGCTCTGAGAGAGACAGGTATGCCAATTGGCGCCATGCAGAGATAGTCGTCTTCCTCAAACCCGGGTCGGCCTCAGTAGGCCCACTCCTCATATTGCCCAATATTCCTTTTGAATATCGAAGCTCTGGCCAACAGGCTCACGCCGAATATGTCAGACCAAGTCCACCTGGACCAGGCAGCTTTAATGCCTCACCACGCTACTCGCCATAATATCTGTTGAGCTCACAACGCAATGGCTTTGGTGGACACACTCGAGCTGAGATCAATAGGCGATCGACTCCGTCAGCTGGACCTACTTATTTATGCTTCTCCAGCGACTCAATGTGGGTCCTAGATTCCTCTCCTATGTCCGACTCCTCTATAACGACCTGAAGGCCTCGGTTCAGCCTCAGCCCCATTCCCCATCCATCGTGGCACCAGGCAGGGATGCCCCCTGTCTCCCCTTTTATTTGCCCTGGCCGTGGAGCCATTGGTGGCCTGGGTTAGAATAGATGCCCAGGTTCAGGGGTTTGAATAGCCCCAGGAAGTTTCGGACCGCATAGCATTATATGCAGATGACGTTCTCTTTTTCATCACAGATCTAGCGACCTCCGGCTCCAGGATTCTTAGGATAATTCAGGTGTTTGGGGAGTCGTCTAGTTTATACATGAATGCCAGCAAATTGGAACTCTTGCCGTTGAGGGGATCACCAGGGGATGACACATGGACTACAGGCTTATTGATAACAGCCAAAGGCTTTCAATACTTGGGGGTGTTCCTGGCACGCAGTCCAACATTCTCATGGAATCGTAACTTGGGTTCACTGATGGAGCGAGTAAAGACAGAGGTTAGAAATTGGTCTTTAATTACCCTTATCCCTATATGGCCACTCTGCCATTTTAGAAATGATCCCCCTGCCCAGTCTTTTGTACCAATTGCAGAACCATCCCTTTCCTGTTCCCCTCACCTGGTGTTGACAGTTCAATGCAATACTGGGTCAGTTATTATGGGGAGGAGGTGCTTCTCGGGTAGCCTTACGCACCTGTTTCCAATCTGTCTAGTGCGGGGGCATTGCAGACGGAGATGTTCAATCCTACCATGAGGTTGCACATCTACAGGTAATTAATGAATGGTGGTACTGCCCCGAGGATAACCCGGCCTGCGCGGTGGAGAGATGACCAATAAGCGATTCATCTATGACTAAATACCTTTATAGTAGAGCAGGTGTGGGCTCCCTTCCCCTGACTATTATCGTGGTGGTCCTAGTGTGGAGACAGTCCCTCCGACGATTGGAGTGGCGGGGCATCTTACGCTGGAGACTCTGCTGTGGAAGAATAAGCTTATTCCACAAGTGGTGGGGCTCCAAGGCTTTCAGTTTTGGGATCAGATAGGTATAACCACCCTGGGGGATGTGATGCAGGCCTTGTTCTTAAAACTTTTCCGTAACTCCAATCCAAATTTTCAATTCCCTGCAATAAATTCTAGAAATATCTACAGCTGCGTCACACGTTGACCTCATACACATGTACCCTCTTGGCTCTGCCTGACTTTAGTCCACTAGAAGGGAAACTCCTTATGGAAGACTTGGGCGATCAAAAAATATTGAAGATTTACCAATCCCTGGTCAGGAACAGCCTCACTCCGTTAGAGGCCCTTCGAGAAGCATGGCAGAGAGACAATGATGGACTTGATGAAGATGACTGGGTATAGGCTCTAGGGTCTCCTAGCGAGGTTGTGAATTCCTTATGGCTGTGCCTAATTCAGTTTAAATATCTCCATTGTGCCTTCTTTACCAGATACAAGCTATGGCGTATGGGTCTCATAGATTCCCCTCGATGCCTGAGATGCGAATCTGAAAATGGTACCTTCGTACATGCAGTTTGTGAATATAGATCCCTGGCCCAGTTTTGGAGGGGAGTGGTGGGGTGCCTGGCCGAGGTACTCACTTGGGACATCCCTTAGATCCTGAAATTACTCCTGTTACATAGCACCAATGAGATTGGTGGTAACCAATACAAACAACACCTGTCATTCCTTGGCCTTACCTGTGCCAAATTAGATATTGCCTGTAAATGGAAAAATGCAAATCCACCTTTGCTGGGTATTTAGAAGAAAGGCATGGACCTTTGTGTGGGCCTTGACATTGCTGTGTTTCAAGCAAGGGGGTGCCTGAAAAAATAACCTAAAATTCATCATTTACACACCACAGGACTTCTACCTATAGACACACCCTGAACCAAAGCATGACCAGCAGAAACCCCTGATCTATAACAGTTCACTGTTCTATATGATAACCCTTCTCAAACAAATATGCCAAAGGAATTGCCACCATTGTCTCATCAGCCTCCATGGAATCCAAATCCCTTGTCACGCACCTATGTAGCCAAACAGACCATACACTCCTACATCTCTTCCAAGTCCCAGGTGCCCAGGACACATTGAGTAACTCTGAAGCCATTTCTGAGAGCAGTGAGAATCTATCAGAACCCCTGAAATCTTCCATACTAGTAGGTTGAGCGAACCTGTCTCTATCAAGGGATGCTCTATTCCTTCTACTCTTAAAAACATCCATTTAAAAGCTCTGATTTAAAAAGGCTCTTCCATCACCATCTCCAACACTGAAGGGAACCACCCCTTAGAACTCCAAACGGGAGTCACCAACACTATCCGACATACCTGCCTCCGCACATGTATCAACACTCTCTGAATCCAAATGGAGGAAAAGCGTATTTCCCTCCCATGTTCCTCCAGTCCTGAGCAAAAGCATCCACAGTCATAGCTCCTGGGTTTGGTCTCCAACTGATGTAGTCCTCCAGCTGATGCGTCAACCTTCAGGCAAAAAGAGCTACTCTCAGAGGACCTAAACAAATCTGAATCTCTTGAAACACTATTCTGTCCAACCTCCAATCACTGTAATCTATTACTTTTCTTGAATTTCAGTCCGCTACAACATTCCGCAACCCAGGCAGATATTAAGCCTATAAAGTGAACTTGTGTTCCAAACAGAACTCCCAAATATCCCCTGTCACCTCTGTCAATTTCCTTGATCTGCTTCCACCCAGTTTGTTTCTGTATGTTACTGCTGTTATATTGTCCATTTTCAGAAGAGCTGAACCATCTTGGAACTGTGTCCTGAAACTTTGCAATGTAAATCTCCTTGCTTTCATCTCCAAATAATTGATATGCTCCATCTTGCCCCATATTCCACCTGTCTTCTGAGTTGAGCACAATGCTCCCCATCCAGATCCGCTTGAGTCTGTCTCCAACACAAAATCTGGTCTTGAATAAAAAAAAAAATCACTCGCCCATTCCAGGCCTCCAGTTTCTCTGTCCACCATGTTAATTCTTCTCTCACCTTCTCTGATACTGTCACACAATCTCCATACCACACACCTACTGCTAGACCAGCAGTCTTCAAACGTTGCAAAGCCTTGTAATGTAAAGGACCTGGAAATACAGCCTGTATTGAAGACGATAAAAGGCCAATTATCCTTGACAAAATCTCTCACCTTCACCATCTGCTTCCTCGGCAGAGACTTTACTTCCTGTCTTATTTTCTGCTCTGGTAACAATAACTGCCCTTTCACCGTGTCCACCATCAATCCTAAAACTCCAAGGACGGAGATGGCTCTAGAACAGACGTCTCCATATTTGTTAGAAAACCCAAGAATTCCAATAGGGTTTTCACTGTTTCCAACTGTGACCTTACCAAGAACAAATCCTGATTCATTATCAGAAGATGGTCCAAAGAAACGATCATACGTATGCCTCTCTCCCTCAAAAAACCACCTACCGATATCATCACCTTTGTGAAGCACCATGGGCCTGAGTACAAATGGAACGATAGACAAACAAACTGGTATAGATGACCTTTCCATCTGAACTGAAGATACTTCTGACATAGGAATTGTAAATTATGCATCCTTCAGATCCGTCTTTACCAACCAATCTGAATCCTTTAAAACATCTCTTAACCGGTGAATGCCCTCCATCTTGAAATTTCTATCTCACATAATAATTGAGATCTCAAAAAATTGATTACAGGTCTCCCTCCTTTGTCCTCCTTCTCAACTAGGAATAACGTACTCACAATACCTACCAGAGCTTTGTTTACCTCTACAGTCACCCATTTATGTAACATACTCTCTACCTCTTCCATCACCATGCCTTCTTGTTCCATGCCAAAACAAAGTTCCCTTGGCTCCTGTCCAAATCTGGGCACAGTACTGAACACTACAGCATAACCCACTACTGTCTCTAACACCCATGGATCGCTTGTAATCCCTTTCCATGCTTCCACTACATGTCTCAACCTTCCACCCACCTTTCCCTGGCTAAAACCAGTTGTGATCCTCGTACTCGTACCCACCTGAACTTGAAGCAGATGGTTGTCCTCTACCCCATTGCGGCCCTTGATCTGTAACTCCTTCCTCTCTGGGGCTAAAATCCATACTGACTCTGGATTCCCCCGAATGAGCCCCTATTATATCCTTGGGACCTATATTAGTTACGGATGTAAGGTTGACCTCCCCTCCCGGCCCTGTCATATAAAGTAATAGCACCTCCAAACACACTCTGCATATTAAACTGTGCTTTGTTCGCAGCTGTAAAAGTATGTACAGATTTACCCAAGACTTTGAGTAAACTTGACCCAAAGAGCATGCCTTTGGGATCCTCAGTAGACTCTTTGTAAGGGAAATCCCCCAAATTTTGGGTTTATGAAAAGCAACTCCGCCTTAAGCCTCCCTGCAATCAACCCAGCGTTTGCATTGCCCAGGAAACAAAGCGCCCTCTGGCATCAGCCTCTGAGCAAGTTAATATCCAGCTCTCTTCCATTTAGGTATGCCTCTTCTATCATGTTAAACATTCTTGCAAGAGGCCCTCAGGTGTCCAAGAGCTTGTCTTCACACTGCTTAAGAGATCTTTCAAGACCCTTTCTTGGATCTCTACCTAATTTAAGCATATAAGTGATTAACTCAATATCAAGGATTGGAGTCAATAACAGAGTGAGGACACTCTGCTTTCACCATGTTGCGCTCCCCTTTGTCTAAAGGTCTCCAAATCCAATGCCTAATGTAGTCTGTAAGATGAGTCATAGGCTATCAGTCAGATCCCTGAGGATGGTGTATATCTTTAGGATCAAACAGTTTCTGACCAAGTGGGTCTACCACTGTCTTGCCACCTTTGCTCCTGTTAACTTTAGTACCACCAAAAATGTTCATCCGTATCATCTTTATAATTTAAATCAAACATATACTCATTGAAATCATCATTTCCCGATCCATCTGCAGGGATATCCTGCGCATCAGAAGTGTTGCCACGAACACCATCTTTTTGAGAGCCATTTTGGACTCTTCTTCCTTCAGCACTCTACTCAGATGATTCCTCTTCCCAGTGCATTTAACCCCTCTTCCTCTATGAGCTCTCTCTTCTCCTTCAGAAATTGAAAAATACTCATTCTCCTCATCAGTATGACTTCTATTCCTATTAGTCAAGGCTGATCTAACAGGCTTCTGCACTATGCTCATAAATTCCTCAGTGAATAAGTGTTTTTATCATACTCTCTTGTACCTCAGTACTGTTCTCCTTATCAGTCATGACTGAGAAAAAATATTCCTTATTTATTTTATACAGATCCTTAAAACAACACTACAACACTCACCTGCAAAACTCTAATATGATTTCTAAAGGGGTTAATTACCCTACGCTACACTCTACTGACCCAAAATACCTAAATTACACTCTAAAGACACACACTCCAATAACATTTGCCGTTACGAGAAAAACGGCATAAACCGTAGCCTAGGAAACGTCACAGACCTCAGCAACATGTCCGAGTACCTTTAGAAAATTAACGGTGAACATTACTATAGAAACCCATTCCAAAATGGCACTTCCAATTGTAAAAGCATAAATCTTTATTCCTCAAATTGAATTTTAGGCAGTTTTATTTATTTTTTATTAAAAATCCTCATACGCAATACGAGTGCAACATTTCACAAATAATGTGATTTGCCGCCTCCCTTTTTTGAGGCCCATTTCAATGCTACTGCGCCCTAACGTGCATGATAGATCAAACAGAAAATGGCCGACAGACTGCAGCTGAAGCCTCCCGGTCCTCGCTTCAGAGAAGCCCCGCGTTCCAACAGTAAGTGGGTCTGCCTCACTGCGCCGATTTCCTTCCATACATTTTTCAAAATAATTTTAATGCTTACCGAACCGCTGTAACCACTGATAAATGCACTTCACATAAAGCAACCCATTTTCCCTCATCAGCATCGATTTTTTGAAGTGCAATTAAAGTCCACACTTTAAATAATAAACAGAACCCTTGTGTAGTGTTGCGCTCTAGTCTCCGCCGCCCAGCGTGATGACGTAGCGCGACGGAGCAAGAGCGGAACACTAGCGCATGCGCTGAGGGAAGCGGAGAAAGCGCGCGAAGCAGAGTAGCGGCAGAAGCGACCGGAGCAGGTCACAGTTAGATGCTCGCGCTCTTTTGTATAGCGATCAGTTGTAGAAATAAAGAGAGACTGAACTACATGCCCAGCCTGCAGTGTCCTCTGTGGGGGGAGAATTATACAACATTACAGTGCGACGAGGACTGGGATCACCCCACCAATCCCTCCGCAGCGACACCGAAAACGGAGCTGCAGCAAAGGACACGAGGGAGCAAGCAGGTCAGACACGGGAGAAGGGGGCACCACATGGTGAGTGTGCCCAGAGCAACAGCGCTATCCACAAGAGAGTGCGGCAGCAGCGCACGACTGCAGCAGCCCACAAACACGTGGCCCCGAGCCTATATAACCAGTCCCAGGCCGGCATAAACGCGTAAGGGAACACGCAGTAGCGACCCTGGCAGAAAGAAGGGACAGTAACAAGGAGGACGGAAAGGAATGCCTCCCCAGTGAAGCACAAGGAATAAATACCGGTGCACCGGGCAGCCCCAGAAGTCAGGGGGACACAGACCAAGAAGGGAACCCCAACGCACCAGGCAGCCCGGGGGACCGAGACGGAGAACCCAGAACAGCGCCTAGAATGAGCAATCAAATGTCATCCCTCACAGCGCCCGTCCCCTTCCTACCCAGACCAGGTGAGCCCCTGATGAAATGGGAGGACTGGAGGGAATATTTCAAGAACTATGTGGAGGTCTTGGAGGATGAAAATGGTGAACCATTTCCCAGTGCTAGGAAGAAACGGTTATTACTACATAACCTGGGCCCGGAAGGTGTACGAGTATTTGCGAACATCGTGCCAGCAGTGAGACAAGCCGCGGACGATGATGTCTTCAAGCACGCCCTAGAAGACCTGGATAATCATTATGTGTATCTATTGACCGGTACAACTTCCAACAAAGGAAGCAGGAAGAAGGGGAATCTATTGATGATTATTTGGCTGCATTGAGACGCCTAGCCATCACGTGCAAATATGGACAACTACAGGATGAGTACATCAAGGACCAAATAGTAATGCACACCACAAACAAGTCAGTCCAGGACAAGTTGTGGGCGCAAGGAGAGGCATCGCTCAAAGACGTGATCGCAATGGTGAAGAAAGCTGAACTTTCTAAACGCTGCGCAGAGGCAGCCAAGAAAGAGAACCCCCAGAGACAGATGGTCAACAAAATAGATGAAGCTCAATCGTCTACCAGGCAAAAGAGACCCACTGGAGATGGGAGAAATGAACCCAGGTGGACAGGGAAACAGGCCTCGCCGGGGGGACAAGCCATGGTCAGCAAGTTCTCGTGCTACAGATGCGGGAGTACGGCTCACTCAGCACAGGACAAACGATGCCCGGCGTTCAGAGCCAGATGCTCATTTTGTGGCCTGGTAGGCCATTATGAGAAGGTGTGCCGCAAGAAAGGGAAGAAGTCCATGGTGAAATGCATCGGGCAGCCCCAGTCAGAAGATCAAATTGAAGATGACCAGGAAGTGGATGACATGGTATTATGCGTCGAAGAACAGGTGTTAGAGGTGACGGGCAAACGCTCGGACAAACCACGCACAGACATGCTGATAGGAGGAGTGAAGTTTCACATAGCAATTGACTCGGGGTCACCATACTCCATCGTACAAAGATCGGTATGGGAGGAAGACTTTGTGCCCACCCTGGGTCCGCAGTTAAACCCACCAGACATACGACCGATTTCATACACCAGCAACGCAATTCCCATGGTGGGGTTCCGTGCCCTGAAATTCGAGTTCAGAGGAAGATCAGCGACATGCAAGCTATATGTAGCGGAGCGGGGTCCCTCGGTGCTAGGCTGGAGAGACCAAGGTGATCTGGGGATAAAATTAGACCCAGGGGGCAAGGAACAGATCCTTTTGACAGATGATAGCTGCTGGCCAAAGCTAGAGGAGCTGAAGCAAGCCTTCCCCAAGGTGTTTGGAGGCACGGTCAGGAAACTGGACAAGTTCGTGCACAAAATACTCCTCAAGGAAGGCGCTCGTCCGGTATCCCACGAAGTCAGGAACATCCCCATCGCCATCAAGGATGCGGTCCAACAGGAACTCCAGAGACTAGAGGAGCAGGGAATAATAGAACCTATTGACAGCTCGGAATGGCTGGCCCCCTTGGTCGTAGCCAGGAAACCAAATGGCAAGGTACGCTTATGTGTGGATCTCCGTGAACTCAACAAATGCCTGATAGTGGAAAAGTTTCCCTTACCAAGAATTGAGGAGATGCTGGCAAAAACGAGGGGAGTGACCTGGTTTTCCACCATTGATCTCACCTCAGCGTACCATCAGACTGACTTGCACCCAGCGAGCAGGAAGCTAACCTCTTTCATCACACCCTTTGGGTGTTATCAGTTCTGCCGCATGCCATTCGGGCTGGCGTCCGCAGCAGCGTTTTCCAGAAGTTGATGCACCGTCTGTTCAAGGACCAACAGGGCGTTCAGTACTTTCAGGACGACATCCTGATAATGGGTATGAACCAAGAAGACCATGACAAGAAATTGACCAAGGTGCTGAATGTGCTGCAGGAGAAAGGCCTCACCGCCGAGTGGAGTAAATGTAAGCTAGGCATGTCGGCTGTCACCTACCTGGGACATGAAATAGGGAGTCAAGGGATCACTCCCAAATGACAAAATGTACGTGCCATTTGTGATGCCAGAGCCCCAGTCAACAAGGAGGAAGTGAGGTCATTCCTCGGAATGGCTGAGTATTATAGCAAGTTTGTAAGACACTTTGCCACAAAAACTCACAAACTTCGACAACTAATCAGAGACAAGACAATGTTTCAGTGGGACGAAGAAGCCCAGAGTGAGTTTGACGGTCTGAAGAGCGACATAAGCAGGGCAATTCCACTGCATGGATATGATCCGGCGGGCAACACCATCCTAACTACGGACGCCAGTGAAAAGGGCTTGGGAGCTGTGCTGGCACAGGACAGAAACGATGGCACAGTGGAGATACTCAGTTTTGCTTCCCGAGCGTTATCCCCCACTGAACAAAAATTCAGTGTGATTGAGAAGGAGATGCTGGCGGTCACATGGGCCATGGGAAAATTCAGGCAGTTCCTATGGGGCACCCGTTTCAAACTACAAACGGACCATAAACCACTAGTCAAGGTGCTAACCTCCAGCGGCCACGACACAGCTACCCCACGCATCGCAAAAATGACACTCAAGTTGCTAGACTACACCTACGATGTGGAGTACTTGCCAGGGACTCGGAATAAAGTGGCTGACTATCTGAGCAGAGCCTCGGCAATGGAAGAAGCACCTGCCATTCCACCTGGTACAGATGAAATGGTGGCATAAATGGCCGACTCGGAGAGGACAATCAGCAGGCAAGAATGGGCCCAGGCCAATGAAAGTGACAGTGAAATGACGGATGTCAAACACTATCTGATATCAGGATGGCCAGAAAAAAGGCATCTCAAAGAAAGCTTGAGAAAATTCTACGAAGTGCGGGAGGAGCTATCGATGAGCGATTCAGGCATCTTCATGTACTGGGGAGATAAGGTGGTTCCCCCAGCGACGTTAATACCCCTGCTGTTAAAACAACTTCATGAAGGGCACCTCGGCATTGTTAAAATGAAGATGAGTGTGAAACAAACATACTGGTGGCCGGGAATGGACAATCAGATAGAGAAGCAAGTAAGGGGATGTGCCCAGTGCCAGGGAGCAGATAAAATCTTGAGACCATTGAGGCCTGCGCTAGGGGTATTCGAGCAACCTCAAAATCCATGGGAAGACATAGCAGTGGACATCCTAGGTCCTGTGCTTGACTACAGAGGCACAGCAAAATACCTGTGAGTGGTAATTGATAAATACTCCAAATGGCCGGAAGTGGATGTGCAAGAAGTCATGGACACGGACACGGTGTTGAGATTTCTCACTTCTGTGTTTTTGCGTGAAGGAATACCGAGGACGATATTAAGTGACAATGGGCCACAGTTCATCTCGGAAAAATGGACTAAGTACATGGAGAGGAACGGGATAAAGTCCAAACACACAGCAGTGTACCACCCTGCGTGCAACGGACAAGTAGAACGGTTCAACCGCGTGCTGATGGGGTCCATACAGGCTGAGATAATGCAGGGAAAGGATTGGGAGACTGAAGTCCAAAGCATGCTGTGGGCATACAGAATCAAGCCGACAGGGCTGGGCTACAGCGCCTTCCAAATTCTGAGAGGGAGACTTCCTTTTACAAAAGACAATGTCGTGTGGAGAGAAAAGACTGTGACGAGCAAATGGTCACCTGCGGTGGTACAGCACAACTTGGAAAGAGCCCAGAAGGTGTACACCGCACATTACAACAGGAAGCACAACACTAAAGAGACTGATCTGGAAAGAGGGGATGGGTCAGAGTTAAACTTGCCACACTCCAAAGGAAAGGCGAAAGCAAGTACAGCAAACCCCTGCAGGTTAAAGAAGTATACGGAAGAGCAGCTTTGCTCAGTGATGGCAGAGTGTGGTCCCAAGACCGCATGGCAAAGGTCAACAGGATCTTGCAGTGGCCGGCAATCAAGGAGGAAGAGACCGGGGACCAGAGGTATGCAGACAGAGAAGAAGAGATGAAGGCAGGAAGTGAGAGACAGAAAGAAGGACTTGTTCAAACGGAAAATGCGGAGAACGAGGAAGTGTGGACTGACGAAGGAGCAGCGGTTAACATGACCCCGGCTGCAGCGAAAGAAGAAGACACACAGATGGGAGTGAGGAGTCTTGCCTGTGAAGGTATCAGAGAAGAGATCACCCCGGTAAGACGGACCCGTGCCGGGAGGGCAGTCACCCGGCCCTCTCGATTCAAAGACTATGAAATGAGTGACTGATTGATAGAGGATTATAGTTGTTGTTTACACTGTTGGAAAAGGAAGAGATATGTAGTGTTGCGCTCTAGTCTCCGCCGCCCAGCGTGATGATGTAGCGCGACGGAGCAAGAGCGGAACACTAGCGCATGCGCTGAGGGAAGCGGAGAAAGCGCGCGAAGCAGAGTAGCAGCAGAAGCGACCGGAGCAGGTCACAGTTAGACGCTCTTTTGTATAGCGATCAGTTGTAGAAATAAAGAGAGACTGAACTACATGCCCAGCCTGCAGTGTCCTCTGTGGGGGGAGAATTATACAACATTACAGTGGCGACGAGGACTGGGATCACCCCACCAATCCCTCCGCAGCGACACCGAAAACGGAGCTGCAGCAAAGGACACGAGGGAGCAAGCAGGTCAGACACGGGAGAAGGGGGCACCACATGGTGAGTGTGCCCAGAGCAACAGCGCTATCCACAAGAGAGCGCGGCAGCAGCGCACGACTGCAGCAGCCCACAAACACGTGGCCCCGAGCCTATATAACCAGTCCCAGGCCAGCATAAACGCGTAAGGGAACACGCAGTAGCGACCCTGGCAGAAAGAAGGGACAGTAACAAGGAGGACGGAAAGGAACGCCTCCCCAGTGAAGCACAAGGAATAAATACCGGTGCACCTGGCAGCCCCAGAAGTCAGGGGGACACAGACCAAGAAGGGAACCCCAACGCACCAGGCAGCCCGGGGGACCGAGACGGAGAACCCAGAACAGCGCCTAGAATGAGCAATCAAATGTCATCCCTCACAGCGCCCGTCCCCTTCCTACCCAGACCAGGTGAGCCCCTGATGAAATGGGAGGACTGGAGGGAATATTTCAAGAACTATGTGGAGGCCTTGGAGGATGAAAACGGTGAACCATTTCTCCTGAGTGCATCGCCACCCGCGTGGTGCCCAGGCCGTCTGCTGTGGCTGGACCGCCTAACGGGCTCCCCAGCGGCCGTGGGCGCCATCTTGGAATGGGTTGGCTGCGAGCTAGAGTCTCGCCACACCCCCTCGCCATTCTCCTATTTTAACGGCCCCCATGTGTCAGCGCAGCGGACAAGCGCAGCGGGCGCGTCGTAGGCGCGCCGGAGTTGCGCCTGAGTTAAGCCCGTCTGCGCCCGTCCGCGGCCGACCGGGGCTAGGGGCGCTTCACTCTGTCCCTCTCCTTACGTATTCCCGATCCTCCCTTATGTTATGTCACACTCCCGCACTTCCCCCACCCGAGTCTGCCTCCAAGCTTGTTTCGCTTGGTTTGTTCACCACCCGCAATTCCTTTCCAGAAATCACTATGCCCCTTCCTATTCCCAGGCCCCTGGTTTTGGAACCCAGACCCTGTGCTCACCCATCAGCAAAAGCCCCTAACCCTTCTCTCTCTGTGTTTTACCTCAATACCCGGTCCCTGGTCAGTCACCAATTAGATATTTTCTATCTGTTGGAGTCAGAGCAACCGGACATCTTATTCCTGACCGAGACCTGGTTAACAGATGACTCCTCCCCTGATATCTTGGCTGCCATCCCCCCCGGATACTACATACTACAAGCCAACCGTGCCTCTGGCAAGGTCGGTGGGGGGGTTGCTGCTGTTATTAAGCACCCGATTCGTTTTTCCATCGTGCCCACTACCAGCATCCCCATGACGGATTGCTTGGTACTCAGACTGGAACAGCCAGGGTCTTCTCTTATATGTGTTCTGACTTATCGTCCCCCTCAACCCATGCCCTACTTCCCTGCCAAGTTCGGCGATCTTATCTCACAGCTCACCATCAATAATTCCAACGTTTTGGTTTTGCGAGATTTTAATTATTGGCCATCGGACCCCCATGAATCCCCAGGTTCACTGGCCTTCTCAGACCTTATGTCAGGTCTGAATTGCACTCAGCATATCCACTCGCCCACACACATAAAAGGGCACACCCTAGATCAGGTGTGGACATCTTGTCTGGATATATCTGTCCCTCTTGTCCTGCCATGCCTTTGGTCAGACCACTCACTAATCACTTTTACGCTGGGGATACCTCGGCCTATTATTAAGTCCCGAGAAACTAATTTCCTGGCTCGTAATTGGAATAGGTCAGACCTAAATGATTTTAGTTCCATCCTTAGCTCTTCAGTCCCTCCCATCCCTGATCTATCCGTTTCTATTGACGTCCAGACATCAAATCTCACCCGTTGGCTTACCTCTGCTGCCGACGTAGTAGCTCCTCTAAAATTAGTTAGAGCTAGACGTTGCCACGACGCTCAAAGGTGGTTCACCGAGGACCTGAGAGCTTTAAAATTAGGCCTACGTCAAGCAGAACGGCGGTGGCGCCGGGGGTATTCCCCCGAGACCAAGGAGGTATTTTCCTCTCTGCTCAAAAAATACAAAACTGCTATAGCCTTGGCCAAATCCACCTACTTCTCGAACAAAATCATGGACTCTGTTAATAAATCAAAGGATATTTTTTCAATCGTAGAGGAACTATCCAACCCAGCGAGACTCACGATAGGGCCTCTCCCTTCTCAACACCTGTGTGACTCCGTGAATGAATTTTTCATAGACAAAATTGTTAACATCAAATCTAGTATTGTTGCCCAAACCCCGCTTGATCCTTCTCTATCTATCGAGCCCATTAAATATCTTAACCCCCACACTCTAACCTTGATCCCTCCCATCTCGACTGCCACTTTTTTTTCTCTCCTGCTTAAAATCTCCTCCGGTTCTCCTCGTGACTGCTGCCCTCCCTCGGCCCTTCGAGCAGCTTTCACCTCCTGCCCTGAACTCCCCTTGGCCCTTATTAACAACTCTTTGGCCATAGGGGAAGTTCCTAGTTCCTTTAAACAGGCCGAGGTGGTTGCCATCCTAAAAAAACCCTCGGCAGATCCCACTACTTTGAGCAACTACCGTCCTATATCCCTTCTTCCCTTCCTCAGTAAAGTCTTGGAATCGCACGTAACTCAAACACTCAGTTCCTTTATTGAGGATTCGTGTGTCTTAGACTCTAAGCAAGCAGGGTTTAGACCTGCGCACTCCACGGAGGCAGTTATTCTCTCCGTGATGGACGAACTGCGCAGAGGGGCTGATGTTAACATCAGACAAGCCCTTGTCCTTTTGGATTTATCGGCCGCCTTTGACACGGTCGACCATGGTATCCTGGTCGACCGTGTCAGAGAGGCTGGCATCCATGGGACCGCCCTGGAATGGGTTCAGTCTTTCTTGACGGATCGTCAACAAGCCGTCAGGCTGTCCCAGTTCTCTGCCACCCAAGTTAAACTGAACTGTGGCGTTCCCCAGGGTTCCTCTTTGTCCCCTCTCCTTTTTAATTTGTATTTAGCCCCTTTACTCCGTGCTCTTCGTGGGATGAGTGTCACTGCGTTCAACTACGCAGACGACATCCAGTTGATTTTTACCATCGACTCCTCCGAGGACTCTACCTCTATCTTTCAAAACACACTCTGCTTCATCAGCAACTGGATGAGCTTAAACCACCTGAAACTTAACCCCGACAAGACAGAATTAATTCTTGTCAGGGGAGCCTCCAATCCTTGGCAGCCTTCCATCTGGCCTGCCAGCCTTGGAAGCCTTTCCTCTCCAGTAAACTCTGCCAAAAGTCTGGGCGTAGTCATTAGTAATGATCTTTCCATGACTCCCCAGATCAGCGCAGTGGTGTCCGCCAGCCATTTCCAACTCAGAAAAATCCGGAAAATTTCCCGCCTACTTACCACCGAAGAGCTCACGTTAGCGCTACTTGCGTTAGTGATTAGCCGACTTGACTACGCTAACGCACTGTATGTTGGCATTCCTGATTATCAACTGAAAAGACTCCAGCTGATCCAAAATCAGGCTGCTCGCCTGATCTACCACCAGCCGCGAGATCAGCACGTTCGACCACTTCTAAAGAGCCTCCACTGGCTCCCGGTATCCGCTCGCTGTAAATTCAAGTTAGGCTGTATTATTTTCAAGTCCCTTTCCGGTCAGGGTCCCTCCTTTATCTCTTCCCTCCTCGATCTTTATACCCCGTCCCGCAACCTACGCTCATCTCAAATGGCCCTTCTATCTGTTCCCAGGTTTAAGAGGAAAAAACATGGGGGCCTTAGGTTTTCTCTTCTGGCCCCATCCCTCTGGAACTCCCTCCCACTGTCCCTCAGGTCCGCACCTTCATACCCTGCTTTCAGATCACTTCTTAAAACCTTCCTTTTCACCATCTCATATCTTTAGATTCCCTCTCATATTCTCTTCACTGCACTCCCAGCACAGCGCCAAGAAACCTAATGGTGTTAGCCGCGCTTAAGAAATTTATTTAACATAACATAACATAACATTTCCCAGTGCTAGGAAGAAACGGTTATTACTACATAACCTGGGCCCGGAAGGTGTACGAGTATTTGCGAACATCGTGCGAGCAGTGAGACAAGCCGCGGACGATGATGTCTTCAAGCACGCCCTAGAAGACCTGGATAATAATTATCGGCCGGCGGTATGTGTATCTATTGACCGGTACAACTTCCAACAAAGGAAGCAGGAAGAAGGGGAATCTATTGATGATTATTTGGCTGCATTGAGACGCCTAGCCATCACGTGCAAATATAGACAACTACAGGATGAGTACATCAAGGACCAAATAGTAATGCACACCACAAACAAGTCAGTCCAGGACAAGTTGTGGGCGCAAGGAGAGGCATCGCTCAAAGACGTGATCGCAATGGTAAGAAAGCTGAACTTTCTAAACGCTGCGCAGAGGCAGCCAAGAAAGAGAACCCCCAGAGACAGATGGTCAACAAAATAGATAAAGCTCAATCGTCTACCAGGCAAAAGAGACCCACTGGAGATGGGAGAAATGAACCCAGGTGGACAGGGAAACAGGCCTCGCCGGGGGGACAAGCCATGGTCAGCAAGTTCTCGTGCTACAGATGCGGGAGTACGGCTCACTCAGCACAGGACAAACGATGCCCGGCGTTAAGAGCCAGATGCTCATTTTGTGGCCTGGTAGGCCATTATGAGAAGGTGTGCCGCAAGAAAGGGAAGAAGTCCATGGTGAAATGCATCGGGCAGCCCCAGTCAGAAGATCAAATTGAAGATGACCAGGAAGTGGATGACATGGTATTATGCGTCGAAGAACAGGTGTTAGAGGTGACGGGCAAACGCTCGGACAAACCACGCACAGACATGCTGATAGGAGGAGTGAAGGTTCACATAGCAATTGACTCGGGGTCACCATACTCCATCGTACAAAGATCGGTATGGGAGGAAGACTTTGTGCCCACCCTGGGTCCGCAGTTAAACCCACCAGACATACGACCGATTTCATACACCAGCAACGCAATTCCCATGGTGGGGTTCCGTGCCCTGAAATTCGAGTTCAGAGGAAGATCAGCGACATGCAAGCTATATGTAGCGGAGCGGGGTCCCTCGGTGCTAGGCTGGAGAGACCAAGGTGATCTGGGGATAAAATTAGACCCAGGGGGCAAGGAACAGATCCTTTTGACAGATGATAGCTGCTGGCCAAAGCTAGAGGAGCTGAAGCAAGCCTTCCTCAAGGTGTTTGGAGCTACCCCACGCATCGCAAAAATGACACTCAAGTTGCTAGACTACACCTACGATGTGGAGAACTTGCCAGGGACTCGGAATAAAGTGGCTGACTATCTGAGCAGAGCCTCGGCAATGGAAGAAGCACCTGCCGTTCCACCTGGTACAGATGAAATGGTGGCAGAAATGGCCGACTCGGAGAGGACAATCAGCAGGCAAGAATGGGCCCAGGCCAATGAAAGTGACAGTGAAATGACGGATGTCAAACACTATCTGATATCAGGATGGCCAGAAAAAAGGCATCTCAAGGAAAGCTTGAGAAAATTCTACGAAGTGCGGGAGGAGCTATCGATGAGCGATTCAGGCATCTTCATGTACTGGGGAGATAAGGTGGTTCCCCCAGCGACGTTAATCCCCCTGCTGTTAAAACAACTTCATGAAATTGGAATCTGTATTTTAATCTGCACTGTAACTAATCGCTTTTAAACTTATGCAGGTTCTCACCTTATTTTGTTTGCAGGGGTGAGTTGCCGACTGGGGCTGATCGCATTCTCGGGGGCTCCCAGCGGTAACGGGCGCCATTTTGGCTTGGGCAGTATTTTCCAGCATCGCCCTGCCACTCCCCCGCAGCTCTGCCCCTATTTAGGAGCGCGCTTTCTGCTCTCTCCTGTGTTTGTCCAGTGGCCCGGTGGCAGTGGGTCGTCTGGTCACACTTTGGAGAGTTCACTGCTTCCTCTGCTTCCCGCCCCGCTGATTACGAGCGCAGGCGATTTTCTAGCGAAAATTGGAATCTGTATTTTAATCTGCACTGTAACTAATCGCTTTTAAACTTATGCAGGTTCTCACCTTATTTTGTTTGCAGGGGTGAGTTGCCGACTGGGGCTGATCGCATTCTCGGGGGCTCCCAGCGGTAACGGGCGCCATTTTGGCTTGGGCAGTATTTTCCAGCATCGCCCTGCCACTCCCCCGCAGCTCCGCCCCTATTTATACGGACACTATGAGGCAGCGCAGCGGACGAGCGCAGCGGGCGCGACGGAGGCGCGCCAGAGTCGTGCCAGAGTCCGGCCCGTCTGCGCCCGTCCGCGGCCGGCCGTGCCCAGGGGCCAGGGATGCTGCTACCTTTATTTCCTACTCCCCCGCTGCACTGAGGCGCCTACATGCTTCCGCCAGCTCTCTCCCTCCCGACACCTGGACCCACATTACATCCCTTGGTCTTGCTGGTACCTCATCCCCCCACCTCGGGTCTACGCCAGTACCTGTGGCTCCAGCTCCCATTGAGTCACTGGTACGGGTCCTCTACCTGAATACCCGATCCATGGTTAAGCACCAAGCCGATATCTTGCACTTACTTCTTACCGAGAGCCCTGATGCCCTACTGTTATCAGAGACCTGGCTCACTGATGACTCACTTCCTGACATCTTAGCTGCACTCCCCCCAGACTACTTCCTGCTAAACACCAACCGCTCAGGAGGTCGCGCAGGGGGAGGGGTGGCGGCGGTCATACGCAAGGATCTGAAGATCATCACTTCTGCGATTATGACCCTGCCGGAAGTGGACACTCTGGTCCTCAGCCTCGGGACGGAGGCAGGGGCAGTCACCCTCGTGGTACTCTACCGCCCTCCCCACCCTATGCCGTCTTTCCCCTCAGCCTTCATTGATCAACTTACCAACATTACAACCTCCTCTCCCCGTACTGTCATCATCGGTGATTTTAATTATTGGTTTCAGCATGAGGACGCCGGCCCGCATGCTTTCGAACTGTTCGAGGGTCTCTCGAGCCTGGACTTCATCCAACTGGTCAGGTCTGCCACCCATAAGGGCGGCCACATCCTTGATCATATTTGGATCCATGGGGTCAAGTCCTCTCCCCCGTTAATAACACCCTGCGTGTGGTCGGATCACTCTATGATCGACACCACCATATCGGTGGCTGGCCAGATTAGGGTCCCCCTGCGGGAGGGTGGCATGGCTCGTAAGTGGAAGGCTGTGGACCCTCCTAAACTTGTAGCCCATTTATCTCAAACTTACCCTTTGCGGCCTGACGACAATAGTGTCGATAAGCTTTGCGGGTCGGTAGCTGACTGGCTCACGACAGCCAGCGACATCTTTGCCCCCCTAACTAAGTTCCCCCAATCCAGGCACAGCAACTCCCACAAATGGTTTACCCCTCACCTCAAATCTCTCCACCTGGAACTTCGTCAACTCGAGCGTAAGTGGAGGAGAGATTATCACCCCTTAAGCAGAGATGCCTATGTGGCTGCCCGGAATAGGTATAAATTCGCCATTCTTACAGCAAAAAAACCTATGCATCAGAAAAAATTCTATCGGCCCCGTGTCAATCTAAAGAAATTTTTAAAATTCTCAATGAATTTACCTCAGACTCCAGGACGCTTCCCACCCAGGTTGCCTCACAGGAGGCATGTAATGCTCTCAGCACCTATTTTGTAGGAAAAATTGTATTGATCAAGGACACCATCCCAGCTACCCTTCCTGGCGCTGGTCTTGCTTCCCCCCCTCACAACCTTGTCTCATTCACACAATTCCCTCTTTTAGACCCCATTTCTTTGGCTACTCTTGCCACTCGCGTCAAGTCCGGATCCCCTGACGACTGTTGCCCCCCGTCCATACTCCGGGCCATCTGCCATTCTCTTCCCAACTGCATCCTTCCTCTGTTGAATTCTTCTCTCTCCTCTGGTACGGTACCTGGCCCCTTCAAGGAAGCCGTTTTGGTGCCTCTCTTGAAGAAGCCAGGGGCGGATCCCGCCGTTCCAGCAAATTACCGTCCCATCTCCCTCTTACCCTTCTTTTCTAAAATCCTGGAGGCCCACGTTACCACCTGTCTCTCACAGTTTATCGAGAGTTCCAACTTTCTCGAGGCCAATCAGGCTGGCTTCAGACGCGGCCACTCTACGGAGACTGTGATCTTGGCGGTGCTGGATGCCTTGAGAGACGGGGTGGACAAGGGTACCCCCCAGGCCCTGGTACTACTAGATCTGTCTGCCGCCTTCGACACGGTGGACCATAACATCCTTCTCCACCGTGTCGAGCAGGCTGGCATCCAGGGCCTGGCGCTGGCCTGGGTCAAATCTTTTTTGACCGGCAGGTCTCAGACCCTTAGCCTAGGCACTTTTAGGGCCCCCAGGGAGTGCTTGCCCTGTGGGGTCCCCCAGGGTTCTTCTCTATCCCCTCTTCTTTTCAATCTCTATCTTCGTCCCCTTCTTTTTTCTTTGAGGCAGTGGGACGTTACCGTGTTTAACTACGCGGACGACCTGCAACTCATCTTTTCTCTCAATTCCCCTTCTGCTATTCCTAATTTCCAGGCAGTCATGTCCCACATTCTCCAGTGGATGGGCCACAACCAGCTGAAATTGAACCCCGGGAAGACGGAGCTCCTCCTTCCCGGTAGGAGCGCCACCTCCTGGGGGCCACAATTCTGGCCGGCGGAACTTGGTCCCTCTCCCACCCCCGTGGCCACGGTGAAGAGCTTAGGGGTCACAATTGACTCCGGTCTATCCCTTGGGCCACAGGTGGGGACGGTGGTCTCGTCCTGCATCTACCAGCTACGCAGGATCAGGAAAGTGGCATCTCTTTTCACACCCGACGCCCTCCTTCAGGTCATCATGGCCCTCGTCCTCTCCCGCTTAGATTTCTCTAACGCGATCTACCACGGTCTGCCTAAAACATCGGTGGCCAGGCTGCAAGTGGTGCAAAATCAAGCGGCGAGACTGGCCCTAGGGATCCCGAAGTGGCAATCTGCCAGGCCCCTTCTTGTCAAACTCCATTGGCTCCCCGTCACTGCCAGGTCTGCCTTCAAGATCGGCTGTCTTGTTTTCAAATCGCAAACCGGGCCTTGTCCCGCGTTTGTGAAATCTCTGATTACACCCTATTGCCCGCCCCGGAATCTGAGATCCTCCTATCTTCACCTTCTCACTGTTCCCTCTTATAAACTCTGTAGATCTGGAGGCCGGAGATTTGCATACCTGGCCCCCAAGCTTTGGAATTCTTTTCCCTCTTCTCTTAAAATTTCTAACTCTTTGACTCTTTTTCGTAAGTTTCTAAAAACCTGGCTTTTCCCTCAATCTGCCTAGTCCCTCTGTACTCTCCATGTCCACCCAGCGCCAGGAAACCCATGGTGTCAGTGCGCTCTATAAGCACCCCTTACATTACAATACAATACAATACAATGAAGGGCACCTCGGCATTGTTAAAATGAAGATGAGTGTGAAACAAACATACTGGTGGCCGGGAATGGACAATCAGATAGAGAAGCAAGTAAGGGGATGTGCCCAGTGCCAGGGAGCAGATAAAATCTTGAGACCATTGAGGCCTTCGCTAGGGGTATTCGAGCAACCTCAAAATCCATGGGAAGACATAGCAGTGGACATCCTAAGTCCTGTGCTTGACTACAGAGGCACAGCAAAATACCTGTGTGTGGTAATTGATAAATACTCCAAATGGCCGGAAGTGGATGTGCAAGAAGTCATGGACACGGACACGGTGTTGAGATTTCTCACTTCTGTGTTTTTGCGTGAAGGAATACCGAGGACGATATTAAGTGACAATGGGCCATAGTTCATCTCGGAAAAATGGACTAAGTACATGGAGAGGAACGGGATAAATTCCAAACACACAGCAGTGTACCACCCTGCGTGCAACGGACAAGTAGAACGGTTCAACCGCGTGCTGTTGGGGTCCATACAGGCTGAGATAATGCAGGGAAAGGATTGGGAGACTGAAGTCCAAAGCATGCTGTGGGCATACAGAATCAAGCCGACAGGGCTGGGCTACAGCCCCTTCCAAATTCTGAGAGGGAGACTTCCTTTTACAAAAGACAATGTCGTGTGGAGAGAAAAGACTGTGACGAGCAAATGGTCACCTGCGGTGGTACAGCACAACTTGGAAAGAGCCCAGAAGGTGTACACCGCACATTACAACAGGAAGCACAACACTAAAGAGACTGATCTGGAAAGAGGGGATGGGTCAGAGTTAAACTTGCCACACTCCAAAGGAAAGGCGAAAGCAAGTACAGCAAACCCCTGCAGGTTAAAGAAGTATACGGAAGAGCAGCTTTGCTCAGTGATGGCAGAGTGTGGTCCCAAGACCGCATGGCAAAGGTCAACAGGATCTTGCAGTGGCCGGCAATCAAGGAGGAAGAGACCGGGGACCAGAGGTATGCAGACAGAGAAGAAGAGATGAAGGCAGGAAGTGAGAGACAGAAAGAAGGACTTGTTCAAACGGAAAATGCGGAGAACAAGGAAGTGTGGACTGACGAAGGAGCAGCGGTTAACATGACCCCGGCTGCAGCGAAAGAAGAAGACACACAGATGGGAGTGAGGAGTCTTGCCTGTGAAGGTACCAGAGAAGAGATCACCCCGGTAAGACGGACCCGTGCCGGGAGGGCAGTCACCCGGCCCTCTCGATTCAAAGACTATGAAATGAGTGACTGATTGATAGAGGATTATAGTTGTTGTTTACACTGTTGGAAAAGGAAGAGATATGTAGTGTTGCGCTCTAGTCTCCGCCGCCCAGCGTGATGATGTAGCGCGACGGAGCAAGAGCGGAACACTAGCGCATGCGCTGAGGGAAGCGGAGAAAGCGCGCGAAGCAGAGTAGCAGCAGAAGTGACCGGAGCAGGTCACAGTTGGACGCTCTTTTGTATAGCGATCAGTTGTAGAAATAAAGAGAGACTGAACTACATGCCCAGCCTGCAGTGTCCTCTGTGGGGGGAGAATTATACAACATTACAGTGGCGACGAGGACTGGGATCACCCCACCAATCCCTCCGCAGCGACACCGAAAACGGAGCTGCAGCAAAGGACACGAGGGAGCAAGCAGGTCAGACACGGGAGAAGGGGGCACCACATGGTGAGTGTGCCCAGAGCAACAGCGCTATCCACAAGAGAGCGCGGCAGCAGCGCACGACTGCAGCAGCCCACAAACACGTGGCCCCGAGCCTATATAACCAGTCCCAGGCCGGCATAAACGCGTAAGGGAACACGCAGTAGCGACCCTGGCAGAAAGAAAGGACAGTAACAAGGAGGACGGAAAGGAACGCCTCCCCAGTGAAGCACAAGGAATAAATACCGGTGCACCTGGCAGCCCCAGTAGTCAGGGGGACACAGATCAAGAAGGGAACCCCAACGCACCAGGCAGCCCGGGGGACCGAGACGGAGAACCCAGAACAGCGCCTAGAATGAGCAATCAAATGTCATCCCTCACAGCGCCCGTCCCCCTCCTACCCAGACCAGGTGAGCCCCTGATGAAATGGGAGGACTGGAGGGAATATTTCAAGAACTATGTGGAGGCCTTGGAGGATGAAAACGGTGAACCATTTCCCAGTGCTAGGAAGAAACGGTTATTACTACATAACCTGGGCCCGGAAGGTGTACGAGTATTTGCGAACATCGTGCCAGCAGTGAGACAAGCCGCGGACGATGATGTCTTCAAGCACGCCCTAGAAGACCTGGATAATATTTATCGGCCGGCGGTATGTGTATCTATTGACCGGTACAACTTCCAACAAAGGAAGCAGGAAGAAGGGGAATCTATTGATGATTATTTGGCTGCATTGAGACGCCTAGCCATCACGTGCAAATATAGACAACTACAGGATGAGTACATCAAGGACCAAATAGTAATGCACACCACAAACAAGTCAGTCCAGGACAAGTTGTGGGCGCAAGGAGAGGCATCGCTCAAAGACGTGATCGCAATGGTGAAGAAAGCTGAACTTTCTAAACGCTGCGCAGAGGCAGCCAAGAAAGAGAACCCCCAGAGACAGATGGTCAACAAAATAGATGAAGCTCAATCGTCTACCAGGCAAAAGAGACCCACTGGAGATGGGAGAAATGAACCCAGGTGGACAGGGAAACAGGCCTCGCCGGGGGGGACAAGCCATGGTCAGCAAGTTCGCGTGCTACAGATGCGGGAGCTCACTCAGTACAGGACAAACGATGCCCGGCGTTAAGAGCCAGATGCTCATTTTGTGGCCTGGTAGGCCATTATGAGAAGGTGTGCCGCAAGAAAGGGAAGAAGTCCATGGTGAAATGCATCGGGCAGCCCCAGTCAGAAGATCAAATTGAAGATGACCAGGAAGTGGATGACATGGTATTATGCGTCGAAGAACAGGTGTTAGAGGTGACGGGCAAACGCTCGGACAAACCACGCACAGACATGCTGATAGGAGGAGTGAAGGTTCACATAGCAATTGACTCGGGGTCACCATACTCCATCGTACAAAGATCGGTATGGGAGGAAGACTTTGTGCCCACCCTGGGTCCGCAGTTAAACCCACCAGACATACGACCGATTTCATACACCAGCAACGCAATTCCCATGGTGGGGTTCCGTGGCCTGAAATTCGAGTTCAGAGGAAGATCAGCGACATGCAAGCTATATGTAGCGGAGCGGGGTCCCTCGGTGCTAGGCTGGAGAGACCAAGGTGATCTGGGGATAAAATTAGACCCAGGGGGCAAGGAACAGATCCTTTTGACAGATGATAGCTGCTGGCCAAAGCTAGAGGAGCTGAAGCAAGCCTTCCCCAAGGTGTTTGGAGGCACGGTCAGGAAACTGGACAAGTTTGTGCACAAAATACTCCTCAAGGAAGGCGCTCGTCCGGTATCCCACAAAGTCAGGATCATCCCCATCGCCATCAAGGATGCGGTCCAACAGGAACTCCAGAGACTAGAGGAGCAGGGCATAATAGAACCTATTGACAGCTCGGAATGGCTGGCCCCCTTGGTCGTAGCCAGGAAACCAAATAGCAAGGTACGCTTATGTGTGGATCTCCGTGAACTCAACAAATGCCTGATAGTGGAATAGTTTCCCTTACCAAGAATTGAGGAGATGCTGGCAAAAACGAGGGGAGTGACCTGGTTTTCCACCATTGATCTCACCTCAGCGTACCATCAGACTGACTTGCACCCAGCGAGCAGGAAGCTAACCTCTTTCATCACACCCTTTGGGTGTTATCAGTTCTGCCGCATGCCATTCGGGATGGCGTCCGCAGCAGCGGTGTTCCAGAAGTTGATGCACCGTGTGTTCAAGGACCAACAGGGCGTTCAGTACTTTCAGGACGACATCCTGATAATGGGTATGAACCAAGAAGACCATGACAAGAAATTGACCAAGGTGCTGAATGTGCTGCAGGAGAAAGGTCTCACCGCCGAGTGGAGTAAATGTAAGCTAGGCATGTCGGCTGTCACCTACCTGGGATATGAAATAGGGAGTCAAGGGATCACTCCCAAACGACAAAATGTACGTGCCATTTGTGATGCCAGAGCCCCAGTCAACAAGGAGGAAGTGAGGTCATTCCTCGGAATGGCTGAGTATTATAGCAAGTTTGTAAGACACTTTGCCACAAAAACTCACAAACTTCGACAACTAATCAGAGACAAGACAATGTTTCAGTGGGACGAAGAAGCCCAGAGTGAGTTCGACGGTCTGAAGAGCGACATAAGCAGGGCAATTCCACTGCATGGATATGATCCGGCGGGCAACACCATCCTAACTACGGACGCCAGTGAAAAGGGCTTGGGAGCTGTGCTGGCACAGGACAGAAACGATGGCACAGTGGAGACACTCAGTTTTGCTTCCCGCGCGTTATCCCCCACTGAATAAAAATTCAGTGTCATTGAGAAGGAGATGCTGGCGGTCACATGGGCCATGGGAAAATTTAGGCAGTTCCTATGGGGCACCCGTTTCAAACTGCAAACGGACCATAAACCACTAGTCAAGGTGCTAACCTCCAGCGGCCACGACACAGCTACCCCACGCATCGCAAAAATGACACTCAAGTTGCTAGACTACACCTACGATGTGGAGTACTTGCCAGGGACTCGGAATAAAGTGGCTGACTATCTGAGCAGAGCCTCGGCAATGGAAGAAGCACCTGCCGTTCCACCTGGTACAGATAAAATGGTGGCAGAAATGGCCGACTCGGAGAGGACAATCAGCAGGCAAGAATGGGCCCAGGCCTATGAAAGTGACAGTAAAATGACGGATGTCAAACACTATCTGATATCAGGATGGCCAGAAAAAAGGCATCTCAAAGAAAGCTTGAGAAAATTCTACGAAGTGCGGGAGGAGCTATCGATGAGCGATTCAGGCATCTTCATGTACTGGGGAGATAAGGTGGTTCCCCCAGCGACGTTAATCCCCCTGCTGTTAAAACAACTTAATGAAGGGCACCTCGGCATTGTTAAAACGAAGATGAGTGTGAAACAAACATACTGGGGGCCGGGAATGGACAATCAGATAGAGAAGCAAGTAAGGGGATGTGCCCAGTGCCAGGGAGCAGATAAAATCTTGAGACTATTGAGGCCTGCGCTAGGGGTATTCGAGCAACCTCAAAATCCATGGGAAGACATAGCAGTGGACATCCTAGGTCCTGTGCTTGACTACAGAGGCACAGCAAAATACCTGTGTGTGGTAATTGATAAATACTCCAAATGGCCGGAAGTGGATGTGCAAGAAGTCATGGACACGGACACGGTGTTGAGATTTCTCACTTCTGTGTTTTTGCGTGAAGGAATACCGAGGACGATATTAAGTGACAATGGGCCACAGTTCATCTCGGAAAAATGGACTAAGTACATGGAGAGGAATGGGATAAAGTCCAAACACACAGCAGTGTACCACCCTGCGTGCAATGGACAAGTAGAACGGTTCAACCGTGTGCTGATGGGGTCCATACAGGCTGCGATAATGCAGGGAAAGGATTGGGAGACTGAAGTCCAAAGCATGCTGTGGGCATACAGAATCACGCCGACAGGGCTGGGCTACAGCCCCTTCCAAATTCTGAGAGGCAGACTTCCTTTTACAAAAGACAATGTCGTGTGGAGAGAAAAGACTGTGACGAGCAAATGGTCACCTGCGGTGGTACAGCACAACTTGGAAAGAGCCCAGAAGGTGTACACCGCACATTACAACAGGAAGCACAACACTAAAGAGACTGATCTGGAAAGAGGGGAATGGGTCAGAGTTAAACTTGCCACACTCCAAAGGAAAGGCGAAAGCAAGTACAGCAAACCCCTGCAGGTTAAAGAAGTATACGGAAGAGCAACTTTGCTCAGTGATGGCAGAGTGTGGTCCCAAGACCGCATGGCAAAGGTCAACAGGATCTTGCAGTGGCCGGCAATCAAGGAGGAAGAGACCGGGGACCAGAGGTATGCAGACGGAGAAGAAGAGATGAGGGCAGGAAGTGAGAGACAGAAAGAAGGACTTGTTCAAACGGAAAATGCGGAGAACGAGGAAGTGTGGACTGACGAAGGAGCAGCGGTTAACATGACCCCGGCTGCAGCGAAAGAAGAAGACACACAGATGGGAGTGAGGAGTCTTGCCTGTGAAGGTACCAGAGAAGAGATCACCCCGGTAAGACGGACCCGTGCCGGGAGGGCAGTCACCCGGCCCTCTCGATTCAAAGACTATGAAATGAGTGACTGATTGATAGAGGATTATAGTTGTTGTTTACACTGTTGGAAAAGGAAGAGATATGTAGTGTTGCGCTCTAGTCTCCGCCGCCCAGCGTGATGACGTAGCGCGACGGAGCAAGAGCGGAACACTAGCGCATGCGCTGAGGGAAGCGGAGAAAGCGCGCGAAGCAGAGTAGCAGCAGAAGCGACCGGAGCAGGTCACAAAAACAATCACGAGAAATGTTTTCTTCTTTTGATGTGTGCTGCAGAATCAGAACACCAAAAAAGGAAAAACAAGGAGGAATAATGTATTTCTCCTCATTGCACTTCGCTTACCCCTTACCTGGGGAGGCATGGGGAGGCATTCACAGGTTTATGAAACCTTGTAAATCTGGGAATGTGTCTTGTTCCATGGATGTTGCATGGGAACACCCACAGCAACAGGCAGAGTAATGTGTGAAAGGGGCCTATATTTACAAAGCCATGAAAAGCCATGCAAGGTGGTTTTCCGAGGCCTTGTAAATATGGGCAGGCACACTGCTCCACCGGTGCATCCAAAAAGTGACGAACCAGTGTCACAATTAACTTGTAAATAAGCCCCTATGTTTGTTGGCACCCCCCAAATGACCTCCTTCTCCACAAATTCCCTCACTACCACCCTGTAACAATGACCCTCAAAACTCCACTCTCTCTCACATGTTTTTCCTTTGGTTTATAGCACTACTCATACCAGTATAGGGTGTCAGAGCAATATATACATCACACACAAGTTACACAGAGACAAAGAATCACATGTGTGTAAATCAGTGTATTGGAAACGCTACATCAGAAGGAGAACTACAAGGTATAGGAGTCACATTTCATCCATAGTCATAGGCAGTACACTTTAAGAGTGCTTTATCTGAAGACGCACTAAGAATTTAAAGCATACCACCATGGTTGGGGGTTCTCTTTACTAATAAGAATTGATTTCTACCCAAATGCACCCTTTTTGCAACATTATGATAATGACAGACGCAAAATCCTAATGCTCTATCTAATCTATACAGTTTCCATGCAGCTCTTTCATGACAGTTAATAACTCATTGTTCTATGTTAGGTTTTAATTTATAAATTGCAAGAAAGAAAAGGATCCCTCCGACAAAATAAGTAACCCACTGAACTATTTACATAGATCTGCATAGTTTGCAGCAGGATTATTAACCCTCCACACTACTTTATGAGTCAAAATTTCCACTAGACAAAACTCGATCTCTCCCCAGCAGGTCCATTAATCACCATTGTTATCTTGACATTTTTATTGTTGCTTGTAAACTGCTGGAGGCAAGGAACGCTGCAGCATGAGCTTTTAAATCCACAATATATTTGAGAACACAGCGCCCCCTGAAGTCAGCGCCCGGTGCTGTGGCACCGATCACACCTCTCTAGAGCCAGCCCTGATACCAACAAATGCAATCAACAGTCAGATAATACACATATATATTCATAATGAATGAAATATGAGAGTAAATTCTCATTATCCTAGAATGAGGCCCAGCACGAGGAATCAGAGCCGAGAAATCATACTCTGCTTGTCTTGCCTTGTTTCAGGCTTGCCTTCCAACCCCCTTATTACCCCACCCACCAAAATGTAGATTTCGGAAGGTCTGACCAGCTGCAACCTGTGAGGCGCAGTCTGCAGTGGTGAGATTATTATTATATATATATTTTTTTGCCGTTTTATATAGCGCAAACTTGTCCCGAAGGTATCAAAGTGCTTCACATGAGCACCAGTTGCATTACGGACGGACTCCGACACATTCATTTTTAGGCACAGGTAGATCAAGTGATTTTCCCAGAATCGCAGGATATTTAAGCCTCCCGCCAGACTCGAACCTGGGGGCCTATTATCAACAACGGCGATAAAATTATCGTCGATTTAGCGGCAGGAAACTGCCGCTAAAGCGCCGATAATGGGCTTGATGTTATGCCCTTGTGAATTCCCATGGAAGTCCAGGTTAACACCAGAACCTGGGCGGCTATGGGAATTCACAAGGACGTATTATCAAGCCCATTATCGCTGTTCTTAATAATATGCTCCCTGGTTCCCCCAGCTCCAAAGTCGGCCGCCTTAGCTGTTAAGTCTCACAGTTCACACAATTTTATCGCCTTGGGCATGGTTCAGAGGTTAGCCCCTCCCAAGAGGGTGTCTCCTCTGAACCATGCCAAAGGCGATAGACTTGTGTGAACTCTGGGACGGAACAGGTCCCATTTAACACAGACAGCCACTCACCCGCATGGCATGCTTCCAGACCAGTTGGTTTAGTCTGGTTACTTTGCGATGGGCGTGACTGCATGCAATGGAAGCAGCGATCACAACACACCAATGACAATGGACCCAGGAACCAGTAATTTAACACAAACCCATGTTTAATCATGATAAACACATTCTTCAATGGGCTGCCATGCTGGCGTTCCATTTTGAGTGAGGAGTCATGAACTCCCCTACACCGGCTATGGACCCTCCATGCCCCGCTGCTGGAGCCCAGCAGGGGCTCAAGAACAGCCCCGGGATCCAGCACACCGCCTCCCACCAGGACCCGGCCATCTACCCCTGAGGCCATCCCCAGCTCGGGGATCCTTCCTGGCCCAAGGTCTCCGCCTGTGAGTGCAACAGCACCCTAAAGGCCCGGCTGAACAAGCACCCCAAGAACCCCACCATTGGTGAGATCTTGCTGTGTAAATATGTAATATATTTTTGTCCAACCCTAATCGCTTCAACTCTTCTTAAGATGTAATCTTGTGTGAATATACAACCTATATATACGAAACTCTAACCACAAGTACCTCAAGTACACATATGTACTTACTACCATTCTTATGTGAGTTTAGAGTGTATCTGTTTCGTATCTTTTATGTACTCTGAAGTCCTTATTCAATGTAACTGGTTCTACTGTAAAGCGCTCCGACACTTTTGGGTAAAGTTTGCATTATATAAAAATTGTACCACACTTGCTATGATTTGTAGGCAAAAGAAAGCAGTTTACTATGTGAAACCACCTCACTCTGGCCTACGGTGTTCAACACCGAAGAACCTCTCCCTACCTTTCAGTACTGTACAAGCGGCATCTGGTTAGTAATACCAGCTGCGGCTCCTTCGCTATGGCAGAGGAGCGTCGCCCCTCCTTACAGCAGCCAAAAAGAAAAGCAAAATAAAACGATATCAAGCCGTGGTTAATTATCTTTTTATTTTGTGTCCCAGGGTCTTGGGGTCAGGGCCAGGGGGGATAACAGGCCCCTACGAGGAGTGGTATGCACTGTTATCAGTGTGAAGGACTGTTTGGTTGGCCAACTCAGGCCTGCCAAACATTCATGCACACTTTGCATGTTCTCCATGCAGGCTGCATTACAGCATTGGTGGAGACCATCTCCAGGCCCCCAGTACCTGGCTGAGCGCCGAAAAATGGCATTCAGACCAATGACAATGGTGCATCTCAGCGTTGTCTTTGGCTATGGGGAGCCAGGGTGCTTCCTGCTAGAACGGAGGGACAACGAGGAGGTACGACGAAAGACATGGTGATAAGGTAAGTTTACAAAAAATCTACTACCCCGCAGCCCCGACTCACCTGTGCCAGCCGCCACTGACTAACACACATTAAACTTTGAACAACAAGGTCCTGTGAAGGCACAATGGCCGCATGAGGCATTTGTCCACTTGTGTGCATGCTCCCACACGTCCATTACCTCCTTCTAGATCCTATCAGTGGGGTGGGAGCCCCAGTGCTAGTTTTTTCACCACGGTCCTCTTACCAATACCCTTGGTGCATCATTCCGTGTCACAGGTAGTGTGTGCATTATAATGCCTGAGGGACTCTTCTACCTCTTAAAAGTACGCTGACTCACCACATACTCAACTATTTGTCTAATAGATGTACTGTATACAGAAAACAAGCCGTTTTTGTTTCATTTTTCACTGGAGCAGGCTGTTTTTTTGTGTATTAGTCAACACTGAAACGCAAACAAGACTATTGCCTTTGCCAATGCTTATCTGCTTTGTGAGAGCCACTTTCATTAGCAGGAGTGGACTGAGAAAACGTAAGCGGTCTGGGCTGAATGGACCTTTAGCAGCTCTATACACATTAAACATGAGGTGTGAGTGAGGAGTTGCCACATTTCACTTGTACAAATGCTAATAAGAAAGAGAGTGCAAGGAGTAGCCTCAAAGCCTTTAGCCCCGCCCGACCCATCTTGAGACCACACCATTGGATAGTACCCAGCCCGACCCATCTCATGTCCACACCATTGGATAGAACCTAGCCCGACCCATCTCGTGTCCACACCCTTGGAGAGAACCCAGGCTGACCCATCTTGAGCCCACACCATTGGATAGTACCCAGCCCGACCCATCTCGTGTCCACACCATTGGATAGAACCCAGCCCGTCCCATCTTGTGTGCACACCATTGGATAGTACCCAGCCCGACCCATCTCGTGTACACACCATTGGATAGAACCCAGGCTGACCCAGGAGGTAATGCTTTAATTACTTACCGGTTATTGCATTACTCCAAGTACGTTTTCAACCAAATTAATACTTAATGAGGTGCGGCGGCCTAATTAAGTAATTAATTAAGGGGGAAACGTAACGAGGAGGTAGTGCATATAACCAGATAAGGAACGGAGTAGGAAATGGTGTACATAATGTTGTTAAAAAAAAATGTATACTTCTTTTTATTGAACCAAGTCAGCCAACATCACAGTACACGAGTAATGTCTTAACTACGATAGATGAAAAGAATAGAGGTGAAAGCGCACAACCTTAAATTCGGTGGGAAGCTTAACAGGTCTGTTTCAAAAAGGTCTCATCAAGTTCGAGCGTGCTGCTCGGGAGGCGCCTCTCGTCTTAGGCGTCCTGAAATATAACTTAAAGTGGTACTTGCAACAACAGTGAAAACATCCCCTAGTGCACAGCTCAATGTTCTCCTGGTCCTCCCAGGATTCCTTATATAAATGCTCCAAAAGATCAACAGTTCAAATTAGCCAATATCCTTATTTTATTCATAAAGTGTTCGGATAATTTTGTTCAGTTCATTCTGCTTTACATTTTCATTTCATTCTTATTCACAATTTACACCGTCAGTCCAATGCATTTCGGGTATTTCGACCCTTCATCTGGGACAATAAAGCTGAAAACAAGGTACAGTAAACGTATAATCAATATCCACAAAAACTAAAATATAAATCAAACAATGATGATGTGTCATACACGTTTGGTGCAAAACAGTGAAAAAAAAACGTGACTTGGTGCAAAAGTGCAAATGAAAACAGTAAAAATAGCCCTCAGGCACTCACATGTATGCAAATTTCACATGAATGTTGTCTACGACGCGAATAAGTTACAAAGCTGTGAAACATAAAATTCTGTTAATTCATGTCCTGTACGAATATTCGCATTCACTACCTGTCATTTGCTATACCAGTGAAACAAACTCACTTGTTAGATGCGAAAGCGACTCCTACAACGTCTCTCCCGCCATACGGCTAACGTGTGTGGTTTCAACAGTGATCGCAGTAGCTGCCCCTTATCGTGTATAATACATTGTGTGTGCATACGGGGTTTGTAAGCTGTCCCGTGATTGGGCCGTCTTCCGATCACATGATCCGAAGGCGTCCAATGACGTCTCAATGTGCGTTTCTCATGGCATTACCACATAAATGAAAACTCAGTCTAAATAAAGTTCTGGGATATGTAAGCAAAAAAGAATTACATAAACAAAACAAAGTTAAACAAAGCTAAGGAGTGCTAAAAGTGAGCTGAATCCAACCAAACAATCACACAATTAAAGGATAGAGTTCACATCCTACATCACAGGTTCAAGGCTTGTTCAAAAAGAGTCATTATTTATAAATAACAAGTAAATTCGGTTCGATCATTCAGACCAAATGGCTTATGGGAATTTAACAAATACATCCAGTTATTTTCTCGTTGTAATAAAAAGCAGTTATTATCACGTCCTTCTAGTTTTTCAATCACCTCCAAAATAAGATACTGTAACTGAGAAACATTATGGTGTGCCTCCTTAAAATGTGCTGCTATGCATGATTTAATGTTGCCGGTTCTAATATTTGACTTATGTTCGTTCAGTCTCACTTTGATCTTGCGAGTGGTCTTACCAATGTACACTTTCCCGCATGGGCATTTAAGCATATAAATTACATTTGCAGTATCGCATGTAGCATTGACGCGGAGGTTGATTTTATGTCCTAGAACCAAGAATTTTTTAATTAAACTTAACCCGAGGAGTCCGACCTTTCACATGTTACCGAAGGTACATAAGAACTTGTTTGATCCTCCTCTGCGTCCTATCGTCTCTACTAGAAACAGTATACATGAACCTACGGGTCAATTTATAGATAGGTATATGCAACCCACAGTACAACAGATGGCGACTTACGTCAGGGACACTTCGGATTTTCTTACAAAATTAGATGAACTGCAAATGGAGACAAATGAGAGATTGATATTGTGTACAGCGGATGTTAAATCATTATATACCTCCATCCCGCACGGCGGGGGCATTGAGGCAATGGAGGAAGCAATTTAACAACTGATTACGAGATGTCTTTTCAAACCTTTCTTTTGGAACTTGTTGTATTTACACTGTACCACAGCTACTTTAAAGTCAATAACATCTGGTACCAACAACTGGTCGGAACATCTATGGGCAATTGCGCCGCCCCAGTGTATGCTAACATCTACATGAAATCTTATGAAGAACAGAACATACTAAAGAATCCAACTTGGACAGCTAATTTGAAAATGTTTGTGCGTTATATTGACGGCATTTTTATTCTCTGGAAAGATACTAAAGATTCACTTGGTAACGCACTAACTGAATTGAACAGAAAGAATGACAGGATCCAGCTAACTTGGGAGATATCGGATACTACTATCACCTTTCTAGACGTACGCATCAACTTACGTCCTGGAAAGATAGAGACGGAAATGTTTCGAAAAAACACAGACAGGAACAACACCCTTCATTTCCAGAGGTTTCATCAGGAGTCTTTAAAACGACATCTACCGACATCACAAATGATGCGTGTGAAAAAAATAACGTCAGATCCAGTTAAAGCCCAGACAAAAATAAAGGAAATGGGTGACAGATTCCGCAACAGAGGCTATCCGGACACCTTAATCAAACAATCAAAACAAAAAGTCAATAACATGCAGAGAACTGATTTGTTGAAAACACGCATTAAAGACAGAGACAAGAGAATGACAATAGTATCCAAATACTCCACAGTGAGTTATAGATTCAAGAAAATTATTCGTAACCATTGGAAAATCTTGAAAGCAGAACCAGACTTTAAAAATATTTTTGATGAACCACCGATTTTTGCATTCACCAGAGGCAAGAATCTGGGTGAATTATTGAAGATGAAAACTACATCTGAAGTATGTTTTCGTGGAACAAGACCATGTCTACAGTGTGGCCACTGCAACAACATAATTAAAGGGAATGCTCTAACACATCCTATGAAAGGACATAAAATCAACCTCCGCGTCAATGCTACATGCGATACTACAAATGTAATTTATATGCTTAAATGCCCATGCGGGAAAGTGTACGTTGGTAAGACCACTCGCAAGATCAAAGTGAGACTGAACGAACATAAGTCAAATATTGGAACCGGCAACATTAATTCATGCATAGTAGCACATTTTAAGGAGGCACACCATAATGTTTCTCAGTTACAGTATCTTATTTGTGGAGGTGATTGAAAAACTAGAAGGACGTAATAATAACTGCTTTTTATTACAACGAGAAAATAACTGGATGTATTTGTTAAATTCCCATAAGCCATTTGGTCTGAATGATCGAACCGAATTTACTTGTTATTTATAAATAATGACTCTTTTTTAACAAGCCTTGAACCTTTGATGTAGGATGTGAACTCTATCCTTTAATTGTGTGATTGTTTGTTTGGATTCAGCTCACTTTTAGCACTCCTTAACTTTGTTTAACTTTGTTTTGTTTATGTAATTCTTTTTTGCTTACATATCCCAGAACTTTATTTAGACGGAGTTTTCATTTATGTGGTAATGCCATGAGAAACGCACATTGAGATGTCATTGGACGCCTTCGGATCATGTGATCGGAAGACGGCCCAATCACAGGACAGCTTACAAACCCCGTATGCACACACAATGTATTATACACGATAAGTGGCAGCTACTGCGGTCCCTGTTGAAACCACACACGTTAGCCGTATGGCGGGAGAGACGTTGTAGGAGACGCTTTCGCGTCTAACAAGTGAGTTTGTTTCACTGGTATAGCAAATGACAGGTAGTGAATGCGAATATTCGTGCAGGACATGAATTAACAGAATTTTATGTTTCACAGCATTGTAACTTATTTGCGTCGTAGACAACATTCATGTGAAATTTGCATACGTGTGAGTGCCTCAGGGCTATTTTTACTGTTTTCATTTGCACTTTTCACAAGTCACGGGGGTTTTTTCACTGTTTTGCACCAAACGTGTATGACACATTATCATTGTTTGATTTATATTTTAGTTTTTGTGGATATTGATTATACGTTTACTGTACCTTGTTTTCAGCTTTATTGTCCCAGATGAAGGGTCAAGATACCCGAAATGCATTGGACTGACGGTGTAAATTGTGAATAAGAATGAATTTAAAGCAGAATGAACTGAACAAAATTATCTGAACACTTTATGAATAAAATAAGGATATTGGCTAATTTGAACTGTTGATCTTTTGGAGCAATTATATAAGGAATCCTGGGAGGATCAGGAGAACATTGAGCTGTGCACTAGGGGATGCTTTCACTGTTGTTGCAAGTACGACTTTAAGTTAATTACGATAGTACATCAGGGGGAAAAGGGAAAGGCACATAAACACATTATTAGGGACATTATGGGGAAGAGGGCACATCGAATCCAACTTTTCTGGATGGCACACAAATATCTCCTCTGTGGCGATTCCAGGGTCCACATACCTTTGACCATTTCCGAGGGCGTCCCCTCGCTAGATAGACAGTCTTTGCCCTAAACATACACCAGTCTAAGTTATTTTCCCATACTTCCATGGTGGTGTACATCAATCTTATTTCCTGGGCCCACCCCAAAGGGCGAACACCTGATGGTTGACACGTAGAGGGGAGTGATCTAAAACTCTGTCCCTGAAGGCCCACTCCACTCCATGCCGTCATGGGCACCAGAATCTCAGGTATTTTCTTGTACAACCAACCACACATTTTGCAAGCAGTGCTCTTTGCAGATGCATAACTGTCCATACTCTTACGCCATTTCACCAATGGGGAGGGTGTCACCACTCCTCAATTTCCGGGCTGTATCCCACTTGGCAAATCGGAATCCTATCCCTATTACAATCTAAGAGTTTATCAAACTCCACCAGATATCTTGGGGGCTGACTTCACCAGATGGCTCATTACCGCTGTCAATTCCATTTGAGTTGTTGACAGGATCTCGCAATATCTGGTCATGTCCAAATAACATGTAGCGACACGCCTTGCACAATTGTGCAACGTGGACAATGAGGTCTCACTTCCATTTCCCCTCAGTTGTTGAAGGGGATCAGACGCACGGAGTAGCAGGAAGTCATATCCTGGATATGCCCCTTCCACCTTGTTGCTCCACTGTTATTTTTTATTTCTAATCAGTTAAATTTGGGCGCTGCCCCTGACTCTTTTTAGGGTTTCAATGAATGGGAAAGATGCAGGGATCTCTTTAAAGAATTGAGTTTATGAAGAGCAAATTCATTTGCTAGTTGCTCGAATGTTTTGATGTGGCACAAAATCCACCCATCCCCTAGTTTGGGTACCCCACTGAGGTCCCACAAATAAAACCGTTTTCGGGCAGCTAACTGTGGGAGCCATGTTCCATGCCACAATAGGGATTCATTAGTTAGGAGTGCTTGATACTTAATTCGCTTCTAAGCTGCATTCCAGAACATTAGTGGGATTTTTCTGTTACATTACTCCCAACTCTCGTGCTGCAAGCCCTCTTGGCCTACGTACGACCTTTGGCCAGACACTTCCCATGCAAGCCAGGCCCTGGGCTGAAGCCCACCCTGCCATGCAGCCACCTCGCCGAGGAGTATGGGGCTTTGTCATGGGTAGACAGGGTAGACCGCAGGGCCTGTCCTGTAACTAGACCCTATACCCCTGCTCACCACGCGGCCACGGACAGTAGCTGCTGGCCACAGGGCATTTTGCCCGCTTTTGCATCCAAACGCCCTGTGGCCACCTCTTGCAGAGCACAGCCTGCAGATGTGTGCAGCAGCTGATGTAGGGGCCTGACCACAGCACCGCAGACAGCCAACCCAGCATGGGACCACTCACGGCCTTTGTGCACAAGCATGCGCGTCAGAGACCGACTGTAGGTTCATGCACCTATATTAATGTGCAACCCACCTGCCACTGATGCCCAGTTAGCACAAACACCAAACGGCAGGAGCACGGCAGCCGCGTTTGATGTAGCTGACCCAGCAGCATGAAGTGTGGGGATGAGGCTGACATGGAGAGCGATCTGCCCCCCCGCTCCGGCCTGGCAATTTGTGGCTGGCAAGGCTGCAAGAGACTGAAGTAGCACCCCTCCTAAGCGCCTCCAACAGACCCAAGTGAGCATTTACGAAACTCAGTTGTAGACCCAGGACTACTGCACAAGGTCGGATTGTGATCACAATTTGGCCCGGGCACTGGCGAAAAAAGTGTCCCACATTCGCGGGGCGTTGCCCACATTCGCGGGCGTGGCCCACATTCATGGGCGTGGCCCACATTCGCAGGGCGTGGCCCACATTCGCGGGGCAGTGGTGCAGCAGAGTGAATTGAGTGTCAGAGCGCAGCCTTCACAACATAAGAAAACCAGACAGGGAAGCACTAAGGGGAATTAAAATGTTGCATCAGAAAAGCTGTGTTAAAAAATACGGACATGTTTTTATAAAGTGTCATCTTTAATTATCATGTCCCCTTTGCAAAATCATAAAGCGTGAACAAATGGTTATTTTTTATAGTTGTTTTTCCATTTGACAGTTTTATATAGTGTGAATTCAGCCCAAGACAAAGGCTATTTGAGTTCTATTCATGAGCACCAATTACAGTACACAATATCCAATTTTTTATTTCAGGGCCTGGGCGATTAAGTGATCTGCCCAGAATCACAGGGTGTTGAGCAGATACTGGGATTAAAACATGATTCCCCATCTCTGCAACTCTGGTGTCGGGCCACATATGCCTATGCACACACAAGGAATGAAAGTGGGAGGATGCTGTTCACGTGAAGGACACAGGGCCAAAGTGACAATGGCCTACAGCTGAGCAACTAAAAAAACAGCAAGGCCCCTTTCTGTTACAAAATTATTCGAGCCCTCCACCTGAAAAGCAGCGAGGCCCCTGCTATTACTAATCTACTCAGCCCTCCCTAGCCCTCCAGCACAGGAGCACATGAACAGGGGGAACATAGTTTACAACGCGGTGTTTACACCGCAGTTCCTTTACAACGGTGCCATTACAACGCAAGTCGTTACTACGACTTGCGCTGGATGGCGCTGTTGTATAAGGAATATTGTGATTTTATATTCCAACACCTTCCCTACTGTTACGTGGGCTGGTGTTAGAATATAAAATTATAATAATCCACAATCCACGCACACCAACGCAAGTCGTTGTAACAACTTGCGTTGTAAAGGCAGCGTTGTAAAGTACAGCGATCTAAAAGATCGCGTTGTACTAACGTACATCCCATGAACAGCAGTGAGGCCCCTGCTATTAGTAAATTATTCAGCCCTCCCCTGCCCTCTACAGCCTCAGGGGGCAATATCCTGGCAGGGGAGCACAATACACAGCTGCTGGGTCATCCATGGTAGCCAAGGGGAGGCCGAGGTGAAGATGGTGCGAGTTCCAAACATTACCTGGCCCCCACATTGAGAGACATTCTTCCTGCATACTATACCCTCAATGTGAAGGGCTGTGGGCGAGGTGTTAGGACAAACACTGTTTCAGGGCTGCGTGGGCCCCAGGGGGCGGGGGTGAAAATGGCACAAAGGCCTAAGCAACACCTGGCCCCCAGGGAGGCTGATTCTTGCACACAATCACCCTTCCCCAGCCCACTCTCAGCATGAATGCTTTGTAGGCCAGGGGGTGAAAGAGAGGCCACAGCTGATAATCCCTGTACGGCCGCCCAGCGAAGCTGCTTTCCTTTCTCTGTCTTCTGTCTCAGTGCCCTCTGTGGGCCGTTTTTTTTCCTCCCCTTTCCAAGTCCACAGAGAGCACTCGGGCCAATGCCCGAGTGCCTGCAGTGCCAATCCACCCCTGCTACTGCAGGGACAATCCCATGGCCCGCCGTATGCCCCGAGGAGAGACTGGAAGTGGAGACATTACCAGTCCGCTCCAATAGACACCAGCCGAGAGGTACTTGATAACACGCCAAAAAAGTAATATATACCTGGAGGTGAGGTCTAACAACTTACACTGGCGGGGGCCCAACCTTCCCACATTGCCCTGGAGCACAGCGCAGATTCTTTCCTCCCCATTGACATGAGTGTTATAAGTGGGGCTGGTGCAACATCCCTAGAGGAGACCGATAGAGGCCGCGGAGCTTGGCCGACGAACAGGAGTGGACACGGGCCTCCTCAGCTTGCCCACTAGTAACAGTACACCCTGCCCAGACTAGGGGCCACAGGAGAAAGACATGCGACAGCGGCACTCGGGCCCTCCACTGATATACACTGGGAGTCCCTCCCTGAGATGCCCAAGTCCTGCCTGTGAAGCTGAAAACCTCCACTGGGCTGGGAGATGGACCTTGTCTTTTAATATCTATCCCGCCATACAAAGACGACATCCGAGGTCCTTTACCATACACTGTGCGTTTTTCTTCTCTCTCCAGTCTATAAAAACGGCATCTGGGTGTAAAACTACAAGTACATAGCCTATTTTTACTCTTTACCTTTTGGATGTTATTCTTTATCTTTATTTGTATCAAACAGTGTGAGATAAAACTACTTCACTCAACACATGAGCAATAATGTAAATTGTAGTACCTCACTTTCGTTTGAATCCGATTAGAGCACGTACATGACGGCATAAAACCTCATGATTTATATGTGCCCTTATAAATGCTAATTTTCATATTTGTGTGTTTGTATGTTTTGTCTTTTATGTTTTAATCACTACAGGTACAAAACCATAGAGGATATTCTCCTCCTACATATATCGCACCTTAGTGAGTGCGTCACATACTTGGTCACATAGTCTATTAACCTAGTTCTAACCACTTTTCACATATATAAGGTCCTGAAGAAAGCCAGATCACTATGAGGCCAGGCTGAAACATGTTGACCACAATGGATGTGGGAGACCATAGTAATCTCCACGCACCTCCGCAGCCTTGTTTTTAATACTGCCAAGGGCCCATCAATAAAATAACCCTGTGGGTAGTGGGACCCCAGGACAGTCTTTTAACTAATACTCACACACTTTCACTGTACACTCACTTACCATATCCCGCTCCGCTGTAAACAGGCATCGCAGCACACCCGGGGTACACTCGGAGCCTCCGAGTGTGGCCCGATGATGAAGCATGCCACCAAATAGGTTGGTGGGTGGGGGCTTTCATAAGAACCCAATGGTGTTCCAATTTGAAAAAAATAAATCTTGAAGCTTCTAGTTTTGGGCTAGTTCCTCTTGATTATACATATTTGCTCAGGGGAAGTGAACTAGCTTTCCTGGTCCTCTCGCTCTACTTGATACTTAGAGAGAAGGGCCTTGTCAATACGAGACATCACCGTCCCCTGCTTGAGAACGATGAGGGAGGGTCTGGAGTGACACCCTAACAGCCGCCTGCAATATGGAGAATGCCGGACAATCTTCCCATCTGCGGAGAGGACAGACTGGTTGCGAACAAAGATACCTAATATATATGGGAGAACTCGGGTCGGACTAGGTACTCTGGTCCCGGAGCTTCCACTCTGAGAGGTACAACAACGCAGGGAAAAACTTACCCATACGATTACTCCCTCAGGGGAGGAGATCCAGAGGGAGCAGCAGTGGCGATGGTAGCGGTATTGAATGGTGGTTGTGTCAGTGGACGGTGACGAGATCCGTGATTCTGAGCTAGGACAGGCCTCCTGCTCCTCAGGCAATTCAGACATAGACAGGACAGCGGTGACACAGGGCACTGCAGGTGACCTGATCTGAATCAGACGCTGAGTTTGGAAGACTGAAGCTTTTATTTGATGGGTGGGCCGGATTTGCCAGTCATGCAGAGGGGGGCACTGTATGAACTGGGAAGACATTGTACCACCCCCTGGGCACCTCCTTCATTTGCATTTATTGACTAGCTGATGGGTGAGGGGCTCTAGAAAGCTCACCACCCCCCTTTGCTGTGTGTGTTTTTCGTGGATGCACCCGCGATTTTCAATGAACTAGTTGTAAGTTTGTTTGGGAGGAGTTTACCTACGTGTCCTTGGGAGTTGGGTCGTTTGTTGTTCAAATGTTGCAGGGAATTATACAAGTCATGCCCCATGGACAGTTCAACTGTTGACACAGAGCTTTATTAACACTAATAACTGTGTCTTAGAAAATGAGATGTCAGTCATCAGTTCTCCCCTATACCAGTTGGTGACCTCTTTGACTTCTAAGGTCCTGTCCTGGAACATATGGGGGATGCACACCATAACCAAAAGATATAAGGTATTTTCCTGCCTCGGGAGATGAGTGGTCCAGATAGCTTTCCTTTAGGAAACACATCTAATAGCCAAAGAAGGAGCAGCACCACAGCTCAGATGGAGGGGACAGGCGTACTATACCACCTACTAGGCCTTCGCTAGTATGGATATCCACAGGAGTTCCCTTCCATTCCACAGGACACTTATTGATCTATAGGGCCCGTGGCAGTGACTGGCCGCCTGGAGGGGCGGGACATAGCCTTAGTTATTATGTGTGCCCCTAATATGGACCAAGGGTAATTTTTTACAGCCTTATCAAGAGTTTTGCCACCTTAACTGACAAGCTCACTTCTCCTGGGGAGAATTAATAATTGTATAGCGGACCCCGTACTTCGACTGCTCCCACTACCGGTTGAAAGACTTCCCCCACTATTAGGGTGGCTTGAGTGTTCTCAGACTGGCGGATAGAATGGGGACTAATTGACACCTAACACTTGCAACACCCACACAAACAAGACTATTCCTTTTTTCATCACTACATGACTGACGTGTGCGTCTTGACGTGTTTCTCTGTATCTAAGAAGTACTTAACTCAGTACAGTGAGGAAAATTGAATTTTGCCTTGTCGTGTGTCCCTACGTGTTCCCCATCCTATGTTATATGTGCATGATTAATATGCATATGTCCCCCTATGACCGAATAAAGACGCCATTATAGTTGTGTCCAACGTTTAGTATGCCAGTTATCCAGTCCCCGTGAAAGCAACGTGAATTAGGCTTCTAGGCCTATGTTGACACCCTTTTACATTGTGCGCATTAATTCATCGAATTGTCCCCGTTTCTAGGCCTCATGAGGGCCCGGACACCAGAATCAAGCTCCAGTCTCCTGAACCACTCCGAGGAGCGATGCAGCCCCCACCTGCATCCCTGACCCTTCACTTACTTTCTGCCGCGCAGCGCGGTGCCCGGCCTGGCTCTGTCTGCCTGCCTGCCAAGAATATGTTATGCCTCTAGTTATCAGTTCAGCTCTCCGTCTTCACATTCCTAAACTAACGAACCGCATAAACATCTTCAGCTATAGTCTAGTCTTTCTGTCTCCATGCAAGTGAATTACTGTATTAATATCCATAGAAGATTCATAGCACACGCAATACATGAAGAATATATGCATGCACCAGCCTTAGTGTCAAGTAGCCTTTGCTCTGATGACTTTTAGATTCAATCAACATGTACTCCAAACACAAGATACCAGATATGCTATAGGTACATGTCGTCCTGACATCCCAGACTTTAGTCTCCTCTTCTAGTGCAGAAGTCAGAGCCCCAGCTCTCCCCAGTTACACGTCATAGCCCGTTTGCGCGCACCACTAGGTTAAAGGTTCCAGCTGCCCAGGTAGCCCCCTTCATGTATCCACCCATTTTATGACACTTCTGTGACGTCTACATCACATGTCTTCGTGCACGCCCTGTGCACGCCTTCTTTTTACGCCCATGTGTTCTTATCTTACGTTTGTCACTTGTTACGCCTACTGTGTTCAATGTAATTGTAATGTTTTCCTATATATACTATGTACTGTTGATGAGACGTTGCAGCTGCCATTCCATTCCATGCCATTCTATTACAGGCTGTTCCGATCCTGTCCCTTCCCTTGTGCCTGATTAAAGCCTGTTCAACTCAGATACCCCGGATCCTGCCTCTTATTTATTGAGCTATCTGTTTTAGTTAATGTATAGAAAAATAGTACCGGTAATTAATTATTTATTTACCACATAATGGCGCCCAAATAGGGACGAGCCCCTTCCCCACGCGCCGGCGATGTAACGCAGGCCCCCTGACCCTTCTACAGCCGTGACGGAACCCTATGCGCACGTGCAGATATTTCTGCTTCAAGTCTCCCTCAGGCCCACGGAGGAGACGGAGACTGCGGTCCGGCATCCAGACGAGGCGGTGAGGAATGCGGTTCGTCCCGACCAGAGCCCAAGCCGAGAGAGCAAGGTCCGAGGTATCCGGAGGCCCACCTGTAACCGAAGCCCGAAGCTCGAAGCGCATGCGTAGCAGTAACCAGACGTCGTAGCAGTCCAGTCCAGTCCGAGGCCTTCAGTTTCTGCTTCCCGGTGAGTACCGTTGCGGGGGAAGTATCTAGACAGGTTCATTAGTTTGTCCCTGGTCCGATGGGTTTGGGTACACAGATCCAGTCCGAAGTATTCACCTAGGTGGATACGGTATGACGTGTCTCTTTATGAGACCGGTATGTTCTGTACTGTTTTAGCAGTGCATCCAGTAATTCTAGTAAGCACGTTCTCGAGAAATTCAAGTGTTATGTTTTCAATGTACCAGGTAGTATTCTGTTCGAACTGTTATTAATGTGTTTTTATGTCGTGGTATGAGTGATTGTTTTGCTATTCATTACTGTGATTATTGTGTATTGTGTTTAAGGTCAGGTACGGCTCAAATATGCCTCTGTTTTCGAAGTTACGTCAGATAAAAACCAGAAAAGGGTTACTCGAAGAAGCAGTTCCTGTCCCTCCTAGGGACAGTCCAGGACACTTCATGTATCACAAGCATGGCTTAGATGCCATATTATATCTAGACTTATGGGTGGATTACACGAAACATCTTGAAGAGAAATATAGATGGCCTGTATCAGGTACATGGGATGCCGAGTGCATCATGCGAGTAGAAGAAGCATTATGGAAAAAGAAAGCCAGACAATCCCAGAAAGATGCCATAGAATTATGGCGTAAAGAATCCCATAAAAGATCCGAAAAAGAATTCAGAAAAGCAGAATTAAGTAGGGAATCCTCAGAAAAAGCCCAAGAAAAGGAACTTCTAGTAGAAGGTGAACGAGTTAGAGCAGAACAGTCAGACAGACAGAGAAATGCCCTTATTAAAGGCATGTATCCTCTTCTTGCCGAGGGCTTGCCGAAGGCAACCCCGGAAGCATCCTGTAATTTACCGCCACCCTTGGTCCCGACTAAGCTACGTCATAAACCGACTGCAGCTGAAATTTTTCTTTCGTCCTATTTGGATGATACTGTCCCAGAATATGCAAATCCTATTCCGCCTGCTCAACCTCAGCACCCTGTTAATAATGTAATTCCTGTTCCTCCAGTCACTGGTCCCGGGAACCCTGTCCATGTGCCAGTACCCCCGGACCAGTCCACGCCACGTGTTTTGCCAGTCACTTTACCAGCACATTCAGTATTAATTGACGATTCTAGTTCAGGAGGAGCGGGGGGAGGTGCTCCTACCACCCCACCTCAAGTAAAACGACTGATGCTGAGAGACGCAGCGTTACAGCGCACGCCAAAAGTGACTACATACGCAGACCTCAAGCGACACCTTACTGACTGCATATATGATTCAGTACCAGGCGAAGATCACATGATAATATATTCCATACGTTTACGACGAGTTGCCAACTATTTGGCCACCCTGCCCGATATGAAGGAACATCTAGACAGAATATATCGTTTTATCCGTACAGGGGAGAATCCAGAAAGTATTCACGAAGCTATGGCACATAGAAAAGTCGAGAATCAAAGTATGATTTTACAGTTCTTGATTAACTGTTTAATAAGAGAACAGGATTATCCTGATAAAGACAAAGACGAGATGAAAGCCCTGACAAGGTGGAGTGACAATATAGCCGAGGGAAAACATAAGACACAGAATAGTATAGAAAGTATGTACAGGAAAATTCGTAAAGACATTCTAAGTATACACGAGAAGGAGAAAGCAATAAGAGCAACCGAGAAAGAGAATGACTCTTCAAGTGAAGAGATAGACAGCGAGAATCCCGCCAGAATAGCGTATGTAGGTAGAACTAGATTTTCCGACAGACATTCACGCCTAGATTACAAGAAAGTTTTTCCTCCTCCCGTACCAGAACAGTGTTCTCTGGAGCAAGTATTCCAGGCCACCGATAAAATTCTGAAACTACGAATAGGTTATAGTGAGCTTAGTACCATGCATGAACAAGAACTAGCCCGATCAGCAGTCCGATGGACTAGTGATTCTACCACGTTTTCAGATGAAATAGTGGCCCAAATGTTTCTGAAGCTGCCCCCAGCCGAGCAGCGTCTGGTGGGTATGTACATGATCCAGCACCTCATCACACTGTATGAGAATCAGCATTCTGATCCAGGTCCTTTGTATGATGTTCTGAACGAATTACTCCTAAACAGATGGAAAGGTCTAGGTACTGATTTAATTAGTGTCATTTTAGAGCAACGTCACAAGTACAGTACGTTCCTGACTCCACATTTTGTTCCTGTTCCACCCCCAGTAAGAAAATCATTCTACATAGACAGACAGAATCCGTTGCGAGAAGTACATCCAGTTAAGGGAGCGGGGGGTGATCTAGAACGAGTATTTGTTTACACCCCTATCACGAAAATAGAACTCTTAGAAATGAAAAAGTTAGTACCCTGTCACGATAAAGATCCAGCAGGGTTCCACCGTGAATTAAAAGACATGCTCCGTATGGGAGAATACACGTATCCTGATATCATTAAAATGTTAAAGGTCCTGTTGCCTGCGGGCATATATGAAAAACTTAAAGAAAAAGAATGGGAGGTAGGAGAGAAAAAGATAGATTGGACCGCATTAGAGACTGAAGATAACACACGAGTTCCAGGTACCGGTCTTGGGGAAAAAGCTAAAGCATTGCCCGAGTTGTTAATACAAGTCTTGCCAAGATTACTAGCCACGAAAAAGGAAGACTGGGATGCTATCTCAGCCTGTAAACAGAAACAAGATGAAAACACTAGTGATTTTTATTCCAGATTCGAGAAATGTTTCATTATTAATAGCGGCCTGAAAACAAGTAGTGAATCGTATCCACATCTTTTTGTTACCAAACTAGTTGAGAATTCTTTACCACAAGTTAAAAATCGAGTACTGAAAGTCGAAAGTACCTGGCAAGCTAATACTCCGTCACAAATGCTCCAGATGTTACAGTATCACCAGAACAGAATCAGGGAAGAGCAAGAACACGAAAGGAGACGTATGAAAGACACGAAAATGAAAGTACTAGTTGCACAGTCTGTTCCACAAGACAGTCAGAAGAGGGGCCCGAGTCAAACTAGTCATCCTGCAGCTCCCGTTAAAGGGACATGCAATTACTGTAAACAGCCAGGTCATTATATAAACGAATGTGCAGTTCTGAAACACAACATAGCTACTGGTAAGACGAAAGAGAGACCACGTCCGCCTAGACCAGAACATGTTCCGCAGAACACGCAAGCACCGCAGAACGCACAACAGACAGTTACAGTACCGCAGCCTATAGCTGCCACACAACACGTTACACAACAGATGTACCAGTATGCACAGTCAGAGTATCCAGAATATCAGCAGTATTCATGAAACAGCCTAGAGAGGGAGGTTGGCTTGCCTCTCATCGAGATTCCTGTAGATCAAGAGGGTCCCTATGTACACAGTCAAGTATTAGGGAAAGACAGAAAGTTTCTGATTGATACAGGGGCAAGTCGGACTACCATCAGTCATGACGAGGTTCCAGGGGCTCCACTCTCAGGCTCTAGAAATGTTTCCCTTGGATTTTCAGGAAAGCCTATTGTTAATGAAATATCGAAACCAGTTTCCCTAGAAGTTGGTCCATTGTCCCGAACTACAGACTTGTTACTTACGAAATCCTGTCCTGAAAACTTACTAGGTATTAAGACATTGAAAGAATTAGGAGCAATCATTTGCTGCTCCCCAGAAGGAGTGAGATTGTTTTTACGTGATTTTAAAGGTCATTATGTGTTACGTGATTTTGATCCAAGATTACTGAATGTACCACAGCATTTATGGGCGCAAGGTCCAACTGATGTAGGTTGTATGCACATTACACCCTATCGTGTCACTCTGAAGCAAGGTGTTGTATTACCACGAATCCGACAGTACAAATTGCCACCTGAGGCTGTAGCAGCCTTATCAAAAATTATTGACGAGCTCATTGCTCAAGGAGTAGTTGTAGAAACTGACTCCAATGTATGTAATTCTCCTATCATTCCGATTCTAAAACGTACTGATCCCAATGCACCTCCAGTTTATCGATTAGTGATTGACCTTCGAGAACTTAATAAATGTATCATACCCCGGTACCCAGTGGTTCCAGATATTTCTTCCCTATTGACTGCCATTGATTCCGAAGCTACGTTCTTTACTGTTATTGATCTCAAGAACGCATTCTTTAGTGTCCCCATTCATCCAGACAGCCAATTCCTTTTCGGATTCTGTTTAAATGGAAGAAGCTATAAATTCACACGAGCTCCTCAAGGTTTCACAGAAAGTCCTAGTATTTACAGTCAAGCACTTAAGAGACAACTAGACAATATTCACATGCCAACTGACACTGCCCTGCTCCAGTATGTCGATGATCTATTGATCACAGCCCGTTCTGAACGTGATTGCGAACGTGCGTCACGGACAGTCTTGTATTTTCTGGCAGAGATGGGGCACAAGGTGTCCCCTTCGAAACTGCAATTTTGTGTCCAGCAAGTGGTGTACCTTGGACACTTACTGTCCAAGAGGGGTAGGCAGTTGACACCTGACCGTATCCAGTTAATAGCACATCTTCCACAGCCCAAGACACAGAAGGAGGTACGAGCTTTTATCGGCCTCACTTCTTACTGCAGACAATGGATCCCTCAGTACGCATATCTAGCCAAGCCACTGATACAGTTAACGACACAGGAGGCAGCCACATTGACTGTTCTCCCTTGGACCCAAGAACAAACACTTGTTTTCAATGAGTTAAAGAAAGCCTTATGCCAAGCACCTGTTCTAGCGACACCAAACTACAGTAAGCCTTTTACACTTTTTGTTACTGAACGTGATGGTACTGCATTATCTGTTCTCACACAAGATCAAGCAGGACAACACAAGCCATGTGCTTATTTTTCTAGCACATTAGATCCAGTGGCCCAGGCTTTGCCTGCGTGCCTCAAGTCAGTTGCAGCCACAGCCCTAGCTATCAGACAGAGTGATTCCATAATGTTAGGACACTCCCTGACAGTACAAGTTCCACACTCCGTGGAAGTTCTTTTAAACCGAACACAGACTCAGCACTTGACTATTGCACGTTTAACAGGATATGAACTGACACTGTTTCAGCCAATCATAGAAATCAGACGCTGCAACGTTTTAAATCCTGCTACACTGTTACCCTCAGTTACTTCAAACCCTGCCACACATGACTGTGTGGAAGTCGTTAACACCATGACGAAGCCAAGACAAGATTTGACAGACATTGCATTTCCTGATCCCGACCTGACACTCTATGTGGATGGTTCATGTATGAGAACAAGTACAGGAGAACTAGTAGCCGCGTATGCAGTGACTACTGAGACTGAAGTTATAGAAACACATCGTATTGATACCCTGTCTGCTCAAGCAGCAGAGCTCATTGCTCTGACCCAAGCCTGCATACGAGCCAAGAACCTGAAAGTAAACATATATACAGATTCACGTTATGCATTCGGAGTCGTACACGACTTTGGAGTACTCTGGCAAGAGAGAGGTTTCATGACTTCTCATGGAACCAAGATTCAGCATGGCCCCCTCGTTCAAGCTCTGTTAGATGCAATACATTTACCGACAGCTATCGCTATCATGAAGTGCAAGGCACATACGAAAGTCACTGACATTATTTCCCAGGGTAACGACCTGGCAGATCGAACAGCCAAGCTTACAGCTCAGACTCCAGACATTCCAGTTAACACGACACAGACAGACGTTCCAGTTCAGACTACTTGTATGACAGTTAAGGACCCTACACAAGACGTACTAGATATACAGTCACATGCTACCCTCGGCGAAATCAAGAAATGGTCTGAACAAGGAGGGGTCCAGACAGATCAGGGATGGTTGACGAAGGGAAAAGCCACATGGTTTCTCCCCGACTCTATGGTTCAAGTCATTATTAACACCGCACATAGTCCAGCACATTTAGGAGAAAAAGCCATGTTAGACAGTATTCAGAACCTCTGGTTTAACAAGCATTTACGAGCAGCAGCCAAGCAGAAAGTACGTACCTGCATGATCTGTTGTCAGTTCAACCCAGGTAAAGGTGTCCCGGTGGAACAAGGTGGATTCCATCCTCCTGACCACCCTTTTGAAGTCCTCCAGATGGATTATATTCAGATGGATCGATGTCGAGGTTTCAAGTATGTCCTCGTAATTGTATGCGCTTTGTCCAGGTGGACAGAAGCATATCCAGTCCCAGATTACACTGCCACGACCACTGCCAGGCAGTTGGTTCGTGAGTATTTTCCCCGCTATGGATTACCTAGGGTCGTGTATTCAGACAACGGCCAGCCATTCTCCTCCGAACTCATGAAACAAGTATCCCTTCTGTTAGGGTACCAGTGGAAGTTCCACTGTGTACGACATCCCGAAGCAGCTGGTCTCGTCGAGAGACATAATCAGACTTTAAAAATCCGCATTGCCAAGGTTTGCGCAGAGAAAGGCGTAGATTGGATGGTAGCACTGCCAGTCGCCCTTTTTTACATGAGAATGGTCGCTCACTCCCGTTCAGGTCTGTCCCCTTTTGAGGTAGTTTTCGGTCGTCCCCCAAACATGTGGGGTACACCTAAGCCCCGTAAAATAACCGATGTTGACAGTAATATGCTGACAGATTACCTGGCTTCCTTGATGTCTGCACTACTCTCTTGTCGTTCACAGGTCGCCGCTGCCTTTCCAGACAACACTCAAGTGAAACCGCACGAGGTCATACCAGGCGACCTCGTCCTGATTAGAAATTTTGATCGTTCAAGTCCGCTGGAGCCCCGCTGGAAAGAACTAAAGCTCGTTCTGATGACCACAAGGACTGCGATCAAGGTGGAGGGCCGCAAAGGCTGGATTCATTCCAGTCACGTGAAACGATTTCATGGACTCCGTCCAAAGACTTTTTTCAAAGACTGCCCCGTTCTCAAGGACTGCCCAGATACTGACTCTAAACTTCCCCTGTTAGAGCAAACTCCGCAGCAGGAGTATAAAGTAAAATTAAGGTCTAGTAAGTCAGCCAGTTTAATTGTCTAAGTCCCTCTCGGGTGAAACGGTTAGACAGGTTCCTGACATGTATGAGATAGACCCACACAGTGAGAGAGTTAGTCAAAACTCTAAGAGAATACGTTATTGTAAGAATCTTCGAAGTAGATGCATTATTACTCTATTATTTATGACATTTCTGAGTCTTATGGTTACCTGCATAAGTTATGCCTTACATTTATGTTTTCCTATTAAGTCACATGTACATTTTTCTTCTAATGTTACAGTAGAGCACACTTTTAGTGACCTGCCTCCTCACGAGTTATCCTATCGTCTTGCCATGCGCAATAATACGTTTATCCGTATGTTACACTATTCACATCAGACCAGCAATGCCACTAATTGTTGGGTGTGTGGTCGACTCCCCCCTTTCCAGACACCGAAGGGAATTTTGCCACTCTTTCCTTATCCATTTTCACACAATGGTTCGTGTGGAGCATGGTCCACGTTAACGTCATCCTCAAATGATATGTCCCTTCTGAATAGAACATGTTTCCCAGACAAGGAAGGTCTTTCCCATAGAACAGGGTTAGATCTAGAAAATGAAGTATATGATCTAGGTAATTATTCCTCGAATTTCATGGTTTTGAATGTTCAGTCCGAGACTACTCCAGATTTGCCTGCTATTTCAGTTCTACCCGTGAAAGGCGAATTATGTGTCAGAAAGAATGGTTCCGCACATGTAGGACATAGTGATTGTATTACTGTGGTCGAGTATAGTGACAGTGGGAAATCTATTTTCAAAGCTTCACGTCATTCTTATTTTGTATGTGGTCAGACCGCATATGTACGTCTGCCCCTCGATTGGGATGGAACATGTTACATTGCCTTCCTACTGCCACCAGTTTTCCTAGCCCCACCCGATTATCACAGAAATACACATCTAGTACACGTTAGACATAGAAGGGAGGTCGAGTCCCCAATTGTCGATCAAACTGAAACTGCCTTAGAACAGTATACAGACTTCAATAAAGGTTTCTTTTTCTTCATAGGTCCTGTCCAGAATAGTAAGTTAATACGTAGGTTAACCAGAACCCTTGAAGCAGTAGTGAATGAGACTACTTCCGCTCTAGGTAACTTAACTGAGGAACAATCTGCTATGAGATTTGTCGTTCTTCAAAACCGCCTTGTCCTTGACGTCATACTGGCCGATAGGGGCGGAGCTTGTAGAGTCATCGGATCTAGTTGCTGCATTTTCATTCCTAATAACGCACCGTCTGTTTATTCAGCCATAACTAGACTTCATAAAATAGCCCATCAGTTGCACCAGAATCCAGGCACCTGGACATGGTCCGGTTGGCTCTGGAGTATAATATCTGCCTGGGGATGGAAAGTATTGTCATTCCTGGGTATAGCAGTAATGATCATATTCAGTTGCTGTCTCTGTTTACAATGTGGCCCTGCGACTTGCGGCTTGTGCGCTACATCTTGTATTCCAAGTCCAAAGTCCCGTTCCAAGAAGATTCGAGACGAGCAAATGATGCTATATTAAATGATAGATGGTATCATGAATATTGATGTTTCCTGATGGAAACGTAGGGCACAAGGAGGGAATGAGGAAAATTGAATTTTGCCTTGTCGTGTGTCCCTACGTGTTCCCCATCCTATGTTATATGTGCATGATTAATATGCATATGTCCCCCTATGACCGAATAAAGACGCCATTATAGTTGTGTCCAACGTTTAGTATGCCAGTTATCCAGTCCCCGTGAAAGCAACGTGAATTAGGCTTCTAGGCCTATGTTGACACCCTTTTACATTGTGCACGTTAATTCATCGAATTGTTCCCGTTTCTAGGCCTCATGAGGGCCCGGACACCAGAATCAAGCTCCAGTCTAATCAGGAACTGCTAGAGATCAAGGAAGCAGCTGCTGAGTAGGTAGAAAAATGGCACTGTTTTGATCCTAAGGCCTACATGACTAGGGCGCATGCGGGGTGGGACCGCATGGGTTCCCTGCTGGCCTGGCTTGCAAACCCCACTAAGCGGGCTTCAGTGGTGGTGGTGGTGGAGATTGAAACTGACCGGGGCACTAGGGTCTCTGGACAAGCGGACAGTAACCAGGAGTTCTACACCTGTTACTCAGACCTCTATAGAACCACTAAAAACAGGAACACTGCTGAAATTGATGCTTTCTGGCACAGTTAACGCTCCTAACCTTATCTCCTGAGGATGCAGAGGTGCTCCGTGGGAAGTCCGTGGGAAGTCCTGGCGGCTATTAAGGGTATAGCTTTGGGCAAAACACCAGGGACCGATGGAGTTCTATGCTGCTTTCGGGGAAGCCCTAGCCCCTAAACTTGTTGCACGTAATAAGGCGACTAGGGAGACAGGACTCTTGCCTTCATTCACCCGTGAAGCTATGGTGGTGCCACTACTTAAACCTGGGAAACCTACTCATGATAAAAAGGCTCATCCACCATTGTCTATTTTGAATATAGACTATAAGATCCTCAGCTGAATTCTAGCCACTAGGTTTCTCCTATACATGGCCCAACTCATACACTCCAACCAACCAGGATTTATACCTGGCTGCAACACAGCAATCAACATACAGAGGCTCCTCACAATCCTAGAGCCGGACACTTATTATTGAGTAGAAGGACCAGTTTCCGCTGTAGATATAGAGAAGGCCTTTGATAGCCTAGAGTGGGCGTTTCTGTATGCAGCTACGGAGTGCTTTGATTTGGAACAGGGGAGTGTAACATGGACTAGCCTACTCTATATGGACCCAATTGCAAGAGTCAGGTCAAATTTCATCATCTTTGAAAGATATCAGGGGGGCAGTGGTACCAGACATGGGTGCCCTCTGTCATCCCTGTTCGCTCTTGGATAGGCTAGAGCTCAGAGGACAAGTCCATTATATGGTGCTATATGTGGATGATCTCTTGATCTTTATAAGTAACCCCACTATGGTACTCGAGGTGGCTCGAGAGATAATGGAGAAATTCAGCTCACTCTCAGGGTTGCAAGTAAATTGGCAGAAATTGTGCTTATGTCCCACTTTAGTGCATTGCGACCCTCCACAGAAATTGACGCTACTACAGCGGGAGCCCCAATGCTTACAATATCTTGGGGTACCAGTAATTCATGACGCGATTGACCTACTTGAGGGGAATGTCGCAAAGGCGATATATACCCTCAACACGAATATGGAATTCTGATCAACGCCCCCCCCCTAAGTTGCGGGCCGAGTCGTGTTGTTAAAAATGGTCGCACTTATCAAGTTTTATATTTGTTCACGGTGTTGTCTGTCTGGATTCCTCAAACGTTATCTAAAGAGCTTAATTCCCTCCTTAGCACATTTATCTGGGGAACAGGCGGTAGAAGGGTGACCCTGACAACACTGCAGGGGACGGTGGATGACAGAGACCTAGCTGCCCCGACTTTGACTCGTACTACCTGGCAGGGCAGCTCCAGTGGCTGACGCAGTGGTTGGCGGGTGGACTAGTGCCAGGGAGAGAAGTGGGCACTTCTGCCCCCGATATTCATCAATTACTTCGAATAATCCTGCCGCTTAGATGCCTCAGTGAGGGAGACACTATGGAATTTAGAGTGATGCATTGCTGCAGGGTCACCCGTTTACAGAAAACGCATGTCAAGGTGCCATATTACCCCCAGAACAATGGTACCTGAGATTTTGGGACTGTGGTACTAGAGTAGACACTAAAATATTAACTATAGACTCCTAAAGATACCCTGCATATCGGTGCTCAAGCTGCATGTTGAGACAATAACTATAATAAGAGGCGCAGGGGCATGAAGGGGAAAGGGGAGTGCATGTATTAGGAAGGGGAGAAGCTGTTAAGCTCTTGTTATGCTAAATACTTAATGTGAATTTACTGTTGGAATCCTACATTGTTGCATAACTGGCTGCAGTTAGCTATGTAAAACCAATAAAGTTTGTTTAAATAAATAATAATATTAAAGTAAGTATCTACTGATGGATACAGGGGTGGTTTTAGAAGTTGCAGCGCCCTGTGCAACAATCTTTGTTGGTGCCCCCCACCCCAGCCAACAAATATTTTTTATGTTGAGTTGTAGGGTTTTTCAGCAACATATCAAATATATAAGATAAATGAAGTGTATATAAAATGTATGCTCAAATATCATGTAAATGAAATAAGGATTAGACGGGGAACAGATATTACGACACCATCAGTCAAATGTAACTTTCATTTTATAGCCTAAAACAATATACATATCCTGTTTATGTCAATATTAACATCTTCTAACGGTTACAATTTGCTAATTTCAAGTAAATTTAACTGTATGGGCTTTCGTTTTTGCAAATGCCAAGATTGATGAGGATAAGTCCAGCTGTTGTGCAATATCATTTTCCATGGATAGGATTGCCAAAGATGATAGCCTTTCATCTGTCATCTTGAACCTTAAATAGGTTTTAATTAACTTTAACTTAGAAAAACATCTCTCTCCACTAGCTACTGTCATTTTAAGATTCAAAGATGTGCAAAACCCACCCAATTATTAAGAAAGATATTTTGCATACTCATGTCCTGAAGAAACTGCAATGCTTCATGAGGGGTATTTGTACCATCAGGGAGAATGAATTGACAGCGTTTTAATTTTTCAGTTAGGTCTGATCCATTAATATCAGAAGACTCGCCATCTGTAAGGGCTACAAGTAAATCCCTGCAATGAGCAGAAAGACATTGAGGCAGAGATTTCAAATTATACAAAAATCCTCACAACTTTGAAGGAAAGTTTCCAGCAACTATGTGATCTTACAAAGATGTAAAAGCTGCACCGACTGTAGTGAGAAGAAATTTTCGCATAAATGTTTACTCTGTTTTTTTACAATCTGCATCAAAACTTTCATAATCAAACATGCTCTTTTTTACATCTGTGTGTATCTTTGAAGGTAGTTTCTGCTTGAAGAGATGTGGCTAATATTTTGCTTTTGTGTTTGCTTCTTCATATCCATTCTCTTTGTATGAGGACAAATAGTTTAGAGTGAACTATATTAAAGCTGTTGCGGTTGTAACAGCTACTTTTTCGCTCTACAATTGTTTGCTGACAATATTGATTTGATATAAAATGTCAGACCATACAGAAAGGGCTCTCAGAAATGTAAAGTCCATAAGTTGCTCAGATAAGACAGTTTGCTTCGTGCTGGATACCTGCATCTACTGAATTTTAAACGTCATTCTGTTCAGGCATCATACATTTCTGTTGTTTGGGTGCACAACGCTTTCACGCTTTTGATGCGGCTTTCCCAACGTGTTACACTTAATGGCTTTAGAGTTAGAGTAAGTACATGGTTTAGTAAAATCCTCCATAGATGAGTTGAAGCAGAGAACAGAGTGTAAGTTATTTGCATTACTCCAAAAAGTGAAACCGATTCTATAGATGCTGCATCCAATATCACTAAATTCCGGGAATGACAACCACATGGAAGAAAAAATGCTCTGGAATTAATTCGGAATATTCTGGCCTGGACACCCTTATTTTGACCTTTCATGTTGGCACGGTTATCATAGCCTTGACCTCATAGATCTTGTAAATTCAAGTCTTGCTCTTCCCGCACTCCTAATAACAGTTCTGTTAGTCATTCACCTATGGAGTCATTCACCTCTTTAAAACCAATAAAATGCTCCTTAACAGATATGTCTTTTTTGAACTATCAGTAAACTTATGGTCAGTGATAGCTTTTCAGAATCAATTAGGTCAGGTGTGCAGTCTAATATAACAAAAGAATATTGTGCCGTCATTGCTCGAAGTAGAATATCCTTAAGCACTTGGTTTGCTAAACGATTATTTCATTCAGTATGTTTTTTCCAAGATAATGATTGGTATTCTTCTTAGCACAAACACGTCTGAAAAGTTCTTAGGCCACAACATCCAACCAGCCAAAACGTTGTACTAATCCCATGAAATGTATTTGGCGTAAACAGCTTATGAGAGGATCCCCTGAAGATCAAATTGTGCTGATAAAAATAAAATTGACATAAGCCTCTCTCGAACACCTCTCCAATGAATAATTTCTTGGTTTATCATTTGCAGATGTGATGCATCCACACCTTTATTTAACCAGAATCTTACCTCTGTTTCCAACCAAACACAATAAGAGGTCATATAATCCTGTGATTTTTCATGCTCCTTCAAACAAACACTAATGTGTCTCCAATCACGAAAACTTGTACTTCCTCAAGAAGTCTGTGACTTTTCAGATGGCATAAGTTTGCAGGTAAATCAATATGCAGTCTGAAGTTTTGAATAAACAAGCCATCTGTGCTTTATTATTTCACCATTGTCCAGGTTCCTAATCGGAAAGAGTTTAGAAAAATGACGTTTATTTTTATCTAAAGGGAATGTTATATCCTTAATTTCAGGTGGTCCAGAAGTTACAATTGTATCCACAAATGTAGAATTGAATTAGTCAGGCCACAGTGCTGGAGCAGCGGTGTCATTTATGGAGGATGACGAGGTATTGTGCTCAGCTGACAGTGAACTAGTTTGACTATTTAGAGCAGCACCTGAGTTGTCTTCAATTTCTTTTCAGCTGAAGCCAAATATATAGTCTGGGGAGGGCCCCCTCCCCTAAGCAGGCAGTGAAAAACTTAGGGGTATGGCTGGACACATCTCTTAACTATCGAGGCCAAACCAAAAACAAGGCAGGGATATGCTTTGGACTCTTACGGGGGTTAGACCCGTGCTGGGCTTCTTTGATGCACCTACACGTCAGGTTATCATTCAGGCGTCTGTATTGTCCAGACTTGATTATGCCTGTTCTCTTTATCATGGGTCCAACAAGGCGGAGGTTCGGAGGCTGCAAAGGGCACAGAATGCAGCAGCAAGAACCTTGTTAGGTGTGCGTAGGCCTTGTTCTGTGTCCAAGGCCATACGCCATCTTCATTGGTTACCTGTGGCCAGGCGTATTGAATTCAAGGCCTTATGCATCTCCTTCAAAGCTTTGAAATTGACCATTCCCTCTATTCTGGCCAATCCCCTTTTGCCTTATGTCCCCTCACAACATCTCCGCTCACAGGAGCAGCACTTGGTGGTAGTTCCCCGGACACGAAGAGTTCGTGCTGGTGGAAGCTCTTTTCGTATTAGAGCGGCCATCGTCTGGAGCGCACTTCCTAGGCATATTCGTGGCCTCAGTAACTATTTAGAATGCAGGAACGTCATTAAGACCTACCTTTTTCCTGCTCCATAGTCAGTGTCTGTTCCATCTGCTTGTCAGTCTTTCTGAGATTTAGCACTGGGACACCCCTTTGCTGGGGCAGCAGTAGCGCTTTGTAAGTCGCAGTAACATAACATAACAAGACCAATTCAAAATTTGTAGAATCCTGACACTCTGAGGATGTGGTATTGTGCTCAACAGACAGGATACTAGCATTTTGGTCATTTAGCACAGCTGTCATGTTGTCTTCAATTTCTTTGTAAGTTGAAGCAAAATGAATCTAATTCTAAATTCGTAGAATCCCAACACTTAAACGGTGACTCTGCTCCTTCATCACATTTATTCTTAGATGGTCAACCAAGTCGTAAAAATGTCTCACGGCTTGTCGCAGCTTTCTATTTTCGTGCTTCACTTTCTGCTTTCCTCTTTCCTTTCCTGACTTTGTGCTCCTGATAGCTTTTTTGGGCTCATTCTATAAAATTACAATTCCTGATGCAAGCCTAAAAAAATGCACAACATTTCTGCATCAGTTTGACGTGCTAATTGCCATATGGTAGTGCTGGGTTGGGGGTCTTGAACTTCATTATAACTGCACCAGGCATTGCATCTATATTGGTATTATCCAATACACTTTACGGTTAAGTTGTAGAAGGGTACCTGGTTGAGGTGGGGCACTACAGACTGAGATCTTGCAACTGGAGGAATATTTTCATCATAAAATGCGTTAGGTGTGCAAACAGAGCATAATAATTATTGAATAGAGAAAACATAGTTTGTCCCTCTTCTTATTCACACTTGCATACTATTCTCAACATACTAACTGCAACAGAGAGAATGGAATAGTAGTACAATGTTGACTTATCAGTAATGCATTGAAATTACTAGGAATATGGGAAAATTAAAAGTAGTACATTTTTGTTGCAATAAAATAGAATCACTGTACACAAACATGTCTGTAGGCATCTTGCAGTTCCTCCTGCTTTGCGTGTGGCCTCTGCATCCCTTTCAGTCTAAGGACCAGAGTACATACATTTCGTAGACTCAGTGCAAAGTTGTGGGAAGGTTTCCAAATTACATGTATGCACTAGAGTTGCCACTTTTCTCAAAGAAAAATACCAGCCATATGTGCATGTTTTGGTTCCTAAAAGGGCCCCTAGCTGGTGCGTGACTACCATCAGCTCCCATTACTGCTTGCATCATCTTAAAAATCAGCTGTATTGTTTACAAAACCATTGCTAGCACCACCCATACTTATCCTGAGATAAGCTCCCCATCACTGGTGACTCGAAGCCTACCCACAGCTAGGACACCATCAGACTTGTGACTAAGAAGTGTATGAAAGAAAAGACAAAGTGGCTAACTTTTCATCCGCACACACGATCATGGACAACATATCGTTAGTGCCGCCCCCAAACGCTGCTCCAATTTAGGCTAGCATTCAAGATGCACCTCTTTGAAGAATCCTACATAATAGAACAATAATAGTACACTGCTGCAACAAGAGCCCAGCTATCTCTCCTATCCCTTGTTGCCTGTATGCTTGTCATTGGTGCTGTACAGTGCCTTGCAGACCTTTTGCTAGGTTTGTGCTGCACAAATGCCACATGCATACCCATGTTTCACAGACCCCTTAACAAAAATGAACATAAAGCCCCACGTCCTTGGTTGCATAACAATAGAAGACAACCTCCAAGCCCTATTGCACAATGGAACTTCAATCCATATTGGAGACAATGTGTAGCAGAGTGTGAGGCACGCACAATATGAGAGCCTGTGCATAACATGTGACACACACAAAACGGGAGATTGTGCCCATGATCATTGAAGATCTGACCTGAAACTCTCTGCCAAGAGTGAAGCTCACTGAAAATTTATCCCAGACTGAAGTGGGCGGTAGCTATGGGGAGCAATGTACCCATGCCTTTTCAAGTGGACCTTAAGATGCCTCCAACTAGAGAAGACTGGAGGATCCCCTGTATAGCTGAAGGAGTGACCGACAGCTTAAGAAAAAACAAGCTCGCTCAGTAGGGCTCCTGCTATTTGAAGAAGTTTAATGTGTGCAACTGGTAATCGGCAAATCTTAAATATACATTTTGAAAGTACTTGTTTTTCTTAAACACCGATGCCCAGATTTACTAAGGCCTTACGCTGCTGTTACATCCCGCAAGGCGACCCAATATTCAGGGTTTAATGGGCCCTTCAGGCCCCTGGTGCCACTGCACCTGCTGCACCAATGGAAGCTATGCCCTTGGGTTCAGTTTTCCTAATGAAGTCCTAAAGCTGCTGATAAAGTAGACAAACAAAATATGGGAACTAATGCTGCGAGATACACGGGGGTGGGGGGGACAAGGGGTGTATTCACGTTTAAAGAATTCTAAGGCCTCAACACATTACTTAAATAGAAAATTGCGAGTTATTGTTTGCATTATTTTTAGCAGGCCATTGCTTGGTTAGGGTAAAAAGCTGAATCACTCGGACCTTCCATATGCTGCGTGCAGCGGAGCTCGGCTCGCTGCACAAAGATCAGTTAAATGAAATCACCGAATGTTCGCGCAAAACCTTTTGTTTTATTTTCGGACTCCTCATAAGCAAATATTTTACTGTAGCGCATGGGGTGGGCATAAGCGCGCCTCGTGATCTGTTTAACACTGGTATCTCTCTTTTATTTCGACGAAGACCAACATCAGGGAAATAAAAGAGGGACAAGAGCGCTCAACAATGTCGGCTTTTTGGATGATTGGACTGGCTGCGATTTTGAACGTTAATGGCGCTTCCGTCCTTGGCAGCCGGTAAGTTGGCACTGCTTGCACCGCCCAAAAGCCAGCATTGTTGGATACTCAATATGTGAGGAAACTCCAGGTAGAAGAATCCATCAGAAATTACTTTTACAGATCTAAATTGATTGATTGTCTAGGGATTTCAAGACATGCAGCTACGCAAGGATGTCGCAATCAAGAACCCAAAGAGAGAACCGAATGCCGGGCCCCGGGGGAAGCACAGTCGCAGACTAGTCTTCCCCCGGGGTCTTTCGCGCATGATAGGACAGACAGGGGAAGGGGAAGGGGAGGAGTTAGGGGGTGGGGTATATAGGCGCAGGGGAGGAAGGGAACTTCCTCTTCCTGCGCCTGGCACCATCTGGAGGGAAAAGAAAGGAGTGTAGAGCAGTTTTCATTCAGTTAGCGTAATCAGTTGTTCTGTTTAGTTCCGATTAGCGTCGAGGGCTGTTTGCACGGCAGCCGTTTCCTTTCCACGCCTGACGCGTGATATTCGGCACGATGTCGGGCGTTACTTCCGAGGAGGTCCGGGCGGCATTGCTGCTGCTCGCGAGGGCTGGACGCGAAGATCTCCTGCAACCGGGTGTGTTGGGACAGGCGTGGGTGGGGGCCACCAGGGGCACGCGCGCTGCCTCTGCCGGGGTTAAGGCTGCAGTTGTGGCCTGTCAGGAGGACGAGCCAGACGCTCGTGGGCAGGGGAGCGATCGGAGGGGGGGCGGAGCGCCCAGGGACCCGGCGAGGGGCGGGAAGCGCAAGAGCCTGCCCCCGCGGGCCTTCCCTCCGATCGAGTTTCTGCCTGGGGCCACGGGGGCTGTTGTACAGGCCGCGGCCCCCACGCCTCAGCTTCTGGGGCCGGCCGGTGCAGTGGAGGGGGAGGGGCAGGGGGACAGCCTTACTCGGCCCACTTTCGCTTCGGAGGGAGTTTTAGGAGGGCACATGAACCCAGAGTTGGATGGGCAGCCAGCCCCACCCACCCTGGGGATTGACTTGACTGTGGACACTGGGAGAGTGGAGGGTGGGCAGGAGGAGGAGGCCCCCATCGACCTGTCCACTGGCTCCAGGGCGGGCACACCTGCCCCGGCGAGGCAGGCGGCGGTGGGGGTCCCTGGGGATCCAGGTGGGCCGTCCGCCCTGGTTACCATGGGAGGGGGGCCTGGTTGGGTCCCTGGAATGCCACAGGGGGGTTTCTTTCATCCGGGGGCTGAGTTTTACGGCTACTGCCCGCCCCCGCCCCCCCCCCCCAGATCTGGGGTGCTGTTTCCTGGGAGGACAGGGAGAGGGGGGAGAGGGCGGAGAGGATCCTGGAACAGATCCAGGAGGTTCGGTGGGGTGAACAGACTAGGGCCAGAGTGGGTGCAGTGTGGGGTCATGAAGTTGAGGGCCCCCCCACCCCAACCTGGGAGGCGGAACGGGAAGAGGAGCTTAGGAGAGTCAGGGCCAAGAAGGCAGTGGGGGACCCCTCCACCCCCTCGAGAGTGATGGCAGGTGTAGGGACGGCCAGGACGGCTCTGAGGCCCGATGGTGCTGGGGCCCGCTCAGGTTGGAGCGACCTGAGGGGCGGGTGGGGATCCAAGCCGGCGGCTGTCGGCAGAGCCCGGGGGTGCCTGGCGGAGCGCAAGACGGCTCCAAAACGCAGGACTGAAGCAGCAGGGCAGTCTGCGGCGGCTGTCCCTCCGCCGAGGGCTCAGGCTTCTGCAGGGCGCGTGTGGTGACTGGAAAGCGTGGCCGTGGGGGGGGGTGCAGAAAGGTGTGAAGAGAGCGGTGAAAGAGGTGGAGAGTGAGCGTCTGAATCCGGAACCGGTGCTTGAGCTGGACTATGGTGACGAGAGTGACGAGCTGGAAGACGGGGAGGTGCGGGATGACGCAGAAGGCTTTGGGGGCGCTGTGGACAACGGCGACATCGGTGTTTTGCAGGCCCCGGCGGTGACAAGGACCAAGGCTGGGACGGCGGCGGTCCAGGTGGCGGCGCCCAGAGGACGGCCCAGGGAACGGCCCGAGGCACTCACAGGTGAGGGTTCCTGGTGGGCAGCCTGGGAGGACGGTCCTTGGGGGGGGGGAGGGGCGGAGGGGCGGAAGAGGACTTGCAGGTCAGTGGGAGTGGGGGACGAGTCAGTCCGGGAGCCGGAGAAGCCTTCGGGCGGTCCACTTGAGGATGGTAAGAAGGTGGACGGTAAGTCGGTGACTACGGGGGTGCAGACGGACAAAGGGGATGGTAAAGAGGAGAAAGGGGTGAAGATCCCGAAGAAACTGCCGTATATGGGTTTGGCGATGCCGTTGGGCTCGCATCTCTCTGAGAAACTCAGGGCTCGGATTTGGAGGCATGAATTCGTGGATGTCTTTAAGTTGCTGCATAGGGAGGTGCAGGCTAAGGAAGGTTCGAAGGAGGAGGAGTGGGAGCTGACGCGGCGCCCCAGGGTGCCAGTGACAATGGAGAACTGGACATCTGCGTTCTTGATTTATGCCAGTATTTACTGCGAAAAGTATTTGGACAGGGCGATTGCGCTTTTCAAATACATGGACATCATTCGCAAGGCCCAGATGCAGTTCGGGGGGTTTGCCTGGCTGAGTTATGATGAGGAGTTTAGAGCCAGGGTGTTAGACCCGTCTGCTTCTGAGAGTCCCCTCGCCACTATGATTTCTTTTGTTCCCCTGTACCTCCCAAAATGTGTCGCTTTTTATTGGTCTACCAGGACTTTTTAGGTGTTGTCTCATGGGGTTAGATGTTCCTTGACGCCCAGTTGCTCACAAGGTTTGTGCACCTATTTACAAGGCGCCTGGCCCAAACCTGTGGCATTACAAACTGGGGTTGTCAACCTGTGTAAATGAACCTAAAATGGTGGACACCCTTTTTCCTCATGTGAAGTGACTTCCATTGGAGCCTTCATGAACCCTGGCCTTTTGAGGTTTTGGCGCCCTTTGTTTGGCGCGCATTTCTGACAGGAATTCCTTTATTTTCCTCAGGTACACAAAATGGCTGCTCTAGAACCCCAGTACGGTGGCTGTGAGTGTCCTAAATACCCCTCAAGAGTGCCTTGTCATTGTCACAGCCAGAGAAGGTTCTAGAACCTTCTGGCTTGTGCCAGTACCCCAGGGCACTGGCTATATAAGGCCCAGTCCCTGGCGGCCATTTTAGAGTAGAAGATTGTTCAGACTAGAGAAGAAATTCCAGACTTGACACCAGATTGACACCTGCCCTGTTGACCCTGAGGTGGCTGGTAGCGCAGGCAGTAGAGCAGCAAAGGGTTGCTGGCGTTGTGTCTGACTGGCGTTCCAGCTAGCTACGTGAGAAGTGATCTAGCGCCTACAGCGCCTGCCCAGCGAGTACCTCATTGCCCCCAAAGACTGTGGCCAGATTCGTGTGCCTCCCCGCCCCCCCGGTGGTGAACTGTGATCGATTTATCGAGTCGCGAGGCGAGAGCAAGTTCACCGCGACCGCGATCGTCAGCTGTGCCCCCTTCGCGACAGGTGCCTCTAGAGGGGAGCTCGGACGTCACCGAGCCCCACCAGCGTAGAGCGCTTCCTGCGCAGATTGAAGGTGAGGTGGTGCGCCGGGGCGGGGAAAGGCCGGCCCTCGTTGGGCGGGACTAGCGTCTCTGCCACTCCCCAGTGACCCGGGAGCTGTAGCTGTGGGCGGGAACCACCCTGTATGCGGAAGTCGGAGGGAGGTCCGTGGAGCCCCTGAGAGCCCCGTCGCTAACGAGAGAAGTGCTGTGCCCGACTGAATCGTATTTTGATTGCAGCCGATGTGAGGTGGGCCCGTTTCTTCATAGTGAATGCAGCGTTGTGAAGGAACTGTGAACCGGCATTCATTTGACTGTGCGCGAAGGTTGTGTGACCTCTCCGGCAGCCCGTTCGTCAGTCTAAAGACTTTGAACTGGTGCCGCCTGTGCTCGAGTGGTGCTAAAGCCCGTAGGCGCGCATAGACTTCACCGGCAAAGCAGAGATCCTATCCCGGTGACCGCCGAGTGCAAATGATGTATTGACTGTGTTTCCTTGCCTTCTAGATATACGCGCATACGCCTTGAGTGATTATTAAAGAGTCCCAAACCTTATTTTGTGCTCAGAGAAGCCGTATACCCGGTCATTGAAAACAGCATAAACTGTAAGAGTTATCTTTCCCATTTGAAGTGTATTGCACATGTAATGATTCTAAAGTATTTAATTGGTGGCAGCAATACCAGAAGAAACATGTGGTTGTTTATTGAAATGAACCAATATTTATTCTGATATTTATTGTGAATCCCTGAAGTTATTCTATTTATTAATACTATTTATTACCAGAACTGTATGACCAAAAGAAATGTATATGTGCTTTCCCAGTCAACCCTATTTACAACAAAGAACTTTTATATAAAGGAATCGTATTTTTCTACAGCAGTGGTGTGGTGTCCTCCTTTTTGGTGTGGATGTACAAGGAGTTATTATTGGGTCAGAGCCGGCTTAACACTACAGCCTTCACTTGCCTTGTCACTTGAGCCAAGCTACCCCCTTTGTGCTGGGCTTGCCCATCGCAGGTCCAACACAGGGTCAGTGCGAATCCCGAGAAGAGTTGGGGGGAAGTTGATCAGGAACTCTGGGTGCAGTGGATGGCGTCCACGCACTCCACTGCATCCACGCACACGGCCAGCGGCTTGCCGGTGGTGTATCGGTCCTTTCCGCCGTGTCCCGCCCAAAGCAGTGCGGGGAGTGGAACGGTGCCCAGCAACATCGTCTCGGGACAACAGCCCAAGCAAGGGGGGTATTCCACAGGGGCCTGTTGGAGCTACAATAAGGGGTATTGTTCCAGGTATCCCTGTAAGTTCAAGCATGAGTGCTCGAAATGCGGCGGGAAACATGCCCTTACTCAGTGCCTCACCCTCGCTACGCCCTCCGAACAGTGGAGGAACGCCAGAGGTCCGGCCACCCTGGACAGAAGGGCGCCTACACCGGTTAGGGTGGAGGCGATGGCTCCCTGGCTCTCGTGCTACCCGGATCAGGAGGCGGCGGCACGGCTGTTCTGGGGCTTCACGGAGGGTTTTAGAGTGGGCTACCAAGGTCCTAGGGAGTGCCGGTGGGCTGACAACTTGAGATCTGCTAAGGATTTGCCTAGTGTGGTGGCTGCGAAATTGAAGAAGGAGGTTGAGGAAGGAAGGGTAGCTGGCCCGTTTACTGACTGGCCTTTGGCGGACCTGATCGTCTCTCCGTTGGGGGTGGTGCCGAAGAAAGAGGAGGGTGAGTTCAGGATGATACACCACCTGTCATGGCCGGAGGGCCAGTCTGTGAACAACTTTATTGCAGAGGAGGATTCTAGAGTGCTTTATGCGTCGGTGGACGATGCGATCCGTCTGGTGAGGGTGTGTGGAGCGGGGGCTGAGTTGGCGAAATGCGACATCAAGTCAGCCTTCCGGTTACTGCCTATTCATCCGGCGGATTTTTCGCTCTTAGGAATGCAGTTTGGGGAGGGCCATCTACGTGGACAAAGTTTTGCCCATGGGATGTGCCATCTCCTGCGCTCTTTTCGAGCTCTTCAGCACTTTCCTGCAGTGGGTCTTGGTACGAGTCAGTGGGTGCCGTGAGGTCACTCATTACTTGGATAATTTCCTCTTCCTGGGGAGGGCAGGATCCGGGGATTGCAGCAGGGCCCTGTCGCGATTCCAGGAGATGGCCCTTCAGTTTGGTGTGCCTCTGGCACCAGAGAAGACGGCTGGTCCCAGCTGTTGCCACACGTTCCTGGGGATCGAGCTGGACTCGGTGCAGTGGCTGGCACGCCTACCTGCGGCCAAGGTGGCGGAGATACTAGCATGTCTGAACTGGGCGGTGGGGGAGAAGCGGATTCCTTTGCGCGCGGTTCAGAGGCTTCTGGGTTTCCTTAACTTTGCGTGTCGGGTGGTGCGTGCAGGGCGGACGTTCTGTAGGCGGCTCGGCATGGCCATGTCGGGGGCGGTGCTTCCGCATCACAGAGTCAGGATTTCCATAGCTTGCTTAATCTCCACTACGGCCCCTCGTGGCGGTATGCCTGGCTTTCACCTTGTGGACACCCTGCCGGGGTTTCTCACAGGGGAATACCAGGACGGGTTCCCTAAGCAAGCGCCGGGACGCTTACGGGCAGCTGTGCGCTTTACAATCCAGCACATTTACATTTACATGGGTGTGAGGGCAGATTTGAGGACCTGGGCGACATTCTTGCAAGACTTTAACGGTGTGTCCTTGGACTTCGATGAAGAGAGGGCGGTCTGGCACTGCCAAATTTACTCTGACGTGGCTGGGTCAGCGGGGTTTGGTGTTTTCTGGGACGGCAGGTGGTGTGCGGAGAGCTGGCCGGCCTCCTGGCTCAAACAAGGAAGGAGCATTGCTTTCTTGGAATTCTTCCCTTTGCTGGTGGCACTGGAAGTGTGGGGGGAGGAATTTCGGAACAGGTCGGTGCTCTTTCATGTGGACAACATGACGGTTGTGGAGCTGGTGAATCATCAGAGGGCAAGGGGCCTGAGAGTGCTGCGGCTGTTGCGGAGGTTCATGTTGGCTTGTCTGCGGTTGAATGTGGTGTTTCGGGCGAAGCATGTCCCTGGAGCGAATAATGACATTGCGGATGCTTTGTCTCGTTCGCAGTGGCAGCGGTTCCGGCACCTGGCACCGGGAGCGGATACATGCAAGACCGAGCTGCCGGCCGGCATCTGGGCCTTGGGGGAGAATGAGGATGATTGGCCTGGTGGAGGGTTCAGTTGCAGAGACCACGAGGAAGACGTATCGTTTGGCATGGTCTGAATTTAGTGCTTTCATGGGCTGGAATATGGAGGGGGCCGTGAGTGTTGAGTCTGAAGTGGAACAAGGGCTGAGACGTTTTGTGCTGGACTGTATGGACAGGGGTTTGACTGCGGCTACGATTTCTGGTAAATTGGCAGGGATATCTTTTTACTGTGCCTTGTTTCTGGGTTTTGATCCGACTAAAGATGTGATCGTGAGCAGGATGTTGCGGGGTTGGGGCAGGGAATGCAGGAGTGGGGGTGAGGGGGGGTAGGCTTCGGGAGGCGGTTACATTTGAGTTGTTGGTCCGGCTGGTTGGGGTGTTGCCGGTCTGTTACGACCTGCTTGAGGTTGGCCTTTTCCGTCTGTGTATGGTGTGGATGTTTTTCGGGGCGTTCAGGGTGTCTGAATTGCTGGGTACTAGTCGACTGGCTGGCAGGTTGTTCGAGGAGGTTCGCGTGGATGGAGGTCGTTTGGGTATCTGGTTGCGGTGCTCGAAGACTGATCAGTTGGGCAGGGGTAAGTGGGTGTGGCTGAATGAGGCGGTAGGTGGGGCGGTTTGCCCGGGGGTTGAATGGCAGACTTTCCTGGGGACGGTGAGTGTGGCAAGTGGGGAAATTTTTTGTCATGCGTCTGGCGCGAGAATGACGGCGGGCCAATTGCTGGCGGTGTTGCGCAAGGCTTTGCGGCAGTTGGGGCTGGATGCGTCTGGTTTCAGGACTCACTCCTTCAGGATTGGGGCTGCGACAGCTGCGGCCAGGTTGGGGTGGTCCTGGGATAGGATTAGGCGAATTGGGAGGTGGAAGTCACGCTGTTGTGAGAGGTATGTGAGGAAATGAGATGGTCCCAGGTAGACGGTTGGTTGTTCATGTTTTGCTGTTCTGTTCTAACATCTTTTTCTTCTTAGGTTGCGTGGGTGGACCGGGGAGTAAGACGGTGTCATGGATTGTTGGGCACTCCTTCGTGCATTGGGCGTCCAAATATGCGGAGCAACAGGTTTACGGCCGTAACCTGGGACTGAAAGGACACTTGCACGAGGTACAATGGTGGGGCAAAGGTGGCATGCGATGGGGGGCACTACTGCCCTGGCTCGCGAAGATGGTCCCACAGAGGGGATGCCCTGATTTGTTGATAATACATCTGGGAGAAAATGACTTGGTGCAGCTGTCAGGTTTGGCGCTTTTACAGCTTATGCAGAGGGACCTGGAGGTGTTGAAGTCTAGGCTTGCAGGGACCTGCATTGCCTGGATAGAGTTGGTCCCCAGGAAAGTGTGGAGAGGGGCGATGAAGCATGGGGCGATCGAAAAGGCACGACGGAAGCTCAACAGGGCGATGAGACTCTACTGTGGTGACAAGGACATTAAAGTGATTGCTCATGGAGGGATTCGACTGGAGGAACCTTTGGCTTTTAGGGACGACGGAGTACACTTGTCGCAGCTGGGCAATGCTTGGTACATGATGGAGATGCGTGATGTTGTGAGCAAGTTATGGAATGAGAATATCTGGTGTGTCAGGGAGTGATTGCGGGTGTGTTGGTGCGGGCGAGCTATCCTAGGCCGGGGGGGGGGGCAGGGAACCGCCCTACAGGGGGTTCCCTGGTTGGCGGTACTTTGAAGGGACAGGGGGGTCAAGAGCGGGCACACCCATCCCTTGGGGGGGGGGGGGGAGTTCAAAGGGCGGATAGACTGGAAGGACGCAAGGAGCGGGCTGGATGACAAGTGATTGATGGGCAGGAATAAGGTATGATGGAGCTTGTAGGGCTTTGTGATGAGGTGGAACGGGTGAAACGAATGAGGGGGGAGTATGAGTGGGGGTTTGATGTTATTTACTTGTTGATGTTTATGGTTATGTACTGTTTACGCAGCCTGGTCTAATAAAATGGCCTTTTACGCTTACACACTGCGTGGTCTGTTTATTGCGCGATGCCGGGCCTCGGGGGAAGCACAGTCGCAGACTAGTCTTCCCCCGGGGTCTTTCGCGCATGATAGGACAGGCAGGGGAAGGGGAGGAGTTAGGGGGTGGGGTATATAGGCGCAGGGGAGGAAGGGAACTTCCTCTTCCTGCGCCTGGCACCATCGGGAGGGAAAAGAAAGGCCACCCACCCACCCGGCAGTTGGAGGTGCGGTTTTGGGTAGGTCCTTGGCGTTGCCAGTTTAGGCCAGAGCTGCTTTAGGCAGTACTTTGAAGGGACAGGGGGGTCAAGAGCGGGCACACCCATCCCTTGGGGGGAGAGTTCGAAGGGCGGATAGAGGCATGACTGGAAGGACGCAAGGAGCGGGCTGGATGACAAGTGATTGATGGGCAGGAATACGGTATGATGGAGCTTGTAGGGCTTTGTGATGAGGTGGAACGGGTGAAACGAATGAGGGGGGAGTATGAGTGGGAGTTTGATGTTATTTACTTGTTGATGTTTATGGTTATGTACAGATTACGCAGCCTGGTCTAATAAAATGGCCTTTTACGCTTACACACTGCGTGGTCTGTTTATTGCGCGAGTCAGGGAGGACTCTATTGGAAAAGAGCCAGCTTTTCAGCAGCGACCGGAAAGTTAATTGCTGGTACATTTCAGTTTGCACGCTGAACCTTCTAAAGAGTAGGTGCCTTATTTAATAAAAGGCTCTTCCACCTTGCCCGAGGAGCTTAATTGTAGGTATTACATCTAGCCTTGTTTCGGCACTCTGTTATGATGCAATGATGCCCATGATGCAGCGGGCGCCTTTGGACTGGGAAACGTTTGCACTGAGTGTGTGGGTCAAAACACCAGTACATTTGCATGTGCTATACATGGCGTAGACTCATCCACTGACCAGATTAAAAGCGTGATTTTGTTATTTGTTGAACAATGAATATCATTGCCTTTTAGAGTGCCATGGGGGCAGCCTTATTCCTTCAAATAGCCCAAATCTTCTTTGTCTGGATTTAACAAAGAGAGGTTTTGAAGAAAGGGTGCAAAAGATTGTATTGCCATTTCCAGAGTAAAATAGCATGGAATGAATAAACCCCGCAGTGTGCATTGGCCTCGCGTCAGGACACTTCACTTTGCATCCAGTGATGCTCTAGTGCAAATATACACTATGGCCTTTTGTGCAGTTATTCGAATGAAGATGCACGTCATATTATTGAGGCCAGTAATAGCAGGATGCACAGTTAGTTTTTTGATGATAACACTGCACCCCATGCACCATCCAATAGTCCCATTAGCATTCTCAGACCAAACGATTATTACACAGTGTCCTACAGCCTGAGTTGCTGCTTAACGTAAACCAGCTTAAGGTGGAGTAAGTGAAAATGGAAGGAACACACGCGTCCATCCTGCCCCATGTGTGATGTGTGTGTGTCTACTGCAATATTTGTCTCTTACATTTTCTAAGCATTTTGAGGTTGAACCAAGGCATTTGGAGCAACAATACTTTACTGTCCCAAGTACACCTTTGCAGCTTCCACTACACACCATGGCAGTATCTGCATGCATAATCCTAGAACAATGCCTGGTTATGGTTTTAAGTGACGGAACCATAGAAAAACTTAGTTTGCTGAAACATCCTTTGCAATACATAAACTCCAAACTATAAGGAGTTCAATCTTTATAGACACTCAACTATAGACAGCTCTCGACCACACAAAAATATCTGTGCAAAATGTAACCTGTACTTAATCCAAAAACCTGCCAAACTCACTCCCCCAGCTTTTCAGAACTGGGCTGCCCCAGTACACTAATTTCTGTGCCTGAATCTTTGAAGGCGTGTACATTGTTTTCAGGGAGGCTTTATGAGGAAGGTAGAGATTTGAGGCCTTCGTTTTTGTATATCCTAAAACTGTTTCTGGAGTCTGTTTTGACATGCTACGTGTGTTAAAGGGGTGGCTGGTCAGGTATTCTCTGCAGCCGTTTTTTCCCTTGGAAGTCTGGTTCAATTGTGCCTGCAGACATAATAATGTTATTTCCATTTGCTTATTCTGAAAAGCTATTATCATATCTATGGGCAAACAGTAAATATCGTGCATCCTTTCATAGAATAGTTGTCCTTTGCTGTAGTGACAAGCCGGTAGTGAGACACCTACAGCTGTTATGCACAACCTAGACTGAAATCAAGAAAATTTTACTGAATGACGAGCTCAATTGAAAAAGATGTTGATACTTTTTTTACATGCATTACTGTGCATACAACCACTTGCTTCTTGCAAATGTAAGCATGTTCAAACTGAAGTTAAGTTTTTTGTAAATCCATTTACCAGTAGCAATACATACTAAGGCTTTGTTATGCTATTAAGCCGGCATGCTCCAGGCTGTGGGGTTTCGCATTTTAAGCCGTCTGCTTTTTCATCACTAGCCCCAACGCCCAATTTGAATGTGAGATTAAATACTTTTATACATGCATGAACAGAAGCTTACGTTTTGTCTGATTAGGTAGATGTGGTGTAGCCAACTGTGAATATTAATTCTGATTTACTCACTTGGCCAAATTGTGTCCTCGCCAAGCAGTTCAGTTTAAGTTTCCTTGCCTTAAGTTCTCTTATGGCTCCAGGTCTGTGTTATGCACATCATTAATTTGCCTATTCACATTCTGCACCATTGAAGCAAAATAGAGAGTGGGTAAACTACGACAGCATTGTTCTGTATAGTTTGTTTTTCGTCCCAGTTAATTGAGTGAGGTCTTCAAGGTTTTAATTAAAATGTGCCGTATATTGAATTAGAGTCTGAAGTCTTGAGAAATACTTAGTGCTGTCAACAGAGTTGTGTCACTCGCTGAGGCATGTTTAACCACATCGCTGCGGCCGCTATTCCACCGCAGCGCTAAGGGGGCGGGGGGGCCGCGCGGCGGGCGCATCCTGGTGACATAACCGCTCCGTCACCAGCCGCGGTTGAGCTGTGCTCATGACGGAGTGGTTTCGTCATGGCCCCGCCCGCTCAATGGAACGCTCAGCGCAGGCGCGGCAGCCGGGCCATGACGGAACCGCTCAGTCATCAGCACAGCGCCACCGCGGCTGATGACGGAGCGGTTCCGTCATCAGCATGGATAGGGTTAATCTATGCCATGTTTGGCTTTACACACTTTGCAGAAGGCTGTGGTGGAACAATCATCTCTCTTCTTGGCAGCTTTAGATGTGTGGCAAGTAAACACAGTTGTACAAAGACAATACGACATCATAAATACAAACAGTAAAGTCCACTTTGTAATGATGAGAGAAGAGTATATCCAATCTGGCGTAGTTTTAAAACAACTCATACTTACCAAGTGCTAATGAGTGTGTAATGAAACACCTGAATATATTTTTTGTGGGTACCAATGGTGAGCCAAGGATAAACAAGGGGGACAGGATACCAGTTGTTGAGGGCCTGAGATCGTGTTCAACGATGTAAAGGAGCTTCAGACTGCACGGATATCCACAGTGTGTTTTATTTTGGCACTCCGACACGTTCCTTAATTTATGTAAATTTGATTAAACCTTTCTTTGTATACCAAATTTGTAATTCCACTTTTGTAACTAGACAACTTCTTTAAATGCATTTTTCCTGTGGCGTTTATTCTACATCATTCTTTTTATATTCATTGCAATTTGGCATCCTGTCAATGTTATTATGCTGCTGATTAGAATTTTATGTTTCTACATCTATTTCAATGTACAGCGCTGTGAGGCCTTCTCTGCCTAATCCCTCCATACTAAACGTACAAAAATATAAAAAATAATTAATGAGACTGGAAAAGAGAATTTGTAGGAGGACAGCTGTAGGGAAGGAGAAGAGTTGGCCCTTGGTGACAGTGTTTTTTCGTGTGGACAAGATGGGTGGTGTTGTAGACAAACAGGTGACTGTGAATGTCATCATTGCCTTCCATTATCATCTTTTGAAATGCTTCTGTATAAACATGCATCCTTGGATTAATCCGGAGTGGTTTGTTTTTTGTTCCGGTGTCTGGGGCCTGGCTTTCCGCATCAAATGAAATAACCTGGCCTTTGATATTGAAAAGCAAACTGTGGGTGCCACTCTGACTGGTCTATCATTTATAGAGGGTGTGTGGGAGAACTTGACACGCGCTGAACACTAGCACACAGCCATGTTTTCTTTAACTTTTCACTTTTAGTAAAGGAAGATTTCCTAACCCCAGGTGAGTTATCAAGTATTCTTGCTGCTCCCAAGCGTCAGACTCTTTCTTGTGATGATTAGATAGAGCTAACCATTGACAAGATTCTTAGCAACATTTTTTTTTTTTTTTTAGTCTGGCGCAGAGACCATCCAGGCTGACTTGCCACTCGCCAGTCTCTTATAATCCAAAAAACGTAATAAATAAAAAATATACAGATATACATATTTAGGGGAACTTTGTGTCAGCCCTCTTCTTCTATAGGTCTGTTCAATTGTCATTCACAATTTGCTCCCTCACACTATAACATAAAGCAGAGGGTCTGACCACTTATTTCATTTGCTTGCTTTCAGTGAGAGTCGTTTTTAGGTCAAGCCTAGATGGCACATGCATTGTCTCTTCGATTTTCCCTTTCTGTCTTTGCCTGTTGTTACAGGTTAAAAATCGTAGTTTTAACCTGCCTGTGACTGGATATTTTATCACCTGTTTTGTGTTTTAAACTTGTTTTTTCATGCCCATGATTGCTGCCATTTAACGTGTTGAATTGTGGGATTTGCAGTACAAACTCTGTAGTTTTTCCTTCTCATTGCCGATGACTTTGTTTTCCCTCCAAATTTTTCCTTTGCTCTGTGCTAAGACCTGTATGTTAAAACAGTGCACCCCAGCCACCATTTTGAATTAACAAGCCAGTGAAACCAGCCCCCCTGCCTCCCCCCCCAGCAAAAGGGATATTCTACATCAGAGGGTGCTTATGTGAGCTGTTTAAACTGTGTTTACTAGGGACTGTGCACTTCGTTTTATGGCCAGTAGAGGGAGTAAAGTTTTATTCAAACAGTATTGTTAGATTTCAAGTTAGTAAGGCCTTTACCTGCAGAAGTCCAAAGTGTGGATTGAGCCTGACTGTCTCCTAGGAGATTCTGAACAAGAAAAGCAGCTCCCCAGCCCTCCTCCCCAGGCCAGCAGACCCAGGACTGGGGATTGGCTATTCGACTACCAGGCAACTCTGAGCCGTCCCCTCACACTAGCCCAGGCCCCTTAAGGCCTTTCTGGGTGCACCCCAAATCATTCTCCTCCATCGTGTGAGTTGCAGCCTCCCTGTGCCCCAGATTGCAGTGAGCAGAGTCCAGGAAGTGGTAAGGAGGCAGTCTAGTGTTGTCTCTTTCCCAAAACAAGTTTTAAAAAAAATAAACGATTTTCCCTTTCTGTGATTTCTGGCTGTCTTTGCCTGTGGTTGTTACAGTTTAAAAAATTTAGTTTTAACCTGCCTGTGGTTGTATATTTCAACACTTGTTTTGTGTTTTAAAATTATGTTTTTTCCTGCCCATGATTGCTTCCATTTAACGTGTTGAATTATGGGATTTGCAGTCCAAAGTAGTTTTTCCCTCTCATTGCTGATGACTTTCAGTTTTTCCTCCAAACTTCTGTATGTTAAAACAGTGCAGCCCCAGCCACCATTTTGTGTTCACAAGCTAGTGAAACGAGCCCTCCCTGCCCCACCCCCTCCCCAGCAACAGGTATATTCTACATCAGAGGGTGCTTCTGTGAGCTGTTTAAACTGTGTTTACCAGGGACTGTGCATTTCGTTTTTTGGCCAGTAGAGGTAGTAAAGCTTTATTCAAACAGTATTGTTAGATTTCAAGTTAGTGAGGCCTTTACCTGCAGAAGTCCAAAGTGTGGATTGAGCCGGTCTGTCTCCTAGGAGATTCTGAACAGGAAAAGCAGCTTCCAACTATCTGGCCAGCAAACCTTGTCTGAGGTCGCTGGGACTTTATATGGTCTGATATCGTTTGGTACATGTGTACAGTGATTGGTGGTTGTGTCTGATGTTTCTATTGGATTAGGGTTAGTGTCCTCATTAGTTGGGTATTTGAGTGTTCTGATTGGTTTCTAGGTCTGTGATTCAATCAATGTAGGGTTGGGACTAGGGCTAGGGTTAGGATTTCTATTGGAAGTAGGGACTAGGGTTTCCTGTGTTATTGGTTGTTTGGACTAGAGTGGGACTAGGGCTAGGGTTAGACCTTTAATTGGAAGTAGCGATTAGGGCTTCTGGTGCGATTGGTTGCGGGACTAGTTGTGGGACTAAGAGTAGGCCATTGGTTGCTTGGACCTGGGTTGGGACTACTGGTAGGGCTAGGGCCTCTATTGGATGTAGAGTTCAGGTTTTTTTTAACTGATTGGGTGCTTGGACTAGGGCGAAGATTGGCTGTAAGGTCCTGGTCTCCCATTGGTTCTAGATTTTTAGGGCTAGTGTTGTGATTAGATGGCGTTAGGGCTAGGGTTCCCATTGGCTGACGGGGTCACCTGATTACTAGGGCTATAAAAGGCCAGGGTTAGGGTTTCTCAACCCAGGCGTCGAGGCTAAGGGAAGAGAGGACAAGGGCAGTTGCCTGTTTGAGCCTGTTAAGGGCAGAGAGGACACAGGCAGTTGCTTGTTTGAGCCTATTCAAGACTGATCAGAGCCAGAAATGCTGCACAATATACATACCTCCTTTATGCATCTATATACTTTCAATGTACTTATGGATCTATATATTTATCACTTTCTTCTAATTTGGCATTTCCAATGCACTTCCCTATTTCTCAGCCTATACTTCGCTCAATATATCCTCTACATCCACTCTCTCATTTAACCCCATACCACTACTATGATCCCCAAAATAACCCTTTCTAGACTCTCTCCTACTCTACCCCTCCTTGCATCATCTTACACCTCTTTTACTATACTGATCCCCCAAAACAAATCTTTCTAAACTCTTCCCTCTTTTCTACCCCTCCCCAACCCTTTTTAATCCAAATAACTGACTAACATATCCACCACTAAAATTACTTTCATGTTTCACCATACTAATTCAACACTAATCCTGATGGGTTCCAGAGTAGCGTGCTACTTGCGCTTCAAAACCCCATCATGGGTAGCAAGCGCTATAAAAATACAAACCTCTTTCCCTTTACTATCCCGCCACCTACCCTTCTCTACCCAAATAACTGAATAACATATCCACTACTCCAATTACTTCATATTGTACTATACTACTTTTCAACACTAATCCTTTATGAGTTCCGGAGTGGCGTGCTACTCGCCAGAAAAGCGCTTCAACATCCATCAGGGGTAACAAGTGCTATATGAATGCAAACCTTTCTTCCCTTTTTATCCCTCCTCTATCCTTCTCACTCCAAATAACTGACTAATATCCACCACTGAAATTACTTTCATATTTCACTATATTAATCCACCACTAATCCTTTATGGGCTTCCTGAATAGCATGTTTCAACACCCCATCAGGGGTAACAAGCGCTATATAAATACAAACTTTTTTTCCTTCTGCTATCATTCCAAATCCAAATAACTGACTAACCTATCCACCACTCAAATTGTACTTGCATGTTTCACTATACTAATTGAACACTAATCCTCTATGGGTCCCGGAGTAGCGTGCTACCTGCCGAAAAAGAGCTTCGACACCTCGTCAGGAATAGTAATCGCTATATAAATGCAACTACAATACAATACCTACAATGAGTATGGCGGCTGAGGTTTGGAGGAATTGAAGCCTCTCAGTGAAGTAGAACCGCAGTTCGATATAAAGTGCATTTCTGCTGCCTAGCTCAAGCCAATACGAGCCTGAACGACGGTCTTCCCAATGCTCATTAGCAGCAAGGGAACTATTGTATATAGCATGCCCAAGACAACGAAGCATACTGAGACAATCTTATCTATCTAGGTTCTAAAAGATAAACGGATATAAAAATAAATCCCCAATTTTCTTGTGCATGTTACCGGTATGGGACTGATGCAGGTCATTGTCAAACAATAGCACTTTAGTTTTAGCTCGGTTATGTTTTAAGCAACTCTTCTCTATCCAATTGTCTCAACATTGTGCTATAAATCCCACGATTTATGCATTGCCCGTGTAGGACATCAGACTCAGCTCATTTAACAACGGCTGCTAATGGAGTCATGCATACATTAAATAGGGATGAGGTGAGCGAAGAGCCCGGAGGAAACCCACATCCCTATGAGGAAGGCAAAAAAAATAATACATGCTGGGTTCCATTATCCAAAGAGGAGAAGAACCCACATCCAATGGTGTATGAGGAAGGCAAAAAAAAGGACAAAATACACACTGGGTTCCATTATCCAAATAGGAGAAGAACCATTTATGTACCTTCCCAGTTATTGGGGCTTCCAGCAGTCTGCCCAAGAGAATGGAGTGGGAGACTTTATCAAATGCCGCAAAGAGAGCCAGTAGGACCCGAGTGGCCTGTCCTCCCTGGTCTATGATTAAGGCTCCCAGTTTTCCGTTTAAACAGATTTTTACATATAAATGCAGATGGAAAACGTTTTTTTCTTCGTCAGTATTTATAAATATAAATGGAAAAATATTTACAAACCAGACAGAGTGCTTCAGTTCAGGGTTGCCTAAACTGATGCAAAAAGGAAGGCAGGCTGCTCTCTGCACATGAAAGGCGCCCTACTAAGAGGGCGGACTCTTAGTGCTGCATTTGGCACTCTCCCTTCACAGGTCGTTCATCAGGACCCCTGGGGGGAGCCTGGGGTAGTCATCTCTATCCGGCATGCTCTCCCCGTTTCACTTCTGGGTTTGTGAAGCGTCTCATTGTCTGAGAGTGCTTACCTTTATTAAGGTGAGCTCGGCAAGTGAAGACTGTTGCTCCTGTCTCCGGGTGCCTTCCCCTATGGCATGTGCATTGCTTTACTTGGGTCCGCGCTTTCAGTTGCCCCTTGTCTTCAGGTTTACTCCAGAGGAGAAGGTCGGGGGAGAGTGCATTGCTTTATTGTGTACACAATGTCACGCTCCATTGTTGCTGGGTGAAATACTTTTGGCCAGTTAATCAAGTTAAATGCTTTCAGTGGGTAATCGTGGACGCTGCATTGGAAAACAATCATGTGATTCTGGACATATCACTTAATTTCCACATTCCTTTTAACAATGTATATGAACAGGCTAAATTGAACTGGTGCTTGGGTAAGGTTCTCCAATACCTCTGGGCCTAGTTCCATTGTACTTTGTGTTTGAGGCGGGGGAAGAATGTTTTTGATGCTGAAACAAAGCATTTCGCACCCTCCTCCCCTCAAAAATATGAACACTCACCTAGCGTTTTAGCAAGTTTTAAATAGATATTTATCATAGCTTACGCTGGAAAATGATCACCTCGGGGTAAAAAAAAAAAAATGGAAGAAAAATCTGTCAAAATAATTCCTATGTAGGTCTAATTAGTACCAGGGAAGTTGTTCTGCAATGAGAAAAAAGAATGGGCTGCTCCCTCTAAGACACAGCTTGACATTTGACCTCTATCATTGAAGGCACATCAAATGTGACAAGATAAGGATTAAAAGGCCCACAGGGTATACAGCTCAACAGTAAATGTTTCCTCATGCACGTTTCTCAAGGTCTGTTTAGGCCTATGTTCTCTATAAATTATTTTGGCAAAGTTTTCAGATGAATATATTGGGTTTACTTAATTTGATGTATATGTAAATATATCTAAACCTATAACAACTGAGTACAAGTGTGCAGTGCCTATTTAAATAAATGTTGAAAATACGAGTTGCAGCGTCTACTTTTGCTTGCAAAAAAAAAAAGAAACGTGGATAAATGCAATACAAATAAAATGACCAAAAAATAAATATGGATAAATACAGACGGAAATGATAAAAAAATAAATACCATAAAACCGGGAGCCCTATCTATGATCTTTCTGAGGTTGCCACACACAGCCACTGAGGTGGATCCAGCACTAAAGTGGGCTCTAAAATATGACTGGGTCCAGTGAGTGGGTCGGATTCCAAATTGTCAATGACTTGACTATTAACCAACTTTTTCAGATTCCCAGCTAATAGCGGAAGCAGGAAAATAGGTCAGTACTTACACATCATCTTAGGATCTGGAGTTGGCTATTTTGAGTAAAGGCTTTATGACTACCTTTTCCCATCTAACAGGTAACACATCTTCTGAGGGGGACAGTTTACAAATCTCTCTTCCTAGGATAGCAATATTTTGATTAGTCCCAGCGTTTTAAGGGAAAGAGACACATGTTTCAGATTTTTTTCCCTAAAGAAAGTTGCAAGGTCATTGGATTGCGATTGGGGGATGAAGTGGTCATAGCATTGAGATTAGTAGATAAGGAACATCGTGTTTTCCATCTCTGGATTGGTGAGATTGTCTAACATCACAAAAAACACTACCTAGTAGGATTTTTAGACTTAGTAATAGCATGGCCAATGTATTCTGCTTTAGCTTTACTAATCTTAATGATATCATTTGGTATGGCTTTTCTATACTGCAACTTGTTTGCGCCAGAGATACATTCATCAAATTCTTCTACTTTGTTTTCTAGGTCAGCCGACCTACGCAAATCGAGTAGTTCTAGCCTTTCCAAAATATTCATTATTGTTTTTCCAGGTGCTGGATTTTCCAACTCTCTCTAATGCGGAGTCGGAATTTTGGGCAAGTTAAATTTTCCATTGTGAAGAGTGTTGCTGCATGGTCTGACCATGCGAGAGGTATCAGTGCTTCAACCTTAATCCTGAAGAGATTAGTAAAGATGGGGTCTAGTGTATGTCCAACTGAACATATGATGGCCTTCAACAGTTGTTTAAGGCCTACGAGGTACTCTGTAAGCTTGATAGTATCTACATGCTCAACATTTTCAATCTGATATTTCAGGCTGCCCAACAACATAAAGTTGGCAGATCGCACCTTCACGTGTCCAACTAATATCCCCACACAACTGAGTTAAAGTTTGCACCGGGCCCAGGGAGGCAATAAGTTACAGCCCCTAAGAGGCTGGTGTTAGGGTTTATTTTATTGGTAAAAGTCCAACTTCCAGAAAAAGGATGTCTTTATTGGAGGTGAAGTATTCCTAGGCTTTAAAAACAATGGCTACTTTGCCTCCATTTTTCCCTTCCTTGTCTTTCCCAATAATCTTATACAGTGGAGCTGTAGCCTCCCAATGTCAGGACCGATTGTCTCAGATAAACACGTTTTAATGAAAAAACAATATGTTAGCGGAGTTAGCTTTAATAAAGACAATTAATTCAATTTGATTTTTAACCAGAGACCGAACATTAATCAGAAAAGCTTTTGTTTGCTCTACTATCTGCTTTCCCTTCTAATATTTATTATATTTATAATTGCCAATGGTGTTGACCTTGAGGTTAGAGGAGTTAAAGTTCTGTGCAGTGTTAATTTCAAAGCCACAGGAATAATACTTGAAATATGTCAAACTTTCACAGCCCTGCCAGTAGCATACTCCATATATCTTACCTACGTGAGAATAGTGTATGAGCAGTACACTGCTGTAAGTCATTTGAGGTGCTTTTTCAGGCGAAAAACACAGTGTTGGGCGCTCGGCGTGGTCAAGCTGAGAATGGGGACAGACGGGCTTCCCTTTGGCAATCCTCTAGTGTGCCCGTAGTATGCGCATGTGGAATGTCCGCTATGTGCACGTCCCATTGTTTAAAAATATTTGTCCCTCATATCCTAGACTGGTAAAGTGGAATAGGTCCAGATTACATCACCCCAAGGAAGCAGACACTTTAAGCTAGAAATTAAGGAGGGACTAAAAAAACAAAAGCGAGAGAGAAGCTAAGGAAAACTAACCCCTGACCGGCTTCTTCTGAAAGTGTAAAAGACAAATGCCGAACAACGTGCGAGAGCGATGTAATGGGATTTCTATATAAAAAACAAGATTCAATTTAAAAATAAGGTTTATAGAAAGACAACATTTCAATTTATAGAGACTTCATGTTTTTAAAAAGTAGGTCTTTAAAACTGCAGTTACAAGTACCGCTGTTTATGGTGTAGACAAGGCAAGGAACTAGGGCTTGGGATAAGGTGGAATCACAAAGGGATTCCAGGTTGTACAAAGACCTTGTTTCTGCCATGTTTGTTCAAAATCTGCCCAGTACCCTTTTCACTGCACTAAAATGATCTCTGAAAATGTTTACGGTAACCTAGTTTTGTCTACCATCATCCCCAATAACTTCTGCCGCTTTGACCAGTTTACACAAAAGTGAGCAACTTTTTTCAGCTGGTCAAATACTTTCTTATGGATATTTTGTGCAGATTCACGAGACTGGACTTTAGTTATTCGTGATCAAATTTATTTTCCAGCTGAGCCATAACCACAAGTACCTTTTCCACTTCCTTTTTTTCTCGTTTTCAGTCAGTAAGTTACGCCAAGTCTGCCACATTCCTAACTTTAAAGGTCATTTTCAGCAGGGGCCCATTGAATCAGAAATAGCATCCTATATGTAATAAAGAGAAAGGCCATTACTCCCATCAATGAGGTCGGTAAATTCAATTCCTACTAGTTACATGTTTTATTGCACAAATATGAAAGACATAGGAGCTAAATAAGAATTGCGAAAGTTTCATTTTTGGGGGGGTTTATACAGGATAGGTCCCTATAGTCACAGGATCAAGAAATAGATGGCCGCACCTTGGCATTGCCACAAGTCACATCTATAGGTTCAAATACTCCAGTTCATTTTCCTTGTACAATTCACTGGTCCAGATCATGTCGGTCCTCTGTGCCTCGGCCAGCATCAGATGGAGTTGCCCGGCCAGCTCGGCTAGTTTTTCGTGCCTGAAGATACCATGGCGGTAGTGGGTCAACGAGGGGTGCCTGGGCAGACTGTCATCATAACAATCCACTGGGTATGGATAGATCACAAGCTGAAGGTCTAGCAGAGGTATGGTATGCAGAAGCAAGGTCTTCAGCCCCTGGCAGGAGACTGGGTTCCAGTATATGCCCAGATAGCGCAGCTTTTTGCAGAGACACAGTGATGGCATTATGGCCCCTAGGTGCTGGTCAGTGAGCTTGCATTCCATGATGTCCAGGTAGAGCAGGGTGGAAGAAGCCTGACTTAATAGCCTCTGGAAAGGATGCTGGAGTAAGTCAGACAGGTTGTTGCCACTGAGGTCCAGCTTCTTCAGCGATGAGACATGGATGCTCTCGGAGAGGTAACTCATGTCAGAAGGGAGAAGATAGCAAAACGCCAGCTCCAAGCTCTCCAACGGATTACGCAAGCCGCTGGAAAAAAAAGGAATATCCGTAAATATTTAGTATGAAAACAATTAAGTGATCATAATCATTATTTTTCACAAACCTAATCAATTCGGACTAACAAAGGCTCAGTTACAAGGTGTACACAAAACACTGTCGTACCTGCTTTCTTCCTATCAAATATGATAAGACATGACGTGAGAGTAGGACTGGAGTCTGTTACAAAATAAAATGTGGTAGGTGACCCACTCTTAATATGACAGGAGTCGATTAAATACACTTTACATTTCAATTTGGAGAACTGTACGCAAAAGCACTTTAGATAGATCTAAGAATGAGGACATTTGGTTATATTACCATCAAAGCAGAGAAGAGGAAAAAAAAGTTTCTCTGGAGGAAGAAACATGAATGACAATTTGCATGAGAAAGCAAATTATAGTTAGAAAGGTATTGCTACTTAAGCAATCTAAGTTTCCTATATGCAATGAATTGGGGGATAAGAAGCATTAAGTTGTACACTGTTCATGAAAAATCAAAATGGCACCCCCTTCCTTTAAACCCAGGGTAAACATTATGGTTTGAATAGCATAAAAGATGGATTGACAGGGTGGCAATTCACTGAGAATTAGATTATATAGGACATCATCGGTATTTGCACACTTACAGGCTTTTGTATTTCTTAATTGCGCGATTGTACATATTGTAAATTTGAATTTTATTTTTTCTTCTTTGGTTCATTTGCCCTCTCTCCCATTTCTTTTGTCTCCTCTTGTTTTCCTGTATTTATCTCTCTCCTCACCTTTGTTTTCCTTTTTTCTCCTACCCACAAAAATACATTTTCTGATGGGATTTATAAATTTGGAGAAACAACTGTTAATTTACAGTAATTTGCATATTATCGTTTTCTGATACAAAAGAAACACATAGAATGGATAAAAAGAATATAGGAATTGACTAATTCTGTATATGTTTTTCAATAGTGCATGTTGGACTCATTTAAAACAAAGTAAAACCACCAGCCCCAACCTTTTTCTAAAAGAACAATCCAAGAATACGCTAACCCTGCCTCTCCATTCCTTCAGACACATTTCGATGAATTTATGAACCTGAACAAAGCCTGCCGGTAGCCCTTCTGACCCTGTCCATAACAAACCTTCAAGAAAATTCTTCTTACAACCTCTGCTGCCACACAAGTAGGAAGAATCATCAACAATTGCTTAACTATGGGAATATTTCCAGAAGAACTAAAAAAGTGATACATATGCCTATTTCTGAAGAAAACTAACTTGGACATGCCGAAACCAGACAACTTCAGACAGATTGCAAATGGACCTTTCTTGGTCAAACTGATAAAAAGAGCAGCATTCACCCAGATGTCACAATTAATTGATGAAAATGCCATACTTTCAGACTTCCAAACAGGATTCCTTCCAGGAGGAAGCATAGAATCTGCCACGTTCACATCTGGGATGATTTTAAAAACACAGTTGAGCGGAACAGGGTTGCTCTTGGACCTCTCAGCTGCATTCGACACAGCTGACCATGACACTCTGATACAAAGACTCTACAAAGCCGGCATTGAGAGGACTGCACTAGACTGATCACGTCCTACCTTCAGAACAAAACTAATCTCATCCATACCCCACCTTTCTCTTCCAAATTGAACTTCACAAAAGAAGGGATCCCTAAGGTTTTATCATCTCACCCATGCTTTTCAACATCTACATGAAGTCATTACCAGCACTGATCAATCAATTTCACCTCATGTGCTATAACTAGGTAGATGACATACAAATACTCCTTCAACTGAAATGCCCCAAAGACACTGGAAACTCACCAATTTTCAGTTGTCCCAAGGCCGTGGATCAATGGATGACATGGAGCCATCTCAAAATGAATGTTTCCAAAACGGAAATACTCACGTGTGGCGATTTGAAAAATGATGACCCACTTGCCACATGGCCTGATTATCTGGGAACACTGCCAAAAGTATCAAAGCAAGTAAGAAACCTCGGAATGACCATGGACTCCAAGCTATCAATGATTGCCCAAGTGGACAAACTAGCAAGATCAAGCTTTGCTACTATAAAACGTCTGCAACACAACTTCCCCTACCTGGGATTCCCACACAAGGCCCAGGCTACCATCTCTCTTGCTCTGTTCAAACTGGATTACGCCAACATCATCTACCACGGATCACCTTTAACAACTATGAAAAGACTACAATGGATTCAGAACTCTGCTGCCAGACTTGTCTTACATATACAACTACAAGCCCACATCTCAGCTGCCTTGATAGCCCTACATAGGTTACCGGTTGCCAGAAGATCCATGCTCAAGGTGTTTTATATCACCCACAAAGCGATCATGGAACAGGACCGCTCTTCATCAGGAATAAAATCACGCAATACATTCAACAAAGGAACCTCCGCTCTAGAGTGGCACCTTGCCTCAGAATTCACAATACAAGGATAAAACACGGGTGGCACATCCTGCTCTGTTCAAACAGCCAAACTATGGAACACTTTACCCCTAATCAAAAAACATGTGTGGGGGGTCAAAGGGAAATATTTACCGACCTGTCAACTCACTCCCTTACTGTCATACTTGTGAAACAAAAAAGAGAAGACCAGGTCAAAGTGGTGTTATGCTATACCAGTAACTAAGAAACCGGGAGTGTATGCGTGAGAAGTTGAGTCACAAAAAGGCTTCAGTATAGTCCCATCAGACCACCCTTGCGGCGGAGTCTCGTCATGTGGGAATTGGTTGAGTGATCCAAACATCGCCCAGGCCATCAGGTAATGGTGCGGATGTGGATAAAAATACTGTAGCCAAATTGTTGCTCAAGGGATGGTACTAATGTGGTGCAGTGCTTAAATGACAGGGAAAGATAAAACTAACTACTTAAGCAAACCATGTATTATTTAAGATCTATCTAAGTGTCAGGATTAAAAACACGCCTAGTAGCTGAAGAGTTAGGCTACACTATGGCGCTGTGCAGATCGGTCGACATGTTTCAGCCAATAAGAGGAATGCTCTGGCTTTCTTCAGGACCTATAAAGATGTTTAGCTACTGCAACTAACAAAGGGTGTAAGTGCAAACATTACAGAATTATACATATAGTGATACTTATAACTACCAGTAACTTGGAACCCCAATGTACACTGGAGAAAGAGAAAAATATCTTCTTCCTAAAAAAGAGACAAAAGACAACAAACACTTGTTTAACACGCATGAACCCCCCATCTGCATAGAAGCTGCATAGACAAAAACACCTGCAAGAAACATTTGCGTTCTGCATTATAATGAGCATACTAGCTCTGTCACATAGAGGAATTTCCTCACAGTGATACTCACCCATCTTTGTGTGGGTGATGACCTCACCTCACCCGGCAACCGCTCGGGAGAATGAGGCCCCGCTCTATAGTGTAGAAATAAACGGACACAGTAAGTACACAGATCTTCTGTGCCCAGCCAAATTGCACTACACAAATAACCTAATAGACGTGTGTTTAGATGTCCAATTCACCCCACTATGTGCCGACACCTATTCCAGACTTAAAACTAGCATGAATTGTGTCATAAGTGGATTATAAGGGAGGATAGCATACGTTAAAAACATATTAGAATGCTGACCCGGGCCACTACGTGCCTACCCTTATATTCATGAAAAAATCAAATGGTCATGGGGTGTAATGACTCTCTTGTTGTTTTTACCCAGCAGTTGGGAATAAGGGTAGCCTGGATGGTGTATGTACTAGAATTTACTAGATGAATAGCGGTCACCCTATGATCATCATTACACCCCATGACCATTTGATTTTTTCATGAATATAAGGGTAGGCACGTAGTGGCCCGGGTCAGCATTCTAATATGTTTTTAACCTATGCTATCCTCCCTTATAATCCACTTATGACACAATTCATGCTAGTTTTAAGTCTGGAATAGGTGTCGGCACATAGTGGGGTGAATTGGACATCTAAACACACGTCTATTAGGTTATTTGTGTAGTGCAATTTGGCTGGGCACAGAAGATCTGTGTACTTACTGTGTCCGTTTATTTCTACACTATAGAGCGGGGCCTCATTCTCCCGAGCGGTTGCCGGGTGAGGTGAGGTCATCACCCACACAAAGATGGGTGAGTATCACTGTGAGGAAATTCCTCTATGTGACAGAGCTAGTATGCTCATTATAATGCAGAACGCGAATGTTTCTTGCAGGTGTTTTTGTCTATGCAGCTTCTATGCAGATGGGGAGTTCATGCGTGTTAAACAAGTGTTTGTTGTCTTTTGTCTCTTTTTTAGGAAGAAGATATTTTTCTCTTTCTCCAGTGTACATTGGGGTTCCAAGTTACTGGTAGTTATAAGTATCACTATATGTATAATTCTGTAATATTTGCACTTACACCCTTTGTTAGTTGCAGTAGCTAAACATCTTTATAGGTCCTGAAGAAAGCCAGAGCATTCCTCTTATTGGCTGAAACATGTCGACCGATCTGCACAGCGCCATAGTGTAGCCTAACTCTTCAGCTACTAGGCGTGTTTTTAATCCTGACACTTAGATAGATCTTAAATAATACATGGTTTGCTTAAGTAGTTAGTTTTATCTTTCCCTGTCATTTAAGCACTGCACCACATTAGTACCATCCCTTGAGCAACAATTTGGCTACAGTATTTTTATCCACATCCGCACCATTACCTGATGGCCTGGGCGATGTTTGGATCACTCAACCAATTCCCACATGACGAGACTCCGCCGCAAGGGTGGTCTGATGGGACTATACTGAAGCCTTTTTGTGACTCAACTTCTCACGCATACACTCCCGGTTTCTTAGTTACTGGTATAGCATAACACCACTTTGACCTGGTCTTCTCTTTTTTGTTTCACACACTTTACCCCTAAACATAAGATCCATGGATAACCACCTTATCTTCAGAAGACTACTCAAGAATTGGCTCTTCCCCACATAACCGCCATACGCAAATATCTATATACAGCATGTCCCTCTATATATAAGCATTGATTTTGCCTACAAATGTGTACCTGCATATGTGTTCGGCTTTGTATAAATATATATAATGATGTTTTTAAAGATATAGATATCCATTAGTTCTGCTCAACAAATGTGCATATTATGTATTTAAGTGACCGCATAAACAAGTAAATCCTTCATCATAACTATCTACAACTGCTTCACTATTGAATTACAAAACGAAAATTAAAAGTACAGCAACACTTAAAAACTTGAAAGTCTGAGATTATTACATGCAACTTTAATCTACATATATACCTTCCATCTACTAATGATATACCTTCCGTGTACTTATGTCCCTTTATAACTATACATTTTTCTTCCAATTCAGCATATCCAATGCACTACCCTATATCTATCAATATATCCTCTACATCAACTCGGACTCATCTCAAGCCTTATTCCACTACTCTCTCCAAAGCACTACCCTATTTCTCACCCTATACCTCTCAGTTTATCCTCTCCCTCCACTCTTCCATTCATCCCAAACCCCATACCACTACTATGATCCCCAAAATAACTCTTTCTAGACTCTTCCCTACTCTACCCCATCCTGCATAATCGCACACCTCTTTTACTATTCGGATCTACTAAACAAGCCTTTTTAACCCCCCTCCCCCTCCCGACTTCTCCCTCACCTCTCCTTTACTTTCCAAATCCCTAGACCCTTCCTTCTTCTATCCCTCCACCATTTCTCTTACAATCCAAATAACAGAGTAACATGTCCACCGCTCAAATCAATTATTTTCTTATTTCCCTAAACTAATTCACCACTAATCATTTTTGGGTTCCAGAGTAGTCTGCTACTTGCCAAAAAGTGCTACATCTCCTCATCAGGGAAGCAAGTGCTATATAAATGCAAACCCTTCCCTCCACAATCCTTTACAATACAAATAACAAACTAACATGTCCACAATTTAAATTAATTTCATATTTCACTAGACTAATTGACCACTAATCCTTTTCGAAAAGAAAGAAAAAAAAGAAGGTTACAAGAACATTATAATTAGGTTCAGATTTTACTTACACAAAACCATAGAAATTCAGCCAGTTATAGTTATCTCAAGTAACTATACCTCGTGTTCTACGGTAACTATAACTCATGCCCTCGCCATGCATTGCTAATTACCCCACATATTACATCAGTCATGACATTTTCTATGACATCATTGATATCACTGCAACATTTACAGTGAAATTATCGATAAAAAAAACTGTGCATGGTTGGAATGGAGTTTTTTGTGTTATTAATAACATTTGCACATTGGCCGAGTCTCCAAGAACCTTTCCAAAAGGCGATACGTTTTGACTAGTTTCTGCAAGGAAAGTTTAGGGGTAGTCAGTCAAGCGAGGGCCCAGAAATAAGGAGGTCCTAAAATGCAAAATGACCATTCTTTTTCCATAGACTTCTTTAGATAGGGCTACCGTAGTAACTGCTGAACGGAATTACACCAAATTTGGCAGGAAGCTAGATCTTGGTACGCAGATTGTGCTTTCTTTTTTAAAACCATGTTGTGTAAAAGCATCCAGTAGTATTTGAGGAAATAAGGTTGGAATGTATTTGTATATCTGTACGGTTGGGTTCGAGGGACTCTCTTGAGAGTCGCTTGAACCCCATTTTAAACGAGCATTGGAAGAGCTAATAGGTCTCGCCTATAAGAGAGCTACTTGCTGTGGTAATGTGTTTTAGCCACGTCGTTCAGCATATCTAAAAGTGAGTGTAGTGGGGCGGGGAATATTGGGATAGATTGGAGTGGCATATATTGGAGTCTGGCAGAATGGGGTGGGTAGATTGCAGTGGGTAGATTAGAGAAGATAGTGGTGGTGTAGGTTGGGGTGGAGTAGGTTGGGGTAGACTGTGATGGGGTACATTGGGGTGGGATATACTGGGGTAGGATGGGGTGGGGTAGACTGGGTCATATTGGTGTGGGGTAGGCTGGGGTGGGTAGAGTGGAGTGTGGTAGATTGAGGTAGGTTGGATAGGGTAGATTAGGGTAGAATGAGGTAGATTAGAGTGGGGTGGTTTGGACAGACTGGAGTAGTTGTAGTGGGGTAGACGAGTGGGGCAGATTGGGGTGGGATAGAATGAGGTAGATTGGGGTGTGGATTGGGTAAAGTAGACTGGGTGGGGTACATTAGAGTATGGTAGATTTGGGTGGGGTAGGTTTGGTTAGATTGGAGTGTGTAGATTTGGGTGGGGTATGTTTGAGTAGACTGGGCTGAGTGGGGGTAGATTAGGGTGGAGGAGAATGGGGTACATTGGGGTGGAGTACATTGGGGCGGGGTAGATTGAGGTATGTTGCAGCTCTTTCAAGTGCCAAGCATCATATGTTAATCTAACGCATTTAACGGCACATTCTCATATCACCGCATTACAAATGCTTACCACGCATTTATAGTGCCTTTTCACTTGTCAAGGAGCTTTGTCGTAAAAGTGGTAAGTGCGCAGCAGCACTCGTTGTTTACCCTTTTAATGTGACAGAGGCAGTGTGACCAGGGCACAGAGACAAGGTGACCCTCGGGGCTTTCTACTATTTAATTCAGGCGCTCCTCTTATTTGCATTTAGTCTGCATAGTCTGTGCTGCTGTACTTGGGTCCTGCCCTCTTTCTTTGCAGGATGAAATTAATGAGTATCATTGTGTGATCCAATCAAAATAACAGCAGGGTCATTTCCGCACAGCCGGCCTTCTCAGCAGCACATTGCACGTATCCGAATTTTTAATGGCTGAAAGTGTTGCACCCAAGACTAGAGCTTAGAGCTCTACTGTGCACTTTCTCCAGAGTTGGCTGAACGGTCAGAGCAAGGCACACAGTGGCAGTCTGGCCAGTGCACCCAGACTGCAGCAGGAAACACCCAGTTCACCAAGGACCAGGTTAAAAATCAGCCGGAAACAGACATTTCATTCAAGTAAGTTATAGCCCGAGTCAAATGTTCTCCCACGGCAAAAAGTCACGTATGACGAGAGAAGAAGCAAAGACAGCCAGGCTACCGAGATTCCAAAGTCAGACATGTACTGAAGTAAGAGCACGAAACAGAAGATACTGATTGTTTATTTAAGTTTAAAATCAGAGTCTCAGTCACAGCAGTGCATGCACCTCTAATGGCCCCGTACCAAACTCAACCCTGCTAATCTCATGACAAATTATGCACTTATATTTTTTGGTCAAGCCTGGGCAGCGGATGCGCTACTTTGCGAGGCATGCTGTATTCAGGTATGGACTTGAAGCTCTGCCCATCTTTTACAATGGCTCCTGTTACTGTCCTTTCTAAATCGTTGTTTTTAATTCATGAATAGGTTAGTATCCCTCCTTAGTACTGCTTTGTCTGCATTTGTAAATTCCCAAAAGGACTGGACTTTTTACTTGTGCTGTTACACAGTCTGTTTTATCTACAGTCTGAGAGCACTATTTTCTTTAATGTCTTTAATCTAGCTGCTGTTGCTGGCATGACAGGCCCACCCTAACCCACCCTGTTTTCATTTACGTGTGCGCCCGATCATGGACGCTGCGCTTTATCTTTGAAAAAATGCTCCCAGCACAGCCCAGCACTTCTGCACGCGCTATGCCGCTTAACAAATGTTTTTTTTGTGAAAGCGACCCATACCGTGCTTTCTCTTTAATGGCGGCTGCTCCTTTTTAGGTCGAGCTGGAGTTAGCATCCAAAGGATGCGTCCAGCTGGAGACCTAATGTTGCCTGTCTCGGGGGGAAGGAGGGACAAGAGGGTGTTACGAGCTTGAAAGCCGGATTTGTGTGCGCGAACGCGCACGTTCCGTCCTGCGCCGTGCACATGCGCGTGCATATACACAGACAGACACAGCCAGCCCCCACCCCCCCTGCATGCACGCACACACACACACGCTGCCGCCCCCCACACCCCTGCACACACACAGACACGCACGCATACACATGCCGCAGCCGCCCTCTACCCCCCCCCCCCCGCATCTCGCTGCACTCTTCATTACAGCCGGGTGCTTCTGCCGGTGTGCATCTCGGTTACAGCACAAGGGTCTACAGCCGCATCTCCTCGCCCCCAGGGGCCCACGCAGCAGTCCCAGGCTCACAATGAGCGAGAGAGAGGGACTTTGGCGATCCTTACCGGGGCTCTTCAGATGGCTGCGGCTCTCGCGGGTGCTCGTTGTTTCTTCTTGCCCCGCCCCCTTTGCACTCCAGGCCTCACTTTCGTCTAGGGCTCCCTTGTTATGAATGTGTCGCATTTCATTCTGAACGTCAGCGCCCACCGGTGGAGAAGGAGGGGTGTTCCGCGCAGGCACTGTCTGCTGGGGCGGGGGAGAGGGCTACGAGCCAAGGGACGTTTTTAACCGTCAGCGCGCGCGACCGGAGCGGCTCACTCGGATCTCAGACGTAGGGGGGGGCGGAATGGTGAGTTGTGTCCATTCACCTCCCGCTGTACACGTGTGTGAAGGGACAGAGAGTGTGGCTGTCCATCAATTGTTCTCTTTGCATTTGTAACCTTGTTGTAAAGGCTGGTGGCTTTAAAGACTGCGTGGTAAATGAGGTCTCCCCCCTCACTGCCTCTGCCCGCTCACCCACTGGGTGCAATCTCACTCGGTGCCTAAAGATGGCTGAAAAGGGGGGGGAGGGTGTCTGTGAGACGGCCGAGGCCAAAAAAGCGTTACTAGAAATTCTTCCCAAGAGGCTGGATCTGTGCATTTCATGCCATGGCTTACATACAATATAAGACCTGCAGTCCTGTTCCTCGACGCATGCAGGCCCCCTGCAGAGCAGCAGAGTTTTGTGCCAGTGCGTCCAGACATCACACAATCACTCCCCCCTTCACAACACTGCCTTGTGCACTCTCGCTGTGTGTGACACCGTCCCCTTCATCACCCTGCTCTCTTGTGCACGTCACGGGTGCGCCACGACCGACCTCTTCATGCCTTCTCCCTCCTCACCTGTAAATAAAGCATTTTATTTTCGTTTGCTGTACCTCCTTCTCAAACGTTCCTTTAGAATTACATTTAAATGTATATACGCAACCATCGCTCAGCACGCTCTGCCGAGAGGCCAAGGATTGCATGAGCAAGTCGTCTGAGACTGTACACCTGTGTCCCACTGGCAGGCACGGTGTGACACTCGCTCTGCCTTCAGCCAGCCCAGAGCTCTCAGTCGTGGCCCTTTATAAACCCACTCATCCCACACCCACCCAGAACCAGAGCTCCCCCAGGGACCTAGCGGAGACTCAGTTCAGAGTGCATCCTACAAGAGTCATATGTGGCACGGACACAGCTACAGAAACACACCATGTAGGAAAAACAAAGGCTCTCATGGATTACAATATCAAATAAAACGTGATATGAATTCCGGCGCCGCTGACACGTTTTGAAGAGTTTTACAGTCATTCTTGTGAAGACGATCGGTGGTTTTATCCGTAAACTTAGTTTAAGACAATAATAAAGTTATTATTTATTGACTGCTGGGTCTGAGTGAGCTCTGGCAGGACTCACTGTCAGGGCTTTGGAACTGTTAGTAAAAGTGGAAGCCGGGGTCGGAGGCCGCCAAATCCTGCCAGGGGCCGCCACAAATATGGATGATTCATGTATCCGATCCTTGTCGTGGTGGCCCCTGGGGTTTGGCGGCCCTGTGCAGGTGCACACCTTGCACATGCCTACGGCCGGCCCTGCACGCACAGCAGTGGCATGCGAGAACTGCTTCCGGGAGACACATGTTTATCTGTCTCCCTGTGGATAGGTGAGCTAGTTGCTCTACCTAATCAGATGTGAAACGCAGCTTCAATTGTAGACAGGTCTTCTGGGAGACGTACTCTTTTGCAGGAAAATATCGTGAGAGCGTCACGGGAAGGCATGCTACTAATATTTGACACGAGACTCTCCAGCCTCTTTGTAATGTGCGCACCGGGACCTGATGGCTCGCTTGGGATAGTGCTGCCAATACTATGAAAACTCCTTACGAGCAAGCAGCCTCGTTAAATGTGGGGGGGAATTAAAATATTATTTTCGTTTTTGGCCTTCATCCGTCATTCTTTTACTACTAGGCCAGGTGTTCTTATCTAGGGTTGCCACATGGTTGGGTAAATAATAGGGCCTGAACTGTCAAAATATATAATTTCACGCTGTGTGTGTTCACCAGAAGCAGTGTTGATTGTATACATCAACACTGCTTCTGGTGAAAACAATCAAAACAGGTTAGACTGAGGTGATATCACTCGTATAGGGGCACGGTATTGATCAAATTGCATGTCCTCAACTAACTCCTCTTGTTGAGGCTCTGGGCGTGGATGACTATAAGCTGGCTCTGCCATTGTATGTTCAGTCCTAGGGGTCAGGGGACGATGGCTGCTGCTAGCTGTGCAGAACAACCCCCTGCCAGACCCCTGCTTAGAGGCCTGCTCAGTCTTCACTGTCGCTCCTTGCATCCCTGAATAACCTTTTACTGCAGCATTTCCGATCTGAAATAATGTGGTGAAATATGCCACCAGGGGACCTGTGACCTCAGCAGCAGGTACCACGTCCAGTATTAATGGCTTCTATTTCTGACTCAGTTGGTAGATTGAAAAGGCTTGTGTGTTTGCAGGTAAATGTTTCCTTTCTGCTCGAGAGCTGAGAATGATTCTCCCCATATAACGGTGGAAGAGAAGATATCTTTTCTGATGTATCTGCGTTACCTATCTGTTTAAAGGTTAATGCCTTTCACTTTTTACACAATGCCTTTCACTCACTAGCCCCTTCTATTTTTAGGTTTGGCTTGAGGTCCCAAGCACTGTAAATACAACACATATTGCATTACAAATGCTATAGGTGTCACATTTGCGAAAGTTAAAACTATTGGCATTGTAAATGACAAAGCTATTAATTTCGCTATTTTCAAAACCAACACATAAATAAAAACTGTGTCATTTACAATACCAATGGCTCAAACTTTCCTAATGCGAGACCTATTGCATTGCAAATGCTTGTTTCAGATGAGCCGCGTCTTAAAGAAAGGGGTAAGGCTAACATCAACGTGAAAGCGCAGCATGGGGAGCTTTGAAAAAAACTAAACAACATTTGTTTGTCAACTTGACAAACAAATCCTTTTTTTTTGGTAAAAGTGCCCCATACCACGCTTTCACTTGAACGGCGGCTGTACCTTTCTTTGGACAAGCCGCGTCTTAAAGAAAGGGATGAAAAGGTGCGAGGGGAAATGAAACATGGACAAAAAGGATAGATGTGTGCCTGAAAGGTAAGAGAGACAGGCGGGACAAGGATAGGCGGTGTGATAAGAGAGGCACAACATAAGAAAGGAAGCCAAAGCAGGAGAAGGAGAAATTGTCACTCAGTCATTGAATGTCACTCATAAGTACACTGAAGTTATGAAAATGTCACACATAAGCAAACTGAAACCTTGGAAGCTATGCTAATGGTAGACTCGGTAGAATTCAGTGTTGCATTAGGGTGTGTCTTTTGTGTACAATGACAATTTTGGATTGAAAGGTCTATCAAGCCTGACAGGGACTATTTGTGGGCCCTCAGTAAACAGAGGTTACAGACCCAGCCTTGGCTTGACCACATGAACTTCTTCTAGTTGTTCCAAAATTTAAACAGATTGTTTTTCATCAATATCCACCGAACATGCGATTGTCATTCCACCTTGCCCCAGTCTCATTAGCTTGATTCAGTCCTAGGGGGTGCTCGAATGCTGGTAGTGCATTGTGGTTTAAAGGTGTCATGCGCATATTGCTTTCTGCTTGAAATGCCTTTTGACAAGGAAATATTTTTAAATGCAAAGATGCTATTAGAGATTTCTTTCTTTCATTAGGAAATTGTCCACCTCTCAAAAGACTTAAGCACCTTAGAAAAGAGGACCAGGAAAGTAGGTGAGCACCAAGAATGATTATAGATGATTATCTGATACCTTGGGAGTAAGGAGAGGAATTCAATGAACACTAGCAGAGATCAAAAATGTCAGTGCTTTTAAAAAAACAAATAAGGAGGTTTAAAGTGTCTGTGAGATCGTCTGTCATTGATGGAGGTTAGCTGCCTTGTTTTGAAAGCCTTCTATATTAACATTAAATTAGCATTTTTTCCAAGTCGGAGCCAGTGAGGAGTATTTTTGACAGATCACACATGTGACTATTGTAACAGAAGTTGGTGAAAAGTCTGGATGCAGAGTTTAAAAAGCTTTGCTATCAGTTAGTAATGATTTTGCTACCAGAAGGCATAGTGCATTAAAAATGGTCAATTAAATCAGACTCACCATCTGATAGGAACCCATAGGCTTCATGTGACAGTCTCATGTTCCATTATTGCCACAACCTATATATACCACACAGAGTGAATGAGAAACCTCTACTAACGCACTTAACCAATCCTTGCACTTTTTAGTTTCCCATCCCAACAGAAAACACGAACCCATGTATTGCTCTGAATATTGCCGCTGGATTTTCATCATGACCTCCAACCACAATCCCTCCAAACTTTACCTTCACTATTCAACGTGCTACATTCCTAGCAAGTAATTAAACATCAACCAACATCAAAAGACAAAACATTAGTGCACATACACAGAATTGTGATCCATGAAAAAATGTGTCTGGAGTTTAGTGATTTTTACCTAAGCAGTTGTCGGAGTCTTCCCGAGAGTCTTGATGATCCCAGGTTCAGTTCCTTGAGGCTGGACAGTCTTCCGAGCTCTGTGGCAAAACTTTGAAGGCCTTTATCCATTTCCGCAGACAATCTTCTGACATCAATGTTATTGTAAGGCAATTTCAAACTGAGCAGACCTGTAAACTTGGACATATATGGAAGCAGCATGTTCAGACCGGGGAGTCCCAAATTATTAAACCTCAGGTCCACTTGGCGAACACTTCCAGAATCCAGGAGTTCTAAAAGCTCCACAGTGCTGCGGATGGGCAACTCCTCAGCTCGGAAATCCCGGCACTTCAAGCGCAGTGGGCTGTTGTTGCTGACTTGCAAGGCCTCTTTGAGAACCCCGGAAGAAGTGCTGTTCACAAACAGGTCCATACGTACCTCCACATACATCTGGTCCTCAGGGGCTGGTGCAGGTACCAAGGTATTCCCCATTCCCTTCCTCCGCTTCCATGCACGCCTAGCTTCTTCGCCCTGCCGCTTTGACGCCTCAATGCAGGCTTTGGCTAGTGTCACAGTTTGAGACCAGAGACTCACTGCTTCGGGGTCTATTCCTCCATCCTGAAGGCCTGTCATGTCCAAAAGTCTCAGCTGTTGCCTCCTTGGAGTTAAGAAAGGGAGAAATAATGCAGATTGAATTATATATGTATAACTTCACCTGAATATTCACACATTTATTGTATTGTAATTGCATTTATACAGCGCTTACTACCCCGGACCAGGCGTCAAAGTGCTTTTTCTGCGAGTAGCACGCTACTCCGGGACCCATAGAGGATTAGTGTTGAATTAGTACAGTGAAACATGCAAGTACATTTTAAGTGGTGGATAGGTTAATCAGTTATTTGGATCTGGAATGATAGCAGAAGGATAGAGTAGGAAGAAAGGTTTGTATTTATATAGCGCTGGTTACCCCTGATGGGGTGTTGAAGCATTTATGTACATTCTGAGCAAAGAATTAATGATTAACGGAGAATAGGTGAACGGTATGTTTACATTTCAGACTTTAGCTCTGTGTGTACAAACAGCTTATGCTTAGTTTTTTTGGGTGCCCCAGGGCTGAAAGAGCGCTGGGTGAAGTCTGCTATACAAAACGTATATCACATTGATTACCACAGCAAATGAACCCCATTTAAGAAACACCCCCATCAATAACTGGAAAGCACGCACTTTACGCAGAGGCCTTCAAAATTGAGCCATTACACGGAGGATATTGTCAAACACATTTCATAAAGTTTAGCATTGCTTAAATGTAACTAGGTTTAGAAAGTATAATTTCCATTCCATCACCTATAAACAATAGGAGATAAAATCCATTAGAAAAAGCATTGGCAACGCTAACATATGCGTCTTTAACGTATTAATGTATACAGAGACAGACATGCACAAATGATGTTTGCATTCATTAGCACATTAAAGGCAGATGTTATTGTCTTTGCTTGTATGTTTCTGTAATCTGGAAGAATCCTGAGGCCTTACTAACCCACCTACATACGGTGTGGCATATTGCTCGAATGCACCATATCTTTTTGTTTAAAATATTGTGTTATCTATATAGGATCCTGCAAGACAACTACAATTTGATCCAACATCAGCCATAACTGACCCCATACCAAGTGAGTCTACTGAAGCCAATCTTGGGACTTTAGCCAACAACACTTCATAAAGGCCATACGAAATAAAGAATCCAAAGTGCGGTTGCTTAACATGCATATAAAAGAGACCAAGTGCCACTATTGGTAAAGGTGATCGATGAGGATGCATAACAGACTAAGCTGTACTTTGACCACAAAAGGGCGGCAGGGCAAGCTCAGATGACCAAACGGTAGAGTCCCAAGACCAATATCAGACAAAAAAGCCTGGAGGACAGCATTGACTTCAGGCAATTTCTTCTGGAAATGAATAGCAGACTAGTGGCATTTTTATGGCAAAATCGACACATTGTTCATTAGAATGGATCACCGCAAGGAACGCATGGACAAGCAACCAGGTTAGACATGGCCAAGAAGAGAATTTCTGAAGTCTAATCTTTCTAAATTCTTGATTGTCTAGAGGGCACACCGGTTCCATGGCCCTATTCCCGTGCCTGGAGCATCTTTCAGTTCTATAATTGCTAAGTTGCTAAACCACCATAACCGTGATGTGGTTATGCATATGGTCTGTGAAAGGAAAAAAAAAAAAAAAAAAAAAAAAAAAAAGGAGGATATGACACACCAAGGGGCAAGAATCCTCTATTCAGATTTCAAACAATTGGCGACAGAAGCAAAATGCACATTCAAACCAGTCAAAAGCATACTTCGGGAAAGACAAGTAAAATATGCAATGCTGTATCACACCAAATTGAAGATATTGATGAGAGAAGAACACTGATCCTTACACATCCTGCCAATATTCAGAAAAAAGAAGGTCCTGAAAAGATAAACAAAAATGCTACTGCAAGGCTCCTTCCAACGCTGGCAGTGAAAAAGATTTGCCTCCTACAACAAGACCTACTGTGTTAAATTAAACAGTAGTCTCCTTCTTCAGAAAGCATCCTCATCAGACCAGTCAGATCCATAACAAGCTATCAGGAGCATCAATCACCTGATTTTTCTAGATTTGCAGAATTAAACACTGGTAGACCTTGGTATTCTGATCAATCACCTGAAGTCCGTCGGATTTATGGACCAAGCCTAGTTCAGGTGTGTTTTATGCACACCCAGGACATTCTCAAATAGTAGGAAGGCTTTGGTGTCTCCTATTAATTGTTCCAAGGTTAATAAAAAAGTAACTTAAACACTGGCAAATTTGCAAGTGATGGTAGCATGGACATGATTGTCGGCACCATAGTTTGGGTTTGCTCCTGAGACAGTTAGGTGAAAAGACAGCTTGGTTATTAGCACGCAGGCAGGAAATCCGGCGTCCCTCTGTGCTATAACCAAGATGAGAGCTGTCTGCCACCCGCTCCCGCCAGTCGGAAGGTCAGCACAGGAGAAGTTAGGTGGTAAGTTCAAGACACAAGCAACACACTTGAGAGGAGCTGCTGCAATGTTAAAGAGCTCCAGCATTAAAAGATAGGGTTACAAGTGGTGTTAGGTAAAAGTAAGTTATTTTATTAAAATGGCTTCAGTGTTGCGGTCGGTATGAGGGTGAAGGATATGGTTACTTTTTAGGGCTCGCCTGCTGGGCGCATGCGCCTAGCTGGCGAAGCTCTATAGGGGCTTAAACAGACTTTACCGAACTTGGCGATTTGGTGCTGTGCCCGTGGCTTTTAGGTCAATGCGCTTGCGCATTGACCTAAAATGCGCGTGCACATCACCAAATCGCCGTCTGTTCCCTCTGCCGCACTCCTCCCACACCTTTGAAGTGAAGCTTAGCTTCACTTCAAAGGCCCCTGCTGCTTAACACCCTCTCCCCGCTCCGCCCCCTCCCCTGCCCACCATGTCGCATTTCTCCTCCCCCCTCCCCACAGCAATGCCCTCCGTCTGCTTTTATTTTGTGATTATGAGTCACAATGACAGGCGCCCTGCCCGGCGGTGCGAGGTGTGATGCATCTGCCTATCACCACCCGAGCATCTTATCTGAATACATTCCATCGTGTTCTTGAGCTGTGAGTGTAAAGTAAAGCGCCTCGAGGGAGGCTCTGGTCGCTAGTCCTGCTTGAAGGGGGATGGGCGAACAGCTCGTGCTCTTTATGTTGCCCAGCAAGAGCCTGAAATGCTTCCCGTGTGCTTTGAGGAAGGTTTGGTGATTTGCTGCATTTATATAGCGCCTTCTACCAGATGGTCTGAACGTATATAATCCTCGGTTGGAGAGTGGTGTGCCTCCCAGGTGATATCATTTTCTTAATTCTACATGGAGATGCATGTAAAAAAGGCGACGACCAGCCACGTTTACCCACGTCAATTACATACTATTGTCTGTCGATAGATCGACCCGTTGTCTGTCGTTGCAGTGAAATACATTTGGTTCCATAATACACATTTTTTGAAAGAGCGGAACTTAAAACGCGCTACCTTCACACATTTATGACTACAGTGTCAAAGTCCATTTTTTTACAACGGTACAGCAGAATTGACATGGGAAAAATAGTTTTCTGTCTCAGATTGCACATTGCAAGGACTGTTACACAGGGAAACGTGTCTCTAAAAGTCACATGGCCTCTGTAATGTGATTGTGCCGTTATGCACATTTAACACATTGCACCCTGGTCTTGGTTTAATCGTTTTTAAAAAAAATAAAACATATATTAATGAAAAATTCAATGGGATGAACCATACATGCAGGTAGAGCAGACTAGAACGTGCTATTTATCACCATTCGCAGCAACATGTTGACCTATATGATGGGAGGTATGGCGCTTCTAGGCACACATCCACCATGACATCCACCGCCACATCCACCACCGCATCCACCACCACATCCACCATCACCACCACATCCACCATCACATCCACCACCACCACATCCACCATCACATCCACCATCACCTCCACATCCACCGCCACATCCACCACCACATCCACCACCACATCCACCACCACATCCACCACCACCACATCCACCACCACCGCATCCACCACCACCGCATCCACCACCACCACACCCACCACCACTACATCCACACCCGCCACCACTACATCCACCACCACATCCACTACAACCACCACCCCATCTCCCACTACCACCACCACCGCATCCACCACCACCACCGCATCCACCACCACCGCATCCACCATCACCACATCCACTGCATCCACCACCACCACATCCACCACCACCTCCAGCATGACATCCACCGCCACATCCACCACCACATCCACCACATCAACCACCGCCACATCCACCACCACTACCACATCCACCACCACCACCACCACCACCACCACCACCACATCCACCACCACATCCACCACCACATTCACCGCATCCACCACCACCTCATCCACCACCACCACATCCACCACCACCGCATCCACCACCACCGCATCCACCACCACATTCACCGCATCCACCACCACCTCATCCACCACTACCACATCCACCACCACCACTACCACATCCACCACCACCACTACCACATCCACCACCACCACATCCACCACCACCACATCCACCACCACCACATCCACCACCACATCCACCACCACATCCACCACCACATCCACCACCGCACCCACCACCACCACCACCACATCCACCATCACCTCCACATCCACCATGACATCCACCGCCACATCCACCACCGCCACATCCACCACCACCACATCCACCACCACCGCATCCACCACCACCGCATCCACCACCACCGCATCCACCACCACCGCATCCACCACCACCGCATCCACCACCACCGCATCCACCACCACCGCATCCACCACCACCACCACACCCACCACCACTACATCCACCACCACATCCACTACGAAGAGGTGTGGCGCCGCGGCCAGGGCGACTGACGCTGGAATCTGGGGACCACGGTTCGATCCCCGGCTCCGGCGGCAGGACAGCCCAGCACCATGTGACTCTGGGCAATAGCTCGCTTAATCTTCCCGACGGCCCCCCAGCGCCTAGAGACCCTTACGGGTGATTGTGCGCTTTACAAATGTGGACTTTAACCACCACTACCACCACCGCATCCACCATCACCACATCCACCGCATCCACCACCATCGCATCCACCACCACCACATCCACCACCACCACATCCACCACCACCACATCCACCACCACCACATCCACCACCACCACATCCACCACCACATCCACCACCACCACATCCACCACCACCGCAACCACCACCACCACCACACCCACCACCACTACATCCACCACCACATCCACTACAACTACCACCACCACCGCATCCATCACCGCATCCATCACCACATCCACCACATCCACCGCATCCACCACATCCACCACCGCATCCACCACCACCACCACAGCCACCATCCCATCCACCACCACCACCACATCCACCATGACATCCACCGCCACATCCACCACATCCACCACCACCACATCCACCACATACACCACCACCGCATCCACCACCACCGCATCCACCACCACCACCACACCCACCACTACATCCACCACCACATCCACTACAACCACCACCCCATCCTCCACTACCACCACCACCGCATCCACCACTACCACCACCACCGCATCCACCACCACCACCGCATCCACCATCATCACATCCACCGCATCCACCACCACCACATCCACCACCACATCCACCACCACCACATCCACCATCACCACATCCACCATCACATCCACCACCACCACCACCACATCCACCACCACATCCACCACCACATCCACCACCACCGCATCCACCACCACCACCGCATCCACCATCATCACATCCACCGCATCCACCACCACCACATCCACCACCACATCCACCACCTCCACATCCACCATCACCTCCACATCCACCTCCACATCCACCATCACCTCCACATCCACCATCACCTCCACATCCACCATCACCTCCACATCCACCATCACCTCCACATCCACCATGACATCCACCACCGCCACATCCACCACCGCCACATCCATCACCGCCACATCCATCACCGCCACATCCATCACCGCCACATCCATCACCGCCACATCCATCACCATCACATCCACCATCACATCCACCACCACATCCACCATCACCTCCACATCCACCATGACATCCACCACAACCACCACCCCATCCACCACCACCACCGCATCCACCACCACCACCACCGCATCCACCACCACCACCACCGCATCCACCACCACCACATCCACCGCATCCACCACCACCCCATCCACCACATCCACCATCACCACCACATCCACCATCACATCCACCACCACATCCACCATCACATCCACCATCACCTCCACATCCACCGCCACATCCACCACCACCGCATCCACCACCACCGCATCCACCACCACCGCATCCACCACCACTACATCCACCACCACATCCACCATCACCTCCACATCCACCATGACAACCACCACCCCATCCACCACTACCACCACCACCGCATCCACCACCACCACCGCATCCACCACCACCACGGCATCCACCACCACCACATCCACCGCATCCACCACCACCGCATCCACCACCACATCCACCCTCACCACCACATCCACCCTCACCACCACATCCACCCTCACCACCACATCCACCCTCACCACCACATCCACCCTCACCACCACATCCACCCCCACATCCACCATGACCTCCACATCCACCACCACATCCACCACCACATCCACCACCACCACATCCACCACCACATCCACCACCACCACATCTACCACCACATCCACCACCACCACCACATCCACCACTTCCACCACCACCGCACCCACCACCACCACAGCCACCACCACAGCCACCACCACATCCACCACCACATCCACCACCACATCCACCACCACATCCACCACTTCCACCACCAACTCCACCACCTCATCCACCACCACATCCACCACCACATCCACCACCACATCCACCACCACCACCACATCCACCACCGCATCCACCACCGCATCCACCACCACCACATCCACCACCTCATCCACCACCACCACATCCACCACACCCACCACCATCACTTCCACCACCACATCCACCACCACTTTCACAACCACCACATCCACAACCACCACATCCACCACATCACCACCACATACACCACCTCCACCACCACCTCCACCACCACCACCACATCCACCACCACATCCACCCCCTCATCCACCACCATCACCACCACATCCACCATCACCACCACCACATCCACCACCACCATATCACCCAGATCCACCACTACCACATCTATATGTGTGTGTGTGTGTGTGTGTGTGTGTGTGGGGGGGGCTCTGTGTGTGTGTAGGTGCAAATGCAATGTTCTTGGATTTTCGTCACAATAAAATACACTGAACATAATCTTCACAAAAGTTATTTAAAAACGTTTAAGCTATTACCATTATAAATTACAATAACTTTTATTTAAGTATTAATTATTTACAAAATTAAAAGCCATTGTTATTTGTAATATCAAGACATCTAAGTCACGTAAATACAACACACATTGCATTACAAATGCTATAGGTGTCACATTTGCAAAAGTTAACACTATTGACATTGTAACTGACAAAGCTATTAATTTTGCTACTTTCAAAACCAACACATAAATAAAAAAAGTGTCATTTACAATACCAATAGCTCAAACTTTCCTAATGCGAGACCTATTGCATTTCCAATGCTTGTTATTTACTTTCATCTGAAATAATTAGAGGGTAAAAGTAAGTTATTTTATTAAAATGGCTTCAGTGTTGCGGTCGGTATGAGGGTGAAGGATATGGTTACTTTTTATTTACTTTCATCTGAAATAATTAGAGGGTAGGTCTGTCATGAGAGTTAGGTTAAGGTCACTTTTATTTAAGTATAAATAAACAATATAGAAATCCGCTTAGGGATGGGGTAAGGATAAGGTTACTAGTTTAATTTTAATTAAAGATGGGCTAGTGTGGACATATGGGTGAAGTTTACATTACTTTTAATTTAATTATAGGAACAATAATGGAGGACTCCGATTGGGATGAGCAACACAGTTAGGCTAACAATGTATTTACATTAATTTAAATAAGTGCTAGGGTTGGGGATATATATATTTTATTATTTATTTAAAATTACATTTCAAAAACCTACCTTATCAATATTGTTGCAGTTGAGGTAGTGACTGCAAGGTGGTAGTAGATTAAGATAGTCAAACCTAAGGTAGTGAACCTTCAGGACGTACCTTCACTTAGTGCACAAATATTATCCTTCCAGTGATTGCTACCAGCGTTCCCAAGAAAAAATAGATTTCTTCATGGATTCAGATTCCCTGGTCTAAGGGAGAATCTCACTCATTATAGTGCTTAGTTCTCCAACCCCATTTTAACGATACCAGCTATAGGAATTAATAAAGTGTAGGTTCCATGTTGCCAGGTATTTTTTAGACTCACTACTCTTTCTGACCCTTCCACTCTCACAATATCACAAAGTATTATCTCACGGAAAGTGCTTCCATGTCTCCGCTGGTTGTAGCACGCCCTTCCTGCAGCAGGGCGGGAAGAACCCGATGATGAAGCATGGCACCAAAGGTCTTGTTGGTGGGTGAGGGTTATTTTAAGAAAACCTATCATTTTTCCTGAAGAAATTCATGTTTTCTTGGGAACACTGGTAGCAATCACTGGAAGGATAATATGTGTGCACTCAGTGAAGGTTTCATAAATGAAGGGTGGACTTTCTGGTAAGGATGACTGCATGTACCATCTTGTTGATCTTCGACCACATTTAATTTTATGGATTTGGAGATAGTACATTGTTTGACACCAGAGCCTTGACGACCAAAACCAGGCAGCTCGTCAAGAAAGAGTATGCTCTTGAGTTCCCTCGGTCTGATTCATACGTGCAGCTCTTGTGCTTTATTACTGTTTTTGTTTTTTATGTGCATTTAGTCTTGTCATCTCATTCCTCATAATTAACTTTTTATGAAAATGAACATAAGGCAGAATCTGTCAATTTACAGAATGTGGCTATTGCAAGGAGCTATCAGCACCTATGTTGCAAACCAGTGAAATATTCCCAACGGGAATACACAGGTGTTGAACATAGCGGAGGTGCTGGAACAGTCCTGGATTTCTTATCTGGTGGGCCCGGCACAGCAGCCCTGTCCATTGACAATCAAGTATACTGCCCCAGCATGCACAATCAATCATCTGCCCAAGTGAATGGAGTAACACTCATCAATGGGGCAAGAAAGATTAAAAGAGCCCCAACAAGAACAGCACAATAAAATTTGCATTTTTTAACAGATACTGGTGTCCAGCACGTATGATCAACAAAGAAATACCATCTACGATACAGAAAAAACAGACCCCAAAGTCAGAAGAGCCACAACTGCAGTTTTGTCATGAAAGAGGCCATGATACATCCTCAGTGCTTAACAGTGTACCGAACTCCTCACATGACAATGGGTTGAATATAGATCCAATGTTTTCATAGGTTCACTTACTGATCGCCCCCTCATTGTCAGCTGCTGGTTCTAACTTGCCTTTTCTGGATTGTATGTTGCCAGACTATTCAGTGTATTTCATCCATCTTCAACGCTTTAGACATTTTGGCAGCTGCCCTTTTCTAAAAATGTCTCCGGTACAGTCCTAGATAGTCTCAACTCTTACCTGTGCCAGTGATGAAAAGCCCCTAATAAGTCCTGGATTCTCTGTGTCTAGTCACTTTTATCGTTTTTTCATAATTCTGAGCCACTCTGATTTTTTTTTCTGTTCAATACTAACTCCCTATCAGTGGGACTCGAAAGCAACTGTTGGAAAAAAAGAAGGCTCAGCCCACTGGAGAGACTGAAAGAAATGGACTGCTGTTCTTAGCCTGGTGCTATTTCTGGCAAGGGAAGACCTCTTTTCCACCCTCTTCCCATTTATAGCGTCCATGCAGCAAACTGGTTAAACTGTATTGTGTCTTTCCCTATAAGGTGCTATGTCAAAATGGGATGCACTAGTTGAACATTTCTCCAATCCATCCAGCGATGTGTTTAGTTCAAGGGTTTGCCCTGATTTATCAGGCTCATTGAAGTACAGTTCCTCTTTATGATATATGTCCTTTCTGTTTAAGATACCTTAATTTTGTAAACAAAAGAAGGAAAACCTGTAATGTTCCAAGCTTGTACCAGCACTGCAGAACTTTCTGCATTAGGCCCTATGGTGGATTGTGCCCCACGACTCTTATTGCAAATGCTTAACGACGCAAGTGTTTGCACACCTTAAGGCTATATTTCCATTTAAGGTTCTTTAAGACAGGCATCTCTCATTTGTTGATTTCAGTGGCTAGATGCCCTAATTAAACCAGAGATATATATATATATATATATATATATATATATATATATATAATCTATATATATCTATATATATCTATATATATATATCTATATATATATATATATATATATATATATATATATATATATATATATATATATATATACACACACACATATATACATACTGGAGCTAAATCACTGTGACTTTCAGTTGGAGGTGGACTGCAGTTCTTTTCTCTTGAGTGGAAAAACCCACTCAAACAGATGGGTCTTTAAGGTCATAAAAGCCTATTCAGTTAGGTTTACCTGGGTCTGCTTGATTCAGAACCACTATACCATTGTGGTCAAGGTATCAAGAGAAGGAGCATTCGAGCTATTAGCATTTACAGAGTGAAAATGTATTGAATAGTAAATCGTTCTGTAAAAGGTGGTTAAGTAGGTGCTGTTGCTTTCACTTCATTCTATTATTAAGGTTCTCAACATATCAGGATCCAACCTCATTACCGGGCTTATTTTCGACAAACCTTATATTTTGGGGGACATATATGCAGTGTTCCATTTATAGTAAAATATGTACCAGGGCCCTCATCAGGAGGCCACTGCAGCTTGCAACAGCCATTGCCACCGTCCAGCGATGCCAATGACAGTACCAACACAGCTACTGACCGCTACACTCTTACAAATCTGACAATTCAGACTATTTCACTAGGAGGCTCCGCTGAGCCGGGACCCCTTGGAGGAAGCAGCATCGAAACCCGGCGGAATCCTGCTGCTCCGGTAAGGGAGGCGGCCCTCGAAGGGAAGCCTCGCTGCGCCTTTCTCCTGCTGCGACAACCTGTAGCAGAAATTTGGGGCTCGAAGACCGTCCTCACGGCAGAGCGGCCGAAGTGCCCAGACCTGCCGGCTGCACTGGGACATATTGGACCCCTCTTACCCTTACACTACACTAACGGGGCAAGAGATGAGGGGCAACAATCCAGCCCATCTGTGCCTCTCAAGTGACGAGGCCTGCTCCCTGCCCAGCTTTCTTGGCCTGTGGGCTCAGGCAGCCTTCTCAGCACTTTTCAGACCTGGACTGGGTCCTCTCCATGCTCAGCTTTCTTCAGGATTGCTTCCACTGAAAGAGCTGGCGGCGTGAGAGCAGCCACTGCACGGAATGAGCCAGTGGGAGGGGCGGAGGCTCAGAACAGGCCTTGTGTGACGCCAGCTCCCTGCGGGGAATTGGGGGACCCCCACCATCCCATACTTCAACGAGTGCTGGGGGAGGCCTGCAGGGCCCCCAATAGTGCAGAGGCACGCTGAACTCTTGCTCAAAAAATGCCCAGTCAGCCATGGACTGGGCCCTGGTCATGTACCTTGCCAGCCCTCGTGCCCCCTATTGCAATTTCATCCCCCTACCCCCACCACATAGGCAGGCGAGCGCACTGAGAGGACCCCTCCTCTTCCCCTTTGGATTATATGTGTAGTGTCTGCGGTCCACACACCGTGGGCATCAGCACCTAGCGGCCTCTCCCCTTCTTCGTTTGTTGCCTCCTGCCTGCCTGGAGGATTGGCATGCTGACCAGCCGACTGGCAAGATCGCATGGTCAACTAGGTTGTCAACTAGGTCGTCACGCAGGCCAAAGCAAGGCCCACCTCTTCTGAGGGCTCCTCTGAGCATACAATGGACCTGATCCTCAAGGAAATCACAGCAGTGGGACACAGATAGGGGGGTCATGGACGCAAGATGACGGACCACCCGATGGAGACGCAGTCCATCCGGGCGGACATCACCTGCTTCCGCGACAAAGTAGAGGGGCTGGACCTATGCCGACTCAAATCACATCCCAAACAGAGACCAAGAACTCCAGGACTTGTGTGACATCACTGACCTAGAAGACATGAGCTGCACGGACAATGTCCGCTTCTTTGAAATTCCAGAAAAGGCGAATGGGTCTGAGGTCTCCCTAGTTTCCTTCGAGACCTGCTACCCAAACTACTAGGGCTTACCTCCTCCCCTCTTGGAAATGCAGACAGCACACAGAATCCGGCCATGATAGCCTCTGATATCGCACCGGAGAGGCCCATCATAGCTTGCTTCCCCTGCTGCAAAAAGGCGCAACAGATACTTGCAGCGGCATGGTCGCATGGGCCCTATCACCCTGAAGGACTTAAGATCCACATTTCCTCGGACTTCTCTAGGGAGACGAATGAGAAGAGACGACCTTCCTCTCTTCTAGGCCACAGCTGTTCAACTGTGACATAAAGTATGGCCTCTGCAGGGACCGCGTGGACAACCCCTTCCCACCCCACCACCCCTCCCACCCAGTCTGGGTCCTGAGAATGATACCTATGGTGGGAATTATGGCAAACTGGTTACCTAGTTTACCAGATTAAAGCCCGGACTCGGTGGACCTGCAAGTTCTTGTGTGTCTGGTTCTGCATCTTTACATATGTTGCCAGTTTTCTTGTTCTCCTACCCGATTAGCCTCACTCACCTATCCTCGGCTCCGCCCAGTTCCTACCCTCCTCTTCTCCCTCCCCCTTTTTTGAACCCCACTCCCCTTCCATGGGCGGGACATCTGGTACGGTTCCATAACATATCTCCTCCCCCCATGGCGTATACTTCCGTGAGGGTCTCAAGGCGCGGGGGGGAGGGGAATGCTGCTACTGCTCGAATAGCCAGGTCTTAAGAAGTCTTTTGAAGGTCAGCAGGTCTTGGGGCGGCCGTAGGTGGATGGGGAGGGTGTTACAGGTCTTTGCAGCGAGGTGGGAGAACGACCTACCACCGGAGGTTGCTCTTTGGATGCGGGGGATTGGGGCAAGGGCGAGGTCAGCGGAGCGTAGCTGGCGGGTGGGGGTGTAGAAGCGGAGTTGTCTGTTGAGGTACGCTGGTCAGGTGTTGTGGAGTGCCTTGTGTGCGTGGGTGAGGAGCTTGAAAGTTATCCTCTTGCTAACAGGGAGCCAGTGCATGTCTCTCAGGTGGGGTATGATGTGGCTGCGGCGAGGGATGTCGAGGATCAGGCATGCAGAGGCTTTCTGGATGCGTTGAAGTCTTTTCAGGAGTTTTGCCGCGGCGCCTGCGAAGAGTTTGTTTCCCAGCTACAGACAGTGCAACTTCTAGCGAAACGGCAGTCAACTTCCAGTAGAATATGAGGTGCATGACTGGACAGAGATCCTAGATAACCTTAGTGGAAGTATGTGGGAGGCCCAGATGAAATTTTGCCCTTTTAAAATCTTGCAGGAATGGAACTGGACCCGACAAAGCTCAAGTCAGCAAGATGCTACCCCACTCCTCTTGCTGGTGGTAGGGACATCGACACTCTGATACAGATGTGGATATCTGTAATAATATATTTTGCTATTCATTGGCTTTGTTCCATTCTTCCAAATCTAATCAAAGATTTGCAACAAAAAAAGAACCATTCTTGGAGGCTACAAGGAACTGGAGACCTTACGGTGTTCTGCTCTACATTCAACAATTTTCATGGATAATTAAATGCTAATTTCCTTTCCAGATACCACTTGTCACAGCAAATGTTCCTTCCATTTTTCGTTTCAGGTCTACACTTCTAAGTAAAACAGTTGTTTTGCTCCTAAGATGTAGGGAGGGTGTGATAAACTAATCGAAGGTGGCGGATTTCTGAATGGCCTCTATGACTTTCAGTCAGCTGAGAAATGAGCTGAAACCTTCACGCAGGACACTGAGGAAACATGATCTGGAATGATGCTCTAATCCCTACTTTTGAGGCAACATGAATACATGAGTCTCCCATGGAATGATGGAGGTCAAAAGAACAAATAGACTCCAAGCCTAACAAATCAGGAGCATCTGTGACGGTAATAAGGACAAAAGCTACCACGGTCCTTAAGCTATCATTGCACGGTTTCTAAGGAGGGGCATCAGAAACCACTTTAGGTACTCAGTTGTTTCCGTCTGTATTAGAGAGCATTTTTGTCTACACTGCTGGACAAAAAAAGAAAATAGATGCCGATTCGCTCTTCTGTTTTTTTTTTAGAGCTCAGGTATCATGGAATGCGGTGATATTTGATCTTTAGTGTAAGGAACGGTGTGAGGAATATCCGCTTTGGAAGTGATGGCACAATTACTTACTGTTAATCATTCAATAAAGTCAAACTCCTTTGCGCCATAGTTCTTATAACCCACCAACTCCACCTGCAAATGTACTGTTAAGGCTAAATAGGTATTCTAGTCCTGCTGGGGTAGTCACCCCAAAAGGCTTGTTTGTGCTTAGACGTAATCAGAATCAATGGTTTCGGGGCTTGTAAAAGACAAAAAAAGGTTTTCTAATGAGTAGGTAGAGAACAATGTGCCTTAGAGTAACACCCTCCTCCTGCATGGATATAAGCACTAGAACTCCTTCCAAGTTACAAACTAGATAATTATAAAGTTGAATTTTCTTTAATGAAGAAAGAGAATGATAATGTCATGCATAAAATACATTAAAAGACTCTTTCTACAGTCTGACTTTTTAGGGGACATTTTACGACTAAAACATCTGTTACACTCTGAGAATTTAGTAGTTACTAGTTTGCGTTAGTGAGAGTTTTCAAGATACTGTCCACTGGTGTAGACTTTCAGCCGTAAGAGGTGTTGCGACTAAAATGATTGTTGCTCGATTTAACTGTGGAGATATTAACTCCCAATGAGCAAAAGAGCATTCCTGGTCACTTCTCAATTCGGAGCAGACACCAAAGGAATAGGCAACAGAATATTGCTTTACACATATAAATCAGCAACTTCACTCCGCATTCTCGTGCCCTCTGCTCCAGACCTCCAGTACCCAGAGTTTCGTCTGCCTGGATCAGATGGTATACAACAGTAAATCTCCACAAAAGGCACTCTTTATGGCTTCATTCACCATCTGTAGTATCACAATAATATATTAATGGGGGGGGGGGGGGGGGGGGGGTTGTAGCCTGTCACTGTATTCACATAGAAACTTACTGCTTAAGCCAAACTACAGCAGGTGTTACACAGAACAAAGAAACTGGTTACCTTGCATTGTGTTGTTGGTCACCCAATTTAATGCGCTCATTCAGATAGGCGATCACTCCCAGTATCACGGTCTGCACACACAGCTTGCTGGGCTTCTCCTGGGAGTCAGGACCACCAGTGTTTTTTAGGAGCTTTTGAAAGCTGATGACACTGAAAGGCCAGCGATGGACCAGATCATGAAGGACAAGTGTCTTTTTATCAACAAAGGCAGCTTTGAATAAAACTGGGTACAATTCTTTTGGAATAAAATCCAACGCCTTGCGAATGGATGAATGGTCAGACACAGCCTTCTGAGCACAGAGGAACACCAAAGAGCACATGATGTCAAAACAGCAGGACTGGCAGGACTCTGCTCATCTGTGGCAGAAGACAGAAGATGAAGGGGTTAATTTCTGTGCATAGGTATATGCTATATAAAGTCTACACATTCAAAACTCTCCACTATATCAATCTTTTAAACACAGTTCATTAGGGATGGAAAACCTTGCCTAACAAATCGTTTTGTTTACTGTTGCACAAGGAATAGGAATGTGCATACCTTTTTTATTTTTTATTTTATTTTATTGGCAGTGGAAAAAATTACACAGAGGAACAAGACAGAAAATAAGTATGCAATATCTACATTAAATACATGGTCATTAAACGAACAGAGAAAAAAAAATCAGGAAAACAAGAAGTACAGCTAGCAAAAATGAAGATAATCATAACCAATTTGTGATGGGTAGCCATATTTTTTGGCCTAACATCTTCCTTCTTAGACCTTTAAATTTGTATACGCCATTTTCCAGATGAAAAATATTCAACAATTTTGATTGCCATTGATAAAACACAGGCGGTTCAACATCCAACCAACGAGAGGTTATACAATTGCGATAAGAAGACATTGCAATGAATATAAGCCCTTCTTCGGCAATTGTTCTATTGGTAATTTGATCAGTTTGTATTCCAAGTATAACAAGTTCAGGGGTTAGAACAATGGCTACATCCAGAATAGTACTTAGGAAGCCTTGTACTTGGGTTAGAAGTAAAGTCAGTTTCGGGCAATAAAAAAACATATGACACAAATCAGCCGCATTGTAACCACAACGGCTACAGTTGACCCCTTTCTGTGCTTTCCATTTTGATAATTTATATGGTGTATAATACAAATCAAAAATAGACATATAATGTTGGTTTTTAAGTGAATCATTGAGAATGACTTTACTGCAAACTTCAAGAGATCTAACTATATCTACGGTTTCTAAGCCAAATGTTATTTGCCATTTCTTTGCGTAAATGTCTAAATTATCTTCTATCTTCTCCAGACATTTTTGATATATTATACCAATCTTATTTCCCTGCCAACAGCATTCCAACAAATCTATTTTACTCATAGATTCTGATACAGTTAAATTCTTCGTAATTAAGAAACTGCGGATCTGTAAATATTTAAAAAAATCAGCTCTATCAAGACCAAATTCGTTCTGTAGTTGAGAATAGGAAGCAAATTGCCCATCATGGTACAATAAACCAAAATGATTTTATTTTTAAGTCAAACCATCTATGCATAACAAGGTCATTAAAAATCTCGGGTAACATAGGGTTCTTTAGAAAGGGGGTATAGTAGTTAAATTTTTTCAGAAGATGAAGCCTTCTGTTGATTTGCCTCCAGGTCTGAGATGCGGTATTCATGATTTTAAATTTAGTTTTTTTGTGATAACTAGGTTCTATTAACCTGAACAGCTATTGTCGAGCTTCGGCTCCAAGCAGCATTTCGTAAATTGATGGAATCAAAGCATTGTCTAAACTATAGTCAGGGAACATTAGAATACCCATTTGTTTTAACATGACTGCCCAATAGTATAGACGAAAACTAGGAACTCCTAGACCGCCCCTTAGTTTTGGCAGAATGCACCATTTAAGGGCTCTTCTCGCTCGCCGATAACCCCATAGGAACCTGGAAATGCTTCAATCCAATTTATTAAAAAAGAAAGAAGAAAAGAGAAGAGGAATGGTACGAAATAAATAAAGGAATTTTGGTAGTATGACCATTTTAATTACATTGGTACGACCAGATAAAGATAAATGCAAATTGTTTAGCCGTTCCAGAGTCCTATTGGTAGACATTAATAGAGGATCTGTATTAAGCCCTACTATGTCATCGACCATTGGAAAGATTATCACACCAAGGTACAAAGCGGTAGGTGCGAGAGCTATTCTGTCGGGTCTGCCAGTGGAGGAATGAATTATCTGAGTTTTAGAAATATTAAGCTTATAGCCTGACAGCTCACCGAATTCTTGGGCAAGTTCTATAATTTTAGGCATAGATAAGCCTACATCAGGAGTAACAACTGCGACGTCATCAGCGTATGCAAGGACTTCATGATCGATCTGGTGTAAAGTCACCAGGGGAATTCCTATTTCTTTTGTAATCTTGTTTAAGTATGGTTCAATGTATAGGGCAAACAGCAGGGGGGAGCAGGGACAGCCCTGCCTTGTTCCCCTGGTGATCGCAAACGAACAAGATGTTTCAGTCGCTATGCGGATTGCTGCCTTCGGATCATGATATAACGCCTGGATGGCTAGAATATACTCACTGGGGAACCCTTTCCATTTTAGGACAGACCATAGGAACCCCCAGTCGACTCTGTCAAACGATTTTTCAGCGTCCAGCAGAAAAGCGCCGACTGGGGATCCCGTAGCCTGTGCCCAATCAAATAGGGTAATAATACGCCTAACATGATCAGTAGTATCTCTTTTTTTAATAAATCCGTGTTGAGTCTTGGAGACCAACATGGGCATTATGTTAAATAAACTATTTGCTAAAATTTTAGAATTTTTTTTACTGTCCGCCGTAATGAGAGAAATGGCCCGATACGACCCTAGCTCGCTAGGATCTTTTCCCTTTTTTTTGGAACACTACAATTGTAGCTAGAGACCATGAGGCGGGTGGAAGCCCCTGGAATGCTTGATCAAAGATCTTAAGTAACTAGGGTTTCAAGATATTCCTAAAAGTTCGATAGAATTCTAGGGGGATTTGATCTGGCCCCATGGCTTTCCCAGATGCTAAGCTAAGAATATCTAACTCAATCTCCTCCCCATGTGACTGGGGAGCCAAGAAACATTGCATCCTCCTCGGACATCGGCACATTCTCAATTCCCCTCAAATAATCGAATGGGGTTCTATCTATATCGAACTCGATCTCTGGTTTATTATATAATGATTTATAGAAGTCACTAAAAGCATTCAAAATCCCTTCCTTAGATTCTTAGGAACGTGCATACCAAGGTGAACATGTTTATGGGAACTATATTGTCAGTGGAAAGAAAATAAAACATAGAAGGGGTGTCAGGTATACAAAACGAAGGCAGCTTATAGTCAGTAAATTTTGCATTGTTTGACTGCATCACACTTTTCTGAAGATGTTTGGATGTTGCACCCTGTGTGCAACTAGAACACAGAAACGTTTCTGTCCAGTGTGCCACCCTACATTAGAATGTTACAAAATGTTACAAAACAACTAGAAAGGCAGTAAGGGATTTTTTGCTGCACCACCAGACTATACACAAAAGGTTTTTTAGTAGATTTCACCACAAATGCTGCCCACCTCTCTGGTCCACTGCCACAGGATCAAACAAATATAGACAAACAACAAGCACATAGAGAGGCAGCAATAAAGATAATTATACAATGCTTAAATGCTTCAAATTTCACGCTACATTTGAATCGAGGAACTGGCGAGTCGTGAGACCACGGACTACATGGGGGTGGTCTGAGAAATACTGGATCCACGGGAGTGATACATATCATAGTATACACCCAAAATGCCAAGCTGATTCTCAGCTGTGAAATATTAGCAAGAATTTAGAAAGAAATATCGTGATATTAAAACTTGAAGGATTTGCTTTGTGGTCTCACGCCTGGATATCTTTACTAACAAGTTGATACGCTTGACTATTTACTCATCAGGAAACCAGTGTTATCTAAGCTAACCTTGAGAATTGCCCTGAGGAAGCCTACGGGCGAAACGCGTTGGCTGTTTCTTTGATCTTCATGTGTTAAGAACATTGGCTGTCCATTTAAACATCTTGTATCAAGAGGATATATTAACAATAAAAAGAAGGACTTTTTTCAAAACAAAGAAGGACATGTGTCTTGTTTGATGCATTTAAGCATTGTATAATTATCTTCATTGCTGCCTCTCTATGTGCTTGTTGTTTACATTAGAATGTTCCCTGCAACATGGTGGATATTTTAAGCTTTTACCTGAATAGCAAAACGAGTGTATGAAACATATAATCCCATTAAAGCATATGTCTATTCTTGCTCTAGTAAATACATTTTAATTTCGTATAACTTAGTTCTAAAAGTACTGCGACCTTTGCTCCACACGACTGCCATCTTGATAAAATACTTGCCTCATCCTCGAGGTCGTCCTCCTAGATTGAATCGACATTGCACTGACCAAGCCTTGGCGGTGAGGTTCCTACAATTCTTCCACTTTTGGGACCGAGGTAAGGACTTACAGGATACTTTGCGCTGTTACTGCAACTCTATTTGGAGCCACCGCTCATGCTTACCTTTTAGTTTTTCTGTTATGTCATGCGTATATGTAATGCGCAATACCCACAAGAGTATCCTGGTGCTGAGCTGGTGTGTGTGTCTAGTCCTGCCTGCCATAGGTTGAATCAATTAAAAAGCCAGGTCTTCAGCTTCTTGTTAAATTCAAGAATATAGGAGGGGGTCTGATGTGGAGTGGGAGGCTGTTCTATGCTTTAGGAGTGATGTATGAGAATGCCTGTCCTCCTGATCTCATCCTGTGTATGTGTGTGTGTGTGATTACGAGTCCTGCAGAGAGGTGGTGTCTGGGTGGTTGGTGCAAGGAGATGCAACTGTTCTGGTAGGAGGAATACACTTGTATAGTGTCGTGCATGTGTGTGAGACGTCTGAAATGAGAGTGTTTGTGTATCAGGAGGTAGAGGAGCTCTTGGAGGTGAAGTGTGATATAAGCTCTCTGTGGAAGATTGAGGGCGACTCAGGCTGCTGATTTCTGGATAGTTTAGGGAGTTGCTTTGTGATTCTGACGTATGCAGTGTTCCCATGGTCAAACTGGCGGATGACTAGGGTGTGAGTGACAGTTTTTTCTAGTGTTGCTTGGGAGCCATTTGAAGATATTCCTCAGCACCTTCAGGGTGTGGAAGCAGGATGCACTGACAGCGCTGACTTGTGCACTTATGTCCAGTTTTTTGTTGATGATTATTCTAATATTCTTTGCATTGGTGCTGGGTGTAGATGTGGGTCTGAGTTCAGACAGTCACCAGTTGGAGTCCCATTGTGAGGTGTTCTGCCCGAAGGTCACTACTTCTGTCTTGTAAGAGTGGAGATTGAGATTTTCATCCAGTCAGCTAATTTGGTCTTGCAGATGGTGAACTTGTTTCTTGTGTTGGGGGTCTTGTCAGAGCAGAGTATGAGTCATCAGCTTAGGAGAAGATGTTGACGTGTGCATGGATAACACTGGCCAGAGGAATCATGTATACTTTGAAGAGGGTGAGGTGGAACCTTAAAGGCACATAGCAGATGAGTTTGCTGGCTTGTGAGAGGTAAGGTGCCAGGATGACAGCTTGTGTTCTATCCATTAATGAGCAGTTCCAGGGGAGAGTGGGTCCTTCAATGCCAATATGTTGCAGGCCCCTCATGAGGATGGGGTGGGGGACCGTGTCAAATGTTGTAGCGAGAATGAGGGTTGCATTGGCTCCACTTTAAGGATCAAGACGATGGGTGCCGTTTCTCTACATTGGTTAGGTCTGAATCCAGACTGCGTGTTGACGAGGGGCTGATGTTTGTTGAGGTGGTAAATGAAGCATAAGTTGATCTATTTCTCTTAATAGGGCGTCAGTTGATTTGTTGTTTCTCTAAGACCTTTGTAGGGTATGGTAGGAAGGAGATGGGTCTGAAGTTGGAAAGCGAAGCTGGGACAGAGGATGGTCAAAACTGCGACATACGGAGGTGATTTGTTACAGAAAATCTTCGAGAGCCTGCTGCAAAAGTGTGGTGAGAAGGTGATCTTGCTGGAGGTGGCAGGAGGAATGGTGAAGTTTTTATTGACTGAAAACTTTCTTGCTGCTGATAGTGCCGGCATCGAAGCGATCTGCAAGAGCTCTGTGCTTTGTGTTCTGTATATGCTGGTGGCAGTGGCTTAGGGCAGATTTGAAGAGGTCTGTATCTGGGTGTCTTTAATTGCTTTCCACTTGCTGCAGTGGTGTTATGTCAGCCAGAGTTCCTCTGTGTACCAGCTGGCCTGTGGTCAGGCTCTTGCGGTTGGCTTGCGCTTGAGGGTAGCCAATTCAATATAATAAAGTGGTAACAGAGTTACATAAAAGGCAGAGCCTTTGTCAGAGGTTCAAAAAGAAAGTGTCTTGGTCGCAGTCAGGAACCACCTACACTGCCAGATCACTGAGAAATCAAGCGTGTAGCTGCTGGCTTGAAGTTGGGTGAAGTGAGGGTGCAGAGAAGTGCCTCATGAAGATCCTTACCTCTATGAAGGTAGAAACAGGTGCTAGGGTCCTCACCGCCAAAGGTCGGTGATCGAAGCTCGAATTAGATCAAGAATACACACTAAGGGTTGCGGGCGTTCAGACAGTACAGAAGGAGGGTCTGCTTAAAGAAACAGGAAACTCCGACATTTCTCATCTCTGATCGGCACAGCAAGTGACTTGACTGGATCTCCCATCATCCATCTGCACAGGAAGTGACATCCCTGGTTTCACGCTCATGGCATCTTGCACTCCTTCCCCCCTCCCAAGACCGACTTAATAGCAGTTGCAGTCCATCCCCACACCCAACTATTCACACATAGCATTATAGAGAGAAGTCTCAGCAGAGAGGCCAGTTCCTCCGCAAACCCTACATCTGAGAGAAAGGTCTGGAAGGAGAGGTCTCAGCAGAGAGGTCAGTCCCACCACACACCTTATTTATGCACACCACTCACCTGAGAGAAAGGTCTGAAAGGAGAGCTTAGTCCCTCCTCACACCCACTACACACACTTCTCATTACAGAGAAAGGTCTCAATAGAGAGGCCAGTCCCTTCACACACCCTACTGCGCACACCCATACTCTGAAAGAGAGGTCTTAAAGGTGAGGGCATTCCCTCCCCACACCTTACTACAAATACCCGTCATCTGAGAGGTCTGAAAGGCCCACAGACCCTACAATACACACCTATCATCTGAGAGAGAGGTCTAAAAGGAGAAGGCAGTCTCTTCCCAAACCGTATTACACACCCCAGTCATCTGAGAGAGGTCTGATAGGACAGTTCCTCTTCACACCCTACACTGAAAACCCATCCACTGAGCTAGAGGTCTGAAAGGAGAGGCAAGTCCCGCTCCATACCCTACTACACACACCCATGATGTGAGAGAGGGGTCTGGAAGGAGAGCCCAGTCCCTCTCCACACCCTACTACATACACGTATTACAGAGGGGTTTCAGCAGAATACCGCTCCCTCCACACACCCTACTACGAACACCTATCATTACTGAGAGAGGTCTCAGCAGAGAGCTCAGTCCCTCTACACACTCTACTACGCACACCTATCATGTGTGAGAGAGGCCTGTAAGGAGAGCCCAGTCCTAGCCACACCCTACTATGCACATCTATCGTTACAGAGAGAGGTCTCAGCAGAGAGCTCAGTTCCTCTACACACTCTACTACGCACACCTATCATGTATGAGAGAGGTCTGTAAGGAGAGCCCAGTCCTAGCCACACCCTACTATGCACATCTATCATTACAGAGAGAGGTCTCAGCAGAGAGGCCAGTCCCTCCGCACACCCATCATTTGAGAGAGAGGTCTGAAAGGAAAGCTCAGTCCCTCCCCACACCCTACTACACACACTTATTACAGAGAGATGTTTCAGCATAGAGGCCAGTCTCTCCACACACCCTACTAAACACACCCATTATCTGAGAAAGAGGCCTAAAAGGAGAGTGCAGTATCCCCTCACACCTGGCATGCACTTCTTATGAACTCGCATATGATGTCACTCATGACATGTTCTGTGACATTATTGATGACATCACTGATGACCTCATCCAAGCTTCGTTTTCCCGCATATTGCTGTATGAATTGCTATGGCCTTACATGTAGCATAGTTCATATTACCAATCAACCACAGATATGTGGGAAAATCTCATTGAGTTTAGTGTTAAATCTCTATACAACCGTTTAGAGAAAGCAAAACTAGTGAATGCCAATTACAAAACAAATGCCCTACGACAGACAAATTGTATCTGTATCAAACACCTGAGACATACCAAACTTACATTAAGAAATGAAGTTGATCTCAGTAGAGGACGGAGTCCTGTAAACAGCGATTACTCTATAGTGAGAGTTTACTTTATACCACAGTTTACAAACCCTGAAACTTTCATTAGAAACACACTACAGACAATTGAAAAATATCTACAAAAATAGTGCGCACACCATGCAACAGTTGTTAAACAAGCATTTGCAAGGCAATCGGTCTTGCATTACAAATAATAATGCAACGCCAATAGCTCATACTTTCAGTAATGCGAGACCAAGTGCATTGCAAATGCTTGCGTGGTGAGCCAGGAACCAGCATTACATGTCTCAGTGCAGTACCGCCAGCTGCTCCTAGAGGTCCCCAGTGAGCAAGGCACCAGCACTGCATGTCTCAGTGCAGTACCGCAAGCTGCTCCTAGAGGTCCCCAGTGAGCAAGGCACCAGCACTGCATGCCTCAGTGCAGTACCGCAAGCTGCTCCTAGAGGTCCCCAGTGAGCAAGGCACCAGCACTGCATGTCTCAGTGCAGTACCGCAAGCTGCTCCTAGAGGTCTCTAGTGAGCAAGGCACCAGCACTGCTTATCAAGATGCAGTACCGCAAACTGCTACTAGAGGTCCCTAGTGAGCAAGGCACCAGCACTGCATGTCCAGGTGCAGTACTGCAAGCTGCTCATGGAGGTCGCTAGTGAGCAATGCACTAGAACTGCATGTCTACAGAGTTGGAGTTACTGGTATTATAAATGCTATTTTTTTTTTTACTTAGCCATGTTTCTGGGTTCAGTACCATATGTGGCCAAAGTGGGACCTCTTTTAGTCACATATAGTACTGCACCCTGCAGAAGATCTGGTAAATCCACCCTACCCATAATGTATTGCATGCAAGACAGTACTACAAGTACATTCAAATAACTATGTCCATATATACAATTAGTAGCGTGAAATGTGACAAAAGAATTATTACATTAATTTCAGATTAGGTTGTACTCTGTGATGAGCTGATGAAGGGAGATTTATAGACAGTCTCATATTAACGTGAGATGTTCTAGTGAGTGAAGTAACCACTGCCAGACTAGCTTAGGACCAAGTGTGTGCCCTGCCTGAAGCCTTTTAAGAATATAGTGCCTTGAGGCTGTAATTACAACCTAGGGAGTAACAACACATGTAACAGGAGGTGTCCTCATGGGAGGTTGCAAGAAGAAACAGGGTGGTACTAAGGAGGGACTACAGGGCTCGAAAAATCTGGAAAATGGTACTAGTCCTGCAGGTCTAGTACCTTGGAAAATCCCATCGAGCCAACTACAATCTACTTGACCCCCGTCTCTGAAAACAAGATTTAAAGGCATCTTTATTGCTCATTCCCTTTGTGAGCAATAAAAATGCCTTTAAATCTTGTTATCTTGTCACTTTTTCTCCTTTTTCAAAGACAGAGTACAAAAGTTAGTTTTATATTCCTACTCGCCAGAAAGGGCGAGTAGTACCTAAAAATAGCTTGTCCTCATCCATTCTCCCTCGCAAATGCGAGCAGATTTGTCGAGCCCTGGAGTACTAAGCCTATTGACCAATGAAAAGCCACCACTTACAAAGGGCAAGGAGAGGAGCCAACTAAGAAGATGGGCAGAAAGTGGGCGGAGCTTTATACTCGTAGCCTGAATATAGCATTGTCTCGAAGAGACAGCACAAGCGCTTCCTAGACGAGACCTAAAAAGACACTATTCACAAAAAACAGTGGCGTAATACAGGCCTTGTGGTGCAGGGGGCCCCGAGCTGTAGGGGTCCTCCCTCAGCACAGGCCTGAGAGCTCCGGATTAAATCCGAAGAGAGGGGGCCCCTCCATGTACCTTGCAGGTGGGCTACCTCGACTTTCGTTACGTCACTTGCTAAAAATAACCAAGATCTGAAGGTGCAAAACATTCTACTACCTGCACCGTTCAGAATAGGGTGAAAACTTTACAGATAGCCCATCTTCTAAAGCACACGCACATAGGTTGGTACCCGGTGCACACAGTCTTCTAAATTAACTAGAAATTGTCATGCTGAGGCGATTCTCTTCAATAACTCAAGGCTGCTTACAATACTTAGCGTGTAGTACGTAGAATCTTTGCCCTGCTGGAAACTTTTTCTGCAGTACCAAAATACTTATATGGCACATAATGAACACAAGTCTACTGTCACCTGCATACAGAGTTACCCTTGAATACAATGATTTATAATGAGTTTAATACCTCTATGCAGCTATGGTGCATTAGGAGGACGTGCGTTTACTAAAAACGTACACCCATTAGGTGGGCCCAAACAGTACAAAGTGGAAAAGTAATATGATGAATATCCACCACAATCGTAACTATAAAGCAAATGAGCACTCTCATTGGATGTCATCAGTAATGTCATAGAACATGTCCGGAGTAATGTCATGTGAGGTCATAAACAGTGCATTGCGGAGGCACAAGTTATAGTTAGAGTGGCTAACTAGAACTGGTAAATTTCTGTGTTTTTTTAGGTCAAGCCTGGCCAGCACCTGCGCTGCTATACGAGGCATGCTGTACTGAGGTGAGGCATAGAAGCTCTGTCCATTTCCTGCCCATCTTTTCAATTGGCCCCTGTTAGTCTTTGCAAAATCTTTGCTTTTCATTTGTGAAAAGGCTTAGTAGTCCCTCGCAGCCGTGGGGGCTCCGGGGGGCCTCTGTTACGCCCCTCCTGTGGCCTTGGCAAGCAGGGCGAGTGTGTTACTGTGCATGCATGTAATGACGTTGCATACTCAGTGGAGGTGGATGGGCACTGTAGAACAAAGTGATAAAACAAAAAGATACAGATTTTTCTCAAATTACCAGGTTGTGCACTCACACACAGATAGAAAATGGTACACAAGAGCGTTTCCCAAACTCTGGGTCACAAGCAGAGTTTTGATGGGTAGGGAAAGTCAGAGTAATGAATAAATATGCCTTTCAATTCTGTGTTTAACTTGGCACATTTGCCAAGCTTCATAGACAGAGGTCAAATGTCAGGATGTGTTACTGCGGGATTGGTGTTAACTTTTCTTTCTCTGGCAGCAAAGTAAATTATGTGATGAGCTTGCTGAACTACAGAGAATGGGAAAGGAAATGCTGTTGTATTTTGCAACACACAACAAAATGTAAATACCTGTAAATGAACTGTATGCATTCAGTAGTTAGGAACACAAAAAAGAAGCACATTTCTTTTTGTAATTCTGAAGTGTGCTGGAAACAGATTTTAGATGATCAAGACACTTTACTTGATGATACAGAAATGCTAAAATATTCACGGAAACCCTACTTCCACACATTATCATTTGTGCATGATAGTTTTAGCAGTAAAATGGTATGCCTGTGTAAAGTTAGTGGAAATTTCAATGAAAAATGTTGTGTCTGAAAATGTCACAGAGCTACAACACAATGCTTTAGTTACATTAAAAAAAACAAGCACTGGCATAACCAATAGGCCTTGCCTTTGGGAACGTATAAGTGTTTAGCCATGCAACAGTTGATGTTGTTGCACCAAGGATCTTGTGCTGCATAACCAAATACTTATAAGGTCCCAAAAGTGAGACCTATTGGCAATGCCAATGCTTGTTTAAAAAGGTAACTAAAATGGCTGTGTTACAATATACCAGTGCAAACCTAATAGATACTAGGGATAAAGCGGTCCAATGCTATACCCGCAGTCTGCTCAGTACCTCCATATTTCCTTTGGAACATAATGGCCGCCAATCTCATGTGCGCTCTGCCCACCTCTCAGGAGAACTGGAGGAGTGATGGTAACCCCAGGCAGCCAGCCAGAGCACAGAATAGTCCCTCTCCTCCACAGTTCAGCAGCAGATCCTTCATTAAATCTCGCTACAGATCAGTCTCAGAATTGTGGCATCTACTGTAATGCTCGATTCATCTCCAAACATGCTGTTGATTTATGGGGACCTCCTTCTTACTGACCAGCCTGACATCTGCTTCATCTCCGAAACTTAGCTCTATTCCTCAGCACTTCCTAGTTTTACTCACGCGAGCGGAGACCCGTTCCCGAGACACACCCGAAGACCCAAGTATCCATGTGACGTCTTCAGACCCTAGTCTCAGTGAGCCCCCTCTCTGTATACATGCCATAGAAAGCACCAGAGACCCCTGTAGTTGGAGGGGGCAGAGTGGGACCCCAAACTTGAGAAGGAGGCCTCTGAAATGGCAATTAATATAAAGGGAGACCTCGTAGCATTGGGTAGAATCCCACATCTTTATCTGTAATACTAGGAGCACTACCCCACTGGAATGGAACCCATTGGTGGGAACCCCCTAATACTAGAGGCACCGCCCCGACAATTTAAAGTAATGAAATACCTTGCCAAGTCTCCTCCATAACATGAGTCCTCCCCGCAAAAGAGGCCCTCCCAATGCCCGGGAGAGGTCTGATACAAGGGTCAGCCTCCCTTGTGGGGAGAGGGCCCTGTGTACAAGGCTGAGCCCTTCATGCAGCGGGGCTTCCTCGTGTGCAAGGAAGAGACCTTAATAGTAAGCATGGGGGCGGGGAGGGAGGCTCTTTTGGAATGGAGAGCATTCATTAGCATCTCTTACGTATAACAGAAAGCACTTAAAAGAAGCAATGGCAAAGCCTGCAGGTCTGGCTTTAATGTGCCAGTGCATGTAAACACAGACATTCATAAATGCAGCTCGTATGTATTGAATTCATAACTGCTGTTTGGGTGTTGCATGCACAAGTACTGTTTATCATATTAAGTTTGGCCCTACTGGTTTCCAAGTGGGGAAAGAAACACAGCATACAAGAATTGCTTTCTGTATAGACCGCGCATTGGACGTAATGAATTGAACATTACAAACAATGTGAGGACTGGGTGTACTTTACAGATGTAATATAGTCCCTCGTGCATGCTAAAGGAAGCAATCCCTAGAACGTGGAATGATACACGAGAAAGTTAATGGCAAGCAGTGAACGAGCTATACTCTGGGTGGCGCCAAAGTCCACGGTAAGTGTATTTTAAATCGCTGGAAACAATACACCTGTAGACAGCTGTGCTTTCAAGCCAGACAAAAAATGTATAGCACTTATAACTCAAGGGAGAACAATTAGAGAGGATGTCCCTTGTACGAGGGAGATCCCACCCCATACACAAGGGAATGCCCGTATTACATGGGAGAGGAAGCAGGGTGTTTCTGCTACAAGTAAGATCCTCTGTGTGTCTGTTACTTTTCTCCTGAAAAAGCATATCCAATGCTCTACCCTCTCTCATCCTGTACCTCTATCAATATCTTTAATCTACATATACTTACCTCCTTTATGCATCTATATACTTTCAATGTACTTGTGGATCTATATATTTATCACTTTCTTCTAATTTAGCATATCCAATGCACTATCCTATTTATCAGCCTATACTTCTCTCAATATATCTTCTAGCCCAACTTTCCGACTCATCTCAAATTTCTTTCTACTACTCTTTCCAATGCATTACCCTATCTCTCACCCTATACATCTATCAATATATCCTCCACATCCACTCTCTTATCCCAAACCCCATACCACTACTATGATCCCCAAAATAACCCTTTCTAGACTCTCTCCTACTCTACCCCTCCTTGCATCATATGACACCTCTTTTTACTATACCGATCCCTCAAACCAAACCTTTCTAAACTCTTCCCCCTCAAAACCCCCTTTTTACTCATCCAAAAGCCTCTTCCTAATGCTATGACCTCAAAAAAAGTCTCACTCTTCTGTCCCTCCACTATCCTTTTCAATCAAAATAATAGACTAACACGTTCACTTCTCAAATTCCATATTCCACTATACTAATTCACCACTAATCCTTCATGGGTTCTAGAGTAGCTAACCTTTTTCCCTTTTCTACCCCTCCCCAACCCTTCTCAATCCAAATAACTGACTAACATATCCACCACTCAAATTACTTTAATGTTTCGCAGTACTAATTCAACAGTAATCCTTATGGGTTCCAGAGTAGCATGCTACTCGCCAATAAAGCACTGCAAAACCCCATCAAGAAGTAGCATGCGCTATATAAATACAAACCTCTTTCCCTCTTCTATCCCGCAACCTACCCATCTCTATACAAATAACTGAATAATATATCCACCACTCAAATTACTTCATACGTCACAATACTAATTTTCAACACTAATCCTTTATGGGTTCCGGAGTAGCGTCCTACTCTCCAGAAAAGCACTTCAAACCCCATTAGGGGGTAACAGGTGATACACGAATGTAAACCTTTCTTCCCTTTTATCCCTCCGCTACCCTTCTCACTCCAAATAACTGACTAATATCCACCACTCAAATTACTAATTCAGCACTAATCCTTTATGGGTTTCCGGAGTAGAGTGCTTCAACGCCCCATCAGGAGTAACAAGCGCTATATAAATTCAAACTTTTTTTTTCCTCTTCTATCCTTCCGAATCCAAATAACTGACTAACCTAACCACCACTTAAAATGTACTTGCATGTTTCACTATACTATTTCAACACTAATCCTCTATCGGTCCCAGAGTAGCGTGCTATTTTCCGAAAAGCGCTTTGACGCCTCCTCAGGGGTAGTAAGAGCTATATAAATGCAAATGCAATACAATACTATAGCATTCCTCCCCATCCCCCCCCCCCCATTCTTCGTCTCCCGCCCCCAACTTCCAACCGCCCCAGGGAACCGATAGGCTACAAGAAAGCAGTCCCCTGAGAGAGAGGCCATGGAAGAAGGTATTGTTTCCCTCTTTCATGACGCATTTTCCCACCCAACCCACAATGAGCTCAGATATTAACCTCGTTCTGAAAGATTTCCAGAGCTCCTTCTCCCAGGCTTTACAGATCATTGCTCCAGCAAAACTTAGCGGCCCAAAACCTAATAAAGCCCGCTCTCACGGTACACAGAGGACCTAAAAGCAGAAAAATCAGCATGTAGAAAACTTGAAAGGAAATGGTGAACCATAAAATCTGCCCCACCCCCGACAAAACTGCCTACAAAGCAGCACTAGGCATCTACCTCAAAAACATAAGGGAAGCTCGAAAGACCTATTTAGTAAATATGATTAACAATGCTGGAAACTCAGCCAAGGAACTATATAATGTGTGAACAGAGTTTACCAAACCTACTTCTTGCACCTCTCCTATGCTAGCTTCCCAGTCCATATGCGATGCCCTTGCAGATAACTTTGAGGAAAACATTTCCAAACTCTACTGTAATCTACCCAGTGGCCTCACACCAGTAGAATTGCCCTTTAACACCCTCTCTGTTACTAACCACTTAGCTTTCTTGCAGGATATTGATCCGATTACTTCAGAGCAAGTCCTAGTCCTGATGAACAAAATTAAATCAGGCTCACCAGTTGATCCCTCTCCCCCACACATCATGGTAACCCTTGCACCGGCATTATTTCCTGCTATCACAGGTCTGTTTAACCACTCTCTGAGTACCCAAACTGTTCCTCCGAGCTGGAATCAGCTCAGGTCAGGCCTATTTTAAAGAAACCAGCTGCCCCCCCTGAGCTATCCAACTATAGGCCTATATTGCTGCTACCATTTCTTAGTAAAACAATAGAAACTCTAGTAAACAAGCAGCTCACATTTTTTTCTGGAAAGCCACTCCCTCCTAATTTTCTCCCAGTCAGGCTTTCGTGCCTCTCACAGCACAGAAATGGCACTGATAGCAATATTAGACACCATCAGACTTTCTAATGAGGAAGGTCCCCCAGCCATGCTGGTATTTACTCCAGCTATTTTTAGGGCTCGCCTGCTGATGCGCTTCAGCGCATAGCTGGCGAAGCTCTATAGGGGCTTATCCAGTGTTTATCCACTGGCGATTCCACTGGCGATTCCTTCAAGTGCATGTGCTTTTTAGGTCATTGCGCTTGCGCAAGCCCTAAAAAGCGCGTGCACAATGCCACCAGCCGCCTGCCTGCCTGCCTCGCATTACCACATCAAAGGCAGCCCTCCGAGCGCATTTCTCACCCCCTAATTATTCACGGCCGGCCGGCAGGCACATCAAAGGCTGCTGCTGCCGTGACTCGCATTTCTCCTCCCTCCTCCCCTATCACTGCCCAGGCCGGCCGTACTTTCTCTTTACAAGGGCGCCCATTCCTGAATCACTTGAAATCTCTCCACATTATTTGCATTTTGTTAATTAAAAAAATTAACTTCAACACAGCGTTGCACATTTTTCTCGACTTCGGAAGGATGAGTCCCAATCTCATTTGTACAAAGTGTTGTAATGGGATTATTGGAGAGTTAGAGAAACGTGCTCACAAGTTACATTTTTATGCAAATCATCTGAGTAAATAAACAATAGCATGGTGCCGTTTGCGTCCTTGACTTGATCTGGTTTTTATTTTTATTTTGCTATTATTCTCACAAAGGCTAAGAAGGTCTGCCTACTTTAGTATTAAGTGCTATACGTCGCATAAGCAACAGCTAACCATTCACTCACCCACGCAACGCCACTCACCCATGCAACGCCACTCACCCACGCAACGCCACTCACCCACGCAACGCCACTCACCCACGCAACGCCACTCACCCACGCAACGCCACTCACCCACGCAACGCCACTCACACACGCAACGCCACTCACACACGCAACGCCACTCACACACGCAACGCCACACACGCAACGCCACACACACACGCAACGCCACACACACACGCAACGCCACACACACATGCAACGCCACACACACATGCAACGCCACTCACACATGCAACGCCACTCACACATGCAACGCCACTCAACCACGCAACGCCACTCACCCACGCAACGCCACTCAGCCACGCAACGCCACTCAGCCACGCAACGCCACTCAGCCACGCAACGCCACTCAGCCACGCAACGCCACTCAGCCACGCAACGCCACTCAGCCACGCAACGCCACTCACACACGCAACGCCACTCACACACGCAACGCCACTCACACACGCAACGCCACTCACACACGCAACGCCACACACACACGCAACGCCACACACACACGCAACGCCACACACGCAACGCCACACACACACGCAACGCCACACACACATGCAACGCCACTCACACATGCAACGCCACTCACACATGCAACGCCACTCACACATGCAACGCCACTCACCCACGCAACGCCACTCACCCACGCAACGCCACTCACCCACGCAACGCCACTCACCCACGCAACGCCACTCACCCACGCAACGCCACTCACCCACGCAACGCCACTCACCCACGCAACGCCACACACACACGCAACGCCACACACACACGCAACGCCACTCACACACGCAACGCCACTCACACACGCAACGCCACTCACACACGCAACGCCACTCACCCACGCAACGCCACTCACCCACGCAACGCCACTCACCCACGCAACGCCACTCACCCACGCAACGCCACTCACCCACGCAACGCCACTCACCCACGCAACGCCACTCACCCACGCAACGCCACTCACCCACGCAACGCCACACACACACGCAACGCCACACACACACGCAACGCCACACACACACGCAACGCCACACACACACGCAACACACACACGCAACGCCACACACACACGCAACGCCACTCACCCACGCAACGCCACTCACCCACGCAACGCCACTCACCCACGCAACGCCACTCACCCACGCAACGCCACTCACCCACGCAACGCCACTCAGCCACGCAACGCCACTCAGCCACGCAACGCCACTCAGCCACGCAGCGCCGCTCATCCACGCAACGCCGCTCACCCACGCAACGCCGCTCACCCACGCAACGCCACTCACCCACGCAACGCCACTCACCCACGCAACGCCACTCATCCACGCAACGCCACTCATCCACGCAACGCCACTCATCTATATGCAAAACGAAAAATGTCAAACTCTTCTATTGCGAGACCTATTGCATTTTCAATGCTTGTTTGCATCTGTCACCATCTTAAACTCTATCCTGATCCAAAGACTTGTTGAGATTGCACTGAGAAAACTTTTCTTAGTGACCGGACCCGAAATGTACATCTAGAGTCCTTTAACTCCCGTACCATGGCCCTAGACAAAGAGGTGCTGCAGGGCTTCTCCTTAAGCCCCACACTCTTCAATATCTGCGTGACTAACTCCCACCCCACCATGCTGAAGTGCTAAGATTCTGCGGCTTTGAAGTGATCTCTTTTGCAGAAACTCAAATTGATCATCTCCAAAGGATACTATCCTGAATCTACCAAGATCAAATTTAGCGTTTGTATGAGGAAGATAACTCTCTGGAAGTCGTCCAACGGTCTACAATTATGTGCCTGCTCAGGAAAGCTTTCCAATGGCTACCGTCCCAAACTAGAAAACTGCTCACTAAAAATCTGAAACTGCTTAGACAATGGCAAAGCTTTTATGTAGCTGCAAATAAGGCTCTATTATCTAAATTCCAGGTAGTTCAGAACACGGCTGCTCGTCTGGTATGTAAACTTCCACCCTGCACACCTCCCGCGCACACTCTGACATCTATGCATGGTCTGCCAGTGATAAAGCACTCCCTTTTCTAACTGCTCTGCCTAGTTCAGAAGTCTCTGTCCCAAAACACCCCCCTTTACTTAAGAAAGAAACTGCAGCCCTACCTGCCAACCCGTAACCTCAGGTCTAGTGGACTATATTTGCTACACACATTCTGCATATGTACGGCCAGATACGGTAGAAGATCTTTCTCTTCTCTTGCTACCCAACACTGGAACAGACTACCAGTCACGTTCGCTCCTGCCCCGACTTGGGCAGCTTTAAATAAAACTTCTCAAAACTTGGTTCTTATAACTCTCCCTCCAATTCTTTCTTCCTGCTTATGTGCCACAGTGCCAAGAGACCTTTTCGGAGGTGATCAGCAGTGTGCTATATAAATGTCCATAACAGAAATCTTTATTTCTGTCTTTATGATGAAAGTGGGCTCAGTCGCTTACCTCTCCTTACTGAGTATGAGATCAAATCCTTGCAGCCCAAACTTCATGTGCATATGCCTATGAGCACCACAATCCTAAAGAGACCGAGAGGTCCATAGATCCTTATTCAAGCTTGCCTATGCATGTGTATACATCCGCCCACGTCCTTCTACTGTGCATTACTCAGGGTCATCACCTTGCTCCAAATGATCAGGACACAGTGCGTTCAGTCCTTCGCTTGTCTGTTACAGATCATTGTTAAGTGAGTCAAGTCAGTTTGGTTCAATGGAAGCAATCCTAGACGATAGCTCCCAGAACATATTACATTGTAAAATGTAAGTCTGGTACAGAATACATCATGTCCAGTCGATATGGAGTTAGATGTCAGGCCTAACAGTGATCCACAGCACAATAACGGTTTTAAGTGCACACGTCCACTGATCCTTCCCTTCCTTTACTGTGCAGGTGTGCACAGTAATTTATCCCTCCCTTACTGAGAATGGACCACACTTCTGCTTTCTTTGAACAAGGCCATATTTCCAGTCTCCTCCTGCTGTGCAGTGATCATAGCAATTTACCATACCACTCAAGCACGAAAATGTACCTCTCCATGTTGTGCTTGTTCCCAGAGTCACTCGCCTGTGCCACATCCCTTTACCTCTACATTCTATGCACAGAAATCAGATTACATCTATACCTCACTCTGCTTGGCCCCCTGTTATATAACGTTTCCAAAATCTTCTTTAATTACCAAATATAAAACCAGTTGGCCCACATACAATTACAATAGTAAAGCGACCAGTTCCAATTCAATCCTTCTCCAACTCCAACAAGAAAATTCGGTGACCTCATATAAATACTACAATAACATTCTACACGAGTCAACATCATAGTCAACACTCATTGAATACTAAGTGTGTCCAGATGCATGAGTGAATGTATGTGTTATATGTGTACAATTGTATACATTTTTACATGAATGATTGTATGCATGTGATGTGTGATCATGAATTACATATATGTAACAATGTACAACAGCCCCCCATCCACTTATCACACCCCTAATGTTCAAAGCTCCTTACCTCTCGTTTCGGCGGGGAAGAGGGTCCACTGCCCTTACCTGGACACTCCCTGTCTACACAATTTTTATTTTCCTGTGTGTATGTAAAGCGCTCCGATACCCACGGGTCTAGCTAGCGCTATATAAAACTTTATAAATAAAATAAAAACGCATGCCCTGGATAACTACAATTGCTGTATCAGGGCGATTAGTACAGTACGAACGCACTTTCTGAATATCTTCTCACACAAATCACTCCCTCTCCTTTCAGAGCAGCCTCTACTCCCCTCACCCGCACCGATCTTTTACTCTTCCTGCCCAGGTGTCCTTGCCTCTCCGTATGGCGCAGACGGACGGCAGCCCTTAGCGCCCTCTCCCTCTCGTGTAAGCGTGCACAGCCCCTTACCTCCTCCTAACGGCTTCCAAGCCAAGGGCTACCACAGGTTATTGTTGTACTTCCTGCATTGTATTCCAATTGTAATAACATTAGTGCATTTTCTATCTCCATGATCTGGCATCCTATGACAGATCATGGAATGTTCATTGACTATTTATATGACGTCAGCTGTCATTGTCAACCACTTAACAGCTGGCGCCCTTAATTGCTTGTTTAATCTGTTCCGCTCCCTGCGGGTCCTTTTACTTTATTAAACTACATTCTTGTGACATTCACCTTGTGTTCTCTACTATGTCACACTACAATTGGCGACGAGGACGGGAGATCGTTTAAAGGACCTGCGGGTATTTTTTTGAAAATTCCTGTCGGACCAGGTTTGATTGATGAAACCTGTCATGACGTAAATGAGGTAAAGCGGACTTGCTGTATACTTCTCAGTGTGAGTTTAGCCACGCGCATGTGGTGTCGCTGGAAGCGCTTCATTAACTATTTCAATTGAAGGATTTAACGGCGTGAGTCAAGATTTGAGCGAGCGCTCATTGAACTTAACTTGAACTGCATTCGGAGTCATCGCGGCTGTGTGTGATCATTCTAAACAAGTCAAGCTTGTGTTTGAGAGTGTAATTGACGAAGCTGAAGCGAGCGCAGAGGAAACAATCGGCGTTATGTGATGAAAAGTGAACTTACTTGCTGACGCACAGTCCAGTCAGAAGCAGGCGTTCACTTGTGTTTAACAATCTCCTCAGCTATGACGCGTGAGGCATTCTGGGAGGCACTTCGTCAGTTTTGATTGGTTCTCTCAAGCAAATCGTCATATTACATGGCAGCGTGTGGCCATTTTGAAATTGCTTCTTACTAAAAACATCGGGAGTTATTGGAAACTCTTACAGAGCACTGACTTTGATGTTATTTTATTCAAGTTTGGAGTGAAATTAACTCTGGTGAAGTGATAATTCAAACAGATTATATTCTTTTCTTAATCTGAGCAATTAAATATTTTGGAACAAGTACTGTTGTGATTATTAATTTTTTGAGGATACAAATATTTTCATTGGCAATATTTACACAAGGAAACATGGCTGAGAGCAACAATATTTGTGCACCACCCCGTTTCTTAGAAGAGCCTGGCAAACCCACTATGAAGTGGAAGAAATGGAAAAGGGCTTTTGAAAACTATATAATATCCATTGATGGGAAAGCTTTTGACGCAGAGAGGAAATGTTCCTTATTGTTTGGCCTATTGGGAAAGGCTGGACAGGACGTTTTCGACAGTCTGCCTGAATTTGAAAACCCACCTGGAGTTTTTATACCCATGAATGAATATGATGAAGCCTTAAAAAGACTTGAAAAACAATTCGATGAGGAAAATAATATAATGGTGGCGAGACATAGGTTTGCTTTAAGGAAGCAACAGGAAGGGGAAACTGTTGATGAGTATACAGCTTGTCTGAGGATACTTGCTGTTGAATGTGAATATGATGAAATGACTGATATTTACATTAGAGATCAGATCGTTTTCTATTGTTTCTCAAAGAAAGTCCAGGAAAGGTTGCTGGCTTGCAAAAGACCTACGTTGCAGGAAGTTTTAGATATTGCTAGGGGTATAGAAAGGTCACTTGTATCTACAAGAGAATTATCTCATGCTGGGAATAACACTAATGTATTTTATTTACAGGACAAAAAGAAAAGTGATGGTAAGACTTTTGGAAAGAATGTGTGGGATAAGAAATTAGGAGGTAAGCATATGAGTTGTTTTAGATGTGGATCCAATGATCATCTAGCGGATTACAAAAATTGTCCCGCTATTGGAAAGAAATGCGTAAAATGCAAAAAATATGGCCATTATTCTACTTTATGTAAGTCCAAGTCATTTGGTAACAACATGAATATTAACATGGTGGGAAGTTTTGATGAGGAAATGTGTTCGAATATCATTCTTTATGTTGAAATGATAGATGGTAAAATTGTAGGTCCCATTGGGGATGTTAAAATAGGAAATGTTGAGCTCAAGTTTACTGCTGACTCAGGTGCACCTATAACAACAATTTATGATGTTCTATATGAGGAGAAATGGAAAAATGTACCACTCACTGATTCTGATATTAACCCCAAGGCGTTTGGTGAGAAGGAGATTAACATGCTAGGTTACTTCAATGACACAGTGACTTTCAGGGGTAGGTCCATTGATACCAAAATATATGTAGCTGAAAAGGGGAGGATATTGGTAGGGTGGAGAGATCTAGCCCAGTTAGGTGTCATATTAATACCAGGAGCCAAGGATCCAGTTATTTTAAGAGATGATTGGGTTGATAATATAACTGTTGAGAGTGATTATTCTGATTTGAAAAGCATTTTGGGTAAACATGTTGATGTATTCAAAAACAGTATTGGGTGTGTCAAAGGTTTTACTCATGATATAAAATTGAAAGAGGGTGCCATGCCATGCAAACATAAGGTGAGAACTGTACCTTTGTCAATCAAAAAGGAGCTTAAAGATGTTCTAGAGAAACTGACCAAGGAAGGTGTGATTGAAGAAGCGGAAGAATCCGAATGGATTTCTGCAATTGTCGTTTCCAAGAAGAGGAAAACGGGAGACATCAGGTTGTGTGTGGACCTGAGATCTTTAAATAGGAACATTTTAGTGAATTGTCACCCACTACCTAAGATTCAGGACATCCTCCAATCGGTGTCCGGTTCCAAATTTTTTTCATTAATTGACTTAAGAGCTGCCTACCATCAGGTTTGTCTATCTGAGAAGTCTAAGGAGCTGACTACTTTTATTACACCCTACGGAGCTTTCAGGTATGTGAGGTTACCTTTTGGGTTAGCATCCTCTTCAGGAGTGTTTCAAAAACTTATGGACTTGCTGTTTGGTGGAATGAAAGGTGTTGAAGCCTTTCAGGACGATATTCTTTTGCATTCGGGAACTGAAAAGGAGCATTTGCAACTAATCGACAAGGTTTTGGGTGTCCTTAAAAAGAGAGGCATGACTGTGTCAAAAGACAAATGTAAATTCCTGACAAGTGAAATTGAATACTTGGGGCATGTGTTGTCTGCAGACGGAATTCATCCTAAGGATGACCTTGTTCAGGCCATAAGGGATGCTCCGGAACCAAGCAATAAAGATGCTCTTAAAAGTTTTCTGGGACTCAGTGAATATTATTCCAGGTTTTTGCAGAACTATTCTGAAAAAGTTGAACCACTCAGGATGCTTTTGAGAAAAAATGCTGTGTTCAAATGGTCGACTGAGCAGGAAGTAGCTTTCAAAAGAGTGAAGGAGGAAATAGCTACTGCACCTGCACTGAAACCCTATGATCCACAATTAATGAATATAGTGACTGTAGATGCTAGTAATGAAGGGATCGGTGCTGTATTTTGTCAAAGATCTGGAAATGAGGAAAATACTATTGCTTTTATTTCAAGGAGACTGAATGAAACGGAAAAAAACTATAGTACCATTGAGCGTGAGACTTTGGCATGCGTATGGGCTGTGCACAAGCTCAAAGACTATCTATGGGGTAAAAGTTTCACTCTTGTGACGGACCATAAACCTCTAGTTTATATGCTGAATGGAACGGGACGTGGCAACGGAAATGCTAGCTCAAGACTACTGAGATTGATGTCTAAATTACAGGAGTTCAATTATGTGATTGAACACATCAAAGGAGGAAAAAACTGCAGAGCTGATTGTTTGTCACGATTGCCAATTCAAAATTTAAAGGAAGAGTCAATGGATGATACCGAGTGTGTGGTAGCTCTGATAGATGCTACTATCATGTGTCAAGGATCCATATCGGAGGAGGATTGGCAGGAAAAATTAGCTAAGGACACGATTTTAACCAAGGTGCAAGAGTATGTGCGCAGTGCTTGGCCTCCCATTAGGAACTTACCTAGTGAACTAAGGAGCTACCAACAAGTGAGTGATGAGTTGACGATGGAAAGTGGTTATTTGAAAAGAGGCGAAGTCTTTGTGCCGCCTTATGAACTTCGACAAAAAATCATAAGTCTTGCTCACAATGGGCATCCTGGCGTCACTGCCACCAGAAACATTCTCAGATTGCATTACTGGTGGCCTGGGGTAGACAATGAGATAAGGAGCTATGTGGACAAGTGTGAACAGTGTTTGAAGTCTGATAAGCACTGGAGAATGGAGAAAAATGTGTTGCAGGAGGTGGTTATTCCCAATGGTCCGTGGGCTAAAGTCGCAATCGATTTTGCCGGACCTTTTCATGTACTGCCAAATGTCAGTAAGTACCTGATTGTGTTGACGGATTACTATTCCAAATGGGTTTGTTACAAATTCGTGCACACTGTCACAACTGACATTGTCATAAATTTTTTAAAGAAAATTTTTGATAGGGAAGGACAACCAAAGATTCTGGTGTCAGACAATGGTTCGCAATTAATTTCAAGTACAATGACAGATTTTCTTAAAGTGTCAGGCATTGCTCAAGAGAAAACTCCTTTGTATAGCCCCAAGAGTAATGGCTTGGTTGAGAGACTGAACAGGTTCTTTAAAGAGGGAATTCAAATGGCAATCGCCAACAAAATGGATGTGAAAGAATTCATAAGAATGAAGGTCAATACCTACAATAATACTCCGAAAGATGCCACCAAACACACTCCTTTCTTTCTGATGAGAGGGAGATCGTGTAACAATATATTGACGCCTAAGATTGGCGGATGGAGCAGTGTTGCAACTGAATCTAAAGTGATAAATGATGAGGAGTTAGGTGTGAGAGAAAACATTGAAAGAAAACAAAGGTCTACAAATGCATATGCCGACATGGTTAATAGGGCGAAGGTGAAAAGTATAAAAACTGGTGATTGGGTTTTAGTGAAAAGACCAGGTATGGTGAGTAAGGGAGAGTCCAAGTATAGTAAACCCAAGAGAGTAGACAAAGCTACTAATGGTGCAGTTTTAGTGGAAGGAGAAGGATGGCGAAGTAAAGACCATGTGGTGAAACTTAAACCAGGACAAGAGTGCATTATAATGAGAGGTGAGGAAAACCATGAAAGTAGCGTCGATGATAGTGTTCTTGAATGGGATGACATGCAAAATAATTCTATGACAGAACATATCAACGACAGTTACAGAGATTCTTCAGAGTTTATAGTAAATTCAAGAAGAACCTCTATGGATGAAGATGACTCTGTTACAATACATGGTGGCGATAACATGTGTACTGGAAATGTTGAAACTGATGTATATAGTGAGCCTGCTCATGGTTCTGTTCAGACAACTGTAGAAGAAAATTATTCTAGAGGGGGAAGAGTCATAAATCTTCCTGGAAGATTCAAAGACTATGTAATGGAGTGATTCTCAATATATAAAGGTCGTTATTCACATGGGAAAAAGGGAGATGTTGTACTTCCTGCATTGTATTCCAATTGTAATAACATTAGTGCATTTTCTATCTCCATGATCTGGCATCCTATGACAGATCATGGAATGTTCATTGACTATTTATATGACGTCAGCTGTCATTGTCAACCACTTAACAGCTGGCGCCCTTAATTGCTTGTTTAATCTGTTCCGCTCCCTGCGGGTCCTTTTACTTTATTAAACTACATTCTTGTGACATTCACCTTGTGTTCTCTACTATGTCACACTACAGTTATTGCAGAATATTCCACCAAGAAACTTCGTTCCGTCGGTCACAGGCTGGGGAATGTTTAGAACATAGACGCTTCCGGCGGTCTCAGACTGATGACGTAACCATGAGGACGTCTTAAAAAGCGCCCATTGGATGAGGAATAGTGTTTGTATGTTATGTACGGCAATCTCGTACGATTTTTGCCCACTCAAAAGAAGTTCGGATCCAAATATAGTTTTTATCAAGTCCCGAGTACTTTAATGCATATACTTGCGTTTAATTTTCTGTTTACGTGTGTAATTTTTTCGAGGGATTTGTATCTTAATTCACTGACTAATTTAGTAGCTGCTGATACGTTAATATAGTTCATACTAAGCTCTAAATATTTAGCCAGACATTTAATCGAATATATTGAACTTTCTTCAGTTAGAGCTTTAATACTGAAATGTGGGGGGAGGAGCCTAGCTCGCGACCGAGATGGCCGCGCTTTAGCTCGGCTCTGTTCGCCCGCCTGTGTTTTCACATTTATCCTGCTGTAATCCTGCCCCGGGAAGCCCTGTTTGCTGTGTGATAGTGCTACGACGCCCTGCAGGCACTTACCTCTTGTTCCGGTTCTCCTGGCTGCTGTGGATCCGGTGCAGTGCCCCCGATTGTCTTTGGGAGTCGGAGGCGGACTGGCCTGGATCTTCTTGCCGGCTCCCGGGCCGGACGGAGCCTGCGGGTCTACCCTCCGGGGCGCGGAGGAGGTGGTCGGAAGGCCGTTGTTCGTGTGGGCCGGAGGTCCTTCCTGACCGATTCACGTGGGGAGGAGGCCTGTGGTGGAGGCGCTGCCTTCCGTGGTCGGAGCTCCTCGTGTGTCCGGCTTGCTCTCCCTTTGTTCTCCGGTCCGGCCATTTTGATTTTGCCGCCCGGACTCGGAGAACGGGCCCGGCGGCATTGGGTGGCCGGCAAGTCCCCCTCTTCTGGTGGCCCCCCTTCCTGCCCGGGGTGTTTTGTTGCCGGTCGGCGGGACTTTGTTTGCTTTGCTGCCGCCCCGGCGGAGATTTTCAGCCGCGCTGCCTTGTCGGACTCTCAAAATGGCGACCGACCCCGGGTATCCTGACCGGGCCTGGGCGAGCGCTGGGGGCCCGCCGCGTAGCCCGGGTGCCGGATACTGTAAAGGTTTTCCTACACTTAAGGAGGTCCTGGACGCCCTGCTCTCCTGGCGGCTCTGTGTGACCGCGCCTGTCCTAGCTTCGGAGGTGGTTCCTCGCGGCTGGCCTCCGGGGCCCCCATGGCCGGATGTGACTGTGCCGCCGCGGGGTGCGGCTGGAATTATCCTGGCGGAATTGGCCCCAGCTACGACCGCGTCTGCTGATGTACGGAACTTGATGGAGCCTCCTCCTCCTGCGCTACCTTCTTTTTCTCAAGCCCGGGAGCTGGACTTTGCTTGGCCAGGCCTTCATGACTCTCCCGCTTCCTTTCGGCCGCTGCTGCCCGGCGATGCCTCCTGCGCTGGCCCATACGGTTCGGTTTTTCTGGACATATCCTTGGACTTGTGCCTGCATCGTTTGCTACACTTCGTGACTTTCCTGGCTCTTCCGTGTTCCACTTCACGTGCCTTTTCCGGACTGCCGTTGGATCTTCCTGCTGTCTGTCTCCTGTTCTTCGTAGCCTGGTCCTCGCTGGACCGGACCGTTTCCTCTTTGGACAAACAAGGACAGGGCTGATGTATACTGGCATCTGTGTGCGGTAGTCTTGCACTGGTTTGGAGGGTCAACCTGTCCCGGTATGGTTCTGTGTGACTGACTGGTGCTCCTGGACTTTAGCCCGATGTTCTTTGACTTCCCGGGGCCTTGGCTCCTCGACTCAGGCGGGTGGCTGGGTGCTTTTACTCCTGTCTCCCGGCCCTCCCCCGTGTATGTCTGTGTGTGTTTCCCATCCCTCGTTTCCTTCTCTTCCCTTCCCATTTTTGTCTTTTGATTCCGACTTAACTTTGTTCCGCTATATTTCGGGTTCTAATTAGGGCGACAGGCACGCTGCGGGGGGGTAGGCCGTAGCCTTCTGCAGGGGTGCAAGGTGGGCTTTAGGGGTGGGTTGGGGGGGTCTGTCTATATTGGGGGGTCTTTTTCCTCCCTTATTTCCTCTTTTTCTGTTCTATGGCTCTTGTGTGTTCACTTTTTTCGGGACTCCGTCTCCTCCTGTGTCCCCCTGGGGAGTTTCTGTGACTTTCGCATTCCGGTGTATGTCTGATTGTGGCTCGCTGATAATTCGGTATCGACTTTTTGCTACGTCGCTTGCCGGATTCTATTATCCTGCTTTATCTCCTGGGGGTGCGTGGTTTGGTGGGAGTCCCTTCTTTCGTTCCCTTTTTCCCTCTTCCCCTTTTTCCTCCTTTATGAGGGTCCCTTTATTTCTGTTGGGGTGCGTATCGTATTGTCTTTTATTATCTGGGCCTTTTTGATCATGTCTCCTCAATTTGGGTGGGGGCGGCGACGGGTAGGCGCGGTTTGATTGATGCCATTGTCGTTTCTTTATATTCCGACTATGTTTATACTCTTCGATAGCTATGTTTGAATGGCCTCTTTTCTCATTCTGTGATCATAAGATGGCGGCTTGCCGCGGCCCCTCCCTGGTTGTTTTTTTGCACGGCCCATTGTTCTTCTGTTCCCCCGCCCCGCATTAGAAAATTAACCTTTTATTGTCCTGTTCTTGCTGATTGCTCGATGCCTTTTGTTGTTTCTCCTGTGCTCCTGGTGACATATCCTGTAGAGAACTTGTTTTTTCGTTTACTACGTTATCTACCATGTGGTGGCCAGCCCTCGTGGGTTGTAGGCCCGTATTTGTGAGCTTTCGTTGTACAATAAAGGTTTTAAAAAAATAAAAAAAAATACTGAAATGTGATTTAATAGGGCAGCCATAAAGCCCAGCTTAATCTTCTCTTTTCTAGTTCTGATCTCTTGTTTTGGACACCAGAGTGTTGTGTAAGTACTCACATTTAGTTCTTGTAAGTCTCCACATTGTTGTAGTCATTGGCAATGTATAAGTCTTTTTTCCATTGTTGTACTATGCTATGCGTCACTATGAGTCAACTCCGAATGTTTGGTGGCTATAAATGTGACGTCATTCGAACTGTTAGGTCAGATTTGTATTTGTATTTTGGATTTGGATTTGTAGAGCGCCTTATCACCCCGGGGTCTCTAAGCGCTTATCAGAGGGTGCACACAGTTTGGAAGGCCGGTTAGACAATACCACATGCCTCCCGAAACAGCACAGTTTTCAGCTTTTTCCTGAAGGGTAGTAGGCGTGTTTCTTTGCGCAAGCTCTCTGGGAGACTGTTCCATGCGGTGGGGATTGTGTAGGAGAATGCGCGCCCCCCTAAAGAGGAAAGTTTGAACTGAGGGCAGACCAGCAGAGCGGCATCTGTTGAACGTAGATATTGTTACCCTTTTGATCTGGTCAGTCCGTTTCCCTTTTGTCCCCCGTGGCCCTTTACTTTTGTTTCTACATTAAACTTTCCTTCTAATTGACTCAACCGAGTCATTCATCTTTCCGCAACACAGAGGCGGTTAGAACTGCGTACTGCAAATTCTATGTCAGGGAGCGGAGGCGAGGATTATGCATAGCCTTTCTTCATTTATTGGACAGCAAGTTAAAAGGTAACAGAAAAAACAGTCCATGAACTACATAACCCATGAGGCACAGCTGTAGCCATGGGAACCAGTCCACCAATCACAGTCCAGCCAAGGGCATATAGTGACTCCCTCGACGTAGTCCTTCCTCTTTCTTCATTGCTGCCCCTGTCACTTAAGTCCCTTCATATCTATTGCGGCTTCGGGATTTTGGCATGGGGTAGTTTTGTTGTTAACAGTTCTTTTCTTGTAATTGTTTGCCTCTTTATTGCTGCGGGGTCTCTCCCGCGTTGTTGTCAGATGCGGTAGGCTTTTGCTCAAGCGTCTTTGTGAAGCACGCGTGCGCTGTGTGGTGCCGTTGGAAAACGCACTGCCGGTGTTTTCAGCTTTCTCCATAGCGCCCTGTGCGTGTGTGTGGTAGAAACACACTGAGGCATTAGCGCTCCGTTTTTTCTACTGTTTTGCCTCTCCCCCTTCACTGACACCCCGTTTGTGGTAGGTTTTGACGGGCTTTGCCCATACTTGCAGAGTTTTGTTGGTCCTTCTGTTTTACAAAAACAAAAAACCTATACTGTTCTGAGGTTTTGCTATTTATCATACAGTGTGTTGGGTGAACCCTTTGTACCTTAATAGGGTGCTTTTCAGTTTATGGGTGCCCGACCCTCTTTGGAAATGCAGTCACGCAATGAGCATAATTATGTGGCATTTCCCTCTAATGAGGAACAGCCCTCCCAGGGACGCCCCCTGCAGAGGTTGACAAGCTCCTTTCTTCGGCCATTGCCCAGGCGCTTGCTTCTCTGCATGACAGCGTCAATAAGTTGTCTGCTCATGTTTTTAAAACTGGTACTGGTATCCTGGGGGACAGTGGGGCAGGGCCTAGTGGCATTCACTTTATGGTGCCACGCAAGGCTGTTAAGTGTGACGCGGGGCACCTAGAAGGCTTCAGTAAACTAGCTGAAGTCTTCCATAAGAGTGCACGCACGCTGAGAAGCGCACCCTACCGGGAGGAAGACTTACCCGGATATTCTGGTGGCGATGCCACCCCAGATTTTGACCCTGAGGAAGGGTTTCCCGATGGCGGAGAGGGTGATGACGACGATGTGTTTGAGGATGATGATAATTCCTCTGAGGATTTGATGGATTCTGGCAGGTCTTGGCGCCCTAGGCCTTCTTGCACAGAACAAGGGGATGGAGAACCGGTTCACCCTGATATGTTTGATCCTACTTGTATCTTCCGTCCGCGTTCTACAGACTGGGTTCCCGATAAAAAGACCACGGACTATGTTGCCGCTAAGATCAGACAACCCCTTAATCAGGAAGTGAGATCACGCCTCAGGTCAGAGTGTCCTAGGCCTTCCCTCCCTAATGGTGTTACGGTTACCCCTGACATAGACCCTAAGCTATGCACATTTTTTGCAAAATATATGAAGGACCCTAAGAAGGGTATAGATCGCTCCTGGAGGGCTTGCCAGGACAAACTTCTTGATGTTGTAGGACCCCTGACTAAGATTATTGAGTTAGCGGAGCGGTCGCGGGACTCAGGACAACAACTCCCAACGGACGACGTTGCAGGGTGGGCACAGAGGGCCATGTGCCTTTTGGGCAACGCCAACTGTGTCCTCTCAGCTGAGCGTTGCCGTTTTCTCCTTCTGAAGATTGACCCTAAACTAGGGGAGTTGTCTTCTTCAGAGGCTGGCTCTGTTGCGCAGGGTACCGTCTTCGGTGATACTTTTGTTAAGGAGCTTGGGAAAATTGTTGCCAAGTTTTCTGCTCTGGATAAGACGCAGGCTTCCATGAAGAAAATGTTCCCGAAAAAGCTTTTTGGTGGGGCTGGACGAGGCAGGGGTCGCTCTTCCGGCCGTCAATACAACCAAGGCCCCAATAGAGCACAAGCAAAGCGCAACAATGGATGGAACGATGGTAGACAGGGAACCTTCTACCCTTCCCGTGGAGGCAAAGGTCAAGGCAGAGGACACGGTGGAAACCAGAATAATTCCAGAGGATTCAATGGTAAGCATAGATCTCCTCTTTCCTGTTCGTCTGGGAGGCAGGATATCTCTCTTTCTTGCAAATTGGGCAGAACTCACGTCAGATCCTTGGGTGTTAGAGACGGTTCAAGGTTTTCACATAGAGTTCCACGGGTCCCCCCTTCAACCCTCTCGCCCCCGGCCTTTGGTTTTTCAGCCTCAGAAGAGTCACTGATAGATCAAGAAGTTCAGGGCCTTCTTTCCAAAGGCTCTATCGTACTTTCCAATCTTCATCTGCGGGGTTTTCTCAGCAACCTCTTTCTGGTCGAAAAGAAAGAAAAAGGCTTCAGACCGGTTATCAACCTCAGGTCTTTCAACGAGTGGTTGGTTTATCGCCACTTCATGATGGAGGGAATCCATCTGCTCAGAGATCTCCTTCTCCAGAACGATTGGTTAGTTCAGTTGGACCTCAAAGATGCCTATCTATCGGTTCCCATCTTCCCTCCACATTGCAGGTTCCTTCAATTCCTGTGAAGGGGTCAGACTTACGAGTTCAGAACTCTTCCCTTTGGTCTTTCCTCAGCACCCTGGTGCTTTACCAAACTACTTCGGCCTGTGGTAGAGCATCTCCGCACGAAGGGCATCCGGTTGATTATCTACCTGGACGATATCCTTCTGATGGATCAATCCAGAGATCATCTTCTCCTTCACTTGCAGATTACAATTTCCCTTCTACAGAATCTAGGATTCACCACCAATGCCCAGAAGTCGGATCTGGTTCCCCAACAGAGCATGATTTTTCTAGGTTTTCGCATCGACACGAGGGATGCCACTTTGAATCTTCCGTCTCAGAAGATTTCCAAAATCAACAAGCATTGGAAATGCAATAGGTCTCGCATTAGAAAAGTTGGAGCTATTGGTCTTGTAAATGACACATATTTTATTTATGTGTTGATTTTTAAAATAGCTAAATTGATAGCTTTGTCATTTACAATGCCAATAGTTATAACTTTTGCAAATGTGACACCTATAGCATTTGTAATGCAATATGTTTTATTTACGTGACTTATATGTATTCATATTACAAATAACAATGGCCTTTATTTTTTTATAATTAATACTTAAATAAAAAGTTATTGTAATTTATAATGGCAATTGATACCGAGGGTTGTGAATAACCTGAAGCGATCACTGAATTTAGAGAAGATACCACAGAGGGTTAATTTGTTTATAGCAGGAGTTCTTGTTGTAATTGCAGGTAACAAGTTCCAGTCCTTGCAAAATAACGCAGTGGGCTATGTCTTTGGAGCAAACATCTCCATGCAAATGGCGAGATTTACGTTTGAATATGTGCGAGGTATTTTCTAAAATGAGAGCGTTTGGTAGTAATTAATACCATTATTTAGTTACCAAAAAAACTAAAACAGTAAGACGAACAAGAAGGAGGGCATTGCTGTGGGGAGGGGGGAGGAGAAATGCGAAACGGCCGCAGCAGGGGGCGGAGCGGGGAGAGCGGCGATGGGGGAGAGACACGGGCCGTAGTGTGAAGCAGCAGGGGCCTTTGTGCCACAGACCTCAGACACAGCTTACAGTTAACTTGCCTGATTGATACCGAAGGTTATGAATAAGGTAACAAGTTCCAGTCCTTGCAAAATAACGCAGTGGGCTATGTCTTTGGAGCAAACATTTCCATGCAAATGGCGAGATTTACGTTTGAATATGTGCGAGGTATTTGCTAAAATGAGAGCGTTTGGTAGTAATTAATACCATTATTTAGTTACCAAAAAAACACAAGATCACAGCGAAATAAGAAAGTATAACTTGAATCCTAAAACAAAGGTGAATGAACACAGGCGTGCTGGCCACAGAATATGCAAATCGGTTTAATGCAGCTGCACGCAAGACCACAGTATTGACATTTGACAGGAGTATACACTTATGAATTCTGTGAAACGTACATGTGCCCTTCGGTGTACTTCTCTCTGCTAGAAAAATAAATACGTAAAGTACACTCTGAGAGCACCAGATATAGAAAAAGCTTCAAGCAGCTATGGCATTTCTTCAACAGGAAAGTGGATTCGGCTGGGGGGGTGAGGGGGGAGGCGGTTTGTTTTAGAAACAGAGGAAAGCAGGAGGAGGGGGCAGTCGGTTTTAAAAGACATTGTGATGGTATGCGTTGTGAATGTATGCGTAGCGTCATACATTCCATCACCACAGAACCTACGGAAGGTAAAGGCCGATCTGGAAGTCTTTTTAGCTGTTCTAAAGTTATCAATTGTTCCTCTATTATGACTGGATGATGTGAATAAATACCGAGCTCTATGTTCAGACAGCCATCACTTTTTTGTAGGTAATGTTTTATTGAATTATAAAACGAACTTTTCATGACAATCGGCAAATCAGTGAATTCACGATGTAAAAGACATGCCCTGCTCTAAATTGAAGCAATTATATCCGTGCAACGCCTCTGTTCATCCCTAGGGGTACCACCCAGAAAGAAAGCAGTGACGGGGGAGGGAGGGGGAGGAGGCGGCGAGGCGATGGTGATGGTGATCTACATGTTCTGGTGGCCGTACAAAAAGCAGAGCTGCATTTATCGACCTGCACAGTTTATCGATCCTAACCATTGTGCGATTGATGAATCTGCCCCTGTCCTTCCCTGTTTGTATTTATAGCTGAATAAACACAAGGGCTGGGTGCCCACGAGCAGGGTGCAGGGAGCAGCCAGCAGACGCCCACCCTTGGGCGAAGGCGCCAGAAACCCAACAAGGGTCAGGGGAGGGAGACTAGCACGAAGCAAAACATATTCTGCGGTAATCGCGGAAAATGCACACTAATCAGAGCAGATGAAAAACAATCACGCTCCACACGGATTGTGCTAGTTGGGGAATACAAATCAGCCTGTGGTGAATGGAAATGGCCATTACAAGAAGAAAGACTAACACGAGTTGATGTCATCAGGTCCAGGCTTTGGTCAAGGTAGCCAGCAACAGAACCTGTAGTGTCAGAGTACGATTATCCTACAAGTTTTGTGCTTCTTCTGGGCTTGTGCTCTCAAGTGAAGTTAATGGCAACCAGGCAGTCACTGGATTCTCAAAAACAGAGTGTCCCACAGTTGCATGGCATTCACTTGGGAGGCGAGGGAGGGAGGAGAAATACGAGACGGCCTTGCGGCCGTGAGACGTGTGAAGCAGGGGGCGGGGGGAGCGGATGCCTTTGAAGTGAAGCTAAGCTTCACTTCAAAGGTGTGGGAGGAGTGCGGCTGAGGGAACAGACGGCGATTTGATGATGTGCACGCGCATTTTAGGTCAATGCGCTTGCGCATTGACCTAAAAGCCACGGGCACAGCACCAAATCGCCCAGTTAGGTAAAGTCTGCTTAAGACGCTATAGTCTCGCAAGCTCAATGCGCATGCGCATTGACAAGCGAGACCTAAAAAGGAGATTCGCAAGGTTCTCCGTCGAGACAGGATCTCCCTTCGTCAGCTGGCCAGGATTGTGGGCTTGTTATCATCTTCGATTCAGGCCATATTTCCTGGACCTCTGCATTACAGGGCCCTTCAGAGGCTGAAGGCTTCTCATCTCCGGAGGGGTCTCACTTATTCGGAATTGATCTCCCTTTCCTCGGAAGCCAAGTCGGAGCTCCTTTGGTGGATAGGCCATATGGAAGCTTGGAATGGGAGAGCGATCTTCGGCTCCCGCCCGGATCTAGTGATCGAGTCGGATGCCAGTCGCCTGGGCTGGGGAGCCAGATGTAGTACTCTCTCAGTGGGGGGGCAGATGGACGGAGGAGGAACTTCTTCTTCATATCAATTATCTAGAACTTCTAGCGGGTTATTTTGCCATTCGTTCCTTCACGACGAACAGGGTCACCTGTGGTGTCCTCCTCAGAATGGACAATACGACGCCGGTGAGGTACATCAACCGCCTAGGGGGAACTCATTCCAAGATTCTGGCGGATCTCGCCAAGGATTTTTGGCATTACTGCCTTCAACGTCAGATTTCGGTGACGGCAGAGTATCTCCCGGGAGATCAGAATTGTGTGGCGGATTGGAACTCCAGACCTTTCAGGGATGCCAGCGATTGGAAGCTGGATCCTGCAGTGTTCCTTCAGATTGTGACCCTTTGGGGCCTTCCTCTGGTGGATCTCTTTGCTTCCAGATGGAATGCTCAACTCCCACGATTTTTCAGTTGGAAGCCGGACCCGGGAGCGGAAGCTGTGGACGCCTTCCTTCAGGATTGGTCGGGGATTCTAGCTTATGCCTTTCCCCCTTCCTGTTCATTCAAAGAGTTGCAGCCCAGGTCCGCAGGCAGAAAGCCTCTCTGATCCTGATTACCCCGATTTGGAGAGCACAGATTTGGTTTCCGTCCCTTCTGGAATTGTCTTGGGACAGACCTCTTCGGTTGCCGTCTTTTGAGGACATGTGTGGGGATTTATTCATGATGGAATGTTGAGTGTTGCTAAGTGATGTGGAATGTAAATCTTTGAAGTGGGCAGTGAAGAAACTGGAGTTGGTGAAGCAGCTGGCTTATGCTACAATAAAGATACCAACCTATATTTCTGCGTTGGACTCATCTTTACATTAGTTCTTGAATATTTTCAAACGTGTCATCTATCTCATGACTATATTGTGTCTTAGCATTGCAAGCCTTGGCAATGTGTCCTCTCTTTCCACATGGAATGTGGAATGTAAATCTTTGAAGTGGGCAGTGAAGAAACTGGAGTTGGTGAAGCAGCTGGAGGTTTTGTTTCTCTTATGCTACAATAAAGATACCAACCTATTTTTCTGCGTTGGACTCATCTTTACATTGGCGACGAGGACTATCTGTGCAGGGGACAGACATGTAAAACCTCCACCCCTGGATGATATCTACAAATAATGTAGAAGAACCCACAAATTTTGCATGATGGCCTTTTTGTTGGTATGTACTTTAGATTTAATTTCAACTTTCTTGTGTAATATTCATTAACACGACGTGCATAGAGTGAAGATTTATTTATTTTATGCCCTGTGAAAATTGGAAACTTCTCTGTACCGTGAGGTGTGGTAAAGTTCAAGAAAGTAAAGACTAGCATTGTGTCAATTTGTCAAGGAAATTGAAGAAAGTAGAGACATGCGTCATGTCAAAGTGTCATGATCTGTTCACAAAATGTACAGAGATTTTTTAGAGGCAAGCGTCTTGTCGATTCTCACGAACTGCTTTGACTTTGTGTATAAACTTGGATTATCTTTACATTACTTTTTACAACAAAATCTTGACGTTTGGCATGGTTTGCTAATTACCGTTATGTGCATCTTCCGAAGTGCAAGTAATGGAGAATTCCGCGTGATGATGCAGCTTTCGATGAGCACGCTGCTAGGATACGATGCGCGAGACTGATTCTTTACTTCTACCACAGCTAGAAACAAGTGTGTGTTTTGATTGGCTGAAATCAGTATTATACAGAAACTTTTATTGGACGACTCAAAGGAGTTTTCATTGGTTGCAACAACGATTTTCTAGCACAAAAGTTTCTATTGGTGATTGCATTGCGGCTTCGAACATTATGATTTTATCGATCCTTCAGAAACGGAGCTTCGAACATTGTGATTTTATCGATCCTTCAGAAACAGTCAACCCTGAGTCTACAAACTTCTTTAAACGGCGGTATTTTAACGAATCTTCAGAACAATCAACTCTGATTCTTCATTTTTCAAGCAGCGGTATTTTAATGAACTTTAAGAACATCTCATTGACAACAATATTTATTTTATTTGTTTTGTTAGTTAGATATTTTTATTAACATTATTCCTTTGCAAGCTGTTATAATGAACGATCAAGGGTTGACTGCTCCCCCTTCCTTTCTTCCAACATCAGGTGAACCAGCCAAACCCTGGAAGGAGTGGAAAAATATATTTTTACCTTATGTTTTAGCTACTGGTGCTGACAAGTATGGGCCCATTCGCAAGCAAGCAATTTTACTTCATCACCTAGGTGTTGAGGGACGTCGCTTGTATGAGGACTTACCTGAGATATCTCTAGGAATGGGTAGTGGTGAACCAAGTAATGTTTATGAAATGAGTATGCAAATGTTAGAAAAAAGGTTCTTTACCAAAATTAATACTGTTTTGGAGAGACATAAGTTTTTCTGTCGTGTACAAAAAGTAGATGAGGATGTTGCTTCTTATTTAGCTGCGATGAGGGGATTGTCTTTGACGTGTCAATTTGAGAATTTAGGAGATTCCCTCATACGTGACCAAAATGTTAGATGTACTAACAACAAAAGAGTACTAGAAAAATTACTTGTTAAAGATTCCACTCTAGAAGAAGCCATTCAGATAGCGAAAGGTTTGGAGAATTCTGATTTATGGATTAAAGAAATGGATCAATGCACCAACTCTATAGTTTCAAAAAATACTTCACTAAAAGATTTTGAGTCTAAGGATTTGAATCCTAAGGGGACACAAGTACATGCATGTGTTGATGAAACGAAAATGGTGAAGAAGGGAGGGACGTTTCAACAGAAGTCCTTCAGTAAACCTCTTTATACTTATCCTTCTCACACTGTATCCACTAACACATCTTCACGTGTATTCAAGTGTTATAGATGCGGGTCTCCAGGGCATATTGCTTCTAGTACTAAGTGTACAGCCAGGAATTCGATTTGTAGGGCATGTGGAAAGAGTGGGCACATTGCCAAGGCTTGCAATGCTAAGACACAATATATTCATGAGATAGATGACACGTGTGAAAATATTCAAGAACTCATGTGTTGATGGGGCAGAAATTCAAGAGCATAAAATCACAGAATCTGTATCCAAGGTTGATATAGCCTCTGAAAGTACCGACAAATTAGAAAAAACACATTCTGTCTTCGACTTTGATGGTAAAGAAGTCAAAATGTTAATTGATTCGGGCAGTTTGTATACATTATTATCAAAAGATATGTATCTCCAAGTATGGGGAAGCGAAAGTAATGTTGATTCTTGGGATGTACCTGACATTAAGGCTGTTGGTTATTGACATTCTAGGCCTCAAATGGATGATTATAACTTTTTCGTTTAGGAAGATATATGGAATAGTATATTTGACGAAGCAAGGTTCCAATTTATTGGGTTGGCAACACCAGAAAGATCTGGGAATTATGTTAAATCCTAATGCACTTGAACCTGTAACGTCTTTACCTGTCCATAATGTGGATAATTATGAAGCTGATATTATGGGGAAATTTCCAAATGTTTTTTCTGACAAGTTGGGGAAATTGGTGAATTTCACTCATAAAATCATTCTAAAGAAAAATGCAGTAGCAGTAGTCCACAACGTTAGGAATGTACCTTATCTAATGAGGGCTCCCCTCCAAGAAGAGCTAGACAAACTATTGAAGTTAAACATTATTGAACCTATTGAAGCTTCTGAGTGGCTCGCACCCATTGTAGTCGCGCCCAAGGATGGAGGAAACAAGATTAGTTTATGTGTTGACCTCCGCGATCTTAACAAAAAACATTTGGGTTGACAGGCAGCCACTACCGAACATTCCTGAAATGTTAACAGGAATGGGTGGGGGGCGCAATCTTCAGTGTAATTGATATGTCTGCAGCATATCACCAAATTGATCTGGACAAGGAATCAAGACATCTTACTTCCTTTGTAACACCGCTGGGAGCATATCGTTACCTGAGAATGCCGTTTGGTTTAGCGTCTGCCTCAGTGGTGTTCCAAAGAGTCATGCAACAGATTTTTGGTGATATGGATAACGTCTTGTGTTTTCAAGATGATGTGTTGATTGTTGGAAATGACAGTGATCATCATGATAAAGTTTTAATGGAAGTTTTGAGGCGCATGGAAAAGAATGGGTTGACAATAAAGAAGGAGAAATGCCAATTGAAAAAAGATTCTACTTAGGACATGAAATTTCAAAGTCTGGTATAAAGCCAAAGAGAAGCATTATTACAGCCATTAACGATGCACCTACTCCTCTTAATAAAGAACAGTTGAAGTCTTTTCTAGAATTAGCTGAGTATTGTTCTAAATTTATAAAAGGGTTTTCAGAAATAGTAGAACCTTTGAGATTGTTGATGAAGAATGGAGTTACTTTTGAATGGAATGAAATTTGTGAGAATGCATTCATGTTGATAAAAAAAGAAACCTTACATGCGCCTACTCTTGGACATTTTGATGTCAAGGGTAAAACCTTTATCACCACTGATGCGAGTGCGGTGGGGATTGGAGCTGTCCTATCTCAAGTTCACGATGGAGTGGAAAGGATTATTGGTTTTGGTTCCAGAAGGCTTCAGGGTGCTGACATTTCTTATTCTACGATTGAGAGAGAAGCTCTGGCCTGTTGTTGGGGCATTAAACATTTTTGATACTTTGTTTGGGGGTTACCTTTCAAGGTACGCACTGATCACAAGCCTTTGGTACATTTATTTAAAGGAGGAAGGGGATTGGAAGGCAATGTTAATCCCAGGATTTCAAGGTGGATACTGTCAGGATTCTGCCGCAGTTCCAGCGTTGTGTATTGGAACTACATTTCCCATGGTTCCCGCGGGCTACCAGGAATTGTTAAATCCTGGCAGGACGCGCGAGAGGTTGCGCCTAATTGTTCCTGGTTGAGCCTTCGTCCGACGGCGAAGTGTGCCTTGGTTCGGAGGAGCATTCGGAGCTGCAGAGACAGAGGTCCGAACCTCAGTTGAGTCTGTGAGTACTTGGAGCGGGTTCGGCAGACGCTCTATCTTTCGTCTGGTTGCTGTGTTTCCGTTTTGCGGGCGCTGCCGCTTGACGGATTTTCTCCTTGCACAGCGGGTTACCGCGAGCTCCCTGCCGCGTAACTCCGTATGTGTGGATTCCCCTTGGAGTTGTTATGAACATTACAGCGGGTTACTGCGTGCTAGTGTTGCAGCGTAACGCCGTCTGTTTCTTGGTGTTTTGGATGAAATTCTATGGACAGTACAGCGGGTTACTGCGTGCGGCTGCAGCTTAACACCGTCTGTAAATTGGGATTCCGATTACTATTGCCTTAAGCGGAGCCTGGCGGTGGTCGCAACCGCAAGCTACCGTAAACTGTGGAAACTATCTTTGGATTGATCTTCTTTTGCTTTTTGCTGTGAGAATAACAGCGTTCTTGGTTTATTTCTACAACTTACTTTCCTAGATAGGGGATAACCTTTTGCCTTCGTCCAAGGAAGGCTTCTGTACTTGCTGTTCTAATTGGGAGGCCTTCAGTCAAGGTGAATTCCAACCTTGTCTTTCTGCATTAGGATTCCTTTATTCCATTTGGATGTTTTCAAGCCCTGCATTGCGCATAGAATTTACAAGCAGGGTAGGGGTCATGATAAAAGCACCTATGTTGAGTCTATTTATTATTGAATACATATTGATGCTTTATTCTGCTTTCCTCATCAGATGGTGTTACAGGGTGTCATATGGTGTTTTGATATAAACATATGCAGAGAACAAACAGGTATTATTGACGTTTATGAATTAGCGAGAATTGAAGAGAGTAGATTGTTTACCAGTATCTTATTATTGTATTTATGTCTTTCAGAGCCTTTGTCCCTGCTGACCCCTCCCCTACCTAGTGTCCCTCGCTTGATACCTCGAAGACCCTGGCGGGGAGCCCCATGTCAGGGTACTTGGTGATTTCAGGAGATGGTCCTTTATTCTACTGCTACTGAATCCTGCGAACCTGACAGATACTGTCTGTGATTGAGTACAACTTTCAAATGGAATACATGAACGGTTTGAAGAATGTGGTAGCGGATTGTTTATCTAGGATGCCAGTGGATGCCACTAAGGAAGCTTTGGAGGAAGCGGTGGATGTGATCACGTGTAATGAGGAGCAAGCGTTTGATAAAAACGAATGGGACAATGGGATGTCAGAGGATGCTTTGTTACTGAGGGTGATGGATTGTGTATCAAAAGGATGGCCAAAAGAGGATTCTGAAGATGTTCGTTATAGGAGTTTTCATCATGTTGGGGAAGAATTAAGTGTAAATGAGGGAAAATTATGGAGAAGGAAAAAAGTTGGTACCACCGAGTGAATTGAGATGTAAAATTATGAACATAGCACACGAAGGGCATCTTGGGAGGAATATGACCAAGAGGCGTGTTCGGGTATCGTTCTGGTGGCCAGGGATGGACAGTGACATTGAAGGACTTGTCAGAGAGTGTTATGCGTGTGCTATGAGTGATAAGACGAAGGTTGTGAGACAACCTCCCCTTCCTAGTTCAGAATTTCCTAAACAACCATGGGAGAGGTTAGCTATTGATTTTTTAGGTCCCATAACTAGATTGGGATCTCAAAATAAGTTTTTGATGGTCCTAGTAGATTATCACTCCAAGTGGTTTGTTGTAGAATCAACAGATTATATTGACACAGAGAAGGTAATTGGTTTTATGGAAAGGGTTTTCTTGAATGAAGGTATTCCAAAAACACTAGTGTCGGATAATGGAGTACAGTTAGTTTCCAGAAGAATGAAAGCGTTTTTATGTAAAATGGGAATTGCCCATGAGAAGGTTGCATTGTTCAGACCACAGGCAAATGGTCTGGTAGAGAGGATCAACCGTTTATTGATGGATAATATCCAACTTTCATTAGCAAATCGATTGGTGTGGTCAGAGGAGCTTAAGAAATTAGTGTGGTCTTATCGAGTAACGCCACATTCAATGACAGGAGTTTTTCCATTGGTTTTATGGAAAGGGTTTTCTTGAATGAAGGTATTCCAAAAACACTAGTGTCGGATAATGGAGTACAGTTAGTTTCCAGAAGAATGAAAGTGTTTTTATGTAAAATGGGAATTGCCCATGAGAAGGTTGCATTGTTCAGACCACAGGCAAATGGTCTGGTAGAGAGGATCAACCGTTTATTGATGGATAATATCCAACTTTCATTAGCAAATCGATTGGTGTGGTCAGAGGAGCTTAAGAAATTAGTGTGGTCTTATCGAGTAACGCCACATTCAATGACAGGAGTTTTTCCATTCGTTTCTCTTAAGGGACGTGAGCCAGGTGTGAAAGAAGTTCCAGGTTGGTTGAAGAACAGAGAGTGTGTCTGGGTGGATCGTGCTGCAGTAGAAGGTGATGTTAAAAGCCAACAAAAAGTGACTATGAGTCAATACAATTTAAGGAAAGGTTTTAAGGATTCAGATATTAAAGCAGGAGATTGGGTTGTAGTGAGAAGAGGTGGAATTGTTACCAAGGGAGACAGTACATTTTCAAAGCCTGTACAAGTAAAAACTGTAAAGAACAATATTCTTATTCTAGCTGATGGATCTACATGGAGTTGTGGAAATGTCTCAAAGTGTCAGACTCCTTGAATTATTAATTATATTAATATTTTTCTTGTATTTAGTTTTGTATACATTTTATTTCACGTTTTTATTATTGTTCTTTGTAAGGGGGAGATGTGTGGGGATTTATTCATGATGGAATGTTGAGTGTTGCTAAGTGATGTGGAATGTAAATCTTTGAAGTGGGCAGTGAAGAAACTGGAGTTGGTGAAGCAGCTGGAGGTTTTGTTTCTCTTATGCTACAATAAAGATACCAACCTATTTTTCTGCGTTGGATTAATCTTTACAGCATCCTGTCGGATCCCCTGGGTCACCCTCATCCCCTGGTTCTCCAAGGCCATCTACATCTTATGGCTTGGAGGATTTCAGGAGACGATGGACTGACGTCTCGCTTTCGAGAGAAGCTGAACTCCTCATCCAACAGGCCTGGGCCCCGGGTACTACCAAGCGATACAGATCAGCTTGGAGAAGGTGGGTTTGTTGGTGTGTGGCGAAACACCTGGATCCCGTGGGTGCCTCCGTTGCTGAGGTCGTAAACTTCCTAGCGGAATATTTCCATCAGAAACTGGCTTATTGCACCATTAATGCTTTCAGGTCAGCCATTTCTGCTGGTCATTCTCTGGTGGATGGGGCTCCTGTCGGTGAACATCCATGGGTCTGTAAGCTTTTGAAGGGAATTCGTCTTTTGCGTCCTCCAGAGCCTCGTTATTCAGGTCTCTGGGACGTTAACTTGGTCCTTCGTTGCTCTTATCTTGCCAAGATAATGATTTCCTATCCCGGAAGGAGATTTCGGCTATACTCGCTATTCTCCTTTGTCTTATTTCTTGTATGAGGGCTTCAGATGTCCGGGCACTTGACATTTCTGCCCGAGTTTTTACCCCGGAAGGTGTTACCTGTACCATTTCCAGGAGGACTAAATCGAGTACAAGGTCAGTAAACTATCCTGCTTTCCCAGATTCTCCTAAATCATGTGTGGTTAGATGTCTGAAATCTTATGAGGATATGACTTTGGAGGTTCGACCTCCTGGCGAGAGGCAACTTCTGATTGCCCGTTAAAAAAAGTTTCAAGCGGTTTCTTCACCTACCATTGCGAGGTGGGTTAAATGGATTATGTCAGAATCTGGTATTGATGTCAAGCACTTTGGGGCTCATTCTACTAAGGAAGCTATGGCCTCCAAGGCTGTCCAGGTAGGTGGCAGATTGGAGGACATTATGAATGCGGCTGATTGGTCTTCGGAATCTACTTTTAAAAAGTTTTATTTTAAACCAATTCATGAAGCCGCTGCGCTGGTGGTAAGTAAGCTTTGAACTTGCATAATCCTCACATCCGCTTCCTGACATAGAATGAGAAATTTCCTAGTTATCACAAAGGAAAGTTTCAATTCTATTAAGGACGCGGAGGCGAGGATTATCCCTCCCTGGCTGATAGCCTCCCTCCCTGACAATTGACTGTATTAATGGATGTCCTTTTCTACGTATCAGGAAAGTAATGTTTCTTGTGGCTACTCATTGTATTTTGTACATGGATCTGTCTTGTTTTTTCCCCTTTGAACGGCTATTTTAAAGCTTATGCTTTATTTCTTCTGCAATGCCTTTGTAATTGCATTATATAGTGCTGTGTGTTTCTTTACTGTTCTCATGTACGAGTCTTTTATGGATAGGAGATTATGATGTTCTCTATTATCCTATGTTCTGATCAGAAGATGGACTAGACTGTGGTCGACTTAACTTCCTGCAGCAGCGAAAGAGGAAGGACTACGTCGATAGAGTATCTATATGCACTTGGCTGGACTGTGATTGTTAGATTGGTTCCCATGACTACCGCTATGCCTTATGGGTTATGTAGTTCATGGACTGTTTTTTCTGTTACCTTTTAACTTGCTGTCAAATAAATGAAGAAAGGATATGCATAATCCTCGCCTCCGCGTCCTTAATAGAATTGAAACTTTCCTTTGTGATAACTAGGACATTTCTCATTATTCTATGATTACATTTTTTAGAAAATCTGATATGGTTCTAAGATGGCCTTATTCAAACAGAGAAGTATGAACCGTGCTTTAAATGTAAACTTGAATTATGAGGCACCACGCCGATACAAAGCAACATTTGGAAGTGGGAAGTTTTCAAAATTAAATCGGGGGAATTAATTCTATATATTGACTTGAATTAAAATGGGAGAAATTTTCAGGCAAGAGAAAGATCTAATAAAGATATGTTTGACTTTAAAAATCGTGAGTCTCCCTATGAAATGGGGCATATTGACATGTATGCACCCTACATCTGCCCCAGCTTACCTCCCCTGTTGACTATATTCGAGAGTGCATGTTACTATTCTAACTCCACACTCGCTTTGATACTGGGATAGGTTATAGTGTGGACCAAAGCAAATACATAGATGCCAAGTTTTCAGTGTGCTTACGCACAGCTGCCAAGTTTTCAGAATGCTTATGTATGACATTTCCATGGTTTCACTGTGTGTAGGAGTGACATTTCAATGCCCATGTGTGACATTTTGATTGTTTTATAGTGAGTAAAATTAAACAATGAAGGCAACATAGAAATATATATTTGAAACTAAGTACTGAATGAGCAATAAGATGGTCTGTCTACAAAAAGTCCTTAAAAAAGGCCTGTACAACGGAAGTTAATTTTATATACTGTGTGTAATACAATTTTAAAGTACGCAAGTCATGAACCCTGTGCCAACAAGGATTTATTTAATTTTCTCTCTGTTCTCATATAGACGTTTCATAATGTAAAAGACTATTTCTTACCAGTTAATTTAACTTGCGTTTATATTTAGTTGTAGGATGCATGTGCCATTATTTTACATTATGTGCTATATGAGATACCTGAAGATCAAAAAATTGTGAGAGAATAAAAATAATTTGTCACTTTAGCCATGTCAAATATCCCCCATCCACTCTGACACACTACCTCCAACTCAGCACTTTTCCATTTTATAGAGTATGCTGGACTCACATGTCCTAACCTGAAGTGTTTGCCATGTTGAGCCAGCAGACCACATCTTTGAATCTGTGGGTAAACTATGGGCCACAGTGCAGAAGATGTCACACTGCTGTGCTGATTGCTAGCAGGCAAGACTGTTGGCTTTCGTGGATGGTGTTGATGGTAATCGTTTCACTGTCACTGGAGCTGACTGTGTAGTGAGGCCCTATGGGACCCACTTTCGTTCTTCGTTTTATATTTATATTTTACACGTTTTAATAGACTTAGTATGAGCCATATTTTATTTGCATGATCTATTTTTGAGAAGACACTGTACATGCTGCTAGTTTTTAAAAAGGCTTTCTAGCAACATAATCTGTACTCTTTGTTCAAGGCTAAGAACAGAACACGATATCTTAGTGTTTGTGTTGCCCTCTCGAGACAGCTTCTAACATTTAGATACATCATTGAATAAAAACTGTACCTCTAACATAGTTGTTTTATTATATACACATTGCACTGTCCTTTTACAAGGGAGAGGGGCACTCCAGCCACGATGGTCCTAGAACGAAGGCTGTGTTTGACATGCAGCTCTGCTAACGCTGATCTTCCATCAGAAAGAGATTGCCAATCCTGCTTCAGACAAAGTTATCCAGATATGGGTGCTGAGGCTAACCTATGAGATCGGACAGAGGGTACACCTGCTATGCTCTCAGAATAGGAGTTGTGATTTATATATATATATATATATATATAATTTTGACTGCCATGGTTGGGTTGTTTATACTTTTCACCATGTTCATAATGCTGGTTACTTTGCTTTGTTTTTATCTGCCTAATAATTACAGCTCATTCTCTCTATGCAAGATTATGATTGTTTCAATAACTGTACTGAAAACTTCATTCATATCTTTCTTATGTTTACCAAGGGCATGCATGAGTAGCCAATGAAAGGGGTAATGAATATGCTACTTACCAGTATGCATCTGTTCTTGGCATGTAGGGCTGCTGACATTCATATCTATAGCATAGATCGCCGCCTAGTGTTGGGTCTGGATGATTGCAAATTGTTGTCCTGGAAGAGTCTTCGAAGTATCACGAGATAGGTGGCTCCTCCCCTGGACTACAGTGCGCATGGGCATCGACTCCATCCCCAGATTGTTTTTAGCCATTGTGGCGAAGATGGAGTGTAACAGTGTGAGCGATGACCATGCTAAGAGTAAGTGTAAATTCTGCAGCCGCTACAGGCGCCGGGGAGGAGGGCAGGCGATATGAATGTCAGCAGCCCTACATGCCAAGAACAGATGCATACTGGTAAGTAGCATATTCAGTTCGAGGCATGTGGGCTGCTGAATTCATATCTATAGCATGGAATACATAGCAGTCCCTCCATTATCGGCGGCCGCCTGTGCCAGCTGCAGACGTTTGAAAAAGAGTCTTTAGAACAGCCTGCCCTACAGCTGCTTGCTGCTTGGAGTGCACATCTACACAGTAGTGTTTAGTAAATGTCTGTGGGGTAGACCATGTGGCTGCTCTACAAATGTCTTCCAAAGGGATATTACCAAGGAAAGCCATGGAGGCCCCCAACTTGTGGGTGGAGTGGGCTCTGGGGGGACCGTTAAAGTGTGCTTAGCTTTTTGATAACAAATTTGAATACACTTAACGATCCACCTGGCTATACCTGCTTGTGAAATGGGGTTGCCCTTGTGTTGGGCAGAAAAGGCAACAAAGAGTTGTTTCGTCTTCCTAAAATCTTTGGTCCTATCAATGTAGTACATCAAAGCTCGTTTGACGTCAAGAGTGTGGAGCATTCTTTCGGCCACTGTCTCTGGGTTTTGAAAGAACACAGGCAGTTCAATAGTCTATTGACGTGGAACTGTGAAACTACCTTAGGAAGAAATTTAGGGTTAGTGCGCAGCACTACCCTGTTTGAGTGAATCTGTATGAATGGCTCTTGTACAGTGAGCGCTTGGAGTTCACTTACACGTCGCAGCGACGTGATGGCTATTAGGAAAGCCACTTTCCATGTTAAGAACTGAACCTCGCAAGAATGCAAAGGCTCAAAAGGTGGGCCCATCATCCTGGTGAGGACCACATTAAGGTTCCATACAGGAGCTGGTGGGTTCCTGGGAGGAATGACCCGTTTCAGTCCTTCCAGCAGGCAGGCACTCTGAAAACTGAGAGACGCTGCCTGTTTGGGAGATAAGCCGCTATGGCGGATAAGTGTATCCGAATGGAAGCATATGCTAGATTGCATTTGTACAGATGTAACAAATAACAAATGATGTCGTGAGTAGATGCATCTAGCGGGTTGATGTTGTGTTCTGCACAGTAAATGACAAACTGCTTCCATTTTGCTGCATAGCAAGCTCTGGTGGTGGGCTTCCTCGCCTCCTGTATGATATCCATGCAGTCGGGAGGCAAGTTAAGGTAGCCAAATTCTAAGACTTCAGGAGCCAGATCGTCAGGTTGAGCTGTTGCGGATCTGGATGCTGAATGTCGCCACGGCTCTGCGTCAAAAGCCTGGGTGTGAGGTGTAGCCTTTGATGCTGTACCACGGAGAGTTCTAGAAATGTGGTGTACCATGGTTGGCGTGCCCACGTTGGAGCAACCAGGATGAGTGTCTTTGTTTTTCTACCCCTGCTGCCTGTTTTGAAGGCTCCTTACCTCGCAATACAGCGGCCGGGCTTGGCTCCGCCAGAAACCTCACAGAAACCGACCCGCCGGGCTTGGCTCCGCCGGCCGGACTACAGCCCCCAGCATCCCTAGGGGGGCAGCGACGACGCCAGCAACCAGCGCGCCAGGAGGCGCATAAAGCACCGGCAGGGGCCGAGTTCCCCGTCTTTTTTTTCTACCCCTGCTGCCTGTCTTGAAGGCTCCTTACCTCGCAGTACAGCGGCCGGGCTTGGCTCCGCCAGAAACCTCACAGAAACCGACCGGCTGGGCTTGGCTCCGCCGGCCGGACTACAGCCCCCAGCATCCCTAGGGGGGCAGCGACGACGCCAGCAACCAGCGCGCCAGGAGGCGCATAAAGCACCGGCAGGTCCCTCGTCCCGCGACGACGCGCGCGGGACGCGCCGGACGAAGCCCGGACTAAGGGCGGACAGTCTAAGACAGTCCGAGACAGGCAGAGACTGGACTGGGCCAGTGACTCTGTCTGTAACTCTAAGGTGAGACTTTCCCATTGCTCGAGGACGAACCAGGATACCATTTGCCATTAACTTTGTATGATTTCAGGCTAAGTTGCTTGGAGGGTTAGTGGTACACGTTGCTTTTGTATCTACGCAGTGTTCCTGAGAGGGTATTGTATACACTGTATACTGGTGTACTATGTCTAGTAAAAAGCTATCCCCGGCAAAGAATACCATGGACAACTACCTAGTACAGGTAGTTGCTAAAATTAATAGTGAGAGGAGATCCTCACTTGGGTTGGGTACATCTCCTAAATTACCTACATCCATTTTGCCGGTATCTGACCCAGTTCAATCCCCTGACCCAGTTAATAGTAATTGCTCTACTGTATTACCTGATCCTGATGACAATGCTATTTTGGACCAAACTAATTGTGTACTGGAAGTTAGTGGCAGTGAAGATGAGGCTGAATTACATCTACTTGAGGAAAAAGCCCCTACTCCAGTGCCTGCGCCGCGCACTACTAGAGGAGCTAGAAAGGGCCAGCCCAAGCGTGGGGGGCTCCGCTCAAGTCGAAAAAAGCCTGCCTCTCCAGCCAGTAACACTGTGGCGGAAGAAGTAGGGTCAATTGATGATGTCTGTATGTCTCTAACCAATGAGCAATTTAAGAAGCTGCTGGGCTTGATAGATACTAAGATTAAAGGAATTGTAAAGCCGTTGGTAGGCAGGATTGAAAAGCTCACTAACGAGGTCAACCGATTAGGGGGCCTTTTGAGTAAAACTTTGGACGAAGTAGAGAAATTGCCTGCAGAGGTAGTAAACAGGGTTGAGTTAAAGAAGGGAACTTCTAGATCTGAGGGTGGTGGAGGAGCAGTTCCACTGTCTAATCATCCCCTGGCTCCCCAGGTAGTTGTAGCGGAAGGAAAGCAAGGGGTAGTTGTACCTCCAGTAGTACCTTCAGCTCCGGGACTTGTGAAAGGCTTGGTTGAGCTTATAGTTGAGGCTTCTCCTTTAGTCCTTGTTTTAGCTAATGTTCCTACACTGGCCCCAGGACAGGACGAAACTAACACATCATTACTGGCCAAGGCCTTACACTGGCTCACTAATAATATGGTGATAACTCCCTGGGGCAAGCACCAGTTGGCAGAGGAACTAGTTATGGCCAGGAGGGTGGAATGGATTGGAAGCAGTCCAAAAAAATTTAGTGGTGATTGTGTTGTCTTGAATCTTTCAGATCCTGAGGTATTAACCAATATATTGCCCAATCTTCTACCGCCACAGCGAAGATCCACCGACATCATCCCACTTACCTTAGACTTTTTTTTACTATCGGAGTGGAAGGGGTCCTAATCGGTGTACATTAAGGACAAAATGGAATGTGGTATCAGCTAAGGGGAGGAGTGTTGCCAAACCCACTGAATGGACTAAATCTTGAGAATAGGTTCTCGGCCCTCTCCAATCTAAATGACTGTGATTGACTCCTTGGGGGTAAAAGTTTATTACCAACACCTACAAAAGATCAGAGTATATGCACACTGCCTGCCCATAATGGTAATGAGGATGGCCAATTGGACGCTTCAAGTATTGTAGCTCAGATAAGCTCAGCAGCACCAGAAGCAGGAGTGCTTTGTTCTTTGATTTTAACTCCTGAAGCGCAATCTGATCGTTCGAATGGGGTGGGAAACCTAATCTCTTGGAATTTGGCTGGGTTGTTTTCTAAATTAGACTGTGGGGACGGGCTCAGCTTTGTAAGTTTATATGATGTTTGTATATTCCAAGAGACCTGGGCATGTGAACCTGTTTTTGTGCTAGGTTATTTAAATTTTTCTGTGCCAGCAATAAAGGGTCCAAAAGGGAGACCAATGGGGGGTCTTACAATCTGGGTTCGTCAGACCCTTAAACTTACCATTAAAAACATAGAGACTAGCCATGACGACATTCAGTTGATCAGGGTAACCAGTGATATATTGGGGTCGCTTGATATATACAACATATATGTTAGGAGTGCAAAGGGTGGCCGATCTGACGTTCTAACTGCCTTGGGTAATTTCCTTGATACATTTTCCCCTGGTAATAATGTTGTGATAGCAGGCGACCTTAATCGGACCTTTGAGCCTCTGGTCATGTGTGAGGCCTCCCTTGGTTCAGAAGAGGAGTCCCAATGGGGTATTCCTACGCTAGATCTGAAGCCAGTCACACGTTGGACCGAGGACATCATAGATCTGAATGCCATGTGCTTTGAAAAAGGTCTAAGAGCTTTGAACGGACGAACTGCACTGGACAAAAACGGCTCTATGACCTTCGATAATGGAAGACACAAAAGTAGGATAGACTATGTGATTTGCAGTTTATTGCTGTGGCCATCTGTCTGTGATATGGAGGTTGTTATGAGACCTGAGAGCGACCACAACCCCCTATGTGTAGAGCACAAATGGTGGTCCGCGGAGACAAATTCAACTTGTCTGAATGCTCTTGTTCCACCTTTGGTCATTCCAGAAAATAACATGCGTAGGCTTAAATGGGCTAGCGTAGTGACTAATCAACAGGCTATCGATAACATCAACTATGAAACTGACAAAGCTATAGTAGCTTTAGAAACAATTAGTGTTTCTTCCTCTGGCCTGGGGGAGGTGGTTGATATCCATGACACCCTTTTTGCTAAGATTAAAAAACACTTTTTGAAACCTGCAAGGCGTAATGGAGCTAGAGCCAGCAAAGATGCAAAATGGTACAATGCTGAATGTAGGGCCGCACGACTGGCACTGGGCCAGGCCATCAAAAAGAGGGTGGCCGAAACTACCCGCCTAGCCAGAAAGAGTTACAAAGCCTGCATAGTGAAAGCTAAAAGAGCCTGGGACGAGGTTCACTGGTGTAAACTGAAGAAAGCCAGTGACAGAAAGAATTCCAGAGCGTTCTGGAATATTGTTAAATGGGGTAGTGAGAGAGTAGAGGAATCCCCTAACAACAACGTACCTCAGGAGGCATGGGTAACATTTTTTAGCTCATAGTATGCTCTTAATACTCGGATTACAGGTGAGGACAGTAATATTATGTCCTTCTCTCAAGGTAATCTTTTTACTGACAAAGAGGTTATAAATGCTGTGAATAGAGGACGTGCTCCTGGTTCGGATGGCGTCCTGCAGAAATTTTTTTAAATGATAAAGAGCGGTGGTGTAAATATATCTATTTACTTATCAATTTCATTGCTAAGGGTGCTGAGGTCCCGGCTTCTTGGAGAGGAGTAGTGATTATTCCAGTGTTCAAAAAGGGAGACCGTGCACAGCCGAGTAATTATAGGCCAATAAGCCTGATCGACACTGTACAAAAAATAGTTGGCCATGTGGTTGTAAACAAGCTCCTTAATTGGGCAGAAGAAAATAATATCTTATCACCCTATCAAGCGGGATTTAGAAGGGCAACAAGCACGGTGGACCAAGTATTCCGCTTCCAATTGCTTCAATGAAAGACTGTGGTGCTGGGAGGAGGCAGCCTTTACGCGGCATTTGTCGATTTGAGGGCTGCCTTCGACCTGGTGCCACGGGCCAAATTGTGGCACGTTTTACAGAGTTTGGGGGTCCCTGAGGAACTATTGACCTTGGTAATGCGATTTCATGAGCTTACTTTTGCTAAAATACAGTGGGGAGGCCACGATAAGGTCACAGATGACGTTCCCGTAGAAAGAGGGGTTCGACAGGGGTGTTCAATGGCTCCAACCTTGTTCACTTTGTACATAAATGGTGTTGTCCCCCGCATGGTAGCAGCTTCAGTAGATGCACCATCTCTCTCAGGGCTAAAAATTCCTATACTAATGTTTGCGGACGATACGCTAATTTTGTCCAAAACCCCTGGTGGTTTACAGCGTGCCTTGTCCATTTTTGAGTACTTCTGTGAGGAACATGGTTTGGAGGTGAACGCCACTAAAACTAAACTCATGACCTTTAAGCCACATCGCAGCTATAAGTCTAAAATTGTCATGAGTGGGCGGCCTCTTGAGGTGGTAAACTCATTTACATATTTGGGAATTTTTATTGCAGATAATAACAGGTGGAGTCAGCATATAAATATTGCTACCCTGCGACATAAGCAATTATCGGGTGCCATTAATTTGGAACATAGGAAGTCTTTGACTAAACCCGTCAAGCCAGCTCTGCTGGTTTACGAAGCAAAGGCTATAGGGTCCGCACTTTATGGTGCAGAGATGTGGGGCTTTGAAAATTTGAACTCTCTGCAAGGGTCAGAGAACAAATTCCTAAGGCTACTCACTGGCACCCCGAAAAGTACTCCACTTCTGCCTCTAAGATATGAGCTTGGTAGGAAACAAATCAAGGACCTAGCCAGATTACGACCAATCTTATATTGGCGAAGACTCTGGACCACTCCCGAGCTTGCGCATTATGCCGAAGGTTTTATTGATGTCATAAAGGCGGACTGCTTTCATAAAATTAGTTGGCTCAATACACTGAAGGCTACATTGTTTGAGCTTGGGTTAAGTCCTATATGGCTTGATCCAGCAGGTGCATTATTTCCCTCCAAGTCTGTTCTAAAAAATATATTTTGGGAGTATGTTGCCAGCAGGAGTTTGAGTAATTCTAGTAATGGGTCCATGTCTGCGGGTTTCCTTGAGGTAAAACTGTATCCGGCTTTGGAGTCGTATTGGGATATTATCTCTAAGCCAGGTGACAGGAAGCTCCTATTTCAATTAAGAGCCCTCCCCATAAGATCATTGACAGCCAAATGGGGCTCAGGGGGTGTGACACTTGCCCCGCATGTGGAATTGGGAAGGAAACTCTTGGTCATTTTTTGTTCTCCTGCAAAGCATATTGTGTCCCAAGGCGCGCCTGGCTAGCACCTATGTGTAGGAACCTTGGGACCACTTGTAGTTCTGTTGCCCTGCGCATTATATGTTCAAGCCCACTAACATGGATAATAATAGCCACAGCAAAATATATTGGTTGGGCATGGGCGATCAGGCAGAGACTGCTAGTTAATTAACTATTCTCTGTCTGTAAAATCTGCTTCTACGAACCTGTTCTTATTGGTTTTTAGACTAATAATGAACTTGGTAATTATACAGAGACTGCTAGCTAATTGACTATTCTCTGTATGTAATTCCTGTTTCTATGAAATTGATACTATCACAGAGATTGCTAGTTAATTAACTATTCTCTGTTTGTAAAATCTGCTTTTATGAATCTGCTCCTATTGCTTTTCAGTCTAATAATGAATTTGGTAATTATACAGAGACTGCTAGTTAATTGACTATTCTCTGTATGTAATTGTTGTTCCCAGGAAATTTACACTACGGCTTTTTAAACTAAAAATGTTTTTATAATAATGTATTAATCAAATCTCTTTTTAATCATTTAATAATACTGTGAGAATTTTTTTAATTGAATGTATTTTTATGGATCCAATAGTGCTTTGCAAATGTTTCTGACTGTAAATTTAATTCTATTTTAATATTGTTAATAATTGTGTATGTCATGCTTTTATGAGTAATCACTCGAATAAAGCACTATTTGTGTCATCGAGTGTTGCTTTAGCTTTTGTGCCACCAGCGGTATGAGAGGTGCTGGGGGAAAAGCGTACGCAAATCTGCCTGACCAGTTCATCCATATCGCATTGCCCTGCAACTGTGGGTGCTGGAACCTGGCGGCAAAGCTTTGGCATTTTGCGTTTTCCCTTGTGGCGAACAGGTCTATCTCTGGATGACCCCACTGCTGGAAGTACGGGCGGAGTACTGATGGATGTATCTCCCACTCGTGCATCTGGTGGCTGTACCTGCTGAGCAGATCCGCTATCTGATTGTCCTTGCCCGGGAGGTGTTCCGCCATGAGGAAGATGTTCCTCTGAATGGCCCACTTCCACATGCTCTGAGCCAGATGAGACAACTGTGGAGAGTGTGTACCTCCCTGCTTTTGAATGTAGTACATGGCTGTCATGTTGTCCGTCCGGATCAACACGACTTTGTTGCACAGATGTACCTGGAATGCCTTCATCGCCATGAAGATTGCCATCAGTTCTAGGTAGTTGATGTGCATCTTCTTTTGCTGCGTCGTCCATAGTCCCTGCACCGTGTAGTGGAGTACATGAGCTTCCCATCCCTGGAGAGATGCGTCCGTCGACAGGATAATCTGTGGCACAGGCTCCTGGAACGGTCGGCCCCCCTTGCAAAGGTTGTGTGGATTCCACCAATGCAGAGAGCTGTATGCCCGACCGGTCACCAACACTAGGTCGTTCAACTGTCCTTGAGCCTGAGTCCACTGATGAGCCTAGCATTCTTGGCGCGGACGCATATGTAGCCTCGCGTGCGGGACTATGAAGATGCAGGAGGCCATCATGCCTATCAACTGCATGAACACTCTTGCTGGAAGCGAGTGTTGCGGTCTGAACTTCTGGATCAGTGACTGAATGCTGTCGATCCTCACAGAATTTGGCTGAGCTGTGGCTGCCAGAGTATCTATTGTCGCGCCCAGATACTGCCGCACATGGGCTGGCTGAAGGTGCGACTTCGGATAATTCAGTGAGAATCCCAGATCGTGAAGAAGGTGAATGGTGTGGGACATGTTGGCGGCGCACTGCTGGGCCGACTTTGCTTGGACAAGCCAGTCGTCCAGGTAAGGGTAGATGTGAACGTTCTGCCTCCTGAGGTGCGCCGCCACTGTCGCCAGGCATTTTGTGAACACCCTGGGCGCTGTGGTCACCCCGAAAGGGAGGACCTTGAATTGATAATGCTGATTCTGAATGGTGAATTTGAGGTATTTTCTGTGTGATGGATGTAGTGGAATGTGAAAATATGCATCCTTGAGATCCAAGGTTGCGAAGAAGTCTCCCTGATTGAGCAACGGAAGAACCTGCTGCAGCGTCAGCATGTGAAAGTGTTCTGAGAGAATATACTGGTTTAGGGGTCTGAGGTCCAGTATGGGTCTGAGGGACCCGTCCTTTTTCGGGATTAAGAAGTACAGGTAGTACACTCCTGTGCCTTCTTCCTCCACCGGCACGAGCTCGATTGCCCCTTTTTGCAACATGACGAGTACCTCGTGCTGCAATAAGTGCAAATGCTCTGTGGACATAGGACGGTGTTTTGGTGGCATGTTGGGTGGAGTGGATGTTAACTCCAGACAATAACCGTACTGGATAAGTTTTCTGACCCACCTGTCTGTGGTGATGGATTTCCAGACTGGCAGGAACTGCTGGAGTCTCCCCCCGACAGGTGTTGTATGGTCGGGGGGCAGTGACAGGGCGTCACTGTTTGTTGGTGGCGGAGGAGCGGGAGTTGTTGTTTCCACGACCTCTGCCCTTGGTGCTGTTGCCCCGATAGCCGCCTCTACTCTGCTTGGTGTAAGAGGACTGCGCCCCACCTTTAGTGTATTGCGTTTGCTGGGACATCTGGCCTCTGGAAACACCTCTATTGCTTGAGCGACGAAAAGTACTGCCCCTAAACTGTTGGGACTGGAGAGCCCCCATGGACTTTGCAGTCTCGGTATCCTTCTTTATTTTTTCCAGGGTGGTAACCACCTCAGGACCAAATAATCTATCAGGGTTTACAGGCTGATTGAGGATGGTGGTTTGTATCTCCGGCTTGAACCCGGAGATTCTGAGCCAGGCCTGACGTCGCAACATCACACTTGTGTTAATGGCCCTGGCCGCGGTGTCCGCCACTTCCAGTGCACATTTAATAGAAGTGTTGGAGATGAGCTTCCCTTTCTGAATGAGCATCTCCGCTGCCTCTTTATACTGATCTGGCAGATGTTGTAACAGGGTTTCTAGTGTATCGTAATGTGCCCTGTCATATCTGGCCAAGAGTGCCTGAGTGTTTGAAATACGCCAGATATTGGCCGCTTGAGCCGCCACCCTCTTCCCTGATGCTTCTAGCACCTTAGATTCCTTGTCAGGGGGAGGAGCATCACCAGTGGTCTGTGAATTCGCCCTCTTCCGGGCATTAGAAACAACCAGAGAGTCCAACGGCAACTGGCCCTTGATGTAGGTAGGGTCGCCAGGTGCCGGCTTATACTTCTTTTCAATCTTAGGGTTGATAACCCTGGCCCCTGTGGGTTCTTTAAAAATGTCTGCAGCATGTTTCAGAACCCCTTTTAGCATTGGGAGAGTCTTGACAGTCTTTTCTGCTGTGGAAAAGGTATCAAAGAGGAAGTCAACTTCAATAGGGTCAGCATGCAGCTGGACGTCGTGGTTTTTAGCCGCCCTCTCAATTAGAGCATTAAATGCTGCAGAATCCTCAGTAGGAGAGGTTTTGACATTGTACACCTGAGTGTCCGGGGCAGTTTGCTGATCCCCTGCGTCCCCTGCATCTGCCCAAGAGTCCTGGTGATCCTCAGGATCAGTGTTGGCAGGAAAGTTATACTCCTCATCATCACCTTCCCCAGCCTCCACATCTGAATAAGTGCGTGAGGGTGTAGCAACTGTTCGAGTCCGTGGAGCAATTGGCTCAACCAGAACCGGGGAATCCGTAGAAGCCTTTTTGCGCTTCAAAGGAATCGTGTAGGACTCCATAGGCTGTGCCGCCGTGATCTTTCTCTTGTAGAGGGTAAGTTTACCGGTGTCGGCGTCGATAAAGTGTTCCGACTGCTCCTCCATCAGGGGTTGTCTATGCTTCGAGCTCCCAAGTGGCTGAGAAGGCTTCGACCCTGTAGACACCTGCACGGGCGCTTCGTCGACTGACCTTGGTGCGAACGCCTTCGGTGCCACCTTCGGCGGTAACGTGGAGTGGCGTCGAGGACTTTGGCGTTTTGGCAGCTTGCTTCGGGGTGGAAGCATCCTTCCAATCGACCGCGGAAGCCTTGTTCCTGATGCGTTGCAATGAGTCCGACACCTGCTTCGTGAGGGATGCGGACGGTTTCGTCGACCCGACAGACGTCCTCGGTCCACCAGCATGTGCTGACTCGAGCGTCGATGTCTTGGCTTTCTCCGGCCGATGTGCGGGATCAGCCCTCGTCGGTGCGCTGTGTCCTTCTTCCGTGTCGACGGCCTTCGGCGCCGACGGCTTCGGGTCAGCGGCCTTGGCAACTGGTTTCGGTGCCCCAGTCTTCGGCTCGACGCCCTTTATCGATTTGGGCTCGACGCCCTTGACCGACTTTGGCTCGACGCCCTTGATCGACTTCACCGGGTCGACAGCCTTCTTCGGCTCCGGCTGCCCCGACATGTCGGAAGACGAGGAGGCGACAAGAGGGACAGACGTCTTCTGTTTCGACGGCGTCTCCATCACTTTCGTTTTCGTCGCAAACTATTTTTTCTGCTATTATCACTCTGCTTTTAATCATACCATCTTGATGGGAAGACCTAATAAAGTTTCAAATACTCTTTTACACTTTTTTCGAGCATTGCAACTAAGCCCTATCAGCCTTCAAACTCTGTCATCTTCTCTGGTTGAGGGTTCAACCATTGGGTCCTTAGCTAGCCTCAAGTTCTCATTGAGGAAGGGCTGATTGGACATCATCTTTCGAACATAAAATCCCAGATGACGAAGTTCCACTATTGAGTGGGCTGATGGGTACTTTTTATGGGTTCTTATTCTGAACTGGGTTCTTATTCTGAACTATATTTCAATACTCACTTTCCTCTGTGTGTCTCCTGTATTATAGTAATCTTCTAGTTCCAGTTACCTCTGTAGAATGCATCATTTTTTTCCCCGCAATTTAAGGAATCGCAATTATGTTGCGATTTCTTAAATTGAGAGTGCATTTAAGAAACCGCAATTTGTAATTTCTTAAACGCAATGCATTAATAAATTTTTTTTTTGTGAATTCGCAAATTGGAAGGGGTAAATTACTATGAAGTCAACCTTCATGGTAATTTGCGAAAACTTTCAAAAATGCACAAAAGTGCATTTTTGAAAGTTTAATTTTACACACACACATAAAGGGCATGTGTGTGTGAAAAATGTACTTAAAGGTACATTTCAGGGGTGTAGGGGGGGTCCTTTGAACACCCCCCTACACCCTTGAAATGGCATTCTCATTTTGCGATTCCTTAATTGCGAATCGCAAAATGAGAATGGCTTCCCATTCATTCCTATGGGCCTCTAAGCCCATAGGAATCAATGGGGAGGGATTCCTTAATTGCGATTTGCAAATTGTGAATCGCAATTAAGGAAAATTAAGGAATCGCTAAAAATATTGCGATTTTTTAATGCATAGCATTTTGCGATTTCTTAATTGCGATTCCTTAATTTTCGCAATTAAAAAAATCGCAAAATGTCACAATGATGCATGTGGGTGTATGTGCTTCACACTTGCCTTCTGTTCTCGGGTGTTTCTAAACAAAGCATAAAAGCAAGGCTTCACAAGATCCATGCAAGAGTAAGTAAGAGCCTCTGGTTTGCTATACATCTCATTCATATCCAAATTGGAGCAAACCCTTTGTATATAGTGAAGCCAGGGGATCTGGTTGGGCTATTCTAATTTAATGCAGCCAGTCAACACTGAATTATAAAAAAAGATGTCCTGCTTGACCCACATCATTATCCACAGCATGAGAGGGAACAACTTCTTGTTGGCAGAGATGTAACCTAGTACCACCTCTGTGTGACACACATATGTGGGGTTTTGGGTGCTGCACAGCACTGCGAGCAGTCTCCTCAAAAACTCATTTCAAATTTTCTGCAGTCTGGGTAGTCCTACATCTCCGAGTCCTGATCCGTATGTGGCAATTGATAGAGTTTTCTTTTTGTAGGCCGCTGCCAGTTCCTTAGTGGTTTAATTCCCAATTTAGATGCAAATTTGTATAATGGCGTGACACTCCCAGCTAACAGAGGGGCCCTTGTACGTTCCAGCGATCTCCAGCTAAACGCGGCATCTAAGAACCCCCCATATAAGGGAAAGTGGGTCCTCGTTCAACCCTGGAATCATTCGCAGTGAAAGTCTTAAGTTTTGTCCTGTGTGAATCTTATGCTATAATATGGGTTTTTGACTGGCATATACGGATCTAAGCCACCCATAAACCTCGAAAACTGATCCAACAGTCTCTGCATACTCAGTGGTTTTCTGGTTATAAGCACTGTGTCATCAGTGCAGAGTAACACTGGTATCGGACGCAAGCCAACTTGGTGAAGATCCAGGTTCAAACTGACCAAATGTTTTCAAAGCTCGTTGATATATAGCGAAAAGTGAAATGGGGCCAACACACAGCCTTGCCTCACTTCCCTCACTATTTTAAATTGATCAATAGTATCACCTCTTGGGCTATATCTTACGCTGGCCGTCACCGCGCTGAATGGCTTCCTTAAGAAACAAATTTTGTTATCTTCAACCTCCATATCAGACATAATGTTCCTCAATTTCGAACAATTCACAAGTTTGAAAGCAGAACTTAAATCTATAAGTGCAAGTATATAATACCCTGCTTGGCCACACTATACTAATTTATCAATAGATAAAGGTTATGGCATTGATCTAGGTTACCAAGTCTTCCAAATTGAAGATCTGAAAGGATGTGATTATCCTGGCCCACTCCTCCAAACGACCCCGCCTATTATTTCCACTGTGGTATCAATCAGAGATATTGGGCAGTAGCATTTCGGGTCACTTTTATTACCCTTCTTGGAGTTAGGCACTATAATAGCAAGGGACCTGGACTGAGGCCGTCTTCAATTTATTTATTTATTTATTTATTTTATAAGTTTTATATAGCGCTGGCTAGACCAATAGGTATCAGAGCGCTTTACAAGAGAAGATAATACATAGCAAACATGGCAAACAAGTAGATAAAAAATAATGGAACATCATGTGAGATATAAAAATCAGAATAGATATACATAATACATACCAAACATGGCAAACAAGTAGATAAAAGATAATGAAACATCATGCGAGATATACAAATCAAAAATAGATATACAGGTGCAAGAGCTATACATTTTAACCGCTTCAGCGCGGCGCGAATTTTCGCGCTGTGCTGAGCGTTCTATTGAGCCTATGGGCTCATGACGGAACGGTTCCATCATGAGCACAGCTCAACCGACGCTCATGACGGAACCGTTCCGTCATGAGCATCGAAGGGGTTAAGTAGTTAGGTAGATGATGTTCAAGAATTTTTTTATTTTTTTTATTTTTATTTTATAAAGAACAAATATAACATGGTGATTGGAGATAGGGTGCAGGACACAGGTTAGGACCTCCAATAATAATTCGGTCAAACATGGCATACAAATAGATACTAGATCATGAAAACACCATGGAGAATATAAAAATCAAATAGATAAACATGGGGAAGAGCTATACATATCAAGTAATAATTAGGTAGATGATGTTCAGGAAAATGTTCAAATACTACTGCACTAGTACAGCATGGGGAATTGACGATCAAGTGCAGGTCACATGTTAGGTTCCCCAATAATAGTTGAGGAGATGGATTTTGAGGTCTTTTTGGAAGCTGAAATAGGGGGGGTTACAGCGCAGGATTTGTTTACCGACGCTGGTCTCCCAACGCGACTTCAACTCAGCTAAAGGGGCCAGACCTTCATTTAACAGCCTATTGTGAAGACAGGTCACCGCCTTGATGGTGCCCGCAGCCATCACCACATATTGGCACACCATTGTCACCTCCGGTTCGGCCAATCCACCCCCCCAATGCCTCTGCATAGCCGCGACAACCGCCGCATGCAACAGGAAGGTACCGCTCGGCAGGCCGAATTGCTCCCGTAAAGTCTGGAACGGAGCCATTGTCCCGTCCACATAGAGGTCTCCCACCATCTGCAAACCCAGATCCTCCCACTCTAGCAATTGGGACCAATCACCACCGTGCGGTAAGGCGGTGAGCATCCCCAGCGGAATCTCCGGTGCATAAGGCCGGCGCTTCCCGGCCCTCCTCAGACTCCTGTTCCAACACAATCTAAATGTCCTCTCCTCCATCGTGAGGTTCCTACTAGCCAGTCTCTGTTGCATCACGATAGACGACAGGACATGCCTCTGAATGCCGATCCCCCGGCCACCTTCAGGCCCCCTGAATTCTCTGGCCACGTTCTGCGTCAGGACCTGGAGCTGCGCCGCCAGATAGTATAACTCATAGTCGGGGACAGCCATCCCTCCCTCACATTGAGGGCATTCCAATTGATAGGGGCATTGCCAGAGAAGGAGCGTGATTGTGTGGCTTTCTTTTTCTGCAGTGGTGGGATTAGGAGGAGGGTGTTGGTGCTTCTCAGAGATCGTGAGGTACCCGCAATGAGGAGTTTCTTTGAGAGGTACTGCGGAGTGTTTTGGTGGAGGACTTTATGAGTAATGCATGTGGTTTTGTAGGCAGATCACTTGCCTATGCTCTTCAGAACATTGGTCAATAGATGGGCCCATAGAGATACATTGTCTTTAAATAAGTCAATTAGTACCACATCTGGGCCGGGGCCCTTACCCTTAGGTCACCTGTTAATGGCCACCAGCACTTCTGCAAGTTCTAAGTCTATATTCATATGCCCTATTGTGCTCCAAGTCACAGTAAATGTTTAGTTTTTGACCAATGGGTTGTGATAGACTGCAGTAACATGACTCACCCACTTTTCTGGGGGAGGGAGAACCACGTCAAAGCTAGGCTCCTCATCATCTCTAAAATAAGGTCTATTCACAATCTGCCAAAATGCGCAATTATCCTTTTGGGCACCAGCTGCTAATAATGAGTAACATGCATCCTCTCCTATAGCCTTCTATTGTCTTGCGCCCTTTCATAAGCCCTTTAGCATACACAGACAACTTTCATTTTCCTTTGCTGTGTTTTAAAAGCAGTTAGCACTATTTTCTTTAATGATCTATCACTAGTCCACCAATGACGTGCTTACCTACAAGGCAGCAAGCCACCTGCTTTTATTTTTTTAATAGAAATTTATTTATTTCATTTACATCGCGGTCCGCGTTCACTATAGCTGGCGCGCTTGTTTATTTATTACATTTACAGCATGGTCCGCTTTCAGTTTCACTGCCACGCTACATTACCTTTCTTTCTTGATTTTGTCTTTTTGGGTAAAAGCGCCCCTACCACCCCTTTCTTTACATGCTGCTCACTGTAACCTGAATACAGCAAGCAGCGTCTAAAGAAAGGGTTGCGGTCAACATTAAAGTGGCCTCACATTTGCGAGAATTTGTGCTATTGGCATTATAAATAATAATGCCTTTTATATTTGTGTTGCTTTTAAAAATATTAGTGTGTTGCCAATAGCTTAAACTCTGGCAAATGCGAGACCTACTGCATTGAAATTGCTTGTTAAATTTCAGCAGATCAGTCAGTCAGCGTGAATTATCATTGTGTTCTCACATTCCTCTATTTCTCCCAACCACCAGCAGGAGTGGGGGTGAATCTGGGTGCTTAGAGACAACTCATGCAAAAGGAAATCAACAATAAATTATGGTCACTATAAATCTTGTTGACAACTTGAAAATCTGAAAAGCACCAGTCCAGATCAGGTGAAAACTGCACATAATCAATAGTATTAGAACACCCCCTTCCAGTAAAATTTTGTCGTAATACAGGTGAATTGAAGGAAACATCAGAAGCAAAGAGAAGACAGTGTTTAATTAAAAGGAGATTTAAAGCTTCTCAGTAGTTAGTACGCCTGAAATCAATCAAACGGGATTTGTAAAGCGCTGCTTATTACCCATCATGATGTCCTGGCACTCGGGCGAGGGGGGATGTTCAGCTGCAGAGGGATGTCAGCCGAATAGCCATGTTTTTAGGTCTCTCATGAATTCCTGCAGGATGGGGGCCCTTCGGAGGTGCAGGGGAAGGCCGTTCCAGGAGTTAGCAGGCTGGTGGGAGAAGGCTCGGCCACTCCTCCAGTGGATGCGGGCGTCTGGGTTAGGGAGAGGGAGGCGGAGCACAGTTGTCTCATGGGTTGGTGAAAATGCACCCTGTGGTTGAGGTAGGCCGGTCCTTTGTTGTGCAGGGCCTTGTAGGCATGGGTTAGGAGTTTGAAATGGCACAGTGTGTGCGAGTGGAGAAGTGTGGCTCAATGGTTAGAGCGGCAGACCCTGCTGCAGAGGTCTAGCCCGGGACCAGGGTTCAATTCCCCGCCTCGGCGGGTCTTGAGCTCAAAAATTCCACGGACCTGATAATTCTCGCCTCGGTGCCTATTCCAATCATGGAGTCCCACTCTGCAACTCTTGGCAATAGCTTGCTTAATCTCCACAACGGCCCCCACAACGCTAAGGATGCCTGGCCTCCACCTTGGGGGTGCCCAGGAGTGGACACCTCACAGGGAAAGCCAGGATGGGTTCCACAGCGGTATTCGTACAAGCGCCTTGAGACCCTTGCGGGTGAGTAGTGCGCTATAGAAGTATCAATTTACATTTACAATTTACATGGGGAGCCAGTGTAGAGCTCTGAGGTGAGGGGTGATGTGTGTCCTCCTAGGTAGGGCGAGAACGATCTGGGCTGCTGCGTTCTGAATGATCTGTAGTCTGTATAATAGTTGTGAGGTGATCCCCACGTAGAGTGAGTTGCCATAGTCCAGGCGGCTGAAGATGAGTGTCTGGGTGACAGTGCGTTTAGTGCTGATGGGGAGCCACTTGAAGATTTTCCAGAACATGCGTAGAGTGAGGAAGCAGGAATATAAGACAGCGTTTATCTGCTTCTTCATGGTGAGGTTGCTGTTGAGTATGATGCCAATTTCCTTGCGTGCTGTGTGGGTTGGGTGTGGGTGAGGAGCCAAGTTCACCTGGCCATAAGGAGTCACCAGGAGATGCTCCCGAAGATGAGTCTCTAAGCTTTGCAGATGTTGAGTTTGAGGCACCTGTTCTGCATCCCACTGGCGACGCTGGTCATGCACCTTTGGAAGTTGGATTTGGTAATGCAGGTCCAGAGGAGATGGATGTGTAATTGCTTCCTCAAAAGGACCCATGCTTCCACCTGAGATAATGCTGTGCAAAGGACAGCTTTATGTTGAAATTCTTTATCCAGACAACTTATAAAGGACGAGTTTGAGACTCTACAAAAATCTCAATCTCCCCATTCAGTGAATTAATTATGCTCGCTTTATTAGAGTCAACATTATTATTGTAAAAGTTGAATGACCGTGACACTTTCATTCCAAAATCAAACTAAGAGTTGAAAGTCTAGTGAAGCCGCATTGAGACCAAGTGATTCTGTCTGGTAATGGAAAGGAAACCAGGGTCAAATGTCCGCCCTGTGCTCTAGGCGATGTAGCAGATGGAGCCTTTTTAAAATATGATACAAATCCGTCAATATGGACAGGAATTGTGACTTAGGCTTCCTGGCAACACATCAGGTCATTACAACTTCTAAGGCTCAACCACTCTTGGTTGTCTATATTTGACCCCAAAATCGCTACATTCTAAGAAACAATTTTACTGAATGCAAGAGATGCGATCATAAAGGGGCCAGTGGGAATCAATCAACAACAGTATCTATCTCTGTACAACTAGGTGAGGCTTTGAGCAACAATAGGCACTCTTTAATTTCAGATGATGTCCTAGACACATGGACTGGGGTAATTGGACTCCCTTGTATAGCTTTATGTGATAGACAGTCTGTTGCATCCCTCTGTGCCAAAGCAGTATACCGATTAGTAGCTGGTATGCGGTAAGAGGTTAGAAAAACCCAAGCTTGGTTTAGCAATGGGGTTGGAGCAAGTTATAGGCCTGTAAGAGAACCCTAAAAGAAACTCCTCTATCTTACTACCACCTCAGGAGCAAGAATTAAGCCTGGGTACGAGATTTCTTACAACATGTTGATTGCTAAAGTTTATCTCAACAAATACCTTTAAGGTCGATGACAAAGTGTTTAGCTTCCAGGGTTAATTGAAGAGTGGAGAATGTATTTGGAGATGCTTCCAGCAAACGAGTAGCAATGTTATTACCCTACATTGTGCCACATGGAGGAGCTAGGATAAAAAAAATCTACCTTCAATTCAAGATGGCCAGCTGATGAAAAGTTAACATGTTGATCATCCAGTTTTAATAAAGCGGTGATAGGATCAGCCCTCACACCTCAACACTGACACTCACATACAGAGCAGTTAATACCCACCAAGTAGCTATAGCTTCCAAGCTTCCCAGCTCCATGCGTGACTAGTTAGTCTAGTCCTGTTTTTTTCCCTTAGAATTATGGGACTTGTAGCCCTGATTTTATACTGGGTTAAATAAGACATTAGGTCCCAGAATTCTAAGAAAAAAAGACAGGACTGGCGTAACTAGTCACACAGAAACCTGGGAAACTTGGCGGCTATGAACAGAATTACCAGCAGAACCCTTCAAAGCACCGCTTCTCCAAATAGAACAACATTAGAATAAGCCTTGACTACAACAAACGCCTTTCTATTGAGATGTGCCCCCAAATGATGGATCTCAATAATGGTGGTCCTTTTCTTGTAAAAACTGACCGCTGAGGTACGCAAATATGCAGTTCTTGAAATAAGCTGCTATGTCCATCAACTCCTCCCCCAAAAAGGAAATTCGATTTTTACTTGCCATACACGAACCTAAGGTACATACAACACATCATTGTGTTTTACCCTGAATTAAAACATATTGCTAAAATGACCCTCCCAGACCTCTGAGACAACAATAGGACAGGTAGACAGGATGATGACACTAGCATACCAAGGTAGATGAATCAGACAGAATTGTGTGAAATTGACATGCTAATGACACTGAAAGGTCAGTGGGGATGGCCGGCAGATGTTAGGAAGTCAAACCATTGTGGTAATGCAGACGCCGCCAGATGTCAAGCTGAACGTCTGGTGGTGCCTCTGAAAGGCAAGAGGGCAGAGTAAGCCACGTCTGTTGCTGGTACAGGTCTTACGTTGAGGTTTCAGTTACCTGCAGCTGCTTAATATTAGATCCTAATAGAGGCAGTAGGCCCACAGAGCCAGAGGAGTACTGCGACAACAGGGCAAACAGTGGTGACAAAAAAATTAAATGCCTAAGTGGAGCAGTCAGGGAGTTACAGTAGAGAGAGAAAAAATTTCAGAAGAGCATGTGTTGTCTGTGAGTAAAGAATGGGTAGGGAATGCACAGACTGGAAGGAGCTGAGATAGCTACAGGAGGTTTCTGCCTAGACAGCCAAGGAACGCTGGAAACAGTGGAAGGTTCATGAACCAAAACCTTGCAGAGGGAATAAATAAATTGCTTGGATATAAGCAGGCATGGAGAGAGCTGTTGTAAATATACTAATTGACGTCCATAAGCCCATCGAATACCAAATATTATTCAACACTAGTAATGGCATGGCTCCCTAAGTACTTCACCACTCACCCCCTTCTGCTGGTCATCTCTTCACGTCCCCTTTCTACTCCCTTATCCCTTCCATACAATCTCTCTGAAATGCATTACAGTAGTATTGTTGCTTGAACATGAAATACCTTGAACAAAAAAAAAAGAGACAAGAGATGTTTGGCAAAATAGGACCAATGCAGCCACAAGACCAGTTTCAGGCACAGGGTCTGAGGACTGTCTCAACTCACAATAGATCTGAGAAGTGTTTTGTAAAATTATCAAATTGAAGATGCTGGTACAGATTGAGGTGAAAATGAAGTAAGTTTATTGTAGAGGAAATAAGATCTCATCCAACAAGTTGAATCAGTCAGGCGCAACTGACCAATCTCCACACCACAGTATTCCATCACCATGGAGCTACTTCAATAAACAACAACCTATCCAGTACCTAATCCTTAAAGGAGAACTACTACTATGTACAGGATAAATATATTAATAACATGCACATTACTACACATCTTCCTCCCACATAATAAAGGAACAAGAATATGGAAGAAAGACACACAATATCAAAAAGATTATTTACTAACATTGTCATTGAATTTTGCTGGAAGTTTTATAATCCTTTTACTTTTTTCTCTCAAAGAGCTTGAAAGACACTTGTTACCCGACTTGACAGTGGTTTCGTCCAATTCACTGTTTACAAATGATGTATTAACAACAACAACCCTATTAAGATTCCAAATCCTAGAATCTTCAGTTTTGATTGCATTTGTAAAAACCTTTTTAACTTTATGAATCATTTTGAATAACTCAGAGGACTTTCGTCCAGGTGGTGCCCTAACCATTACATAATCTCCTACATTAACAAGTATTTTCTTTACAGCTTTCCTTTTGTCAAACCTTAACTTGCGATCAATAACTTTGTCAGCCTCTCTTTTCTTCCATAACCCAAGGAAAGACTTATCTCTATTTCTCTTGACCACCTTTTCATTCACCCAGAAAGGTGTGATGAAAGTATTGGGATGTCTGTTTTTAAGAAGAAGAAATGGTGTAAAACCATTGGTTGTATGAGGCGTAACTCTATACATTTCTACAATTTTATTAACACCCTCCTTCCAATCCACGTTATTTTGTTTGGATAGTGAAATAGATTCTTTAAGAACTCGGACAAACCTTTCCACCATTCCATTAATTTCCGGATGGTATAAAGAACAACGCTTATGCTTAATAAAACATTTCTCTAAAAACTCCCCCATTTCTTTAGAAACAAATCACACTCCATTATCTGTAAGGAGATATCCAGGGAGACCTTCCCTAGTGAAAACATCCATAAGGAATGAGATTACATGTTTAGTGACAATACATTTTGTGATCTTAATTTCAGGCCACCTTGAATACAAATCTATAAGAACAAACAAATAAACCTCATCATCTTTACATTTCAAAGGGCCCAATATATCAAGAGCTAATTCCTCCCAAGGCGCATTCGGTCTATCCCTTATGACCATTGGTTGGACTCTTGGTTTAAAACATTTCTCACTTAACGTGCAAGGAATACACACTCGCACTAGCCTTTCAATGTCTAAATCCATCCCAGCCCATCAATAGTTAAGCCTAACACTTTCTTTGGTTTTAGAAATTCCTTGATGACCTTGATGGGCTAAAGTAATCAACTCTTCACGAAAACACCTAGGGGGAATTAATCTGGTATCACGAAACATCAAACAATCAGACATGGATAACTCACCCCTCACATTCCAATACTTCTCTGAAACACCTTGACCTTTCTTATCCCATCCATTTTTGACAAGAGAAGATAACTCTAAAAGTTCCTCATCAGTTCTACACTCTTCTCTCCATTTATCCTCCTTAATGCCACCACACTCAATGGCACACACCCATTCAATCTCCTCTTCTTCTTCTTCTTGGTCAATGCAACCATCATCTTGTGTGACCAGTCTGGACAAAGCATCGGCTGTATAATTACCTACTCCAAGTAAATATTCCACATTGAAATTGTATCCTTGTAGATCTACAACCCATCTTGAAAATCCTGCTCAAGATGGCATCTGTTCCTTTCCTATTAAAAACTTCAATTAAGGGTTTGTGATCAGTTCGAACTACAAATTTGGTACCCCACAAAAGATTCTTTAACTTCTTCATAGCCCAATGGACGGCTAACGCCTCCTTTTCTATAACTGAGTAACGAGATTCAGCTCCCCTAAGACTCCTTGACAGGAAAAGAATAACATCTGTTTTACCCTCACTCTCTTGTTGTAGTGCAGCACCTAAACCTTTCATGCTTGCATCAGTAACTAAAACTGATTTGGCTGCAGGGTCAAAACTCCTTAATCTAGGTGTCTCTTTTAGATACTCTTTAATCTTGACAAATTCTGCCTCACATTCCTTGCTCCATATAAACTCCAAACCTTTGCAAAGAAGGGTACGCATGTGAACACTCTTTTCAGCAAAACCTTTAACAAACTTGCTGTAATACTCAGCCATCCCCAAAAATGTCATGAGGTCTTCCTTACTTTTAGGTGATGCTAAATTTTCTATTGATTTAACTAAGTCACTCTTAGGTTCAATTCCCTTACCAGATATTGTGTGTCCCAGATAATCAATAGGAGATTTCCTAAACTTGCATTTATCAATCCTAACAGTGAGATTGTATGAGCTAAACCTTTCCAACACCTCCTTAAGTCTTAAATCATGCTCAAACTAATCTTTTCCATAAATCAAGACATCATCCTGGTAAATCTTTACGCCTTTCTGACCTTTTAAAACCCTTTCCAGTGCCCTCTGAAAAACCGAAGCTGCAGAAACTAGCCCAAATGGTAAACGCTTAAATCTAAAAGTACCAAAAGGAGTAATGAAAGAAGTGTAATCCTTAGATCCCTCTTCTAATTTGATCTGGTGGTAAGCCGATTTGAGGTCGACCGTGGAAAATACTTCTGCTCCTTTAAGAAGCATGAGCATGTCTGAAATTTTTGGGAGGGGATATTTGTCAACTACAACCTGTTTATTAAGTTCTCTGAGATCAATGCATAGTCGGAGACTTCCGTCCGATTTTCTGGCGGATACAACAGGAGCCAACCATTGTGTTCCTTCTACTTCCTCTATTATTCCTTCCAATTTGAGTTTCTCCAATTGGTCTTTCATCTCTTCCCTAACTGACAAAGGGACCCCCACGTACTTTGCTGGCAAAAGGAAGAGCTCCAGATTTTAGTTTGATCTTATGAGTATAATCGTTCAGGCAGCCTAATTCATCTCTAAAAACTTTCTGAAAGGAATTCTTCAACTTCAAGGTGTAGTCAGTGGCATCACTGAGACGAGAGGAGACCGTGAGGAACCGGCCATCCGAAATGGCGGCGGACCGCACCGATCCCCCAGGGGCATCGGGGGTCAAGGCCGCATGCAAGGACCGTAGTGTGTCTAGAACGTCGCCAGTTGTAGGCTCACGCACACATGTCCAGGCCCCCGTGCAGTCCAGCAATCCAGGTCCGCCGTCTGGAGGATATCCACTGCCTAGCTCGACGGCCGCCATTTTGTAGATTCAGCCTCGTCACCACCCTCCGCGACTCTCGGATCAGGCTCACAGATGCAGACCCCCTCAGGTACCAAGGGGGTCCCACTAATGTAGCCTTGGTGCAGAAAGGAGAGCCGCCAAAGTCGGGGTTCAGCCTGCAATATCGCTGGCGTGTCCGATGAACGGAGCCCGGGCGCGAGGCTCCAGGGTGGATGGACGGAGCAGCGGCGGGGGGACCCCTTCACACGATCAGCCCCCGGAGCACCGCGCCCCACACCAGCTTCACGGCCGCCAAGGCAAGCCCGGATCAGGACCACCGGGATGTTCGCACAATGGTCTCTCGCCAGTGGCTCACTCTCTCGGCTGGGGCCGACGTTTACATCAACGCCAGGCTGGGTCCAATAGGCGAGGCCCCGGTTTCATCACAGCGGTCCCTCAGGGGGCACAACTTCGGAACCGCGGCACGCAGGAGCCTCCAGGTCAGACGGTGAGCAAGAGCAACACGTTGCGTTTCAATTTCTGCTCGAGTGTGTCGTCTCGGGGCAGGATATGCGGCAGGATATGCGAGTCAGGCCGGAAGGCTGACGGAGCCGAGCTACAGAGCGACCATTACGATCGCGAGCTTGGCTCCTCCCCACCCCTAGATATTTTTGATGTAACCAGCTCAATAAGCTATCTCCTTTATAGGAAACATAAACCTTTCCATAGATGTACCTACCTTTATACTCAATCAGACCATTAAAATATCCCATTAACTTTATTGGCTCCTCACCATAAGAATAAGGGTTTATGCCTGCCTTCAACAATTTGATTTTGTCCATTAAATGGTGCTCATAGAATTGTTTTGATACAATAGTAATCTTTGCACAGGAATCAAAAAGAACACCTGTTCTACAATGTTCCACCATCACCTCATCTATAGGACCTTTCTTTTTATCATTAGAGACTTGAGAGACAATCTGGCCACAGTCTATGTCATAGCCAGACGCACTATCGCTTTCATCATTCTTGCATATCATGTTGACCTTGGAATTAACTTTTTTAAATCTACAAGAGGACGAATAGTGCCCGATTTTTTTGCACTTATTGCATTTAGCTTTGAGTGCAGGACATTTCCTATCATTGGCTAGATGACTGGAGGTCCCACATCTATAGCATTTAAAATGGAAATCCTGATCTTTAGATGCAAACGAAAACTTTCTTTCAGAACTGACATTTTTAGACTTCTTTTCATTCTTATCATTGATACCTACATTTTCTTTTACGTGCACCTTTACCACATGAACATTTTCACTTTTACTCTCATACTTAGTTATCACTTCTACACACTTAAGTGAATGTTCAATTTGCTTTGCAATAACTGTAACATCTTCAAGAGGAGGGTTATCTTTCTGCCATATGTCATCTCTTAATTTTTGTACGTTGCACCCTAGCATGAATTGATCTCTTATTCTTTCTTCTAATAAACCTCCAAACTTGCAAGACGAACCTAATTTTCTGAGGGCAGTGACATAATTCTCCACTGATTCTCTTTCATTTTGAGTACGTCTACCAAAATGATAGCGCTCAAGAACAGTGCTAACCTTTGGTAAATAATGGCGATCTAATTTAAGTATACAAATTTCATATTCATTCAAGGTAGAATCATCTATATCAGGTAAGTGGTCAAAGACCTCTGACCCTCTGAACCTAGACAGTGGAGAAGTAAAGCAGTTCTTCTTTCAGCGCTTAAATTAGTTCCGCAAACTTTGGCATACCTCTCAAACACTTTCTTCCATTTTTGCCACCTAATAGGTGGATCACCAGGATTCGATAGAAAGAAAGGTGGACTAGCAACGTTCTGCATATTAAATAATTGAGGAATAAGTCAAATCTAAAAAGAAAATAATTAAATGTAAAATAAAAGAATGTAAAAAATCGTTAAATTGTAAAAGCTTTCACCCTCCAAAAGCACTATAAACTACAGAATTGTTTTGTAAGTTGTCTCGGTCTAAAAACATGTAAATGTAAACTTATAAACAAATATAAGTTGCATACAAATCTATAGGTATTGTGATTTCTTAATGCAATGTCACCCTAACGAAAGAATTATGTTTTTAATAAAGACCTTAAAAATATGCCGAAATCACATTGGTGTGGAGATTTCTTCATGCAATGCCACCCTAAAGGAAGAATTATGGTATTAATAAAGAGCTTCAAAATATACCGAAATCACATTAAAGAGCATACACATATGAGTTACAAGTAAAAAAAAAAAATTTCAGTACGAAGACTCCCTGTATTTACAAGTGAGTGGGACGAGCATGGGCAGTATTTTTGCTCCGTCCCTCGCGAATCTGTATGTACACAGATTCGAGGCAGATCACATCTTTTCTAACACGAATCCTTTCACAGACAATCTACGTCTGTGGAAGCGGTACATTGACGACATCCTGGTGATATGGAGGGGCAGTGAGGCTGACCTTAGGATGTTTCATGGGTGGCTGAATGAGAGAAATCGTTTTCTAAAATTCACAATGGAACACAGTAGATCACAGCTAGCTTTCCTAGATCTTCTCATTACAACTACATCAACAGGCCTTGCCTCTAAATTGTTCCGCAAGCCGATGGCGCGTAACTCTCTATTAGGCTACCACAGTTGTCATCCGAAGTCTCTTCGAGACAACTTGCCCTATGGGCAATTTTTGTGCATCCAGAAAAACTGCTCTACAAGAGATAGGTTTGAGCATCATGCTAGAAGTCTGGTTAAGGACCTCCTACAAAAGGACTACCCTAAACAACTAGTTCGCACATCAAAAAAACGAGCTTCCAATAATAATCGGGAAGGCCTCTTGGAAATTCTGCCAGCCAAACCCAAACTGGACCGGATAACTTTTGTGAGCACGTTCACTACGCAGTCCAACCAGATTAAAAAAATAGTGAAAAAGCATTGGAGCATTCTGAACACAGGAACTGACTCCATACCAGCTCCGTTATTTGCTTTCAAAAGGGGACTAAACCTGAAAGACAAATTGGCCCACACTCGGCCTAAATGTGAGTTACCACGTGCCCTAGGGACGTTGTGGGATATGCGAGCAGCCACCGGACACCATCCCTGCGGCAACTGTGCAGCGTGTCCTAATACGACAAGATCACACATGATAGATATCGGCACTGACCGACCCTGGAAGCAACGCAGATTCACCAATTGTAACAGCTCCAATCTGATTTACCTTATCACGTGCCCATGCAACAAAAGGTACGTGGGCATGACTACCCGCAAGGTGAAGACACGCATCAGCGAACACAAGAGCTCCATTCGGTGCTCAAGACAGTCCACCAGACTTACTAATCATTTTCTGGAAGCCAAACACACACCTACAGATGTACAATGGATGGTACTAGAGCAGCCACTCATACCCACGCACATAGCCGACACCAAAACTTTTCTGTTCAAGCGCGAACAGAAATGGGTGTATAGGCTCCAAACGGACAAACAGGGGCTGAATGAAGACATTCCGTGGATGTCTTTATAATGCTACCAAGGGGGTCCGTGTTACGCTTTGTACATCCATTACAATACAGACTATAATTATACAGGATATGACACTGTGGCCAACCAAGAACAACAGCTAAACTCTGTTTAGAATACCAGACTAAATGAGTTGGTTTAACAGTAGAACCACGACATAAACTCCTGCGCGATGTCATTGCACCGCCCTGACTTTTCTAAAGTGTCGATAAATAAATAGAGCATCTCAAATGAACTGGATGATGTTTCTAGTAACCATCCAATGAAATGGCTTTTTCAAGTTCACATTAAATCATCCGTTTCGCGCTGATCGAACGAGTCCTAAATAGCGCTACAACTACATTTCCCAGAAGCGCGCTATGGCGCCATGTCGTCATTGAGCAGCGCCGACTGCATTCGAGCGCAGTCGGAAATAGTAAAAACAAGCCTTCCTGTGCCGTCGGTCCTCCCACAGACAGCCCAGAGGGACGTCCTGAGTACCGACGGACAGGTGAGTCATGCTGCTCAAGGCAACTACAGTTTTTCAGACGCGGCACCCTAGAAAGACGCCGCTGTGAATGCGTGCTTTTATTTGTTTGAACTACCAGCCTTAAACGCTCTGCGCTCCCAATAGCCTGCTTGATTTAACAATAGTATACTTCAAGCATTTTAACAAGAGGGGCAACAGCACGTGTTTAGTGCATATCAGCTTACCATAGACACGAGCTAGAGGCATACGCCCGTTACTTGTTATACCTCACTTCCATAATTTATAAGGTGCTAGTTGTATCTAATCCTGTAGAGGCATCAGCATAATTTAATGTCGCTCATCCTAGCGCTTAAAAATTGAAAGAAATTTGTTTGGAATGTGAGTGATGGTCAAACAACTACACATCTAAGCGGTGGTGACTATTAAATTTCATAATTTTTCCGGTAATTTTTTCTCGCTTACAAAAGCGAAAGCATAATACAATGGCTCTACTCAGCCCTCTAGTGCTTCCCCTGACCCTCAATTTTGCTTATGTTTTGCCCACTTAGAGCGGGGCTCCGTTATACCTGCGCTGATGCCGGGTGAGGTGGGGCAACATTCTCCAGATCATTGGGTGAGTGTATTTCACAAAAAAGTTGTCTTCGCTCTCATGTTACTTGGATTTAGAGAACATGATGTACTGTCTCACAACCTTGTGATTGTCATGAACAAATGAGCAGTCAAAGTATGATACAAACTATGACCCTTTGCTGCATGTGAAAAATGAGCTAATTAGTTCTTTTTCTTTCTTTCTCTTCTTTTACATTGGTGTGTGGTATACTGTGATTTCCGGGGAATCTCGCCAATAGGAGATTTATTAGTGATAAGTATTATTTCACTTCCCATTTATGTTTGTTCACTGAATGAAGCAGTAGCAGAGAAGGTCCTGATGAAGCAGTAGGTGACCTATGGGCCCAAGGTAAAACTGCAGAAACATGTCGACCATGACCATTACGCCTGTCAAGGTAGCTATTTGTTGAAACTACCTTTAGCACTGGTTTTAGTGTTGGGAATGGAAGGTCTCAATTAAACTTCTTTTTCCTTCCCACGCCCAATTTTATTCACACTTTTTCATTCCTTAGTTACACTTTTTATTCACTATTTAGCACTGCTGGTCAGATACAACCTGATACCCAACTCATACCCAGATACATTGGGACATAGAAGACGAAAGGTATGATCTTGCCAAATCATACATTGGGTCACTCTCTGTGTGCCCTTTACCAGACTCCCAAATGATGTAGGGTGGTACAGGTTGGATTTCTGATGGGAAACTTCTTTAACACTGAGAGTACCCAGTGAAGGATTTCGCTGTTAGTTTACACACACTAGGCATCCCTCTGATGAGGTCTAGACCCTGTGCTACCATTAAGTTGGTTTTTCTGTATGTTTTGGGGCTGTAGCACTGATGGTCGTTAAATAACCCCTGATCCCCTTTTGTATGATTATTGTGGGTTATCTTTCTGCCATATGTCATCTCTTAATTTTTGTACGTTGCACCCTAGCATGAATTGATCTCTTATTCTTTCTTCTAATAAACCTCCAAACTTGCAAGACGAACCTAATATTCTGAGGGCAGTGACATAATTCTCCACTGATTCTCTTTCATTTTGAGTACGTCTACCAAAATGATAGCGCTCAAGAATAGTGCTAACCTTTGGTAAATAATGGCGATCTAATTTAAGTATACAAATTTCGTATTCATTCAAGGTAGAATCATCTATATCAGGTAAGTGGTCAAAGACCTCTTGACCCTCTGAACCTAGACAGTGGAGAAGTAAAGCAGTTCTTCTTTCAGCGCTTAAATTAGTTCCGCAAACTTTGGCATACCTCTCAAACACTTTCTTCCATTTTTGCCACCTAATAGGTGGATCACCAGGATTCGATAGAAAGAAAGGTGGACTAGCAACGTTCTGCATATTAAATAATTGAGGAATAAGTCAAATCTAAAAAGAAAATAATTAAATGTAAAATAAAAGAATGTAAAAAATCGTTAAATTGTAAAAGCTTTCACCCTCCAAAAGCACTATAAACTACAGAATTGTTTTGTAAGTTGTCTCGGTCTAAAAACATGTAAATGTAAACTTATAAACAAATATAAGTTGCATACAAATCTATAGGTATTGTGATTTATTAATGCAATGTCACCCTAACGAAAGAATTATGTTTTTAATAAAGACCTTAAAAATATGCCGAAATCACATTGGTGTGGAGATTTCTTCATGCAATGCCACCCTAAAGAAGGAATTATGGTATTAATAAAGAGCTTCAAAATATACCGAAATCACATTAAAGAGCATACACATATGAGTTACAAGTAAAATCCACAAGATGGCGCTGTTGTATAAGACTCCGTTTTTTGTTGAGTTAGTGAAAGCTTAAAGTACCTCCGTTTTCTTACAATGTGGAAATAATTTCTGAGATAAATGTAGATCAACAAATTGTTCAAGCGCTGTGTGGCTGGAGTTTGATTAAGCACTTGAATTCACAGAGTCCAATTTAAAATTTGCTAACATTCGTGCCAAGAATTTTCAATTCTATTAAGGACAGGAGGCGAGGATTATGCTTTTCTCAATTTCTTTACTGGAAACAGCAGCCAATAAAAACACAGTAAAGAAAACAAAAAACTACACTTCCCATGAGCACATAGTAACCATAGAGTACATAGAAGGTATAAATAAAGTCATAGAGGTCCCAACTTCCTCTTTCTTTGTCCAGAACAAAGAGAACATCAGAAAGTCAAAATCCATTATGAACGTCCAAAGGAAAAGTCATCATCCATATGAAGGGACGGAGGCACCTCCCAAAGCCATAGGAACAGAAGAAGACCCACGAAGAGCAGGAACTCACAGCATATCTCATTTAAGGTCGGAGCCTGAAGGAAAGAAAAACAGAGCCGTAAAGGCCATTCCAAAGGATAGAGTACAAAATTCACAATAGGGCGGGAAAAGAGTCATATAATAAAGAATATTACAGAATAGCAACATGCATACATAATCCAATGCATAAATGTCAATAAGGGTGGGATAATCCTCGCCTCCTGTCCTTAATAGAATTGAAAATTCTTGGCACGAATGTTAGCAAATTTTAAATTCTATGTCAGGACGGAGGCTCCGATTATGCTTGTTTAAAGCTCCTCCACCACAACAGAAGCAACAGCAACAATAGGTTTGAAATAAAATGTTTTGAAAACAGATTCCGAAGACCAATCTGCGGCCTTCATGATATCTTGGAGACCAACCCCCAAGGAAAAAGCCTTTGAAGCCATAGCTCCCCGAGCAGAATGGGCCCCAAAGACGGAAACGTCAATGCCCGCTTCTGACATGAGCCATCGTACCCAACGTGCCAAGGTAGCGGGAGACACAGGCTTAAAAGGCTTTTGCAAAGCTATAAGCAGTTGACCCTGCAAATCATGACGGAAAGGTGCAGTACTCACCTCATAATCCTTGATACATTGTACTACACACAGCTTGGGATTGTGTGGAAAAGAGGGATAAGACACAGACGACGTGTTACTTTTAGTACGGCGAGAAATGGAAAAAGAAACACCTTCAGGTGAGAAAGTGCGACCGGCAAGATCCAGTGCACGAACATCTGACACTCGCTTGCAAGACAAGAGGCATAGCAACATTGTCAATTTTGCGGACAATTGTTTCCGAGAAAGCATTGAATTAACAGGCCAGGAGTTCAAGAAACGTAAAACCACAGAGACATCCCACAATGTAACATACTTAGGGCAAGGAGGTTTTACCATCCGGATGCCTCTGAGCAATTTGGAAACCAAAGGATGTTCCCCAATCGGTTTAGTATCCACAGGAATGTGACCCGCTGAAATAGCAGAACGAAAATTATTTACCGTTCTGTATGCTAAACCAGAAGAAGCAAGAGAAGCAAGAAAGTTCAAAACTAAGGTGACATCTGCCGAAGAGGGATCCACTGACCTCTGAGCACACCAATCACACCACCGTTTCCAAGCTGAAGCGTAACGTTTGTGGGTGTTGGGAGCCCAAGCTTCGCCGATAAATCGGGCAGCGTCAGAAGAAAGGCCTGCGACTTGCCAGCGTCCCCCGAAATCCGCCACGCCACAAGACGGAGATGCCCCGACAGAATGAGAGGGTGGGGTTGCAGAAGAGGGTCCAGCAACAGGTTCCACCTGTTGGGGAGAAGGAGCGGCGGAGAGCAACTCATCTCCAGAAGAACTGGAAACCACGCCTGAGCCCTCCAAAGAGGAGTGATGAGAATCAGATCCGAGAGAAAAAACCTCGTGCGGGCCAGAACCCTGGGAATCAGCATGAAGGGAGGAAACTCATAGCACAGGAGAGGAGGCCAAGACTGGAGAAAGGCATCCGTGGCTATGGCCTCCGGATCCGGGCGCCAACTGTAAAACAGTGGAAGCTGTCTGTTCAGGCGAGAGGCAAAGAGATCCAAGTGGCATCGGCCCCAAACCCGGATCAAGGTCCGAAACACTCGAGGATGGAGACGCCAGTCGCTGTAATCGCGGAGATGACGAGAGTTCCAATCCGCAATGAGATTGTCGCGACCCGGAAGGTATTCGGCAATAATCGTGATCTGTCGCTGCAAACAAAGATGCCAAAAGTCCTTGGTAATCTCCGAAAAGAGTCTGGACTTCGTGCCCCCAAGTTTGTTGACATATCTCACCGCTGAGATGTTGTCCATTAGGAGGAGAATGCAACAGTTCGTTGCCTGAGGGGAAAGACAGCGGATCGCAAAAGAGCCCGCAAGAAGCTCTAGACAATTGATGTGGAGGGATGGAGGGATAATTCCTCATGGGACCAACGGCCCCCCGTCGTCAGAGAACCGCATCTGGCTCCCCATCCCCACAGACTCGCATCGGATTCGATAACAATGTCTGGAGTTTTCCCGAACAGCGCTCGACCGTTCCAAGACTCCATGTGGTCCAGCCACCACAACATTTCCCAACGAGCGTCATCCGAAAGGGGAATGAGGTCGGAGTGACGAAGGCCCTTCTGAAGATGTCGGATCTTGAGGCGCTGAAGAGCGCGATAGTGTAAGGGACCCGGAAAAATGGCTTGGATGGAAGAGGATAGGAGGCCTACTATCCGAGCCACTGTCCACAAAGAAACCATTTGTTTGGACAAAACCATGCGCAATTCTCGTTTGATCGCCCTGATCTTCAGACCAGGAAGAAGAAGCTGACAGGCCACTGAATCGATGCGGAATCCGAGGAAATCCATCGTCTGCGAGGGCTGAAAGTCCGACTTCAGAGGGTTGACAAGAAACCCTAGAGATTGTAAGAGCTCTATGGACCAATGTAAATGAAGTTGCAGAAGAAAAGGGCAATGAGCCAGCAAAAGAATGTCGTCTAGATAGACAATCAAACGGACTCCCAGAGCCCGTAAAGATTCCATCACTGGTCTCATGAGCTTCGTAAAGCACCATGGAGCGGAAGAAAGACCGAAGGGGAGTACAGTGTACTCGAACCAATTCCCCAACCATTGAAACTGAAGGAAGCGACGGTGGGGAGCATAGATCGACACAGAAAGATAGGCGTCTTTCAGGTCCAAACGGACCATCCAGTCCCCTTCTTGAAGAAGATCTCAAAGAAGATGGATACCTTCCATCTTGAAATGACGGTATATAACTCCGCCGATGTACTCTTTGAGGTTGAGGACCAGACGGGAACCTCCACCTTTTTTCTCCACTAGGAATATATTGCTGACGAAACCGTCGGGATGACGGGAAGATGGAATGATGGCTCCTTTCGCCAGAAGAGACTCGACCTCTTCGGAGATGAAGTCCTGATCTTGTTGGGAAAAAACAAGGGGGGTGGGAAGGCGGTGTTGGAGAGGGCGTTCGTAAAACTCTAGTTTGAAACCCTGCACCGTCTCCAACACCCAAGCATCGCTGGAGATTAGCTGCCAATTGTGGAGAAAAAACTTTAGTCTGCCCCCCAGAACAACCTCCGAAGCTAGAATCGAGCTCACCTGAGGGGGAGAAATCTTGACGTCCTCCTTGGGCACCTCCATAGCCGCCTTTGCCATAGTTATTTCTGCCCTTGCGAGAGGGATAGAATCGAGATTTTCCAGAGCCATAGGTATCCTGGGTCCTCCACGCTGGGACTGACCTCCTCGTTGAGTAGGCTGGGTACCTCCCCGGCTGGGCGAACGTCCCCTTCGTCCGGCCCGTCCGAAAACCGGACGGAAGGCTCGACGTAAGTTCGATTGCGCCTTGTCAATGCCACTGAATGTCGCCACAAAATTAGTAAGTTCTTTTAGAAAGGGGGGACCGAAGAGCAACCCTTGTGCTAGAGAACCGGATTCGGAAGATGCAAGATCTGTTAATTTAGGATCTAATTTCATTAAGATGGAGCGACGCCGCTCGCAGGAGAGGGCACAATTAGCATTCCCTAAAATGCAGATGGCTCGTTGAGACCATCCTGCTAACTCATCAGGATCAATGAGAATGTTAGAATGTTTTGCAGTGTATGCCAAATCCAAAATCTTGGTCAATGGTCCCAAGAGATCTAGTAGTTTGTCCTGGCAGGACCTCCACAACATATCTAAGCCTTTCTTCGGGTCTTTAGCATATTTACGCATATACGTAATCATAGAGGGATCAACCTCGGGAGTCTCTGCTAACTTGTCTGCCAGATCAGGTCGTGGGCATTCAGAGCGCAGTCTAGCACGTACATCTTTCTCGAAGGGACGACGGATATGTGCCTGAACGTAATCAGTAACTTCAGGAAAGGGAAGCCAAACTGAAGTTTGGATGAATAATGTCATCCGGATCAAAGGTTAAGACTTGCGGAACAGAAGAGGCATCGACGAAGTGCTCCTTACGAGCCTTCTTTTTGGGAGGCGGATTCACAGGATCTGAAGAGTCAGTAGAAGAAGAGTCATCAGTGACGGTTGAAACTGGATGCGTCTGAAAAGACGAGGCAGATCTTTTGGAAGGTTTGGAGGTGGTTAGATGTTTAGCCAATTTAACAAAGTCTGCCTTATGAGGATTTTTTGGAGACTTCTTAGATCGACCTGTAGAAGGTAACCAACCCTGCTGAGTGGCGTAATCAGCCAAATGTCTTTTTAGAGGGGCTATAGCCTGATACAAGGCTTGGTCCATGAATTCAGCACCCTCAGAGCCCGCGGGCTCTTCCTCAGCGTAGTAGTAAGATTCATCATCCTCATAGTATTGACATTCTGCCTTAAGGTAGAAATAATGCCCGAGAGGAGAAGTAAATTATCAACACCCAGAGGGCACTTCAGAGGGAGTGTAACCCCAAAGCAAGCCAAGAACAGGCGGCAACCTGTCCAACAATAATGTTCAAAAGTGGAGGGAGGGCTTGCGTGACACACTCTATGCAGAGCCTTTCAATAATTTTATAACCCCAGGTCGTTTTTAGAACTCCAGGGCGTGAGGGGCCTAAAGACAGAAAATTCGGGCAAAGGCAAAGCCTACATTCACTTATCTCCGGAGAGACACTCGAGCGCACAGCTGTCCTGTCAGAAAATCCCAGGAGCGAGTGCGCAGTACCACCGCCGACCGCTAAAACGGAACAGCCGGTGTACTGCGCATGCGCCGAGTAGCACTGTCGAAAATGGGAGATGCGCGAGAAGGACGCGCGTCTCTCAGCCCCACTCCCGCTCCACAAACACAAGAACAGGCGCAACAAGCAAGCCTGCAACCGGGGGGTGAGCCCACGCCCCCGTAGCGACGCCGAAAACGGCGAAACACAGAATGCAATTTTGAAAAACAAAGCGCATACAGCAACAGCGCGAGTACACGAACCGGAGGTTCGAATAAGCATATAACTGAAGCGCAACAGTGCAAAATACAAGGCGCTTATGATATATACATTAAATAATGCATAGAAGTCATAAGAAAGGTGAAAAACACTTAACTGGCTGCGGAGCAGCAAAGAAAGAGGAAGTTGGGACCTCTATGACTTTATTTATACCTTCTATGTACTCTATGGTTACTATGTGCTCATGGGAAGTGTAGTTTTTTGTTTTCTTTACTGTGTTTTTATTGGCTGCTGTTTCCAGTAAAGAAATTGAGAAAAGCATAATCGGAGCCTCCGTCCTGACATAGAATTGAATACTTGCTGATAAGATGGGTGTCACATGTGACGTTGCGACATAGAGACATCATTAAAACTACAGGAGCCCTAGCTGTTCAAACTCCCAACAGTAGTCCTATACAAAGAACGAAGCTCCAGAGAGGATCATGGCAGAGCGAACATTCTCTGCGTCAAAAAAAGTCCAAACGTAGGGTTTGAAAGATGCCCAACTATAGCGTCATCCGAATGTACATGCGGTGAGTTTTGAAAGATGACAACCTTTTGAGCAATAATAAGATAGCTTGTAAAACTCAAACGTACGTTGTGAATGACGTTTTTATGCAGGTTAAAAACTTTGGTTGATAAGTAGAGTTTCCGAAGCTTAGATAGACAGTTTAACAAGCCAAATGAGTAGATTACACGAAGAAACACCAACAGTCAGTTTTAATTAATGACTCATTTTTCAGCAGATTAAAAACTTTGGTTGGCATGTGTGGTTTCCGAGGCTTAAACAGGCAGTTTAACAAGGCAAATTCGTAGATTGCAGCAAGAAACACCAACAATCAGTTTTGATTATTGAAAGCAACAGTGGATTCACCAACCTCACGAGTATGTCAATAAAATTGTTCCATGTTTTCCTGCAAATTATATGGTTCTCTAGAAGTCACTTTAGTGTTAAACCACGTGAATCGTAATTTGTGAGCACAAATTAACATTTTCCAAATCATATAGTAAGGCAAATATGCTACCAACAAAGTTTCCAGGATCACATGAATCCCACATTGACTTTCTCCCAACCCTCTAATAAATCTGTTTAAGTTCAAGGGCGAGAAATGTGGCGAAAGCTTTAGGTTTATATATAAGTCCAGTAAAAAATGATGTATCAGATGTTGAGATCTTCTTTAAATCTTGAAAGATTAAAACTTCTCTCATCTGCACAGATGTATCCCATCCTCATTGCCAGTGTAAAATTATCAAATTGAAGATGCTGGTACAGATTGAGGTGAAAATGAAGTAAGTTTATTGTAGAGGAAATAAGATCTCATCCAACAAGTTGAATCAGTCAGGCGCAACTGACCAATCTCCACACCACAGTATTCCATCACCATGGAGCTACTTCAATAAACAACAACCTATCCAGTACCTAATCCTTAAAGGAGAACTACTACTATGTACAGGATAAATATATTAATAACATGCACATTACTACATGTTTTTATACAATTCATCGATTGCCATAAATGGTACCAGCGATCCTTATATGGTAAGGAATGTGAGTGGCTTTCCTTGAAGTCGTAAATTAATTTATTCGATGGGGAATCTAGGCGGGCCTCGACCTTGCATGGACACAATGCGGCCAGTGTGTAATGTGTTCAGCTGACCGACATGGGGAGTGCGTGTACTATGCGTGATGTGCCCTGATTAGTAACACATATCAATGTGCAATCAAAGGGAGGCGGATTGTTCTCAGTTCTTCCTTGATTAAATTAGGGCCAAGCTCAGTACTGTTCATAATTTTAGACATCTCCCACCTGGTTATTTGTAACCAGCGGGCCTTTCACTTTTGTCTGTACAGTGAAGAAGGGTATATCCCCTCCTACTGACACTTGTGTGTCTGTGAACAGTCTGAATTTGTCTGGAATGTCCTTGTACTGAGCCCAGCCATAACATCCACTGTTCTTTTTTCAAAAGCTTGATACAGCAAGGTTGTCTTCTTTCTTAGCAGGTGCTAGTACAAATCAGACAGTTCTTCTCTGGGAATGACCAGGGTCTGGGTGTGTATGGTTACTAGGAAACAATGCCCGCACCATCCAGGGACGAGTTCAGTGTAGGCAAACTCGCCGCACAGCCAGAAAAAATCCATCAGCATAGATGTGCCCCCATTGCATATCCGGAATGTGGTGCCCCCATTGCATACCTGGAATGTGCAAGATCGTTCCGCAGTGGAAGCATTCCCTTATCTCTGAAACACAAGGAATACAGTGTAAGTTTCCATACAATTAGGGTTTGCCCCCTCCCTTTTAGCCAAGTGTATCCACCCACCTCAGTATCCCAGATTTCCTGACATGGGTGGTCATGCTCTCATTCAACCCTCTCCTATGTGGCTCATTCCCCTTTTTATCCTCGAGTTGGAAAGCCCTACACAGGAACTCCATGTCAGGGGTCCATTTGTTTATAAAGAAGGCTGTCCCGGATATGCTAAGGGTCACCCTTGAACCAAAACGTAAGCAGGAACTGAGGTGCTAGTGCATCAAGTTGGGGGTCTAGCTATCTATGTCTGAACAAAGACTTGTTGGGATTGGGCCTGTGCGTATGCAAAATTAATTTGTTTGGTACGCCCCCACAAGAATGCTGTGCTCCTCGTCGGCGAGATTGGTGAAGGTTCCTAGATTTAGGAAGGCTAGGTCAGGGGGCAGATCCTTTGGGGTGGCAGCGGCTAAATTGTGGAATAGACTCCCTTGGGAAATTCGGCAAATCAGGGAGCTCCTTCCCTTCAGAAAAAGGGTAAAAACCTGGCTGTTCCCCCAACACCTAGTCGCCGGACCCTGACCCTGACTCACTCCTCCCTTGAGCTACTTTAGCGCCAGGATGCCTGCACGGTGATAGTGCGCTTTATAAATTGAATAAATAAATAAACAAAGACTTGTGCCAAATAATATCCACCCCTATGGTGCCATTTCTACACATCCTGTCCAGCACAGTTTGGATATCACTAGGCCCGGTGACAGTTTTTGAATGGACTCAATTTGGTCAGGCAATTCTTTAGCAGTGAATAGGTGCGGCATATAGGGTACATAGAAGTGCAATAATAAATAACATGTTATTGAGCATTGAAATGCTTGGTATAGACCCTGAGGGGGTGGCTATGGTCCTCTGGTGACTGGGTGTTCATTTTAACAGATAAACAAAAATATTGCGGTGTATGTTCGTAATCTTGATTCGTACACTTTGTATCCATGGTGGTGTGTTGACGTGACAGCTGAGAGGTGGTGTACTTGGAGATTCTGTTGTACACCTGTTGGATAGGATCTCGGTTCATTTTGTTAATTCAGAAGCATTGCATGTGTACCATCGAAATATTTTTGGGTGTTCCTGTACTTCCCTTAGGGGAGTGTTCTCCACACTCCACTAGTTACAATTTTAGCGAGGCACTGAAAGGTGACCCCGGTTGGTGTATTTTTTGATAGTTAAAATAAAGCTCCATATCAGGTGGTAGACCTTGAGATAATTTTTAAACCACTTGCACTTAACACACTCCAAACAAAACCAGTTCTGCTGTAAAGCTGCCATTGAATCACACCCTGGAGGCACTCTGCACCCAGGGTGGGAACCCAATAATTAAGCATGTCACCAACTAGGTTGGTGATTCAGAGTTCTTTCAAAAGAGCCTAAGGATTCCTTTCTTTAAAAAAAAAGGACTAAGAGGCTGAAAACACCTAGTCTTGAGTTGGTAGTGGGTTCATTCCTTGTGTTTTGAAATAAATAGTAAAGGGAACACAGACAACTTCCCCTTTTCTCTCTCTCTCTCAATTTATTTCAGCGATAGTCTCTTGTGTTGTCAAGGTGCAGCTACTGAGATTGATGACTCGTTCTTCCTGCTGCCCGTGCTTGGTTGGCGGTCTCCCTTGGTCATGCCATGTTTGTCGCGATGAAGCTGGGGGGGCTCCAATGATAATGGGCTTTGTGTTGTCTTCTTCTTCCCCTTGATCTCCCTCTACCCTGTCCTAAAAAAGTAGGATTATGGAAAGGGTGTGGTGGCGGTTGAAAGTATTGTATAGAATAACCCCAGGGTATTGGGGGCCCAAAAAAATGCCCGGACCACCGACTGCATCCTTTTCTTTGAGAGCTGGAGCGGTTGGACCCACTGGACCCTAAATCAGAGCTACCTGGCCACTCATTTGTGTCTGAAGAGGGATCGCGTGTGTCATTTTTGTGCGCCCTGTAGCCTTTCTCTTTTTGATTATTAGATGGTGGGGTGTATTTTTCACTGGTGTAAAGATACACTTTCCGTAGTGATAATCAAGCCAGGTCTTTCTTAACACCTTGGCTGCTAGGGAGATTTCCCTCCTGTGCTGAAGACCATTATTTACCATTGTTCATGACGAGCTCAGCTCGTCATAAGCACACGATCAGTGTACTGCATGACGAGCTGAGCTCGTCATGAGCATCGAAGGGGTTAAATGTATTATTTTTGGAAGTCAGAAAAGAGTCTTTGTACTCCATGCCCATTTTTGTTAGTGTCTTCCATCCGTTTTTGTGTAAGTTACAGCCACAATTGTTTTCAGATGTGTTTCTAAGACCTGGATTTCTACTAGGATTGCATCAGCAACTCGCTTAGCAGTTTTAACGATCAGGAGAATTCGCTGTCACAATTTGAGGAGAATCCCTCTGATGAAGCATGCCACCTCTGTAGGGTGAGGAATATCCTCCTAATAAAGAAATACTTCTAATAATCTAGGTTTCTAATGTACTCTTGCTGCCATGGTGTCTTGGTGACTGATTTACTAGTTGGGATTGAATACCTGCTGGTCTCTAAATTGCCCCTGGCCCTCCTTTTGTGTTTGCTGGGTCACATTTAATCCACATGTTCTCCAAAAACCTCACACAATGCATCAGGTGGTTTTGTAGATAAATTCTTGGCTAAATGTATGTACATTTTGGTATTTATAAAGCACAGACCTAGCTGGCTAGCGATGGAGTGAGGATTTATTGGTGGGGGGAGGGCAGAAGAAGGAGGTAGAGGCAGATGAGGGAGTTGTGTTATGTTATATGTATTTGCAATGTGCTATCAACAGTAAGGGTATCCTGGTACTTCGCTGATGTGTGTAGCTAACCCAGGGGTATGCGGGACGTACTTTTCTTTTCTTCATAGTTTTATATAGCGCAAACTTGACCAGAATCGGGTATCAGTGCACTTTACAGAGCACCAATTGCATTACATTTTTGTTAGGCGCGGGGAGATTATGAGATTTGCCCAGAATCACCGGATGTATAGTTTCATTACTGAGACTCGAACCCAGTTCCCCAGATTCGAGGTCGACCGCCCTAGCCGTTACGCCAACTCCTCTCCCCCAATGCCAAGTATTCAGCTTCTTAGGGAAGAGGAGAAGTGGAGGTTCTAATGTGAAGTGACAGCTTGTTTCAAGCTTTTGGAGCAATGCATTAGAAGGATCGAACTCCAGATCTGGTTTTGTGAATGGTGTGGGTGTGTGTGTGTGTGTTAGTGAGAGTATAGCAAACGAGGTGCCTGGTGGGTTGGTGGAAATGTATTTGGTTGTTTACAGGTAGGCTGGGCCAGTGTTGTTCAGTGCTTTGTATGCGTGGGTGACGAGTTTGAACTGTGCACACTCATGTATCCGGAGTCAGTGGAATTCCCTCTGGTGTGGTATGAGGAAAGACCTGTGTGGGAGGTTGAGGACAAGTCTTGCACCTGCATTCTGAATGGTCTGCAGTCAAATTCATGAGTTGCTTGGCGATTCCTGCATACAAGAATTTCCCATAGTCCAGTCTGCTGGAGATGTGGGCTTGGGTGACCGTCTTTATAGTGTTGTCGGGTAGCCACTAAATCTTTCTCTATATCCTTTGGGTGTGGAAGCAGGACGCGCTTATGGGGCTGACCTGGGCAGACATGTCCAGGTTGTTGTCAATAATTATCCCAAGGTTCCTTGCTGGGGCTGGGGGTGGGTTTGTCAGTCTATCAGTCACCTCTGTCTTGGTGTTCACCTTGAGACAGCTGAACTTCATCCAGGTGGACACTTCAATCATGCTGGTGGTGAAGTTGTTCTTTGTGCATGGCAATTTGACCTAGATGTTCAGTATCATTTGCGGTTCATCAGCATATGGGAGAATGTTGATGTTGTGTGTGATTATAACATAGGCCAGTAGGGCCATGTAGATGTTGAAGAGGGGGGGTCTGAGAGAGCATCCTAGAGGTACTTTGCAGATGAGTTCCTGGGCTTCTGATGAGGAAGGCAACTTGTTGACTGTTTGATTTCTTCTGGTTAAGAATGTCCAAGTCCATTGGAGGGCTGGTCCTTGAATACTAGTCTTGTGTAGTCATTTCATCAGGATGGAGTGAGCGATTGATGAGAGGTGCAGTAGGATGAAGGCCACAGTTTCTCCTCTGTTAAGCGTCATCTGGATGTCATATGGGACTGCAATAAGGGTTGTATCCGTGCTGTGGTTGAATGTGAATTCTGATTGAATGGTGTCGAAGAGCTGGTTGACTAGGCACCCGTTTATGGGTTCTTCTAGGACATTGGCTGGGTATGGAAGTAGAGAGACCAGTGAGCAGTTTATGAGCTTGGCCAGGTCTGCTGATGGTTTCTTCAGAAGAGCATTGACTGTTGCATGTGTCCAGGCTTCCAGGAATGTGGCTAGGTCGATGGAGTTGTTGAAGATGAAGGTTAGGGCTTTGCTGATGGGGGTGAGTCCTTTGCTGAAGGCGTGGTGGGGGGTAAGGCTCTCACGGGCCCTGGACTTGATGGTGTTCGGGTTTGTATCGGTTTCATTTGGGGGGATGGAGTTCCATGTGGGTCCTTTCTGAGGGCAGCAGGCTGGCTACAAGGTTTCTGGGTAAGCTATATGTGAAAGGTGGGGAAACCTCTCACGAAGAGGTGCGCTCTGTAAACTGGAAACTACTAGGTTTCTTCTCTTCTTTAATGGGTTTGTTCATATTGATTCCAGGAGACTTTTTAAAATTTTTTTTAAAGTTCTGTTTTTATTATATCCAGATTTTTTGTTTCTTATTGTACTTCATAAGAACATTATTTATCCACATCAGTAGACTTTACAATTTTCCTTTTGCCCAATGCATTTCGGGTCAAAGAGACCCTTCCTCAGGGGCCTGAAAAATAACGTAATACAGGACCTTAGCAAACATAAAGGATTTCACATATTGAATGTGCACATGTTCAAGTGAGAGTAAACAAAACAAAATTGTGAAAACACGGGGTTCGTGCAAAGGTGCTTATGTAAGCTGTCAAGTAAATAATCGATGGTATAGCACCGTGTATATAGTGGGAGAGACTAGGCTGAAAAGTTCATGCTCAGTGAGAAAAACATGGATTTATCGACAGTGCTCAGGAGAAAGCAAAGGCTATGGTGATAAATGACATAAAAGATACAAATGGTAACATGCGGGCAAAAGATAACTGAAGTGGAGACTGATGGTGAACTTACTCGATAAGGAATCGGGAAAAGGCGTCCGTAGCTCGAAGTGTTGGAAGCTCACAGCGGGGTAATATGACGCGGTAGAAATAATCAGCATAAAACGTCATGTGATATGAGTATAATGCCTTCATGCGGAAGCGAAAAATAATCGCTGGAAAGGATAAAGATAGTAATACAAGTGGTTACCCAGGTGATAAACAGGGTGAACAGTGAGTGTACAGAGGGGCAAATATTAAATAGCGTGAAGGGTACAGCCGATGGAAGATGAATACGGTAGAAACCGGAAGAACCTGAGTCGAGAGGTGGTCACGTGATATGAGTGGGGTAGGCTTCATCAGGAAGTGTCGGGAAAATGTGTTGATTCAATAAAGAAATATTCAACGGGGCTATAGGAGAGAAAAAAACGAGGAAAGAAACATGAGCAAATAGCAAAAACGATGTGAAACGTGAATCATGATGTGAATATAAAGTGTATGTGATGACTACCGGGAGAGAATGTGTAACCGGAACATGTGGACAATACAGAAGTATGTGAAGATAACAGTGAATGTTATGGTTAGTGTGCATATTATCACAAATTATTATCTCGGGGGATCAGATCAGTCCTCTTGACAATGCAGTCGTAATGTCTATTTACAAAAAACACGAATATTCTATCCTGTCATTCATCCCTGTTGGTTGTAGGGTATTAAGTTTTTTGATCCAGAAAAATTCTGCTCTCAGTCTCTGTTTTACAGGGTCCATGTCGCAGCGTTGTGACATAACCTCCAAATGGTGAATTTTAACTGTGATATTTGGTGTTTGGCTTCTATCCAATGTGATGCAACAGTGGATTTTAAATTGCTTGCTCGAATGTTGCTTTTGTGTTCTGTTATCCGAACTTTGATTTTTCTTTCGGTCTGGCCGACATAAATCTTTCCGCACGGACATTTGATCGCATATATTGAATTTTTAGTATCACATGTGCTACTATGATGTAAGTCAATTTTATATCCTTTGGTTGGATGCATGATTACTTTACCCACCATAACGTCGTTGCAGTGCACGCAGTTTAAGCATCTAGACATGCCTTTATGCGTTAACTTCTTTGTTTTAGTCGTGGGTAAAATTTCTTTTAGGTTTTTTGACCTTTGAAAGGCGAAGGTGACATGGTCACTGTACAGACCTTTGAGGTCAGGTTCCATATTGATTAGAGGCCAATGATTATTGATTATACATTTGATCTTGTGAGCCTTTGTAGAAAATTTAAGTATGCAAACTGTTTTTTGTTCTGTGGTGGTAAGTTTAGATGTCAGAAGTTGGTCTCTTGACATGTTGTTAACTCGTTGTATCGATTCTTGAAGAACTTCCTGAGGATATCCTCTCTCTTGATATTTTTTAGTTTGTTCAGTGAATATTGTTTGCAAGTTATTGGGATCAGATGTTATTCGCTTAAGTCGAATGAATTGAGAAGTCGGAAGATGTTTTTTCAATGTATCGGGATGAAAACTTTGATAAAGTAAACTTGAGTTTCTATCCGTTGGTTTGGTGTGTACTCGGGTGAACAATTTATGGTCTTTAATATTGACTTTAACATCCAAAAATGCTATAGATTGATCATCTATATTGTGTGTGTTTGATTCTTTCATTAACTGAGTTAATCACAGCAATGTTCATTTCGAGTTTTTGTTTGTCGTCTTCCATAGGATGAAAATGTCGTCGATGTAACTCTGGGTTATTGAGTATATGATCCGTTTTGAATTTAGACATATAAATGCAGGCATACGCAGGGGCCCCGCCGAAGCCCATAGATGTTCCAGTACATTGGTTGAAAAAATTGCCTTGCCATTCAAAATAACTAGGAAACAGAGCAAACTGCATCAGTTCTATTAAAAAGATTTTTTGAGTGTCTTCAATATCTTCAGTTAGTAAACCCCATTCTAGGGCTTTAAGTCCTTTATTGTGGGGGATTGATGTGTTTAGTGCTGTGACGTCCACAGTACATAGCCAATATTTAGATCCTGGATCTAGAGTTACATCCTTCAGAAGGTTGAGGAAAGCCGTGGTGTCCTTGATGTATGTGGTGCTTTTTTACAAGGTTGCTGGGGTCAGATTGAGGATCAAAGCTGTCATAAATGACTGTGATTTTGCTCCTGAAAACGTCCAAGAGGCTGTTGTACAGTTAATTTAGACAGGGTGAAGTTGATGGCTGCTGGTTTGAAGTCCTTAATAATCAAGAAGAATACTTTGCTGGTGGAGCGGAGATCAATGTGGTCTGCTAAGGCCTTCCACTTGGTTTCCTTGATTTTCCAGAGGTAGCACTTTTGCGCAGATTTGAAGGTGTCCTTATCCATGTCTTCCTGGCTTGTTCTCCACCTCCATTCTAGTTACTTGTAGTGCAGTTTGGTCATTCTTAGTTCTTACTTGTACCAATTGTCCTGAGTTTTTGTTCTTGCTGTTTAGTTTTGTTAGTGAAGGGCCATGATGTCGGCACTGATTGTCACACTTCCCTAAGTTGCAGTGCTTAGAGGCTCAATGCGAGAGACAGCGATGCAGTATGAGGACATCGCCGTGTCTCAAAACAACATTACCCATGATCCTTGCTGGCTCGGGGCAGGCGCATGCTGTGATGACGCATTCCCGGAAGCCACATAAGCAGGGCGGAGGCGCTGGTGAGGTGCTTCGTATTGAAGTGAAGTTGGACGCTGGAACTGGAGTTTGGTATCTTGAGGTGGAATCTTGGTTTTGAGTTTGACACTACGTGTGCGGTAAGGGTGACGCTGTCACCATTCTTGAGAGTCAAAGTCTTTTCTGCACAGTACTAGTATATCCAGGAATCCTGTGGGGGTATCCCGAATGTTACACCGAGGTGGGGGTGCCCAAAAGTTCTAAGAAGATTCTATGTGTAATTATATCTGTTTCAAGTAAGTAATTGTTATGTGACTTTATGTGGTAGGACCACAGAAATATTGGGCTATGCTTTAACAGTCAGAAACGTGATAGGCATGAGCTGAATGCCGATCAGAGTATGTACATTCAAATGGCTTGATTATCTCAGACAAAGCTTTCTGTGTTTTTTTGTTTCTTTTCCTAGCAGGGGATAGTGGTGTGTGTGTCAAGAACTCAACCCCCCCTGTGACGCAAGTTCCTTCAACATTGTGGTGTGTAATGAGTGTGCTTGGGTGTGTGTGAAAGTTTACTCAGGGTACGTTTCGCTACTGATTGAAGGGTGTTTCCTTTTCTGTTTAGAGAACCTTCAGCTGAGAAGGTATTACAAACAAGCATGTTCGTACAACGCCAAGTTATTTTTCTTTACAGGTAGTTATCGCATTTAGTATATGGGTGTTTATCACAGTGATAAGATATTGGAGTTCGTACTATCTTCTAATTGTGTTTTTTTGTGTTGTAGGTCTCCCTCCCTGATGTCCCCATCCTTTCCTTCCCTCGCGTAATCATTCCAACCCTCTGCGCTATTATAGCATCAGAGAGTGGAGCGATTGAGAGGTGGACTCATTTGAGCAACGTGCTGATCCTGGGAGTCTGGAATAAAACCATGACAGTGATGGTGATCTATTAATTGAAATTTTTTATGCCAATTGGTAGGTTGCCAGTACGCTGTAGGTGGTTCTTGGAGAGGGCAGAAGCTCAGTCCTCCTCTGCTATGTTTTTCCAGCATCGGAAGGCTGGGTAATTGGAGGTTGGTCCTCTGATGTGAGGGATGCTGATGTTAAACCTGATTGACATTGTTAGTCTAGATGACGGATATAGGTTTCTTGATCATGATTAGGGCTCCCGGTTTCATGGTATTTATTTTTTTGTCATTTCCGTCTGTATTTATCCATATTTTTTTTTCAACTTTATCTGTATTTATCCATATTTATTATTGGTATTGTGACAAAAATAAAGCTGAAACTGGTATGTTTCCACATTTATTTAACTAATAAAAGAATATGCATTCATGCTTGAATGCCTGCCAGGTTTCAGTGATATGGGAGAAGTGTGGCTCACTGGTTAGAGGAGGCAGACCTGGAAGCAGAGATCAGCCCGGGACCAGGGTTCAATTCCCGGCTCGGCGGGGTCTTGAGTCCTAAAATGTCCATGTACTCGACAATTCTCGCTCCGGTGCCTACTCGATTCACGGGTTCACACTCTGCGACTCTGGGCAATAGCTTGCTTAATCTCCACAACGGCCCCTCGCGGCGGGATGCCTGGCTTTCACCTTGCGGATACCCTGCCGGGGTTATCTCACAGGGGAATACCAGGACGGGTTCCCTAAGCAAGCGCTTAGAAACCGCTTGGTGATTTGCGCTATATAAATTCCTGTACATTTACACATTTACATGAACACCCACAGAAGATAAATCAATGCACTTATATGAAAATATGCACATTTCAGTATCATCCTTGTGCATAGCTACTGCGGTTTAAGCTTCTTTACTAAAATTCCTTCCATTTTTAACTCCGCTAGCTATCAATCCACACAGTTATTGGCCTGGCAGTCATGGGAAAGTGTATTTAGAATTACTCAAAAAGCAACCAATTTCCGTTTTTATCCACATTTAAAAATAAATATAGACAAGAAAATAAATCGTTTTCTCTCTGTATTTATCTGTAAAAATAAGTAAAAACGGAAAACTGGGAACCTTAATCATGATGTTGTTGAACAATACAAAAACGGGGTCCAGAATGTGTCATGCGGGAAGGGTGGAGGCAGAAACATGTTGGGAGAGTACAAGAGGCTTTCGAGGAGTGCAACTGAGCTGGGGTCGGTGATGCCCTTTAGGTGAAAACTGAGGATGTAGGCACTGGAGTCGATGACTAATGGAGCAATGAAGTCTGTGATGTCATTGCTTTTGGTGCCAGTCAAAGGGGTCTGTAGACCATGGTACTGCACAGGGTAAAGTTGGCTGTGATTTCCAGGTTACAGGTAGGGTGCTCCATATAATTAGTTTCGGTTTCTGCAGAGGTGGTAAAGCAGATGGTGTCCTTGAAGATGAGGACGATTCCTTCCCTGGAACTGTGTTGGCGGTCTTGTATGATGATATTATATCCGATGGAGGTGGCCGTGGTGATGTCCGGTGCTGATGTCAGGGCCAGCCATGTTTCTATGAGGAAAAGGAGGTCTAGGGTGGGGTCGTCCAGCAGTTCCCAAATCTCTGTGGCCTGTTTGCTGAGTGAGCAGGCACTGAGGAGCATTCATGGGAGTGAGAAGTTGGGTGTTAGTGAGTGCTGGCTTGAGTGGGTGGTGTGCTGCATGCTGTTAGTGTGGGCTGGGCTTTATGTTGGATGAAAAAACTAGGGGGTCTCACAGAGGGGTGTGACTAATGTAACTAAGGGCGTGGCTTAAAACATTTAACATACAAATCTGTGCTTAGCATAGTGTGCCACCTGACTTGTATTTTTTGGTTTCTGTCATTGCATCCAGACATATGGTACAACAAGTAACATCATACCTACAACAAGTCAGGACTATTGGCTGTGTCACTGGTTGTTAGTTGCATAAGATAAATAAGCAGCAACTATGGCTTGCATATAATATTGAAAAAGCTTCCACTTAAAGCCCTAGTGACACCACAACAATGTTGCTGTTCCTGAGTTTCAAAAGAGAAGGGAAATCCAGAGAGAAAATGACTCTTTAAAGGATTTCTCTTCCCCTACAACACAACGCTCACCTGGCATGAAGTCATGCCGTAACTTCTCCACTAGCGAGAAGTGAGCAGTGTGAGCTACACACATCGATGTGCCTTCTGTCACAGCAGTCCAGAAAAAATGGACCTCCTGTGCCAGGGCACAACACGGAGCCCGATAGAGACCCGTTTCGAGGTCCCCTTTACAAAACTGCTGGTGCTCAGACCCGGTGAAACCTGGCCCACTTAAAACCCTGGGTGTGGTGGGTTGTGGAGTAGCTCGTTTGAGGTGCAGGTGAAGTAGCGGGAGGTGCAGGCGAAGAGTTTTTTTGTTTTGAGTGGTGTGGCAGCAGTGCAGTGAGCGACAGCCATGGAGCAGCGGTGGGTCAGTGGAGGACCAGGGTTCCTGGCGCTGGGTATGGTCCAGGCACAGGCGGGCATGCTGCAGCCACCATTCAGTAGGACCTAGGTGGGAGGAGCACTGGGACAGTGTGCAGGACTGGGAGGGGTCAGAAGGGCTGGGAAAGGTCGAGCAGCGTGAAACAGGTAAGGAGAGGTGTGAGGGAATATCAGAAAGGGTGAGGAAGGGGACACAGACAGGAGACATTGGGCACAAAGCACAAAACAGTGGCAGAGACAGGGGCACAAACAAGAGAAAACTATTGAAAAACAAGGGCTCAAATCAGGGGGAAAAAGAACAGCAGTCGCAAAAAAGAAGGCACCAAAGAGAAAGCAATAGTAAAGAGTACGAAAAGGTGGGAGTGAGGTGGCATCCTCAAGGCGCTGGAGCCGGGTCTGAAAGGGCATTGAAAAGTCAGAGGACTGTTCGCAGGTAAGTTCTGTAATTGAACTTTTGGCCAACAGCATAGACACATCTCCACAGCAGATGCATTGGCTTCTTTGTTTAAGGATTATATTTCAATCAGAACTCAACTCAGATGCTCCGTCCATCACCACCCCCATTTGTACCGCTTTTGGCCGCCATAAGTGTGGCAGGGTATGCTCAGACGTGAGTCCCTTGCTCACTTTGCCACGGGATTCCAGCAAGCCGGGCTGAAGACGGTTGTAATGCCAGAAACCGGTCCTCGGAAGCTTGTTTCCGGTCCAGGGAAGGCATGGCTTGGCAGTTCGGGCTGGACTGTTCCCATGAGGCACAGGGTCAGACTGATTTGCATATAGCCATGTCTGAACTGGGGTGGCAGGGTGGGCTAAAGAACGGTGATGGATCAAACCCAGATCTTTTGACTGGGTGTGAGTGTTTGATTGGTTCAGATGCTCCGTCTATCACCACCCCCTTTTGTACCGCTTTTGGCCGCCATAAGTGTGGCAGGGTATGCTCAGACGTGAGTCCCTTGCTCACTTTGCCACTGGATTCAAGCAAGCCGGGCTGAAAACGGCTGTAATGCCAGAAACCGGTCCTCGGAAGCTTGTTTCCGGTCCAGGGAAGGCATGGCTTGGCAGTTCGCAGAAATGTTTCCGGGGAGTCACATTTTTAACTTCATCACCATCCCCCTTGCACCTTTCTCCCCTCTGCCTTGCACCCTTCTCGCCCCCCCTTGCACCCTTCTCCCCCTCCCACCCTTCTCCCCCTCCATCTTGCACCCTTTTCTACCTTGCACCATTCTCCCCTCTGCCTTGCACCATTCTCCCCTCTGCCTTGCAGCCTTCTCCCCTCTGCCTTGCACCCTTCTCCTCTCTGCCTTGCACCCTTCTCCCCTCTGCCTTGCACCCTTCTCCTCGCTGCCTTGCATCCTTCTCCCCGCTACCTTGCACCCTTCTCCCCTCCGCCTTACACCCTTCTCCCCTCTGCCTTGCACCCTTCTCCCCTCTGCCTTGCACCCATCTCCTTTCTGCCTTGCACCCATCTCCTCTCTACCTTGCACCCTTCTCCTCCCTACCTTGCACCCTTCTCCCCTCAGCCTTGCACCCTTCTCAGCCCCCTTTCCCCCCCACCTCCCCTGCGGATGCCCACATGGTGCTTCTAACAAGAGTGCTTACCTGGGGCAACATTTTGCTGCTTCATCCCTTCTCATATGAGCTTTGCCCTGGAGAATGCTCTCTCTGGGGGCCCCACTCCCACTCTTGTCAGAGTCCCAGCAGTGCTCTGTGCTGCCTCCTGCTCTCTGGGGCTCCCACCCCACCCTTGTCAGGGTCCCAGGAGTACTCTGTGCTGCCTCCTGCTCTCTGGGGCTCCCACCCCACCCTTGTCAGGGTCCCAGCAGTGCTCTGTGCTGCCTCCTGCTGCCTCTGGGCCCCCACCCTTGTCAGGGTCCCGAGCAGTGCTCTGTGCTGCCTCCTGCTCTCTTGGGCCCCCACCCCATCCTCTTTCGGGCCTCGCTTGCTCTGACTGAAGAGAAACAATGTAAGTTGATACATTGTTTCTCTTCAGTCAGCGGGAGGGGCTCAGAGTTGCAGCCTGCACTTGCTTTAGAGGGAGAGAGGCTTGCTTTAGAGCAAGCCTCTCTCACAGCTCTCACTGAAGAGCTGAGAGGGGTCGGGCCCCCTTCATTTACTGAAGAGAGTGGGGCAGCCCGCACCGCGGGGGCTCCGTGGGCGTTTGTTGCGCCCCTGCTCCTACGGTACTCCTATAGTATTCCTGTAGTACTCCCGTATTAATCCTGTAATACTCCTGTAGAACCCCGGTGGTACTCCGGTAGTACACCTGTAGTACTACTATAGAACTCCTGCACTACTCTTGTAGTACGCCTGTAGAAGTCCTGTAGTATTGCTGTATTACTCCTGTAGTACTCCTGTAGAACTCCAGTGGTACTCCGGTAGTACACCTGTAGTACTCCCAAGAAACTCCTGTAGTACGCCTGTAGAACTCCTGTAATTCTCCTTTAGTATTGCTGTAGTACTCATGTAGGACTCCTGGGGTACTCCTGTAGTACTCCTGTAGTACTCCTGTAGTACTCCTGTAGAACTCTGGTGGTACTCCGGTAGTACACCTGTAGTACTTCTGTAGTACGCCTGTAGAACTCCTTTAATTCTCATGTAATACTCCTGTGGTATTGCTGTAGTACTCCTGTAGAACTCCGGTGGTACTCCGGTAGTACACCTGTAGTACTCCTGTAGTACGCCTGTGGAACTCCGGTAATTCTCATGTAGTACTCCTGTATTACTGCTGTAGGACACCTGGGGTACTCCTGTAGTACGCCTGACAATCCTGTGGTACTCCTGAAGAACTCAGAAAGGCTTTTGTGGAGGGGCCCCTATGAGCTCAGTGTGTTGTCAGTCTGTAATAGACACGACTGGGGCCGTTATGAGGGTGATGATTGCGAGGGCCCCGTGCTTCTGAGGAGCCCCTGGATTCGTCAGGGTCAATCCAGACTAAGGCTTGACTTGTGGATTCACTTAAGAGTAAAGTCCAGTCAGGTTTTCAGGATATCCACAATTACTACATAAAATGAATTCACATATAATTAATTTTAAATAAGATTATTTGCATATTTGATAGCCATCCTGAAAGTTTGACCGAAATATACTCAATGTCCATTTGACCCCTGGAGCACGTTGACGTTTTGACTGCGCAGTCCATGCCACATGAGGGGCAGCACAAGTCTCTGTGGCCCCTCCTGTAGTTACCCGGGACACTTTTAATATGGCCCCCAGCACCCTTGTAAAAACTGCCCTTTTATAGGCGCAATGGTTTGCCTCATGTGCACATCTTAGTGATTACACAGTTTAACTGAGACAGAGGCCCCCCTGATCCACTACTGTACCCGCATAGAGTAGAGTTCACCTGCTTTAACTGGGCCCCCACCCCTATCCTCTTTCTGGGCCTCGCTCACTCTGACTGAAGAGAAACAATGTATGTTGATACTTTGTTTCTCTTCAGTCAGACGGAGGGGGCGAGGGGCTCAGAGCAGGCTGCAGACAGCCTGCACCTGCTTTGAAGGGAGAGAGGCTTGCTCTCACAGCTCTCAGAAGAGCTGAGGGGGGGCGGGCCCCGCTTCATTTACTGGAGAGAGTGGGGCCCCCCCGCACCGCGGGGCCTGCGGGGGCATTTGTTACGCCCCTGCCCTGGACGTCACCTACCCAGTCGGTCTTTTGACAGACTTCCTTTCATCTCTCTTGTCGTCTCCTCTCGCTTCCTCCCTCTTTTTATTTCTCTCCTTCTCTCCTCTTCAATGTATTAAGACTGACCTATTCTGTCTGATGCCCAATGGAGCTACCTGGTTTAGCTATAGGGGAGATGGGCTGTGGATTACCTCCTTTGGCCGTCACCTACTCAGTTGGTCTTTAGACAGACTTCCTTTCGTATCTACTGTTGTCTCTTCCCTTATCTTCACTTTCTCACCTCCCTTACCCCCCACTACTTCTCTCTTCTTTCTCTCCTCTCCTATTGTTTTGCTGATTGTTTGATATAATGTGTAATTGTTGATCTTTTTCTGTTATATTGTTGAACCACATTGTTGCACTTCCTTTTGTCTCTCCTGTCTTCTCCTCCCGCATCCTCCCTCTATTTATGTCTCTCCTTCTCTTTTCTCTCAATGTATCGAGACTGAACTATTCTGTCTGATGCCCGATGGAGCTACCTGGTTTAGCTATAGGGGAGATGGGCTGTGGATTCTCTCCTTGGCCGTCACCTACCCAGTCGGGCTTTAGACAGACTTCCTTTCGTCTCTCCTTGTTGTCTCTTCCCTTATCCTCCCTCTCTCACCTCCCTCTATTTATGTCTCTCCTTCTCTTTTCTCTCAATGTATCAAGACTGAACTATTCTGTCTGATGCACGATGGAGCTACCTGGTTTAGCTATAGGGGAGATGGGCTGTGGATTCTCTCCTTGGCCGTCACCTACCCAGTCGGGCTTTAGACAGACTTCCTTTTGTCTCTCCGTGTTGTCTCTGCCCTTTTCCTCCCTCTCTCACCTCCCCTGCCCCCTCCCCCACTTTTATCTCTCCTTTCCCACCTCTCCTAATTGCATTGCCTATTTTTTGATCTATTGTGTAAATTGCTGATCTTTTTCTGTTACATTGTTGATTCTCTTGTAAAGCGCTCTGATACCTTCGGGTCTAGTCAGCGCTATATAAAACTCTTTAAATAAATAAATAAAATAAATAAACTTACCTCAGACACAACAGATGAAACACAGGTAGCAGCTGTGCAAGCTTCCTTTCACACAGGCATCAAACACAGTATTGCTAGATTTTATAGAGCAAGTATTCTTTAATGTTACCTCCCCGGTATTTATTTAAGACGGTATGTTTCGTTTCTGATTTCCATATTGCTCCCTCCTCCTCCCAGTTCTTACCTTGCTTCGTTCTCTTTTAGAACATTGGATAAATCCCATCAGGAAAAAGGGGAAAAACTTCTCTTCGACATACGTGAGTCTTCTTTTCGCTTCTTTATAACCATGGCAACGACATTCTTCAGCCTGAGAAGGGCACAGCGCTAACACCACTATACTATGCACTATCCCTGTATTCCTCTATATCGAGGAACTAGCTGAGGTGGTGAACCCCAAACCAAGTATATACAATGATACATACTATTCCGTAGGCTTGCCTGGGATTGGACTAGCACATTTTCTCAAATTGACAGTCACTGCTCGCTTCCTTGCGAGGACGCTGCAGTTTGTATTTAAAATGGCTTTTTACGTTAAATGTATGTATTAACAGGATATTAACTCATAATCTCAGTTTCTGTGTCCATACTAAAAAAGTTGCTGCCACGTGCTTCGGGACCCTTCGAAGACTGAGACCAATTTTGAAGTTTTTTGATGCCCCTACCAGGCAGTTGATCATCCAGGCCACTATTCTGTCCCGGCTCGATTACGCCAGTTCGCTCCTGTTAGGGGCGAACCAGGCGGAAATCGCCCGGATGCAGCGCGTTCAAAATGCTGCGGCCAGAGCCCTGGTGGGACTACCGAGGTTCTGCTCTGTGAGTGCAACTATTCGGTCTCTTCATTGGTTGCCGGTGGTGCAAAGAATTGATTTTAAAACTCTCTGTCTCTCCTTTAAGATCCTCAAGCTGTCCTCTCCTCAGATTCTTGGGAATTTACTTACTCCCTACGCTCCTTCTCGTCCCCTGAGATCTGCTTGTCAGAACCTGGTGGTAGTGCCTCGGTTCAAGTTGTGTAGGGCTGGAGGTCGATCCTTCCGGGTTAAGGCTGCCAAACTCTGGAACTCTCTTCCCTCCCACATCCGTGCACTTGACGATCTGCTTGCATTTAGGAGTGCCATTAAAACTTATCTGTTCCCTAATGTTTGCTAGTCTTTCTCTCTTTCCTGCTCTGGTCCTGTAGTTTGTGTGGTGTTATGTGTCCATTTGCCTGTTCAAAAGCGCCGGGACGCCCCTTTGCTGGGGCAGCTGCGCGCTATAAAAATGTGTATAACATAACATAACATAACATAACATAATCATGCAAATGTATTTTAAAAAGTGATACAAGTGCCAGGGTTCTCGTCAGGAGTCCACTTCTGCTTGCACTGCCCATTGCGGAATGCTGATCAATGAAAACAATCACCCCAAAGATCTGGGCTTAATCCATTATTCTTTTGCTCAACACACAAGCCCAGGTTGGACCCAGCCATATGCAAATCAGTCTTGACCCTGGTCCAATGGGAACAGTCCAGCCTGAACTGCCAACCCGGGTCCTCCTGAACCAGAATCAAGCATCCTGGGACCGGTTTCGGGGTAACATCCCTCATCAGCCAGGCTAGCTTGACTCCAGTAGCGCAGTGAGCCCGGGACCCACATTTGGGCATACCCGGTGCATTTTGGGCGAGAAAGCAAAAGGAAGAAATGATGGACAGAATTCTGAACAATGCAGACACTCACGCCCAGTCACAAAGATCTGGGTTTAATCAATCATTCTTTTGCTCACCACTGCCACCTCAGTTTGGACCCAACCATATGCAAATCAGTCTTGACCCTGTGCCTTATGGGAACAGTCCAGATCGAACTGCCAAGCCTGGTCCTCCTTTTGCCTATTTCAATATTAACTCAACTACTAACCATCACACTCCTAAAATTTTGATAATTCTGACTATTCCATTCCTCCAAAGCTATAAGAATGGCTTTAGTGGAAGTTATTAGCTATTTTCAATGTATACTAAAATAATAAACAACTGTTGTTTTACTCAAATCTAAATTAGACAAAAAGCTCCACCATGTAGCAGACTGTCAAAAGTGCTAGTGTTGACAATGAAGTGCATGTGTCAAGCACCGGAAAACAAGAGCTCAAATTAAGCACTGAAGCAATACCATGTTTATACACGTTTAACTTGACATTAATTCTTACAGGCTTTAATTTCAAATCACTGGAGTAATGTTGTCATCTTGCTTCATGACTTGAACATTTTATTTGTAGGCAAGCTTAATGTTTAATGCTGCTGAACACAGTATTCTTCCTTCTACTTTCCCATTTGATGAAATGTTTTCTTTTCTTTGTGATTATCATGGACTGTTTTAATGAATAGCGCACTCAAGAAGACTCCTGCAGAGTGCTAGTAAATGTATACAATTTAGTTACGGAGAGTGTAAACTAGAGGAACACAGAGAGGAAATCATTAGTGAGAAAACCTTAAACCTCTTGACTATGCACTTGTATCATCTGGCTTTAACCAGATTGGATAATTTTAGTGAAAACTACTTGTAGTTGTGTAAACTGTTAAAATCCTGTGGATTTAATTAAGTGGGTTCTCGTAGAAATAGTTCAGATACTGGTGCACATGCCCGATAGAGATGATCTTTGCCGGTTCCCTTTGCTGTTATTCTTTTGAGGCGACCTTATGTTGGTTTGTCCTCCAACGTTAAAACTTTTATAATATTGAGATTTTGATTTAATCTGACTTACAATCATTTGATGCATATACAGTTTGATTATTTACTGCAGTTTCACGACTTTCAGTTTTCTATTAATGTTTAATAAACTTTCATGGTTTGAAACTAAATACTCCTTTGTCCTTTCTGTGGAGCGTAATGTGCTTAACATATAATTGAATGTACTTGATTTGTTCACCGTGCTATTATTTTGAAATCTGATCAGTCCCATAGCACTTTATGGTCCCTGACATTTGATATGGTGGAGCACTAACATTTTTGTAACCCTGCCTACACAAAGGGGTCGATTCCGATCCGGTAAAAAGCGCTCCGATTAGCTGTACGGAGCCTTTTTCCCGTACGAATCGTACACCTACAACGTCCCCGTACGAACTAGCAAGTACGATCCTAACCCAAAGCGCCACTCCGTACGACTCGTACCAAACACCGTACAAATAAAAAGTACATACGGATTCACTCCGGCCGACGCTGTACGCCATGTCCGTACGTAAATTGGCAGCCATTTCCGAACCAGGAAGTACGATCCGTGTTGACGACACTCCGTACGACCCTTTTTCTACGGGAGCTGAAAACAGCCGTAAAAGCAGAGTTCGCGCCGAAACAGGTATGGAACAGCCCCCCCGGGTACGGCTCGTACCCCCCATGATCGCAGGGGTACACACCGTACCCCTGCGATCACGGGGTGTACGAGCCGTACCCCCATTGTACGATCGGTGTACGTGCCGTACCCCATTGTACGATGGGTGTACGAGCCGTACCCCCATCGTACGATCGGTGTACGGCTCGTACACCGATCGTACTGTGGTAAATAAATAATTAATTACCGGATCTATTTTTGACTATAATCAATAAACAGGTAGCTCAATAAATAAGAGTCAAGATTCGAGGTAGCTGAAGTTGACAGGCTTTAATCAGGCATAAAGGACAGGAACAGGACAGCCTGTACGGGAATAGGATGGCAGCTGCCGGGGGCAGGAATCGGGAATTGGCTAGCTTTTAATAACAGTGCACAACATTTATAGTTAGACAAATACATTACATTCAATGCAGTGGGCGTGGTTTGTAACAGTCGCGAAAGATAAGGGTAAAATGATGTAACAAGAAGGCGTGTACAGGGCGTATACATAGACATGTGATGCAAACGTAACAGAATATGTCATAAACGGGGCGGAAACATGGAGGGGGCTACCTGAGCAGCTGGGACCTCTAACCTAGTGGTGCGCGTAAATGGGCAATGACGTATTACCAGGAGGAACTGGGGGCTATGACTTCTGCGCTAGAAGAGGAGACTAAAGTCTGGAGTGTCAGAGCGACATGTACCCAGGCATATCTGGTATCTAGTGTTTAGAGTACATGTTGATAGAATCCAAAAGTTATCAGGGCAAAGGCTAACAGACACTAAGACTGGTGCATGCATTATTCTACATGTAGTGCGTGTGTAAGGAATATTCTATGAATATTAATAAAGTATTTCTCTTACATGGAGACATAAAGGCTAGACCATGACGGAAACTATTGATGCGATTCAGTAGCTTAGGAATGCAGAGAAGGAGGGCTGGACTGATAACTAGAAACATAACATACTCTTGGCAGACTGGGAGGCAGAGCCAGGCCGAGCCGGGCACTGCGTGGCAAGAAGTAAGCTAAGGGTCAGGGATACAGGTGGGGGCTGTATCGCTCCTCGGAGAGGGTTCAGGAAACAGGAGCTGAATCTGGTGTCCGGGCCCCTTTTGAGGCCTAGAAACGGGGACAATTCAATGAATTAACGTGCACACTATAAAACGTGGCAACGTAGCTTTACATAGGCCTAATATTCGTTGTATTCACGAGGACTGGAAACTGGCATACGAGAAAAGGACACAACTGTAATTGCGTCTTTAATCGATCAGGGGGGGATACATGCATATCGATCATGCACATATAACATAAGATGGGGAACACGTAGGCACATACAACATGGCAAAATTTACTTTTCCACATTCCCTCCTTGTGCCCTACGTTTCCATCAGGAAACATCAATATTCATGATACCATCTATCATTTCATATAGCATCATTTGCTCGTCTCGAATTGTCTTGGAACGGGATTTAGGACTAGGAATACAAGAGGTAGCACAAATGCCGCAAATCGCAGGGCCACATTGTATACAGAGGCAGCAACTGAATATGATCATTACTGCAATACCTAGGAATGACAATACTTTCCATCCCAGGCAGATATGATACTCCAGAGCCAACCGGACCATGTCCAGGTGCCTGGATTCTGGTGTAACTGATGGGCAATTTTATGAAGTCTGGTTATAGCTGAATAAACAGACGGCGCGTTATTAGGAATGAAAATGCAGCAACTAGATCCGATGACTCTACATGCTCCTCCTCTATCGGCCAGTATGACGTCAAGAACGAGACGATTTTGGAGCACGACAAATCTCATAGCAGATTGCTCTTCAGTTAAGTTACCTAGAGCAGAAGTAGTCTCATTCACTACTGCTTCAAGGGTTCTGGTTAACCTACGTATTAACTTACTATTCTGGATAGGTCCTATAAAGAAGAAGAAACCTTTATTAAAGTCTTGATACTGTTCTAGAGTAGTTTCAGTTTGATCGACAATTGGGGACTCGATCTCCCTTCTATGTCTGACGTGTACTAGATGTGTGTTTCTGTGATAATCTGATGGAGCTAGAAAAACTGGTGGCAGTAGGAAGGCAATGTAACATGTTCCATCCCAATCGAGGGGCAGACGAACATATGCGGTCTGACCACACACAAAATAAGAATGACGTGAGGCTTTGAAAATAGATTTCCCACTGTCACTATACTCGACAGTAGTAGTACAATCACTATGTCCTACATGTGCGGAACCATTCTTTCTGACACATAATTCGCCTTTGACTGGTAGTACTGAAATGGCAGGTAAATCTGGAGTAGTATCGGACTGAACATTCAGGACCATAAAATTCGAAGAATAATTACCTAAATCATATACTTCATTTTCTAGATCTAACCCTGTTCTATGGGAGAGACCTTGCTTGTCTGGGAAACATGTTCTGTTCAGAAGGGACATATCATTAGAGGATGACGTTAAAGTGGACCATGCTCCACACGAACCATTATGTGAAAATGGATAAGGAAAGAGTGGCAGAACTCCCTTCGGTGTCTGGAAAGGGGGGAGTCGACCACACACCCAACAATTAGTGGCATTGCTGGTCTGGTGTGAATAGTGTAACATTCTTATAAATGTATTATTATGCATAGCAAGACGATAGGATAGCTCGTGAGGAGGCAGATCACTAAATGTGTGCTCTACTGTAGCATTAGAAAACTTATTTACATGAGAAATTGGAAAACATAAATGTAATGCATAACTTGTGCAGGTAACCATTAAACTTAGAAACAATAAGAAACTTAGAAAAACGATACATCTCATAGAGTTTTGACTAACTCTCTCACTATGGGGGTCTATCTCATACATGTCAGAAACCTGTCTAACCGTTTCACCCGAGAGGGACTTAGACAATTAAACTGGCTGACTTATTTTACTAGACCGGAGTTTCAATTTATACTCCTGCTGTGGAGTTTTCTCTAATAGAGGAACTTTCAGTTCCGAATCAAGTTCAAAGTCTGGTTTCAGGCAGTCTTTAGAAATGTCCTTTGAAAATGTTTTTTCTCGAAGTCCATGGAACTTCTTTACATGGGACAGATGGACCCACCCCTTGCGGCCCTCCAACTTCACGGCCGTGCGGGTGGTCAGAAGGACAAGTCGTGGCTCCTTCCAACGAGGCTCCAGTGGACTTGAACGATCAAAGTTCCTGACGAGGACAAGGTCGCCTGGAATGACCTCATGCGGTTTCACTTCGGTATTGTCTGGAAATGCAGCGGCAACCTGTGAACGACAAGAGTGTAGGGCAGACATCAAGGAAGCTAGGTAATCTGTCAGCATATTACTGGAAACATCTGTAATACTGCGGGGTCTAGGTGTACCCCACATATTTGGGGGGCGGCCAAATACGACCTCGTAAGGGGACAGACCTGATCTGGAATGTGCAACCATCCTCATGAAGAATAAAGCAACTGGCAGGGCAACTAGCCAGTCTACACCTTTCTCTTTACATGTCTTAGCAATACGGATTTTCAGGGTCTGATTATGTCTCTCTACGAGACCGGCTGCTTCAGGATGGCGCACACAATGGAACTTCCACTGGTACCCTAACAAGAGGGAAACATGTTTCATTAACTCAGATGAGAATGGCTGGCCGTTATCAGAATACACGACCCTAGGGAGTCCATAACGGGGAAAGAATTCATGAACCAACTGCTTAGCAGTGGTCGCGGCTGTGTAATCTGGAACTGGATATGCTTCTGTCCATCTGGACAAAGCGCATACAACTACGAGGACATACTTGAAACCTCGACATCGCTCCATCTGAATATAATCCATCTGGAGGACTTCAAAAGGGTGGTCAGGAGGTTGGAATCCACCTTGTTCCACCGGGACACTTTTACCTGGATTGAACTGACAACATATCATACAAGTACGGACTTTCTGCTTGGCTGCAGCTCGTAAATGCTTGTTGAACCAAAGGTTCTGAATACTGTCTAACATAGCTTTTTCTCCTAGATGTGCTGGACTATGTGCGGTATTAATAATGACTTGAACCATAGAGTCGGGGAGAAACCATGTGGCTTTTCCCTTCGTCACCCATCCCTGATCTGTCTGGACCCCTCCTTGTTCGGACCATTTCTTGATTTCTTCGGGAGTAGCGTGTAACTGTATGTCTATGACATCTTGTGTAGGGTCCTTAACTGTCATACAAGTAGTCTGTTCTGGAGTGGATGTCTGTGTCGTGTTAACTGGAATGTCTGGGGTCTGAGCTGTAAGCTTGGCTGTTCGATCTGCTAGATCGTTACCTTGGGAAATAATATCAGTGACTTTCGTATGTGCCTTGCACTTCATAATAGCAATAGCTGTCGGTAAATGTATTGCATCTAACAGAGCTTGAATGAGGAGACCATGCTGAATCTTGGTTCCATGAGAAGTCATGAAACCTCTCTCCTGCCAGAGCACTCCGAAGTCGTGTACAACTCCGAATGCGTAACGTGAATCTGTATATATATTTACTTTCAGGTTCTTGGCACGTATGCAGGCTTGGGTCAGAGCAACTAGCTCTGCTGCTTGGGCAGACAGGGTGTCAATACGATGTGTTTCTATAACTTCGGTGTCAGTAGTCACTGCATACGCGGCTACTAGTTCTCCTGTACTAGTTCTCATACATGAACCGTCCACATAAAGTGTCAGGTCGGGATTAGGTAATGCAATGTCTGTCAGGTCTTGTCTTGGCTTAGTCATAGTGTTCACAACTTCCACACAGTCATGTGTGGCAGGATTTGAAGTAACTGACGGTAACAGTGTAGCAGGGTTTAGAACGTTGCAGCGTCTGATTTCTATGTGTGGCTGGAACAGTGTCAGTTCATAACCTGTTAAACGTGCAATGGTCAAGTGCTGAGTCTGTGTTCGGTTTAAAAGAACTTCCACGGAGTGTGGAACTTGTACTGTCAGGGAGTGTCCTAATACTATGGAATCACTTTGTCTGATAGCTAGAGCTGTGGCTGCAACTGACTTGAGGCACGCAGGCAGAGCCTGGGCTACTGGATCTAATGTGCTCGAAAAATAAGCACAGGGCTTGTACTGTCCTGCTTGATCTTGTGTGAGAACAGATAATGCAGTACCATCACGTTCTGTGACAAAAAGTGTAAAAGGCTTACTGTAGTTCGGTGTTGCTAGAACAGGTGCTTGGCATAAGGCTTTCTTTAATTCATTGAAAACAAGTGTATGTTCCTGGGTCCAAGGGAGGACAGTCGATACGGCTGCCTCCTGTGTCGTTAACTGTATCAATGGCTTGGCTAGAAATGCATACTGAGGAATCCATTGTCTGCAATAAGAAGTGAGGCCAATAAAAGCTCGTACCTCCTTCTGTGTCTTGGGCTGTGGAAGACTCGCTATTAACTGGATACGGTCTGGTGTCAACTGCCTACCCCACTTGGACAGTAAGTGGCCTAAGTAGATCACTTGCTGGACACAGAATTGTAATTTGGAAGGGGACACCTTGTGCCCCTGCTCGGCTAGGAAATACAGAACGGTAAGTGACGCTCGCTCGCAGTCACGTTCAGAACGGGCTGTGATCAGTAGATCATCGACATACTGGAGCAGGGCAGTGTCAGTTGGCATGTGAATATTGTCTAGTTGTCTCTTAAGTGCTTGACTGTAGATACTAGGACTTTCTGTGAAACCTTGAGGAGCTCGTGTGAATTTATAGCTCCTTCCATTTAAACAAAAACCAAAAAGGTACTGGCTGTCTGGATGAATGGGGACACTGAAAAATGCATTCTTGAGGTCGATGACAGTAAAAAATGTAGCTTCAGAATCAATGGCTGTCAATAGGGAAGAGATATCTGGGACTACTGGATACTGGGGTATGATACATTTATTAAGCTCTCGAAGGTCAATCACTAATCGATATACTGGAGGTGCATTTGGATCAGTACGTTTCATGACTGGAATGATAGGAGAATTACATACATTGGAGTCAGTTTCTACAACCACTCTTTGAGCAATGAGCTCGTCAATAATTTTGGATAAGGCTGCTACAGCCTCAGGTGGCAATCTATACTGTCTAATTCGTGGCAAAACTATACCTCGTTTGAGAGTCACACGATGGGGTGTGATTTGCATAAAACCTACATCAGTTGGACCTTGCGCCCATAAATGCTGCGGTACATTTGATAGTCTTGGATCAAAATCACGTAATACATAGTGACCTTTGAAGTCTCTCAAAAACAATCGGATTCCTTCTGGGGAGCAGCATATAACTGCACCTAATTCTTTCAATGTTTTAATGCCTAACAAATTTTCTGGACATGATTTCGTAAGTAACAAATCAGTAGTTCGGGACAATGGACCAACTTCTAGAGTAACTGGTTTTGAAATCTCGTTCACAATAGGCTTTCCTGGAAATCCAAGGGAAACATTTTTAGAGCCTGAGAGCGGAGCCCCTGGAACCTCGTCATGACTGATAGTAGTCCTACTTGCCCCTGTATCAATCAGAAACTTTCTGTCTCTCCCTAATACTTGACTGTGTACATAGGGACCCTCTTGATCTACAGGTATCTCGATGAGAGGCAAGCCTACCTCCCTCTCTAGGCTGTTTCATGAATACTGTTGATACTCTGGATACTCTGACTGGGCATACTGGTACATCTGCTGTGTAACATGCTGTGTTGCAGCGATAGGCTGCGGTGCTGGAACTGTCTGTTGTGCATTCTGTGGTGACTGAGAAGTTTGTAAAACTTGTTCTTGTCTAGGCGGACGTGGTCTTTCTTTAGTCTTACCAGTGGCTATGTTGTGTTTCAGAACTGCACACTCGTTTATAAAATGACCTGGCTGTTTACAATAATTGCAAGTCCCTTTAACAGGAGCTGCAGGATGACTGGCTTGATTCGGACCCCTCTTCTGACTGTCTTGTGGAACAGATTGTGCAACTAATACTTTCATTTTCGTGTCTTTCATACGTCTCCTTTCGTGTTCTTGCTCTTCCCTGATTCTGTTCTGGTGATACTGGAGCATCTGAAGCATCTGTGATGGGGTACTAGCTTGCCAGGTACTTTCGACTTTCAAAACTCGATTTTTAACTTGTGGACTTGAATTCTCGACTAGTTTGGTAACAAAAAGATGAGGGTACGACTCGCTACTTGTCTTCAAACCACTGTTAATAATAAAACATTTTTCAAATCTAGAATAAAAATCACTAGTGTCTTCGTCTAGTTTCTGTTTACATGCTGAGATTGCATCCCAATCTTCCTTTTTCGTGGCTAGTAACCTTGGCAAAACTTGTATCAATAACTCGGGCAATTCTTTACATCTGTCCCCAAGACCGGTACCTGGTACTCGTATTTTATCTTCAGCCTCTAGGGCTGTCCAATCAATCTTTTTCTCTCCCACCTCCCATTCTTTTTCCTTGAGTTTTTCATATACCCCTGCGGGCAACAGGACCTTTAACATTTTAATGATATCTGGATACGTGTATTCTCCCATACGGAGCATGTCTTTTAATTCTCGATGGAACCCTGCTGGATCTTTGTCGTGACAGGGAATTAATTTCTTCATCTCTAAGAGTTCCATCTTTGTGATAGGGGTGTAAACAAATACTCGTTGCATTTCACCACCCGCTGTCCTAACTGGATGTACTTCTCGTAACGGATGCTGTCTGTCTATGTAAAATGATTTACTTTCTGGAGGTGAGACATGAACAAAATGCGGATTCAAAAACGTTCTATATTTGTGGCGCTGTTCTAGAATGACACTAACTAAATCGGTACCTAGACCTTTCCATCTATACTGGAGTAACTCGTTCAGAACATCATGTAACGGACCTGGATCAGAATGTTGACCCTCATACAGTGTGATGAGGTGCTGGATCATATACATACCCACCAGTCGCTGCTCGGCTGGGGGCAGTTTCAGAAACATTTGTGCCACTATTTCGTCTGGAAAAGTGGTAGAATCAGTAGCCCATCGGACTGCTGATCGGGCTAGTTCTTGTTGATGCATGGTACTAAGTTCACTATAACCGATTCGTGATTTCAGAATGTGATCGGTGGCTTGAAATACTTGTTCAAGAGAACCTTGTTCTGCTGTTGGAGGAGGGAAAACTTTCTTGTTTTCTAGACGTGAATGTCGGTCGGGAAGTCTAGTTCTACCTACATACGCTATTCTGGTGGGATTCTCGTCGTTTACCTCTTCAGTATCAGAGTCGTCTTCTTTCTCGCTTACTTGTGCTGCTTTGCGTTTCTCGTGTAACCTTATTATTTCCTTACGAATTTTCTTGTACATACTCTCTATACAACTGAGTGTCCTGTGTCTTCCCTCGGCTATATTATCACTCCACCTTGTCAGGACTTTCATTTCGGTCGGATCTTTAGTCGGATAATCTTGTTCCCTTATTAAACAATTAATTAGAAACTTTAAAAGCATGAGCTGGGTCTCAGCTTTCCTTTGAGACATGGCTTCGCCAATACTTTCTGGGTCCGTTCCTGTACGGATGAAACGATATATTCTGTCTAGATCTTCTTTCATATTCGGTAGGGTGTCCAAATACTCGGTCACCCGTCTTACACGCAATGAATATATGACCATATTATCATCCCCTGGGACTGGATCACAACGGCATTCAGTAAGAGCTCGTTTGATATCTGCAACGGACTGCTGTTTGGGCGTACGCTGTAACGCACGTTCATGTAACTCGAGTAACGTTACACGTTTGTGTTGGGGCGGGGTACGAGGAGGATCTCCCCCCGCGGCTCCTAAACTGGAATCGTCGACGGGTACTGCAGAGTGACTGATGTAGCGGGAACTTGTACTGTTGTGGTAAATAAATAATACCCTATTTTTGACTAGACTTATAGCATAACAGATAGCTCAATAAATAAGAGTCAAGATTCGAGGTAGTAGGAGTTTCTGCAGGTTTATTACAGCATAAGGACAGGATCAGGACAACCTGCATGGAAATAGGACAATAAGGCCCAGCAGGACAACTGGGGCCCAGCAGCTGCCGGGGCTTGATCTGGGATGAGCGCGCTAACATTTAATAACAAAACATTGACTTATATACATAGCGCAAACACATAGCATTACATTGCAGTAGGCGTAACAGTAGGTGGAGTAGAAGGCGTGACGCGTAGCAGTCGCGAGAGATAACAGAAATAAGAGGTGTAACTGGGAGTTTACTTAGACATGTGATGCAAAACGTAACAGAATATGTCATGAATGGGCGGAAACATTGGAGGGGGCTACCTAAGGAGCCGGGACCTCTAACCTAATGGTGCGCGAAAACTAACAATGACGTGTTACTAGGAGAAGCTGGGGGCTACGAACTCTGTGCTAAGAGCAGAGACTAGAGTCTGGAGGGTCGGAGCGACATGTACCTAAACCCTATCTGGTATCTAATGTTTAGGGAACATGTTGATATAAACTAGAAGTCATGAGGGGAAAAGCTAACTTGATTCTAAGACTGGACCATGCATTATTTTATATGTAGTGCGTGAAGAATACTAAATGACCATTAAATACAGTATTTCTCTAACGTGGAGACGAGAAGGCTAGACAATGACGGAAACTATTGATGCAGTTCAGTAGCTTAGGAATGCAGAGGAGGAGGACTGAACTGATAGCAGGAACTATAACATACTTTTGGCAGACTCAGAGGCAGAGCCGGGGTGCACCGGGCACTGCAAGGCAGGAAGTAAGTGAAGGGTCGAGGATACAGGTGGGGGCTGTATCACTCCTCAGCGAGGCTTTCAGGAGACAGGAGCTGAATCTGTGGTCCGGGCCCTTTTGAGGCCTGGAAACGGAGACTTTATAATTGAATAACGTGCACACTGAGAAACGTGGCAACATTACTTACATAGGCCTGATATTCGTAGTATTCACGAGGACTGGAAACTAACATACTAGAGGTGGACACAACTGTAATTGCGTCTTTAATCAGAAATGGGGAATAACATATGCATATTGATCATGCACACATAACATATGATGGATGAGGCGTAGGGACACAGAACATGGCAAAATTTACTTTTCCACATTCCCTCCTTGTCACTACGTTTCCATCAGGAAACATCAATATTCATGATACCGTCTATCATTTCATACAGTACCATTTGCTCGTCTCGAATTGTCTTGGAACGGGATTTAGAACAGGGCTTGGGACGGGGAATACAAGAGGTAGCACACATGCTGCAAATCGCAGGGCCACATTGTATACAGAGGCAGCAGCTAAATATGATCGCTACTGCAATACCTAAAAAGGGCAGGACTTTCCAATGCGGAAATTATATTCCAGAACCAACCGGACCATGTCCAGGTGCCTGGATCTTGGTGTAACAGATGGGCAATTTTATGGAGTCTGGTTATAGCTGAATAAACAGACGGCGCGTTATTTGGAATGAAAATACAACAACTGGATCCGAGAACTCTACAGGCCCCGCCCCTATCGGCCAGTATGACGTCAAGGACGAGACGATTCTGTAAAACGACAATTCTCATAAAGGATTGCTCTTCAGTTAAATTACCTAGAGCGGAGGCAGTCTCATCTACTACTGCTTCAAGGGTTCTTGTTAACCTACGAATTAGCTTACTGTTTACAACTGTGCCTAAATAAGGGAAAACACCTTTATCTATATCAATGAATTGCTCTGCGGCGGTTTCAGTATAATCGACAATCGGGAGATTTCTCTTGTGTCTAGTGTGTACTAAGAAAGAATTCCTATGATAGTCAGGTGGGGCTAGAAAAACAGGTGGCAGTAGGAAAGCAATATAACAGGTTCCCTCCCAATCGAGGGGCAGACGGACATATGCAGTTTGACCACAAATAAAATAAGAATGACGTGAAGCTTTGAAAATAGATTTCCCACTGTCACTATACTGGATAACAGTAGTACATTCACTATGACCTATATGTACAGAACCATAACTACGGACACATAATTCGCCTTTGACTGGTAGTACTGAAATAGCGGGTGAGTCTGGAGTAGTATCAGACTGAACATTCAGAACCATGAAATTCGACGAATAATTTCCTAAATTATATACTTCATTTTCTAAATCTAAACCTGTTCTGTGGGGGAGACCTTGCTTGTCTGGGAAACATGTACTGTTAAGAAAAGACATATCTGTTGAGGATGACGTTAACGTGGACCATGCTCCACACGAACCATTGTGTGAGAATGGATAAGGAAAGAGTGGCAGAACTCCCTTCGGTGTCTGGAAAGGGGGGAGTCGACCACACACCCAACAATTAGTGGCATTGCTGGTCTGGTGTGAATAATGTAACATACGGATAAATGTGTTATTACGCATAGCGAGGCGGTATGAATATTCGTGAGGAGGCAGATCACTAAACGTGTGCTCTACTGTAGCATGAGCAGACATATTTACATGAGGAACTGAAAAACACAGATAGAAAGCATAGCTGGTGCAGGAAGCCATTATGCTGATGAATAATACGAAACTCAGAAAAACGATACATTTGATTGAACTTTGACTGACTCTCTCACTATGGGGGTCTATTTTATACATGTCAGAAACAGTCTAACCGTTTCACCTAGGGGAGGACTTATACAATCAAACTGGCTGACTTATTAGACCTGAGCTTTAACTTATACTCCTGTTGCGGAGTTTTCTCTAACAAGGGAGGGGTTGTAATAATGTCTTGTGCGGGACAGTCCTTTAAGACAATGTTCTGGCAATCCTTCGAATCCTGGGAAATGTTCTTGGAAATGTTTTTGAAGACTGATTTCGATCCTTTGAAAAGTTTTACATGAGAAAGGTGGACCCACCCCTTCCTGCCTTCCAACTTGACGGCAGTTCGGGTGGTCAAGAGGACCTGACGTGGCTCTTTCCAACGTGGTTCCAGCGGACTTGATCTGTCGAAATTTCTGATCATCACAAGGGAGCCTGGAACGATCTCGTGCGGTGCCACCTCGGTATTGTCTGGAAATGCGGCAGCAACCTGTGAACGACATGAGTTGAGGGCAGACATCAAGGAAGCTAGGTAATCTGTCAGCATATTACATGAAACATCGGTAATACTTCGGGGTCTAGGAGTACCCCACATATTAGGGGGGCGGCCGAAAACGACCTCATACGGGGACAGACCTGATCTGGAATGTGCGACCATACGCATGTAAAACAGAGCGACTGGCAAAGCTACTAACCAGTCCACACCCTTGTCTTTACAGACTTTTGCTATACGGATTTTCAGAGTCTGATTATGCCTTTCGACTAGTCCAGCTGCTTCTGGATGGCGTACACAATGAAACTTCCACTGGTACCCTAACAACAGGGAAACGTGTTTCATGAGTTCAGATGAGAATGGCTGGCCGTTATCAGAATATACGACTCTAGGGAGTCCATATCTAGGGAAGAATTCACGAACCAACTGCTTGGCAGTGGTCGCGGCTGTGTAATCTGGGACTGGATATGCTTCTGTCCATCTGGACAAGGCGCATACAACTACAAGGACATACTTGAAACCTCGACATCGCTCCATTTGAATATAATCCATCTGGAGGACCTCAAAAGGGTGGTCAGGGGGCTGGAAACCACCTTGTTCCACCGGGACACTTTTACCTGGATTAAACTGACAACATATCATACAGGTACGGACTTTCTGCTTGGCTGCAGCTCGTAAATGCTTGTTGAACCAAATGTTCTGGATACTGTCTAACATAGCTTTTTCTCCTAAATGTGCTGGACTATGTGCGGTATTGATAATGACTTGAACCATAGAATCGGGGAGAAACCATGTGGCTCTACCCTTCGTTAACCATCCTTGATCTGTCTGGACCCCTCCTTGTACAGACCATTTCTTGATTTCATCAGGAGTAGCATGTGACTGGATATCTATGACATCTTGAGTAGGGTCCTTAACTGTCATGCATGTAGTCAGATCTGGAATATGTGTCTGATTAACTGGAATGTCTGGAGTCTGTGCTGTAAGCTTGGCTGTGCGGTCTGCTAAATCATTACCTTGGGAAATAATGTCTGTGACTTTCGTATGTGCTTTGCACTTCATGATAGCAATAGATGTCGGTAAATGTATGGCATCTAACAGGGCTTGAATAAGGAGACCATGCTGAATCTTGGTTCCATGAGAAGTCATAAAACCTCTCTCCTGCCAGAGCACTCCGAAGTCGTGTACAACTCCGAATGCGTAACGTGAATCTGTGTAAACATTAACCTTCAGGTTCTTGGCATGTATACAGGCTTGTGTCAGAGCGACTAGCTCTGCTGCTTGAGCGGACAGAGTATCAATACGGTGTGTTTCAATAACTTCAGTGTCAGTAGTCACTGCATACGCGGCGACTAGTTCTCCTGTACTAGTTCTCATACATGAACCATCCACATAAAGTGTCAGGTCAGGATCTGGTAACGGAATATCTGTCAGGTCTTGTCTTGGCTTTGTCGTAATGTTAACTACTTCCACACAATCATGTGTGTCTGGATTTGAACTAACTGATGGTAACAGTGTAGCAGGATTCAGGACGTTGCAGCGTCTAATTTCTATGTGTGGCTGGAACAGTGTCAATTCATAACCTGTTAAACGTGCAATTGTCAAGTGCTGAGTTTGTGTTCGGTTTAAAAGAACTTCTACTGAATGTGACCCTGTACTGTCAGGGAATGTCCTAAAACTATAGAATCACTTTGTCTGATAGCTAGTGCTGTGGCTGCAACTGACTTGAGGCACGCAGGCAACGCCTGGGCGACTGGATCTAATGTGCTCGAAAAATAAGCACAGGGCTTGTATTGACCTGCTTGATCTTGTGTGAGAACAGATAATGCTGTACCTTTGCGTTCTGTAACGAAAAGTGTAAAAGGCTTACTGTAGTTCGGTGTAGCTAGAACTGGAGCTTGACATAGGGCTTTCTTTAACTCGTTGAAACTAAGTGTATGGTCAGATGTCCAAGGGAGGACAGTCGATACGGCTGCCTCCTGTGTCGTTAACTGTATCAGTGGCTTGGCTAGGAATGCATACTGGGGAATCCATTGTCTACAATAAGAAGTAAGGCCGATAAAGGCACGTACCTCCTTCTGGGTTCTGGGCTGGGGAAGACTCGCTATTAACTGGATACGGTCGGGTGTCAACTGCCTACCCCTCTTGGACAGCAAGTGTCCTAAGTATACCACTTGCTGGACACAGAATTGAAGCTTCGAAGGTGACACCTTGTGCCCCATCTCGGCTAGAAAATACAGAACTGTAAGTGATGCACGCTCGCAGTCACGTTCAGAACGGGCTGTGATCAGTAGATCATCGACATACTGGAGCAGGGCAGTGTCAGTTGGCATGTGAATGTTGTCTAGTTGTCTCTTGAGTGCTTGACTGTAAATACTAGGGCTTTCTGTGAAACCTTGAGGAGCGCGTGTAAACATATAGCTCCTTCCATTTAAACAAAATCCGAAAAGAAACTGGCTGTCTGGATGAATTGGAACACTAAAAAATGCATTCTTGAGGTCAATAACAGTGAAAAACATGGCTTCGGAATCAATGGCTGTTAACAGGGAAGAAATGTCTGGGACAACTGGGTACTGAGGAATAATACATTTGTTAAGCTCTCGTAAATCAATCACTAATCGATATACTGGGGGTGCATTTGGATCAGTACGTTTCATGACTGGAATGATCGGAGAATTACACACATTGGAGTCGGTTTCTACAACTACTCCTTGAGCCATGAGCTCGTCAATAATTTTGGATAAGGCTGCTACAGCCTCAGGTGGCAATCTGTACTGCCTGATTCGTGGTAACACTACACCTGGTTTGAGAGTCACACGATAGGGTGTGATTTGCATGTAACCTACATCAGTTGGACCTTGCGCCCATAAATGCTGCGGAACATTAGACAATCTTGAATCAAAATCTCGTAATACATAGTGACCCTTAAAGTCACGTAGGAACAGACGTATTCCCTCTGGGGAACAGCAAATAACTGCACCTAATTCTTTCAATGTCTTAATGCCTAATAGATTTTCTGGACATGACTTAGTAAGTAACAGATCAGTAGTACGGGACAATGGACCTACTTCTAGAGTAACTGGCTTTGATATCTCATTAACTATGGGTTTTCCTGAAAATCCAAGGGAAACATTTCTTGAGCCTGAGAGCGGAGCCCCTGGAACTTCGGCATGACTAATTGTGGTCCTACTTGCCCCTGTATCGATCAAAAACTTTCTGTCTTTCCCTAATACTTGACTATGAACATATGGACCTTCTTGGTCTACAGGTATCTCGATGAGAGGCAAGCCTACCTCCCTCTCTAGGCTGTTTCATGAATATGACTGGTACTCTGGATACTCGGACTGTGCATACTGGTACATCTGCGATGTAACGTGCTGTGTTGCAGCAATAGGCTGCGGTACTGTAACTGTCTGTGGTGCATTCTGTGACTGAGGAGTCTGTGAAACTTGTTCTTGTCTTGGCGGACGTGGTCTTTCTTTAGTCTTACCAGTAGCTATGTTGTGTTTCAGAACTGCACACTCGTTTATAAAATGACCTGGCTGTTTACAATAATTGCAGTTCCCTTTAACGGGAGCCGCAGGATGACTGGCTTGATTCGGACCCCTCTTCTGACTGTCTTGAGGAATAGATTGTGCAACTAGCACTTTCATTTTCGTGTCTTTCATACGTTTTCTTTCGTGTTCTTGCTCTTCTCTGATTCTATTCTGGTGATACTGGAGCATCTGGAGCATCTGGGACGGAGTATTTGCTTGCCAGGTGCTTTCGACTTTCAAAACTCGGTTTTTAATTTGTGGACTTGAATTCTCGACTAATTTGGTAACGAAAAGATGAGGGTATGACTCACTACTTGTCTTGAGACCACTGTTAATACTGAAACATTTCTCAAATCTAGAATAAAAATCACTAATATCCTCATCTTGTTTCTGTTTACAGGCTGAGATTGCATCCCAGTCTTCTTTCCTAGTTGTCAATAATCTGGGTAAAACTTGAATCAATAATTCTGGTAATTCTTTACATTTATCTCCAAGACCGGTACCTGGTACTCGTGCCTTGTCTTCAACTTCTAGAGCTGTCCAATCGATCTTTTTCTCTCCCACCTCCCATTCTTTTTCCTTCAACTTTTCATACACCCCTGCGGGTAGCAGGACCTTTAACATTTTAATGATATCTGGGTAAGTGTATTCTCCCATACGGAGCATGTCTTTTAATTCTCTATGGAACCCTGCTGGATCTTTGTCATGACAGGGGATTAATTTCTTCATTTCAAGAAGTTCCATCTTTGATATCGGAGTGTATACAAACACTCGTTGCATTACGCCACCCGCCCCTTGGACTGGGTGGACTTCTCGTAACGGATTCTGTCTGTCTATGTAGAATGGTTTACTTTCTGGGGGTGAGACATGAACAAAATGCGGGTTCAGGAACGTTCTATACTTGTGGCGCTGTTCTAGAATGACACTAATTAAATCGGTACCTAGACCTCTCCATCTGTACTGGAGTAACTCGTTCAGGATATCATGTAACGGGCCTGGATCAGAATGTTGACCCTCATACAGGGTAATGAGGTGCTGGATCATATACATACCCACCAGTCGTTGCTCGGCTGGGGGCAGTTTCAGAAACATTTGTGCCACTATTTCGTCTGGAAAAGTGGTAGAATCAGTAATCCATCGGACTGCTGATCGGGCTAGTTCTTGTTCGTGCATGGTACTTAATTCGCTATAACCGACTCGTGATTTCAGAATGTGATCGGTAGCTTGAAATACTTGTTCTAGAGAGCCTCGTTCTGGTGCTGGATGATGAAAAATAGACTTAGGTTCTGGACGTAAATGGCGATCTGGAAATCTGGATTTTCCTACATACGCTATTCTGGCGGGATTCTCGTCTTCCTCTTCAGGATCAGAGATACTTTCTTTCTCGCTTACTTGTGCTGCTTTACGCTGTTCGTGTAACCTTATTATTTCTTTACGAATTTTCTTGTACATACTTTCCATAGCACTAATGGTCTTGTGCTTACCCTCGGCTATATTATCACTCCACCTTGTTAGGATTCTCATTTCGGCGGGATCTTTAGACGGGTAATCTTGTTCTCTTATTAGACAATTGATCAGGAACTTTAATATCATGAGCTGAATCTCGGCTTTCCTTTGAGACATAATCTCGCCAATACTTTCTGGATCATCCCCTGTACGGATGAAACGATATATTCTGTCTAGATCTTCTTTCATATTTGGTAAGGTGACTAGATACTCGGTCACCCTTCTTACGCGTACGGAATATAAAACCATATTATACTCGCCTGGGACTGTGTCATAGACACATTCGGCAAGGGCTTGTCTGATTTCTGTAACAGACTTATTACTTTTAGGAGTACGCTGTGATGCTTGAGCATGTAATTCGAGTGCTGATAAACGCTTGTGTGGCGGCGGGGTTTGAGGAGGACCTCCTCCTGCGGCCCCTATACTAGAATCGTCGACTGACATTCTTCGTGCTTGCAGGGTCGGTAATTGTAACGTGGGCTGAACTTGTATGGCAGGCTGACCCGGGGGTACCGTAACAGGTACTCCGGTGTCTGGAGGAACGGGAAGTGCCTGATTTACAGGGACAGGTGGAGCGCGAACTGGATTTGCATATTCTGGAACTGTGTCGTCCAAATAGGACGAAATAAAAATATCAGCTGCGGTCGGTTTGTGACGTAGCTTGGTCGGAACCAATGGTGGCGGGAAATTACTGGGTGCCTCTGGGGTCGCTTTTGGCAAGCCTTCGGCAAGAAGAGGATACATACCCTTAATAAGGGCATGCCTCTGTCTGTCTGACTGTTCGGCTTTGACTTGTTCACCTATCTCGATTAATTCTCTTTCTTGGGCTCGTTCTTGGGATTCTCTACTTAACTCTGACTTTCTGACTTCCTTTTCCGTTCTTCTATGCGCTTCCTTACGCCATAACTCGATGGCATCTTTCTGTGACTGTCTGGCTTTCTTTTTCCATAATGCTTCTTCTACTCGCATGATACATTCGGCATCCCATGTACCCGATACGGGCCATCTATACTTTTCTTCTAACTGTTTGGTATACTCTACCCATAAATCTAGATACAATATGGCGCTTATGCCATGTTTCTGATACATAAAGTGACCTGGACTGTCCCTAGGCGGAACAGGAACTGCTGCTTCCAGCAGACCCTTTCTAGTTTTTAACTGACGTAACTTGGAAAAGAGCGGCATTCTAAACTTGAATCGGAACACAATACAATACACGAAAAACAATAACAATTGGGAAAACAATTCAGGCATACCACGACATTGGAAATACATTAAACAATATCATAACATAACAGCTCGAACAGAATACTACCTGAAAATACTGAAAACAGAAACAGAACAGAATTCTCGAGAACGGAACAGACTAGAGTTACTGGATGCACTGCTGTAACAGTACGGAACATACCGGTCCCATAAAGGAACGCATCAAGACCCGTATCCACCTAGGTGAACACTTCGTTTGTGGGCTTGGGTACCACCAACCCACGGACCAGGAATCAATTTAGACTGACCCTGTCTAGACACTACCCCAGCAATGGTACTCACCGGGCAGCACGGAACGGAAGGCCTCGGACGGGACTGGACTACGACGACGAACTTCGGACTTCGGACTTCAGTTACGGGTGGGCCTCCGGATACCTCGGACCTTGGACTCTCGGCTTGGGCTCTGGTCGGGACTCGCCGCGTTCCTCCACCGTCTCGTTCGGATGCTGGACCGCCTCCTCCGTCTCCTCCGTGGGCCTGAGGGATACTTGGAGCAGAAATATCTGCCAGTGCACGGTATGGTTCCGTCACGACTGCAGAGGGTCAGGGGGTCGGCGTGGCTTCACCGACACGTGGGGAAAGGGCAAGTCCCTATTCAGGCGCCATTATGTGGTAAATAAATAATACCCTATTTTTGACTAGACTTATAGCATAACAGATAGCTCAATAAATAAGAGTCAAGATTCGAGGTAGTAGGAGTTTCTGCAGGTTTATTACAGCATAAGGACAGGATCAGGACAACCTGCATGGGAATAGGACAATAAGGCCCAGCAGGACAACTGGGGCCCAGCAGCTGCCGGGGCTTGATCTGGGATGAGCGCGCTAACATTTAATAACAAAACATTGACTTATATACATAGCGCAAACACATAGCATTACATTGCAGTAGGCGTAACAGTAGGTGGAGTAGAAGGCGTGACGCGTAGCAGTCGCGAGAGATAACAGAAATAAGAGGTGTAACTGGGAGTTTACTTAGACATGTGATGCAAAACGTAACAGAATATGTCATGAATGGGCGGAAACATTGGAGGGGGCTACCTAAGGAGCCGGGACCTCTAACCTAATGGTGCGCGAAAACTAACAATGACGTGTTACTAGGAGAAGCTGGGGGCTACGAACTCTGTGCTAAGAGCAGAGACTAGAGTCTGGAGGGTCGGAGCGACATGTACCTAAACCCTATCTGGTATCTAATGTTTAGGGAACATGTTGATATAAACTAGAAGTCATGAGGGGAAAAGCTAACTTGATTCTAAGACTGGACCATGCATTATTTTATATGTAGTGCGTGAAGAATACTAAATGACCATTAAATACAGTATTTCTCTAACGTGGAGACGAGAAGGCTAGACAATGACGGAAACTATTGATGCAGTTCAGTAGCTTAGGAATGCAGAGGAGGAGGACTGAACTGATAGCAGGAACTATAACATACTTTTGGCAGACTCAGAGGCAGAGCCGGGGTGCACCGGGCACTGCAAGGCAGGAAGTAAGTGAAGGGTCGAGGATACAGGTGGGGGCTGTATCACTCCTCAGCGAGGCTTTCAGGAGACAGGAGCTGAATCTGTGGTCCGGGCCCTTTTGAGGCCTGGAAACGGAGACTTTATAATTGAATAACGTGCACACTGAGAAACGTGGCAACATTACTTACATAGGCCTGATATTCGTAGTATTCACGAGGACTGGAAACTAACATACTAGAGGTGGACACAACTGTAATTGCGTCTTTAATCAGAAATGGGGAATAACATATGCATATTGATCATGCACACATAACATATGATGGATGAGGCGTAGGGACACAGAACATGGCAAAATTTACTTTTCCACACTGTGGGCTGGACCGGGGGTACCGTAACAGGTGCTGTAACAGGTGCCCCGGTGGCTGGAGGAACAGGAATTACATTATTTACAGGAGCTGGCGGAGCAGGATTTGCATATTCTGGGACTGTGTCGTCCAAGTAGGACGAGAGAAAAATATCAGCTGCGGTCGGTTTGTGACGCAGCTTAATCGGAACTAATGGCGGCGGAAAATTACATGGTGCTTCCGGGGTTGCTTTTGGCAAGCCCTCGGCAAGAAGAGGATACATACCCTTAATAAGGGCATTTCTCTGTCTGTCTGACTGTTCGGCTCTAACTCGTTCACCTACTTCGATTAATTCCCTTTCTTGGGCTCTTCCTGAGGATTCTCTACTTAACTCTGTTTTTCTGATTTCTTTTTCGGTTCTTTTATGAGATTCTTTGCGCCATAACTCGATGGCATCTTTCTGGGACTGTCTGGATTTCTTTTTCCATAATGCTTCTTCTACTCGCATGATGCACTCGGCATCCCACGTACCTGATACGGGCCATCTATATTTCTCTTCTAGATCTTTAGTATACTCGACCCATAAGTCTAGATATAATATGGCACTTATGCCATGCTTATGATACATAAAATGACCTGGACTGTCCCTAGGCGGGACAGGAACTGCTTCCTCGAGCAGACCTTTTCTAGTTCTTAACTGACGTAATTTCGAGAACAAAGGCATAATTTAGGCTGGAGTCACCATACAATACACAATAATAACTTGAAAACAAATCACTCATACCACGACATTGAAAACACATGAAATAACATCTATAATAACAGTTCGGACAGAATATTACCTGGAATACTGAGAACAGAACACATGAATTTCTCGAGAACAGAACTTACTAGACTGACTAGATGTACTGCTAAAACAGTACGAAACTTACCGGTCCCATAAAGAGACACGTCAGGACCCGCATCCACCTAGGTGAACACTTCGTGTTGGATCTGCGTACCCAAACCCACGGACCAGAGACAAATTAATTGACCCTGTCTAGATACTACCCCAGCAACGGTACTCACCGGGCAGCAAGAACGGAAGGCCTCGGACTGGACTGCTACGACGACGGACAGACGAACTTCGGACTTCAGTTACAGGTGGGCCTCCGGATACCTCGGACCTTGGACTCTCGGCTTGGGCTCTGGTCGGGACTCGCCGCGTTCCTCCACCGCCTCGTCTGGACGCTGGACCGCAACCTCCGTCTCCTCCGTGGGCCTGAGGGATACTTGAAGCAGAAATATCTGCTGGTGCGCAGTAGAGTTCCGTCACGGCTGCAGAGGATCAGGGGGCCTGCGTGGCTTCTCCGGCACGTGGGGAAAGGGCAAGTCCCTATTCGGGCGCCATTATGTATTTAATTAAGTGGGTTCTCGTAGAAATAGTTCAGATACTGGTGCACATGCCCGATAGAGATGATCTTTGCCGGTTCCCTTTGCTGTTATTCTTTTGAGGCGACCTTATGTTGGTTTGTCCTCCAACGTTAAAACTTTTATAATATTGAGATTTTGATTTAATCTGACTTACAATCATTTGATGCATATACAGTTTGATTATTTACTGCAGTTTCACGACTTTCAGTTTTCTATTAATGTTTAATAAACTTTCATGGTTTGAAACTAAATACTCCTTTGTCCTTTCTGTGGAGCGTAATGTGCTTAACATATAATTGAATGTACTTGATTTGTTCACCGTGCTATTATTTTGAAATCTGATCAGTCCCATAGCACTTTATGGTCCCTGACATTTGATATGGTGGAGCACTAACATTTTTGTAACCCTGCCTACACAAAGGGGTCGATTCCGATCCGGTAAAAAGCGCTCCGATTAGCTGTACGGAGCCTTTTTCCCGTACAAATCGTACACCTACAACGTCCCCGTACGAACTAGCAAGTACGATCCTAACCCAAAGCGCCACTCCGTACGACTCATACCAAACACCGTACAAATAAAAAGTACATACGGATTCACTCCGGCCGACGCTGTACGCCATGTCCGTACGTAAATTGGCAGCCATTTCCGAACCAGGAAGTACGATCCGTGTTGACGACACTCCGTACGACCCTTTTTCTACGGGAGCTGAAAACAGCCGTAAAAGCAGAGTTCGCGCCGAAACAGGTATGGAACAGCCCCCCCGGGTACGGCTCGTACCCCCCATGATCGCAGGGGTACACACCGTACCCCTGCGATCACGGGGTGTACGAGCCGTACCCCCATTGTACAATCGGTGTACGTGCCGTACCCCATTGTACGATGGGTGTACGAGCCGTACCCCCATCGTACGATCGGTGTACGGCTCGTACACCGATCGTACTGTGGTAAATAAATAATTAATTACCGGATCTATTTTTGACTATAATCAATAAACAGGTAGCTCAATAAATAAGAGTCAAGATTCGAGGTAGCTGAAGTTGACAGGCTTTAATCAGGCATAAAGGACAGGAACAGGACAGCCTGTACGGGAATAGGATGGCAGCTGCCGGGGGCAGGAATCGGGAATTGGCTAGCTTTTAATAACAGTGCACAACATTTATAGTTAGACAAATACATTACATTCAATGCAGTGGGCGTGGTTTGTAACAGTCACGAAAGATAAGGGTAAAATGATGTAACAAGAAGGCGTGTACAGGGCGTATACATAGACATGTGATGCAAACGTAACAGAATATGTCATAAACGGGGCGGAAACATGGAGGGGGCTACCTGAGCAGCTGGGACCTCTAACCTAGTGGTGCGCGTAAATGGGCAATGACGTATTACCAGGAGGAACTGGGGGCTATGACTTCTGCGCTAGAAGAGGAGACTAAAGTCTGGAGTGTCAGAGCGACATGTACCCAGGCATATCTGGTATCTAGTGTTTAGAGTACATGTTGATAGAATCCAAAAGTTATCAGGGCAAAGGCTAACAGACACTAAGACTGGTGCATGCATTATTCTACATGTAGTGCGTGTGTAAGGAATATTCTATGAATATTAATACAGTATTTCTCTTACATGGAGACATAAAGGCTAGACCATGACGGAAACTATTGATGCGACTCAGTAGCTTAGGAATGCAGAGAAGGAGGGCTGGACTGATAACTAGAAACATAACATACTCTTGGCAGACTGGGAGGCAGAGCCAGGCCGAGCCGGGCACTGCGTGGCAAGAAGTAAGCTAAGGGTCAGGGATACAGGTGGGGGCTGTATCGCTCCTCGGAGAGGGTTCAGGAAACAGGAGCTGAATCTGGTGTCCGGGCCCCTTTTGAGGCCTAGAAACGGGGACAATTCAATGAATTAACGTGCACACTATAAAACGTGGCAACGTAGCTTTACATAGGCCTAATATTCGTTGTATTCACGAGGACTGGAAACTGGCATACGAGAAATGGACACAACTGTAATTGCGTCTTTAATCGATCAGGGGGGGATACATGCATATCGATCATGCACATATAACATAAGATGGGGAACACGTAGGCACATACAACATGGCAAAATTTACTTTTCCACAGTACAATGGGGGTACGGCTCGTACACCCATCGTACAATGGGGTACGGCACGTACACCGATCGTACAATGGGGGTACGGCTCGTACACCTATCGTACAATGGGGAACGGCTCCTACACCGATCGTACAATGGGGGTACGGCTCGTACACCAACCGTACAATGGGGTAGGGCTCGTACACCGATCGTACAACGGGGGTACGGCTCGTACACCCATCGTACAATGGGGTACGGCACGTACACCGATCGTACAATGGGGGTACGGCTCGTACACCCATCGTACAATGGGGGTACGGCTCGCACACCCCATGATCACAGGGGTACGGTGCGTACCCCTGCGATCATGGGGGGTACGGACCGTACGGTGTGTATATGTTTGTGTGCTTTTCCGTACGACTCGCCCTTACCTGACGTGGACCGTACGAATTGCGTCCTCATACCCCAGTCCGGATCGTACTCGTCGGGTCGTACGGCATGTGTACGAGTCGTACGGTATGTGTACGAGTCGTACGGTTCACGGTTTCAGCCTTGCAATACGTACGGATCGCGACGATTCGGACGGATTCATGGAATGCGGATCGTACTTGGCGACTCGGACGGACGGGTACGATTCGTACGGAGAGGGCTCCGGATACAAATCGTACGGACGTTTTTTTCCCCGAATCGGAATCGACCCCAAAGAGGGGTGGCTGTCTACTTCTGAGGCATCGCAATGATGAACTGCATATGCTGTCACCACTTCCTTGTTGTTGGAGGTAGATCTTCCGCCTGCATTGTTGGGAGTGACTGTGGAACCTTCAAATAAAAGCCCAGCCTATTTGTGATATATTGTTAAAGAAAACAATGGTCAAGGAGGCCTATCCGGTCCTCTAGCAGCCTTGGCTGAGAATAATTAAGGGAAGAGTTGAATCAATGTACACATATTACTAATAGGGGTCCAGAAGGGACTCCGTTATTTAGAATGCATGGACAAAAGAAACAATTTAAGTATAACAGCAAATTTATTATCTCCATAAACTTGCTATGTCATATATTGGCTTTGTGACATATTGTGCTCACAGAAGTAATAAAAAGTGCGTGTGGTGAAAGTGTATAGGTGACATATTAAAAAGAACATCGCATTGTACAACAATATATTTTGTCAAAACTCCACAAATAAATGAACTAGGTGATGGAGTTTTTTGTTGGGACAGTCGACGGCGTTTTGATCTCAGGTTGGCGATCGCATCCAACCTGCACAGCATGATCAGCGGCAGTTCCGGGGGGGTCCTGCTGGGGATTGATTGCCAGCAGGACTCGGAGTACGCCGCCCCCCCCCGGCCGCCTCTCACGAGATTCTCCCAAGTCACTCCACGAACACCGCCGTTGCTTTTCCGAAACGGAACTGCTGCTGATCGTGCTGTGCAGGTTGGATGCGATCGCCAAGCAGGACACAGAACACGCCGGTCTTGCAGTGCTATTACCACTACCTCGAAATAACACAGCGTCTACCTCAGCAACTGAGGCTCCACCAACCCATCCTGTGGACGAGTCACATTCCCGGCGAGTGCCCTACGCCTTAATCAATACCCGGACTAGTTGTGCCTCCACTTACTGGATCGTAAGTGCTCACAGGCTCTTGTCCTGAAGATGATCTCGCTAACCTATCCTAACAAAAAACTCCATCATCTAGTTCATTTATTTGTGGAGTTTTGACAAAATATATTGTTGTACATTGATTCAACTCCTCCCTTAATTATTCTCAGCCAAGGCTGCTAGTGGACCGGATAGGCCTCCTTGACCATTGTTTCCTTTAACAATATATTGCACCCCAGGTCTTACCACGGGGTTAACCTTGTTGTTAAAAAACAGCCTATTTGTGAAGCACTACAGCCACTAATGGGAGATCGGCCTCGTCTCCAACATGGCACCTCCCAGCAGAAAGCGCCTGAGGTACAGAGTCATAGAGTTTCCATTTTTCAGTAGGAACTGTTCGTTTGTTGGATAATATAAACATTGGAATGTTACCAGACTGATTCTGTGCACCCCCTCAGGATATGTTGGCCTATAGTCCTGCTAACTCACAGTGCCACCATAAGTTCCCCATAACCTAGTAAGGTAACAAATGGATTGGGCAAACCTCAGACCATGACAACCCAGACTCCAGAGGAATCGTGGTAATAGATTTAGAATTTCTTTGCTCAGTCACTCGTGCTCACTAAGAGAGATATACCAGAAATACGCGAAGGAGCGTTTTCAATATTTATTGAACCATCGTGATTCTTGTGTAAAACATATGTGCTGCAATGAGTAATAGACAGAAGCAGACAAAAGTCATTTGCAATATAAAGACAGTGTAAATAATTAACAAAATCCACCATTGTGCTATAACAGTTTGTATATGCTGGCATATAAGTACTGTACATAGTGTATTCCTACTATGCGTTCCCTAACCATGTTGCCTAGGGCGAGTGTTCTGCCAAGAATCGCCTACTGTATGATCTAAATTACCATTACCTAAAGGCAAGGTATGTGGGCCCCCGTTTTGGTCACAAGTTTGACATCCCTCGGCTACTGACAATAAAGATGAACTTTTGTCATTCATTGGTCTAGAAGAATATTAGTCTAGAACTATAAATAACTTTGCTGATATTGTAGCTCCCTTTAGAACAATTCTAACAACAACAAAAAGTACACAGTTTTATTGGAATGGGGAATGTAAAAAAGCTTTTGACCTAATTAAAGTAAAGAAATAGAAGGTACCCAATTATGAGGATTATTTTGTGTTAAGAAAATAAAATATTCTCACCACAGATGCCAGCACCAAAGAGTTGGGAGCTACACTCACTCAAGTTGTTAATAGGGGAGAGGGGTTGGCCTAACGGCTAAGGCGCTCGACCTCGGACCTGGGGATCTGGGTTTGAGTCTCGGTAACGATGCCAAAAACCCCCTGTGATTCTGGGCAAATCACTTAATCTCCCCGTGCCTAAAAAAAAATGAAAGTGTGTCCTCATGTAACGTAACTGGTGCTATGTAAAGCGCTCTGATAACTGATTCGGTTCGGTTCTAGTTCGCGCTATATAAAACTCCCCCCAAAAAAAAATAGCAAGGAATGCATAGTGGCATTCACAGCAATTTCCCTGAAAAGGGTAGAGAAGAACTTTTCAGTGGGAGAAGGTGAGGGTCTTGCATGCTACTGTGTGGGAATTTGTTTTTATTGTTTCTTTGGGGTATGCAATTCACAATTTGTATGACTCATACATCACTGATTTATTTATTTTATTTTGAGAGTTTTATACAGCGCGAACAAGATCTTTGCAGATATCAGAGCGCTTTACAGAAGACAAAAGCAATGGATAAGAAAAACAAGCAGGTATTGAACAAAGTCTCTGATCACAAAATAAATGAAGGTAAATAAAAGGGCATCTAAAAAGGGGGGGGAAGTTACAACGAGGAGCATACTAAGTCAAACAGATACAGATAATACAAGAAGCAAAAATATCCAGGGTCAATGTTCAAGTGAATTTAGCCATGAGGATAGCTTTTACTTCCTTCTTGAAAAATGCAGTGGAGGAGATAAGTCTGGTTTCTGGGGGGAGTGAATTCCAGATCCTGGGTGCCATTCCTGAAAAGGATCGTTTATAAGTTTTTTCCTTCCGAAATCTTCGAGGTTTCAGAAGAAGATTTTTTGTGCTTCTAGTGTTTCTTGAGCCACCTGAGATGGTCAGCTGGGTGAGTTATGGTGTACAGCACTGTGAGTCATACAGGCGATTTTCAAATGGATTCTGGCTTCGAAAGGCAGCCAGTTCAGGGATCTCAAGTCAGGGGAGATATGGGAGCGTTTCTTTGATCCAGTGATGAGTCTCGCAGCAGAGTTCAGTGAGGCTTTTAGGGGTGCGGTTGTTGATAGGGGTAGTCCGCAGAGGGCGACGCTTCCGTAGTCTATCCGAGGAATGACTAGGGCTTGTACTGCAGTTTGGAAGTCTTTAGCTGGGAGGAAAGGTTTAAGTTTCCTCAGAGTATTTATTTGGAAGTTAGCTCCCTTTATTGCCTTGCTGATATGGTGTTGCATATTGAGGTTGGTGTCCAGGGTTATGCCAAGGGATTTCGCGGAGTCTACGATGGTAGGTTGGATGTTGAGTGCAGTTAGGTTTTTAAGCCAGGTTTGTATGGTAGAGATTACGGGAGGTGTGATCAGAAGGAACTCAGTTTTCAGAGCATTAAGTTTGAGGTGATTTTCGGCCAGCCATGTTTGGGTGTTTCTGAGCGTTGAATTCAGCAAATTGATGTCTTCGGGGGATTTTAATTTGAGATAGAGCTGGGTGTCGTCAGCATACATATGAAAGTGTACATTGGATGCTTGTAACAGGGTGGAGAGAGGCTCCATGAATAGGTTGAACAATGTTGGGGATAGGGAAGAGCCTTGTGGGACGCCTAATGTAACAGGCATAGGTGAGGACATCAAGTTGTTGCTCTTGAATTTCTGTGATCTATTATGCAGAAAGGAGGTAAACCACTTGAGAACGGTCCCTGATAGACTCATTCTGGTATTTAACTGCTCGAGTAAGTTATCGTGTTTGACAGTGTCAAATACTGAGGATAGATCAAGTAGGATGAGGAGGCAGGGATCATTCTGATCTAGGATTTGGAGGGCGTCATCAATTATGTGTGTCATAGCTGTCTCTGTGCTGTGACCTGATCGGAAGCCTGATTGATGAAGATTGAGGAGGTCAAACTTTTCAATGTATTTTGTTAGCTGGAGTTGTACGCATTTTTCCAACAGTTTGGCCAGGGTGGGGATATTGGTAATAGGACGGTAGTTGTTCATGTCCGTGGGGTCCGCTGTTGGTTTCTTGATAATAGGAGTGACTTGACCCACTTTGAGGGAGTCAGGGATGATTCCTTGTTGAAGTGAGCTGTTAACAATTTTGGTCCACAGTGGGAGGAGCAGAGGGATAAAGTCTTTTACAGCGTTAGCTGGAAGAGGGTCTGTGAGGTGATTAGAAGGTTTCAGTGTACTGGGCAGTTTGCCAATTGTTTCTTCTGAGTAGGTGTCAAATGAGGACCATGCGGCATTGTTTTTTGTTTCAGTGGGTGTTATGCTGTGTGGACTAGAGTAAAGGCTAAGGTCTTTTAGGAGATCCATCCTGATGTTGTCGGTCTTTAGGGTAAAGAAGGCTGAGAAGGCTTCACAGGATGGTGTATCGAGCAGTGAGCTATGTGATTGTTTGGGCTGTTCCTTGGATTGTGTTTTGATTAGCTCAAACAATTTCCTCGGTCGGTTCTTTGCTTGGTCTAGCTCGGGGCTAAAGAAGTTTGATTTAGAGCGTTTGATTTTCCTAAAGGAGGCATTTCTCTTTTTCTTAAGAGCTTTTTAAGCTGATTCATGCATTTACCACCAAAGTATTTACCACATACCACTTCAAGAATTTTCCAAGTGGATCCTAGGCTTAAAGGGCTGTAATTTTGTCATGTATTATTTATCTGGTCTATAAAATACAGTTGCCTACTTTTTATGTCACCTACCACTTCCTATAGCTGGTGATGAGAGAGCAAAGTACACAGATGGACATTAGGTCATCAATATCACAACTGAAGGAATTGATAGAGAAGAATGGAAGACGTGTGAAACTGGAGCCGATGTCATGTAGAAAAAAAAGAGATTTATTATCGAGAGTTAAGAACTTTTCAAAGAGATGAAAATGACTCACCATCGAAGTGCTTTGCATTGACTCAGGTTTAAAGGGATGGTTAAAAGAGTAAACTGGATGGTAAAATAATGTATCCAAAGGGCTAGAGTAAATGGTTTACAAGGGTGGAAATCTCTGCTTAACATGACATGGGCAGATCGTACAACCCCTCATTCTGACACAGACTGTTGTACCCCGCAGAGTTAGAGAACCAGGTACCAAATTATCTCAATCCTGGTTGTACCATGATATGGGAATAGTAATTGACAGAGAAAACATTGTTTAAAAAGTCAGAGAACATCAAAGTGAAAACAGAAAAAACATGATATACTCTACAGGGTTAGAAACCATAAGTGGAAGGTGGGTGATGCAATACAAGTCCAAAGACCAGAACACAACATCAATAAATGATCTAGATACAATGAATCATACAAAATAGCTAAACCCTTGCATAATGTAGTACCATTAGAGAATGTTCAGTATTAGAGTCTGGGTAGAAGGGATTTGTCATGGGGAGGCCTGGTACCACAATGGAGCATAATATACTTAATCACAACTTGGTGACGGAAGGAGGGAAAGCCCAGAGAATCTCCCATCCACCTAGCGGGCAAAATGATTTTGTGAAATAATCTTCCACTCGCCTAATGTTTTGCCATTTCCCACTTGATTATATTGAACTGAAATGAACTAATTCTTTGATTCTCCATCAGATGAAGATGTGCTGTATAATGTTTTATTAACCTCACTTCCATTTTACATATATAAGTTGGTATTTTCAAATTCCGCCTCCCCGTCCCAGTCCTCAACATGGCATGCACTTGGCTGTGTTCTCTTTTAAAATGTTGGATAAGTCCTGCCAGGGAAAAAGAACTATTAATTCAGTTGACTGTCTTACCTCAGCAAATTTACTGAGATGTCTGTTCTTCAATTAAAGAAAGAAAGCTTCTCTTGGACATATGAGAGCATTTAATTTTTTTTATTATAACAGCATGCTACTCCTGTGTGGGCACTATAGTGCTTGCTTACACCGTGAATGGTGTGTAGTATAAATGGTGCAGTATTTGTTTTTAAACCTAGGTGGAGAGGGTTTCCATGTCATTGTTGCATCTGTGGCTTCTTGGCCACCTGGGCTCCTGAAAACAGCAGTACTTTGCGGGGTCCCGGCATGCCCAAGTCTCAGAAAATAATGTACGAAGGCCCCAGCTGCATGATGGCAGAGTCTCTTACGTGGGCTAGTCTCCTCTTGTGCAACTGGCTGCTGCTCCTCCTTCTCTCTTAAACTCCAAAATGGCAACCCCCCGCCCTAGGGTCTCAAGCTTACTTTTGAGGCAACTACGCAGCTAGTCCACTTCAGTTTTTGCTCTCTTTTTCTTTCCTCTTTCCATCATGACTGTTCCTCCCTGATTGTCCATATGCATAATTCCTGTAATGTGGAGTTTGATGTAATTTCCTTTCCTGTTCTTTTTCTATTTAAAGGCCTAAGTATGGTTGGACAATGCGTTGTAACAAAGCGGTGTTCCTTCGCTTCTGTCCTCACTCTTTCCATTTGCTGATTCGGATTCCTTGTTTCTGGAGAACTCCACAATCGGATTCCTGGTTTTCTTCAATTCACTGCTCAAGCAAGAAGGTTTTATTACACCTTTGGATTCTCCCCCGGAGAAGGAGGCAGGTTCTCAAGGGTGCTTGCCTACCACATATGCAGTGTGTGGAGACATTGTGGCTTACAGAAAGTCACAGGTACACTGGACAGCAGAAGATCCGGAACGAATTACGTCCAGCCTGAACAGTCGGGCATGATGACCACAAATGCGTGGTTATCATGTTATGGGAGGCATTGGTTAGCAGTGTGGTGGATGAAGAGTGACAGACAGACGAGCAGTAAATGGTTTTAGTAAGCTGGCAGCTTTTAACAGATCTGCACTCTCTATATAGTATTTCTTATGATCATGATCGATTCAGCTGGTTACTTCCCGGGGGTGCTCAATCTGATATTTTGTTTAAAGATTTATGGTCCTGAGCACATGTGATTGAAGTGAGAAATGGTGGGAAGATCTGCTTAGATTGACTTTGTTATCATCCCATATCGGATTGACTTTGTGAGATATAAAGTAGTGGTTATGGTATGTAACTAGTTGGGACCTGCATTGGTGGACTAGATTGGCATTATGTGGCAGATCGCCTATTATTCCATGCATGTTCAGTTAGTGATTCCTACTTTATGGGCTGGTACGGTACTGGGGGAGGGACAGGACATGTTGTAGATAAGTCATATGTGAGTGAAAGAGGATTAGTAGAAGAAGGGGTTTTTACACAGCCTGTATAAGCTACAATTGGCTGCCGACCACTGAGTGTTATGGTATTAGCATTAGTGAGGGTGATAAGGGAATTGACATTACTATAAAATACACAGGCTAGCCATAAGTCCGCCCTTCCTATTTCCCTGGATGTAGAAAGCAGTGTGCTGGTTGGTTGGGCCCATATCAGTGTACTGTAGATTGTTACTGACACTGCCAGTATTTTTCAGGATTCTGTTACAAGACTGGAGGTTACCATTATATAATAACCTTTTCTTTGCGGCACCAACATGCAGCCCTTTAAAGAACATAAACTACATCATAAATAAAACATTTCATCTTATAATATTCAATAAAATATATAACTCCCTGTCACTATGCATCTTCCTCTTATTTCCTGCACAGTTAGGTAACTATGGCTTTGTTAATCCTTTAACTTGTAAGGTTTATTAAACCTATTTATAACATTTGCAGATTGGACACACCCTTACTTACTCAGGTGAGTCGCTGTCAATGTCAATTACTCCTTCTACTTTATGGTTCGGTTTCCTTTTCTTAGGTAATTATTTAGCTTTCCAATATCGCAGAGCGTGATTTGGAGGACAGTTCACTTCAGGGCTGCGCCTCTTCTTTCTTCCAAATTGCTCTGGAGGTCTGGGGCAATGCCCGCGGCCTCCTGGTAGTTTTTCTTCAAGCCGCGCGGGCTAAAGTTTTCAGGCTGGAAAAAAGCACTCCCGCATTATGGGAACAGTGCGCAATCAGAAGGCATCAGGCGCCCTCTCGTCTTCCTTCACCAGCCGTGTTCGCTTCCGCTGAGTTCCCAAAGAAGTGGAAGGAGGACTTGGCATCACAGCGGCCATCTCCCTTTGGGTTGGGCCTTTTGTTAAGACGTGCTCAGCGTATGTACCGTGTTGGCATAGCAATGCTAGCTCCTGCTAATGGTTCCAGTCTTACGGCTGTGAACCGGTAGGGAGCGTATAAGTCACCTTCTTTTTTTTTTGTCCTCATTCGCCTTCAACCACCTTGAACTTTCTGCCTTATTGTAGCTTTACTTGGTGACCTGAGGTGTCTTGGAGTCGTTCGGTTCCTTCAACGAGTAAGGGTACGTTATCAGGCCAGAATGTTGTATCCCTGTTGAGAAAAGAAGAGGGGGGTTGGTTAGATTTACTCCAGCTAGGTCCCTGAGAACCTAATGGACATTGTCAATAGCCCGGAAAGACCTGAAGTGATCCAAGGAGTATCCAAAAAGGCATAATCATAGGACACACCGAGAAAAAAAACGAAAACCCCCCCGAAAAAAATAACGGTTAGTCCACTGGATCAACAGGTCCCAATATGAAATGTTGTTCTTGCTGCAAGATCTAGAGCGGTCTGTCTTAGATACTTCATATAATGAGTTTAACCAGTCTGAATGTTTTTGGGGGAGGGGGGCTGGGGCTATCCAATATTTGCAGATTTGCCTCCTGGCCATTAATATTGCATAGAATAACAGGGATCTGGCAGGGCCTGTGATGTGACTATTGAGGCCGAAAATTTTTAGGTCACCTTCTTATAATTGATACTTAACCCTCAAAAAAAAGGGAGGAAAATAACTACAAGGGCAAGGATGATACCAAGTTAAAGCTTTTTTGTTAATTCTTTATCGAAGTATTGTGTGACAATGTCTGAGAGCAATATCCAGGGTATCCTAATCCTCCCTTCAGTGAAGACACTATAAAAAGATTTTTTGACAGGTAATTCAAATCTTCCCTGAAAGAGGCGGTGGAAGTGGTTTTTGCTAAAAGCGATTTACCATCTCAGGAAGATTTTTTCTCCTTTTCAGAGGAAGAGACCCCTATATTAGTTAGGAAGAGAAGTAAGGCAACTGAAAAAACGAAACACCTCACAAGTGAGGAGCACTCCTTGGGCAGCCTGAGTGCTACAAATGACTGTGGTGTCCATAGTAGCACAATTAGAAGGGGCGAGCATGTTGCCGCAAGTGATATAGGCGTCCCACACGACCTGAAGAGAATGCAGCTCTGATACTGATGATGACTACTCATATGGTATTGAGATAGAGGATGAGGTTGGTGAATAGGTCTTCTATCCTCTAGAGACTATGGATAATGATTTCCTTCATGAGGATTTAGATTAGCCTTTGAGTTCAAAGGCTATTAAAGACCCTTCAGGTGTGAAAACGTTCAATCCTAACCACATTACGCACCCAAGAGGTTCGCATTGGTGGCCAATGGACCACGTTACCTCCATAAATTAAATTCTGGATCCGCAAGTCTATTGATAAAGAGATGTGGAATCTGATGAGAGACGAATGTCTCACACCATTCCTGGATAGTAAGTCAGTAAGTCATGAATAACACCTAATTTGGACCCGGAGTTCTTGACTTTCCTTTTAGAGTCCAGGAAAGATCATAGGAACGGTCTTGAGTGCTGCCTTAAGCAGTGCTAAAACAGATTATTATCTAGTTATTACAAGCAGCGTGGCCTGCCTTTGTTGCGCACACTGCCCTTGGTGTTCTAGCACCTATTTATAAACCAACAAATCTTTTGCAGTTTATCTTGATATTTATTTGTGTTGTTTCACACAATATTATCCTTTACTCATTAATACAAAAAAACAACAATCGTACATGTCATATTTTTGCACACTCAGTTCATAACAGAATAACCTCTATGTACATTGTTAATACACAATATTTTTCACAAAAATGATATGATATAATTTTCGCAAATTCATTGTTTGTTCAATGATGGCGCCCAATGCATTTCGGAACTGACTGTAGTTCCTTCTTCAGGGGCTAGTATGTAAATAAAACATAATAGGAGTACTTCACACCGACCATGGTAGGCTCAAAAGGTATGTAAAATCGCCAGTTACAACTCCCAATATAACAAACTGTTACCATGTGAAGTGTCTTATCATGCAGAACCCAATGTGCATATGTGTTCGTCAATTGCCCTACCTTCTTTTGAATAAAACAGACTTCTGTAACCAGTGTGCCTGTATCTCTAGCTGAAATGAACCAAATGCACCCCATTCAAGATTCAGGTCTCAAGCAAGAAAAGTACAGGTGTGCACCCCAATTTATAAATATTACAATAAAACAGATTATTAGGCATTCTGGGTCCACTGGCCAGGATTTTGGATATGGCTGAGGAGGCCTCCTTTAAGGGGACGCCTGTAGATGTGGCACTTCTCCCAGGCAGGAGCCAACAGGCCTTATGCCTGCTTGGCAATGCCCATGCCGGCTTAATTGCTGAGAAAAGAAGGGCTATCTTGATGAGAATCAACCCAAAGTTTGGCGATCTTGCTAACAAAGATGCCAGGGGATCCAAATGGCCTCTTTTTGGGGGAAAGCTTTATTAAAACCCTGGGAAAATATGTCAGTAAGGCGCACTCTAACATGAGAAGAATGTTCAATCATAACATTTTGGGAAGGGCTGACAGGAGGGGCCTGGCTGTCAGCGGTGGGCTACAAAGATCCCAATATTACCATCACGACCAGCGGATGTACAGAAAGAGTTTCTTTGCAAACAGCAGTTTCTCCCTGCAAAAAGGATGAGCACCTTGCTCACAAGGCATCAGGGGCAGATTCCAAGGAGCTGGAGATCAAGGTAAAACTCAATCCTCCAATTGTTTCTTCCTATTGAAAGGTAAGTGGAAGGTTACATTTTTTTGCCAAAAACTGGTCTGCCATAACAAAGGATTCTTGAGTGTTACAGACTGTGAAAGGTTTCAGAATAGAGTTTTGCCCGATTCCTTATCAAAAGTGTCAGCCAAGGGCATTATCCTTATATCAGGAACAATTGACACTGGTAGATACAGAGGGGGAACAAATGTACAAAGGGGCAATTTGCAAGGTCAATGACTCGGAATAGGGTTTTATAAGTACTGTCTTCCTATTGAAGAAGAAGGACAAGGATTGGCGACCCATAATAAACTTGAAGGAACTGAACAGGGTTTTGGTTTACAAGCACTACAAGATGGAAGAGAACCATCTTCTGCAGTACATTTTGCAAGAAAAAGACTGGCTTGTGAAGTGGGATCTCAAAGACGCCTACTTCACAATTCCTATGGATCTAGCTTTTCAGAAGTATTTACGGTTCAGTTGGAGAGGTATATTGTAACAGTTTTCCTGTCTTCCTTAAAGTTAGTCATCATCCCCCTGGTGCTTCAGCAAAGTCCTGAGCTCAGTTGTTGCTTTATTGAGAAAGAGAGAAGCACACTTACCGATTTATCTAGATGACATGTGACTGATGTCTCAGTAACAGGGAGAATTGCTCAAGCACATGAAGTGGTCATCGGATCTCTCATGATCAATGTGGAGAAGTGAATGATGATTTCTACACATAACTTAGAATTTCTGGGGTTTCAGGTGGATATCAATATGTCACAGCTTTGTTTTCTCACTCAGAAAAAAATATCAAGAAGGAGGTTCCTCACGGTCTAGCAAAGGAAGTGGTAACTTTGAGAGGACTGGCAGAGTCGTAGGACTTTTGTCATCCTCTATTCAGGCCTGTTTCCCAGGACAATTCCATTACAGGCCTATTTAATATTGAAACCCATGGGTTTGAGGAAAGGTCTGTGGTACGCAGATACAATTCCCCTGTCCCAGAAGGCTTAAGAGGACCTTTAATGGTGGTTGCGTAATCTGGACAGCTGGAATGGCAAGGCAATATTTAGAGTCTGATGCAAGCAACCTTGGTTGGGGAGCAAGATTAGGAGGGATAGAAACCCGGGGGAAATGGTCCAGTGAGAAACTATCCTTAAACAAAAATTGCATGGAGAACACTTTGATGCAGTGGTTCCCAAACTGTGCGCCGTGGCTCCCTGGGGAGCTGTCAAACCTACCCAGGGGAGCTGCGCACCAAGCACTTTAATGCATTTATTGTTGAAGGGTCTGTTGGCTTCGTAGGTTAAACTAATTAGACTCAAACGCATGATGTCAATGATTTGAAAGTGACATGCCTAAAGCTGGGAACATATTGCTTAATTGATGGCATGTCGAAGGAGATGACCTCCATATTTCACTGGATCCCAACATTCCAACACTCCCAAAGTTAGCAGAAGATGCCTTATTTATTTTGTTAATCAATACGCCCAACAAAAGGTTCAGGAAGAAAAGTCACATTAATGTGCCACTTAATGTATACAATTAGAAATTAAAAGAAAAGGGGAAAAGGAAAAAGAAAGGAAAGGAAGCCTATAAAATCATAGATTTAAAAAGAATTTGTGCAATTTTCAAAAAACATTATAATTTATTACATATTATGAAACATTCAAAAAGGACAATTACGCTCGACAGAATGTTGGTATACAAAAAAAAAAAACATATCATAAACCAAACCAGTGGCTTTGACACAAAAACATTACATGTATAAAGAAACAGCACAGACAGAAATAATGCGCCCTTCAAAAAATTATGGCCACAAAAAGCGTCGACAGCGTTTCGACCGCTGTATTACTGTACGGTCATCATCAGGACTTGAGTTTGCTTGAGCATTACACAGCTTTTCATTAAAAACGGAAGACCAACCAAACGGTAGTGGATGGCTGTCAAATAAGTTCCAGCTTGAGAACCGGAATTCGAAATTGATACTCAGTGTCCAGAGGTTATAATCCAATCAATAATGGATATCCATAATCCACTAGATAATACACCCAATCAATCAGCGATATATTCTTCTTTAGCGCCGCACTGTTAGTACGTCCACGCCTCGGAGATTTCCTATTTTTTTCCCTATGATTTTGCTATTGGTAGATATCTTTTGATCCGAATAGTAATGAAGGGAATACTGCTTAGGCATCCACCTAGAGCTAGGTATGATTCTTTATGTAATTTTAATCTTATTTTTTACCTGTTTGTCTCCTGGACTGATAATTCCTATCTTTTCAGGAGCCAGATATCACAGAAGTTGGCAACTTTACTCGGCCTAATATCTTTTAGAAGAGTCTCGTATGTTAGGGCATTCGAGGTTTATAATTGGTATTTTTCCCCAGGTGGGGTCCACTTTGACATCTGGAAGAGGACCAAAACCATGTCAGAAAACACCTTTTAACCCTTTTTTAATGACTGTAAGAAATTGTGTGTGGTGAGTTGCATGAAAGTTTCTGAACAAAGTATGCTGGAATGTAGACCAGATGGTGAGGAGCAGCAATATATTTCCTATGTTAAACCCATTAGTCCAGTTTCTAGAGCTACTATTTCACGATGAGTGAGGGCAGTAAGGTCTCAGGCAGGATTTATCCAAGTTTGGCGTTCACTCTTCTAGGGGTGCAATGGCCAGTAAAGCGCTGGCAAATTGAACAGAGAATGGTGACCATACACGTGTGTTAAAGTGTAGAGAGCGGGGAACGTTGTATATGCCTCTGCGAGTCTTTTAAGAAATAAATTGGCGTTCCATTTGTGGCATGGGAACTGAATAAAAGTAACAAAGTGAGATTCCCTGGACTTTTTTGTTCACCTTGAACTGGGCTCTGACTGCAGTGCACCTGGACTTTGCTCTACAAGTTTCCTCACCCTTGTCCTGAGGAGTCCAAGAAGGATATCAAGGCCAAAACGCTCCCGCGTCGACAGTCGTTGACAATAGGAGTCTGATTATAATTGATATAACTTTCTGACGAGTGAATGCACGTTTCTGAATTAAGGTTTCCAGAGGGGTAAATACCTTGTGTGCATGTATGACGACCTCAAACTGTATCTCCTTTATTTAATAGGCGAACACTGGTTTTTCTATCAAATGGGTAGAAGGAATTTGTGAATTGTGTTTGTGATGTGTCCTTATTTGTAGTTTGTATATATGTTTGCATGTTTTAAAAAGATATCAAAATGAAAAAGAGAATATCGAAATATTGATGACTAAAAAAATCATTACAACGATAACTAAAAAGGATAATTACAAATTTTAAACAAATGTGTCTGTGGTATGTGATTTTTTTAAATAAGACAGATGCACTAACAACAGGACTATGTACTGTTAATAGGGCAATATATAGTTCCCTATGTTAAAGTAGAATTGCTTATATCTTTTCCTCCTTGCCTTCTGTTTTCTCTTTACCTTTGTGTAGTATTTTCCACAGGTAGAGGAGGGTAATTTGGGTGAACCCGGACGTTTGGTTGAATACAGTAAAGTGTTTTGGGCAGGCGGTACACTTGCTGACATTCTGAAAGCGACAGACTGGTCAAGTGCTAACACACTTGCGAGCTTGTATCTTACGCCAGTGGAGCATATGAGCAGTGTGGTGCTGGGGAGTTTTAAACATGCATAATGGTAGCCTCTAGTCTTGTAATGAAATGCTGATTCTCCAATTAACATACAGAGAAAAGCTTGGTTTAATGAACCACATGGATGCTGCAAATATTTCTCTGCTGTGCTGCAGATCCATTATTTCCATTGTTCATGACGAGCTCAGCTTGTCATGAGCACACAAGCAGTGTACTGCATGACGAGCTGAGCTCGTCATGAGCATGGAAGGGGTTAAAGACAATGGAAGCGAACATTATCCCACCTGCCACTCCACTTTAATTATCTGCTATGGTGTATTTGAAGTAAATGTTTACTATGATTTATTGTGATTATATCATTAATTTAATCTTTTTCCTTACAGAAGTAAATGATTATTTACTTTACGTTGTGCTTGAAGGATCGGCCACCTGCTCTGGCCCTCCGTATCTGAGGGATTCTGGCCAGGAGCAAATCTTCCAAGCGCAACGCTCGTGTGGGTGCATAGTAGGAACATAGATCACTCAGGATTCTTGGGCCTATGCCCAGAAGGAACTTGTGGGTAATACACTGAGTTTTGAAGCGCACTCTTTGTTCTAAAGGTAGTCGATGAGGGCGGTAGAGGAGTTTGGAAACATGACAGTGTTTAGGAAGGGCGAAGATAGCATGAGCAGCAGCATTCTGAACGCGCTGCAGCCTTTTGATCAAGGATTTGTTGGCACCCAGTAGTAGCACATTACAGTGGTCCAATCTGGCCAGGATTGATGACTGGATGATCAGCTCCCGAGTTTGAGAGTCAAAGAGACCTAGAATCGGCTTTAGGCCACACAATAGTCCAAAACATTTCCCTGCTACTGATTTGGCGTAGGCCTCAGAGGTGAGATCACTGTCCATCATTATACCTAGGTTCTTCACCACAGGTTTGGGTATGGGGGCACTCCAAGAGCAGGAGGCCACCACTCATTGCCCCAGAGATGGGAATCCCTGCCTACCAGGAGGATCTCAGATTTGGCTGAATTTAGCTCCAAGTAATTAGCGGCCATCCACTCCGAGATGGCGGTTAGATCTGGTTTAAATGTTGACGCGTCGTGACTGGGATCGTTGGAGAGGGCGATCACCAGCTGGGTGTCATATGCGTATGACACTAGCGAGATGCCCCAGGCTTTGGCCAGCAGGCCAACGGCCTCACATAGACATTGAATAAGGTAGGGCTCAATGATGACCCCTGGGGCACCCCACAGAGTAATGGGTGAGTACAGGAGAGAAAAGGAGGGGCAGTAACTTGGAAGGTCCGACTGTCTATGTAGGATAATAACTAGGAGAGGGCTTTGTCCTTGACACCGATCCCTTCAAGACGTTGGAGCAGGATCTCATGGGAGACCATGTCAAAGGCCGCGCTCAGGTCCAGCAGAATTAATGCTGTAGTTCTGCTTGCATCCAAGGAGGTCCGTAGCTGTTCTATGACCGCCAGCAGAGCTGACTCAGTACTATGCAGAGGTCGGAACCCATTTTGAGATATGTCTAGTATTGAGTTGGCTTCCAAGTAATGAGTCAAGATCGAATTAACATGCGATTCCGTGATTTTGGACAGGATCAAGAGCAGCTAGATAGGTCTGAGGTTTTCTGGTTTGGAAACGTCTAGTGTGGGGTTTTTTCAGTAGGGGAACTACCTTGGCGTGCTTTCAGGGCTTAGGGACCACAGCCAAGGATAGAGATAGATTAATTAGCTTCAAGCATTCTGAAAGCGTCAGTTTTCATGGAGTCGTCTGGGCACCCTGATTTTACCTTGACAAACATTGCTTCCATAGCTTGATGGGAGATAGGGGGGAACGAGGCGAGCGAGTAGGTCTTAGGGCCTGCAGACACGTTCCTCCTGTGCCACGAGGGGAATCACCTGGGTGGAAGCTACTGTAAACGCGTTCCACCTTCTCCAGAAACAATTTGGCCAGTACTTCACATTGCAGATTAGAAGATATGGTGAGGTCTGAGGCAGAGGGGGGCTTTACCAGGTCCTTCAGAAGAGAGAAGATGGTTTTAGTAGGGTTATTGCTTGTGGTGATCAGGTTGGTGTAGTGTGCTGCCCTAGTCTTGCGGACCACTTTGTGGTAAGCCTTAATTGCACTTCTTTACTTTAGAATTAATTATTTGGTGGGATCACTTGGCTTCTTCTTTTTCAGATAATTCTTTGCAGTAAGAATTTTTCCGAAAGAACAGTTTGTGTGCTCGCAGCTTAAAGAGGAAGCGGCATATTGACAAGGAGTTACATATTGTACTGAATATTCAAAGATGGAATGTTTTATTTATGATGTCGCTTCGGTTATCTAAAGGGATGCATGTTGGGGCAGCAATAAAAGGTTATTGCATAATGTTAGCCTCCGGGTCTTTAATGAAATCAAGATTCTATGTTAATTGGAGAATCGCCATTCTATCCCAGAGTAGTGTGATGATGCAGCTATCTTGAAATAGCCTGTCTTCTGAGGTGTATATGCTTCTGAATGCGTCAGATCCCTACTTTTGAGGAGTTCCAGAGCACGGCGACTTGCACTGAGAAAACAGTGCCTCTTATGGATTCATACCAAGGTGGTATGATGCTTTGTGTTGCACGCTTAAGGTGCAGTATCCTATTTTATTTGAGTTGCTTGAATACTAGTTGTAGGTATAGTGATCCTTTTTCCTGAGAGACTCTGTGGACAATGCAGGGTGTCTTAAACATTGTCATTAGTTATAGGTAGCCAGTGGAGTGATTGTAGGATTGGAGTTATGTGTTCTCTTGAGTGTAGGCAGAGAAGTCTTGTGACAGTATTCTGGATTTGTTGTATTTTGAGTATGACGAAACTGGGTACACCAAGGTTTCTGGCATAGTCAAGCTTGGAGATGGTGACTGCGAGGATAGCTTGCAGCTTTTCTTGGTATCTAAGACATGGGAAGATGTGACAGTGTTTTGTATTGTGTAGAAGGCACTCTTTCTGGCATTGTTGAATTGTGATATCAAAAATGTTATTGGAGTGGCGTTGATTCCTTTGGGTCATATGGCGGTAGGCTGCCATTTTTGCTATTGTCCACAGGTCATGACATCTGTCTTTGCAGTGTTGAGCTTTCTGTAGTTACTCATCATTTTCATAACAGGCAAGGATGAATTATTTAATCAGGCATGGTAAGGGGGTTAGGTAGATGTTGAATAACAGAGGAGATATGGTGGAAGTTTAAGAGATGCCACAGTGTTGGGTATGAGGCGCTGATGTGAAATGTGGTAAGTCTACCAAACTTTGTCAGTCTCTGACATTAGAAACAATCCATTTTAGAAGATTTTAATGTATTCCAAGAGGCATGGGTCCATAGTAAATTGGCCATTTCTGCAGGGTTCATTCGGAGTTTTCAGCTTTTGTTGGACTGTACATTTTGGTTCGCTGTGAAACTCTGTGCCCTTTACCTCTGCTAACCTGTAATAAAGTGTCTGAGCTTCTCCTTTGAACACGGTGTAATTGGTATAACCTTAATTGGCATATTTAACTTACTTGCAAGTCCCTAGTACATGAGACAATGAGTACATAGGGCCTGTAAGTTAATCGTCAATAGTGGACTGCAGCAACCATTGTACCATCCACTACAGTGATAGGGCATACATGACTGCAGGTGTACCATGTGTTGCCTTCCTGATACAGTTTAAAAACTGAATTTCAAGCTGTCAAGCCTTTTAAAACAGGTCAAACCCTTTCTTTTAAATATTTATAAGTCACCCCATATAGGCCCATAAAGCAGGGTGAATGGTATTTCAAAGTAGGACATGTAGGAATTTAATGTTGAACATGTCTATAAGGTGGAAAAAAACAATAGCTATTCTCACTGTAGCAAGTCTCCCTGTTCCACAGGAAAACACTGGGTTACATTACATCTAATAATGCTAATTTTGGTTAGGAAACAGGTAAATAAATAGTAAACAACTATTTTTAAAAGTTCTCTTCAGAAGATTGCCAACTTGAAGCGGTTGAGGGGCTTGCTTGTCTCAACGACCTGGAGAGCCATGCTGGTGGGACCGTACTGTCTTGTTATGTTATGTTATTTTTATTTGTACCGCGCACAGCTGCCCCAGCAAAGGGGCGTCCTGGCGCTTGAAATGGCAATATTGCTCAAGCCGGACAGGTCAAATAGTAGAGACAAGACAAAGCAGAATCCACTGGTCCTCCTGTTGGGGGTTTGGCACAAGACCATCAACCTTGTCACATAAAAAAGCATTTATTACGGAAACGGCAGCAAGATCCCCCAAATCTTTCAGGTATGAGGGACTTGTATAGTTTCTGCACGAGACATGCATGATTGGCAGTAGTCATAACTGCAAGGAAACTGCAGACAGGATGACATATGCTCAGAATAACAGGTGCAATACCAGAATAGGATTCTAGAACGTACAGACTACGCATGACACATGAAAGCTGCCTCAAGTAACATCGGAAATGAGGCGCTAATGGAAGAAAGGCAGGCTAAAAAACACCTGGAGGTGAATTGTGAAAACTGAAATGAAGGCCCTAAACAACAATAGGGGCATCATACAAAAACGTGCTCAAGACAAACAGAAGTGGAGATATGTTGTTACTGCCCTACATACCAGCTGGTATAAGAGACAATTGAATGTTAATAGTTATTAAAATCCCATTCAATGGTGAAGTCAGATATTTGATCAATATTAAGCCTGACTCAACATGCAAAGGGCTGTGAGCATCCTTGTTGGCATCAGAATGTGAAATCCTGCTTGACAGGTCTATTGGGATTTTACAGATAACACTAGGGGCACACTTCAAAGAGCAGACATGCGATCCTTAAACATTCTGTGGTGGATTAGTCTGTATCTTAGCCCCTCTTATTTATTTTATATATTACTAACTTGAGTTACACTTCAGCAGAATGATTAATTACACTCCCATTCCCACTTTATTAAATGCTGACGATGCCATGATATGCAATTAACATATAGGGCCAGATGTAGGTCGCCAAATACCAAACGGAAACGGCCGATTTCGGCCGTTACCGACCGGTATTTGGCTTTTGAGATGTAGGTGGGTCTGAATTTACAGAATCGGTATATTTACCGATTCAGTAAATTTACCACTTCGGTATTTTACCGAATCGGTAAATATACCGATTCTGTAAATCCATATGTAGGTGACACTCCTAAGAGTGCCACAGGCCCTTAGGAGTCGGTATTTTACCACCCAATCCTATTGGGTGGTAAAATACCGAATTCAGGTGTGCATGCACATCTGTGCATGCACACCTGTGCCATGTGGCACACAGACATGCCCTTAGGGCATGTCTGTGTGCCACATGGCACACATGCCTGTACTTGGGGTGCTAGAGGGTGTCAAAGTGACACCCCCTGCACCCTTGCAGGATTCGGTATTTACCGACTCTGTAAATACCGAATCGGTATTTCACATTGATTCCTATGGGCTTCAAGGCCCATAGGAATCAATGTGAAATACTGAATCTGTATTTACAGATTCGGTAAATACCGACTCTTACAGAATCGGTAATTTTTTACCTACATCTGCCTCCTTCCTATTTACCGACTCTTAAATACCGATTCGGTATGAGTCGGTATTTAAGAGTCGGAAAATAGGAATTACCTACATCTGGCCCATAGTATCCCAACTGGTATAGCTTGGAGACAATTAGTAAAGATATGTATAAAACATTATCAAAAGGAGATAAGGAGCCTCTTTTGGTATTTCACTTATGTGCGCATGGCATCATATTTATTGTAGGAGTAAAAGGGAAAGAAACACAAATGAAAAGAAATAATTTTGCAGTTATTACAGCACTGCAAAGGGCAATGTAACACAACTAAGGAAAACCCAAATTGTACTTGGTGCTCAGTGCGAGTGAGTGAGCGGCACGGTGGCTACACAAGTGACAATAATCAGCGACGGCGGCGCAGGTGACTGGTGATTGATATATACAGTGAGTAAAAAACACATAGGATGGTTCCTCATTTGTTTGAAATTGACTTCGAAATGATAATGCAGGTATTGTTTTAGGAACCATCTAGTCTGGGGCGCCTATGTTCGCGCTGGACGGTCGACGGCGTTTCGATCCTTTTCAAGTCAGGATCATCATCAGGACTTGGGTAGGGTGCAGTGCATTGGCAGCGTGAGTCTAGCTCCCGTTCCGTGGGTTCATTAGAATCCAATGATGGGAAGCCGACACTGGTGGGGAACCAGTCGGCAGGGAAGGCGACCGGTCAGTTGATCCGGAGATGGGCCTGTGCAGTCGATCCAAGATGGGAACAGCAATCGGGGAGTGAATCTGGAAAGGCAAGGGGAACCGGGTCAGTGGGTGGATCGTTCCAGAAAAAAGGGGGATTTAGGTTGTGGAGGCACGAAAGGAGAGCGGGACGTACCTCCGAGCGGCGAGGTCTCTGCAGGAAAATGAATCCGAGCTTGTGTTGCCTGGGGAACGGCAGCCCAAGCCGGAAGAACAATTATGGTTGGTCAGGGGGAGGGGCAAGGTGACGCGGGGGAAACCTCCGAGTCACGGCATATCTGGTGGGTTGACAGGGAGGAGCCGAGTCATTTGTGAATGGGAGGTGGATCTCAGTAAAAAACAATCGGGCCAGTGAATAGAAGGCAATAGGGAATGAAACAACAGAATGCCTATTGTGAGACATATGAATGACTATTGTGAGACATGTGTGTTCATGGTAAACAAGTGGAGTACAAATCGCACCACTCGAGAGCAATTTAGGTGATAGCAGAAGCAGTCAAGTAAATAGTAACACAGTAAAAACGGTAGGAGACAACGTAAACATAGAGGCAATCATGTTAACAGTAACACCGGCAAAGCAATAGTGCAGACAACATGAACATGGGCAGAGTTCATAAAATACTAGGGAGGGGGAAAGGATGAGTGGGTAACAGATGTTGGGAGGATACTTTGTAGTATGGTCGGATGGGAGGTAGTGGACACAGTATATTCGTGGAACAATCATAATAGGGAAGGAGGCAGTCATATCTGCAGTGGATAAGTTCAGTTGATAAGCAATGATAAATTGGTACCAAGTGTAAATCTTGGAACCTGAGCAATTTGAATTAGTGAACACAGCCTGTTCATGTGGCAGTCATAGTTGTGCAAGAGGCGGTCACATCAGAGTTGGTAGTAACAGGAGTACAAAGCATTAGTAGAGCGGGATAAAAGGAACAAGGGGCACAGCGAAAGGAGTGAGTTAGATGGTAATAGTACTGTTCCATTCATCGATAGTATTTAAGCCGTGGTTGACAGAGTCGCATAGTGTCATCCACTTACATTCACATCTGTTCAGCAGTGATTTTATGTCACCACCCCTGGAGATGCCATGATATGGGCGCACACTCCATAGACCCTAAAGAAATTGGTTGCCGCCTTTCCTAATTTTATAATGGGGCTTGACCGGGTAACTAATTATTCAATATTGCCTATATCCCTATCAGTCTAGATATGTGCACACTTCCCATTAACAACAATAAACTTATGAAAGTATCTAGCTTTCCTTACTTCAGGGCGGTTTGTGACTCTTCAAGCTTCAGGGATGCTAACCTTGCTGGAAGACACCAAAAAATAATTCAGTCTGTTAGAGTACTTTTTAAACTGATCCCTTTGATAGGTGGCAACCCGGTTAATCCACTTTTAGACATATATAAAATATAATGCGTATACATTGCAACATATAGAGCTAGAATAAGGGGCTATGTATTTCAGCTTCTCCTCTCTGCACCTTCTGGTAGCCCATATTATATCTGTCATGAAGAGCTTGAGCTCACGTTTACAGAGGACTGTATTATAATTGCCCCTTGGTGCTTTGGTTGTCCATCCATATGGTGCAACTCTTGTGCTACTTTTAACCAACAGGTTATCAGGGTTTGCCTCAAATGTGAATAAAGGATGGGTATTCAATGGCTGTTAACATTTCATGGGGCAACCAGGCAGGCTATCACTCGTTGAGGGTCCTTGCTCTATTAATAAACGTGATTCAGCCTGGCTAAAGCAGACGAGAAGGGAGTAAGAGCGAGAGAGAGAGAAAGGAAGAGGTGTGGCGCCGCGGCCAGGGTGACTGACTCCGGAATCTGGGGATCACGGTTCGATCCCCGGCACCGGCGGCAGATTAGCCCAGCACCATGTGACTCTGGGCAATAGCTTGCTTAATCTTCCCAACGGCCCCCAGCGCCTAGAGACCCTTACGGGTGATTGTGCGCTTTACAAATGTGGATTATTATTATTATTATTATTAGAGAACTAAACCTACAATTATACAATATGTTGTCTTACAGACTACTCTTAGCATTGGACCACACCTATTGATTCGGATAGGTCATCGGGAAAAGGGCCTTATTATTTAGATTGTGAAGGTCACTCTAAGCAGACAATGTATATTTTATGTTCTTTTGTAAATTTTATGTAAAATATACAAATTGCTTTGCAGTAGCATCTTTTCTTAAAGTAATTGTTCATTTTCGTAAATCTATGCCCTCGAATGAATTTTTGTAATATTTTAAAGAATATACTTTTTCTGATTACTTTTACGATTATTTTATATAAATCAAATTACGTTTTGTGACTGATTGACTGACTAGTACTGCATAAATATTTTACACGCTGCCGCCAAGTTCAGCTTTTCTGCTCTCTGCCATAGATACCAGGGGGTTGGGCTCTGGTTTAATTACGGACTTTAGCAGTTCACCCTGGCAAGTATTGTAGTTATTACCGGAGGTGGGTACTTACTCCCTCAACTAATAACACAATTTCTTACAGGCTTACTCCTGCGAATCAGATATTCCAACGTTATACTAATGTGTATTATTTTTCTTTCCATGTAATAGAGTACTTGTCCTTTATCAGGAGAACCACTGTGCTGGACACTTCTCTTATTGTGCTACTCGGGAATGCTGAGCCAGAGTAATCACATTCTCAACCCAAAACTCCCTGGAATGCCTGTGACTGCTCACCATCACTACCACAGACAGTCAAAGTACTGAAAGGTGTGTACTTGGCCCAGTTTGCAGAGCCACAGTAGGGCAGGCCCCAGGACAGCAGAGGCAAAAAACACCAGCACCCATGGCCATGGCCCGTCAGCCGGCCCTAACTGGCCCGTGGTCTCCCGAACGGGACCCGACAGACACTGATGCAGTCTCATTGGGACTATACCAGCAAGGGGGTCTCGCTCGGTCTCTTTCAACGAGAAAGATTCGTGTCTGCTTCTGGAGACCCCTTCATCTGGGTCCAATATATCTGACTAACTTATACTGTAATAGTGATTGCCAGTCAAATTCAGAACATTCCTGCACTGTCTGTTTTTGTGACACGTTTTCAGTGTGACCAAGGGCAAGACAGGATAACTACCTTATGTGCTACAACCCCACTACCATGTTGTGCACCTCGCCAAATACTGGTTAAACCCACTCTACCAGCTACAAAATAAATCAGAGAAAGATAGCCTAGACTGAGAGCTCAAACATCACTGGGAATACCTGACCTAAACACCACTGAACATGCAGAGCAGGAGAGCTGCAACCAGACTCTCTCCATGGGAGCTTACAATGGTGCTCTCCTAACGAAAAGACTGGGAAAAGTAGAATACAATTGTACATTTTCAATACAATTTTCTAAATATATAAGTTAAAAAACATTTTTTTTAATTAAACCAGAAACTACAATAAATTCATGGTGTGGTGCACATCCAATACTCGTCACTGTTAAGAGATTCAATACACATTAAAATGTCAATGGTGGGTGGTAACCTTGTGAAGTGGGAAAAGATAAAAAAAAACATAAGCAAGGCGAGTGAGCGCCTCACCTCTCCCAGAAGAGTAAGGCTGTGGGCAGAGGCGATTGCACAAGAAAGATTTGAAAGCAAACATGGGACCAACATGTAAATCTTACAACCCAATTTTCAAATAAATTGGCTAAAACTCTTCATATCATTGTTAACAGATCCTGATTTTCTCCCGGGAATTTGGTGTGTTGCGTTATGTTTCTCCCCAACCCACCAAACCATAAACTCTGTGTAACAATAGAAGCATAGAATGTTCTATTCAGTCCTGTTCCTCTAAAAAGGACTTCATTGTTTTTAGACAGTTCAATCACGCAAATGGCATGGCCTCCCATCATATTTCAAGAGGTGCATAAAATATTTATTTATTTATTGACATTTATTTATTGACATTTATAAAGCGCATCGTATACCCGAAGGTGTCTTGGAGCTGATTAATTTGCAAGCTGCAGGTGATACTAAGCTTAAATGCTCTAACCCAGTGCCCCATACAGTGAAACTTATTTGGTGAACAGCCATGTTTTCAGTTTTTTGCGGAATTGGAGCAATGTGGGACATGCTCTTATGTCTTGAGGCAGGGTGTTCCAGAGTTTGGAAGCTGCTACCACAAAACGCCGATCTCCCCAGGCAACTGTCCTGGTGCGAGGCACCGTCAGTTGGTTGCTGTTGGAGGATCGAAGATGACGAGTTGGTTGGTAAGGGCACAGATGGTCTGTTCCACACTCTTACCCTGCACATCTAAAAATTATTTTCACTCTTACTTTGACTGAGAATCTACTTGAAAGGGAGAGTATTGAAAAACTAAAGGTGAAAAAAATGTTCTCAATCTGAAAGAGGTAGACAGTGGAGACCTCACTCTTTTTGGACAGATCTTACAGGCTCGGACTCTAGATTCATACCTCTCTGGCAAAAAAGACCTTAAAAGTTCACAGAGCATCATTTAGCTAAGAACAGCAGTTGTGATGATAACATTATACAGTGTTTTTCTAATCTATATGATTAATGTCTCCAAAAAACAACAACAGCAAGTGCCATCTAGTACCAACGAAATAGCAATCAACAAGTGTTCCCCAAGTTGTTTCTTACATTTGGAAACACGCCAAAATTCTTCCACTTTTAAAGAAACCTTTGGTGGACCATAAAGTACTTGCCAACCACAGGCCCATGTCTTTGCTCCCGGCATTCTCCAAAGTTTTGGAAATACACATAAACACAGTCATATCGGAGTATGTGGGGAAAAAATAGCTTTCTGCATGCTAGCCAGTCAGGTTTCAGGGTTAATTATAGCATTGAAACAGCATTGCTATAGGTGTCAGAGTATATCAAAGAGAAGTTAGATCGTGGGAGGGGGAGGGGTGGTTAGAGAGCCATTCTTGTATTATTAGATTTGTAGGTGGCCTTCGATCCAGTCTTGCACACCAGGCTCCTAGAAAGGATCAAGAAGCTTGGTATCGGGAGCTCTGCGTTAAAGTGGGTGGCTTCTTTTCTGGAGGACAAAAGTCAGGAAGTTTGGACCCCACCTTTTACGGCCACCATTCCCAGTTCGAAAGTGGGGGTCCCACAGGGACCTGTATTGAGCCCCACACTTTTTAATCTATATATGTCTCCACTATCTTCACTGGCTGAAGCATGCTGGGGCTAAAATAATCTCATACGCCGATGATACCCAGCTGCTCTTTTCGTATGAAAACTAAGCTGATTTTGAGGGTGAGATTAGATCATGCCTCACCAGGGTGATCAATTAGCTGTTGAGGAACCAACCGAAGTGTAATCCCAAGAAATCTGAGATAATTGTTTGGGGTTCACCACCCACGGCTAAATAGAGACTCTGGTGGCCAGGGGATATGTCTCTCCTTCCCTCTGCTCAAATCACGGTCAAAGACCTGGGAGTATTAATAGATACTTCCCTCTCGATGAGATCGCAAGTCCAATCAGTGACTAGTACCTGTTTCGCTCTTTTGCGAATGCTGAAGAAATTCCTACCCCTGATATCTTTAACAACGAGGAAAACTGTGGTCCAGGCACTGCTTACCTCCAGACTTGATTATGCAAATGTTCTGTACCTGGGTGCTCCTGAGTATCTTCTCAACAGCTTGCAGGTAGTCTAGAATGCAGCGGCGAGATTGGTGCTCATGCTTAATCCCAGGACTCATATGTCCCCACACCTTAAGGCTCTACACTGACTTCCTGTGAGGAAGAGGATTAAGTTCAAGGCGCTGATGCTGTTTTTCAAAGCCTTACAAGGCACAGGTGCAGGCTATCTCAGGAAGAGGGTGACCTTCCACACGCCGTCTAGAACGCAGAGGTCCTTCTCAAAAGGCTTGACTGCGGTCCCTCGGATACGCCGAGCTTGCTCTGGGGGCAGCTCCTTTAAGTTTATGGGAGCCCAGGCCTGGAACCTGCCGACCTAGTGGTTTTTGAAAACAGTTAAAAAGCTGGTTATTCTGCAACTAAAGGGTAGCAGGATGATAGCTAGAGACCTTTTTCAGTGCCCGGACACTCACACGAGTAGCCGTGCGCTCTATAAGTTCTATCATTCATTCATTCAAGTCAGCATTAATTAATTTTAAACTTAGAAAATACCACGGAAAACTAAAACTTTTTCCTTCATTAGTTTGAAATTGACCGAAAATACACAAGTTGTGTTCAATTCCCCGAACACTCATTTAAATATAAATATATATCTTCACGGAAATACTAGTTTTTTTTTGTAAATCCATGGGTTTTATCATTAGATACCAGCATCACATTTTCGTTGAGTACTCACATGTACTAATGGCCCACATGGACAGAAACTCATTATTTGCTACTAATTGCCACCAGATGTCAAGAGTGCATACTTTGTGATCAAACACCAGGCATTACACGTGTGGCCCCAATATGCAGCATGAAACCCAAGATGATGAGGCTCATGATATGTCAAACTGCCCACAATAAACCATGCACAGTCATCTTATGCCAGATGCACTGTAATGTCTAAAATGCTCACAGAAACTTTGGGGAATAACCTTATACCAGGGCAAATTATTTCTAGCATGCCCACAATATGCCAGGAATATTCACCTTATGGGGCCTCAAATGCAAAAATAACAGATGACTGAGAGAATGCTGAATTACCCATCATCAGCACACACACGTGCAAATTCGAGCTTTTTCACTTCTTACCCAATCTTGCAGATTCTGGACCTTAAGTGCCCAGATGGTGTCACTGCCTCTAATATCCGCTTCTCAAGCTGTATGTTCTCGAAGGGACCTCTATTTGTTGATATTCCCTGTACTAGGAACACAGACAGAAGCCTGAGAGAGATGGTGCGTATATCCCTCTTTATTCACTGTTCAATAGGTCTGCATATAATATAGATGAGCAGTGCTGACCCGAGCCTCTCTTTCTCGCTCTGTGAAGGAGAGATGTTCTGCATATCAAGATCTAAATAACTTGGGTATGAAGTGGTGGTGAACTAAGTTTAAAAGTGCAGGCAATGTTGGCCAACGGCAAGGTTTGACAAAAAGATGCAGTCTGTCCTTACTTCCTTAAGTCGTACAAATGCTACCCAGGACGACCTCATACACACCCTGACACCATTATTGCACATTCTTGTGAAACACTATAAATCCTCCTTGCGTATTCGGGAATCATCGACAACATTCTGGTTTCAATGAAAAGAGGTGGTTCCTGGTCAGGCAGAATGAGAGGCTCGGATCCTGGAAGCACAGATAATTGATGACAGCAAAACAGAGCTACAGATTGTGCTTTGTTTTGCAAATATGTAATTGAGTCACCTTCAAACTCCTCACCCACGCCTTCAAAGCCATCAATAACATCGGACCCAAATACCTCAACGAGAGAATCTCCTTCCACACACCCAAGAGAAACCTCCGCTCCGCAGACCTTGCCCTGGCAGAGGTACCCCCCATCCGCAGAAACCAAACCAGAGGAAGAGCCTTCTGCTACATTGCAGCCAAGACTTGGAACGAGCTCCCGGTGAACATCAGACGCTCCCTGACTCTGCACAAATTCAGGAGGGACCTCAAGACCTGGCTCTTCGACTGATTCCAGAGCTTCCATCCCCCCAACCACCTTGAGAACCTCACGGGTGAGTACAGCACCATATAAACCCCTGATTGATTGCACATAATTTGTGTATTCTTCACTTAAGAGGCATTTCCATGGATTTTTTCTAGATTGGCTCCCAAGAATTTTAACTGCTCGGTGCATTTTCCAATGCCACCTCGTATGCAAGCATTGTTGGTACAGCACATCAACAGAGGGTGTGTAACGCAGAGTGGATTTGTAGCACACAGTCTCAGAAAAGTCCTCACAGCACATCAACAGGTCATGCTTCACATTTTTAGAGTAGCGCTCATGCTCACACCGGCCTTCAGGGGTTTGCCATACATTTGTTAATCACCATGCAGCTTACTGAGAGCTGCATTTGACTTGCAAATATGCTGTATGCTTGTGTTTTCACTCATACTGACATCAGTGTGTGCACGGGCTGAGAGCTAGTATTCCCATTCACACAACAGCTTTAGATGCAGCCTAGTAGTCAGTTCCTAGGTACACCATCGGGCCAGTCCACCCTGGTGGTAATCTAGATTTTCCATAACCAGACGAATGGTCTGACAAAGCTCTCCCAGGCCTCTCCTTGTCCCAGTGCAATATGGGGAGGTTCTCCTGCTCAAAACATCCTTGGAGCTGCTTCTGGAAATAACAAGCATTGACAATGCCAACAGGACTGGCTTTAAATGAATGTTGTCTGACAATGTGAAGCATTACAAGTAAATAGCATGGGGATAGATATAGATTTGTGTGGAAGCAAAGAACTTTAGAATAATATTCAGTGTAGGTTGAAAGGTCAGGTGACAGTTGCACTGTCAAGCAAGACCTAAAAATCCATATATGTTAATGACTGCCCTCCCCCCATCTGTGCTACTGCCAGAGAAGAACAACAAATTATCTATCATCTAAGACACTATAGCATTCTAATGCCATATGTGCGCACCTGAAAGTACAACCGTAGGCAGCTGGATAAAATAACAAAATGATCACAATATTGTGGAAGGCAAGTGCATTTTTGTGGAAGCACACAACTTCAGCCCAATCAAAATGTACTCCTGGCTTCCAGCGTTTGGGCGGAGCCAAATTCCCCCTATAGTGATGCTCACTCAATTGCCTGGCGACAGCCAGGCTGCCAAGCTAGACCATAAAAAGGTCTTTGGCATCCACTGCTCAGTCGGTGCCAAAGACATTTTAACTTCCATTCAATAGGCGCCCTCTGCCAAGGAGCTGTGCACTACCAGATCTAGAGAACTAGCTGCACAGAGAGAGTTGGATAACCTTTTTAGGTCTCGCCTAGACGAAAGCAAAGCGAAGCTTTGCTGTCTAGGGCGAGACAACTCATGTAGTTACTTTTGGGGGAATGTGGACAGCAGAGTTCCACGCGCTTTTCCTGGCCGAGATTTAACCTCGGGAGCGCGCACGTCGCCGTGCCTCATATTCCCATTCCCAAACAAAGCCACACTCACATACACACACTGCATACACACACGCACCCCCCCTTAAACAGACACACGCACGCACGCACAGACACACTCAAACAGACACACGCGCGTACACCCCCACCCTCAACCCCACTCACCGGGCTCCTCTCCCCTTACGCATGGGAAGGCACTGTGGAGCTCTGTGCCAGAAGGAGCGCTGTTTGAAATCACCGCCGCCTCCCACAGCGGCATTGTAGGGAAAATTCAAAGTTGCCTCCCCGTAAACACCGCCGCAGCCCGGGAACCTCGGGAGCCTCAGAAATCCCGAGCGCAGCTCCTCTGACGTCAGACGAGGAGCCGCGCTGGGATTGGTGCCGGTGGGGCCGTTGCCTAGAAACGGAAGACTCGTCGACGCCGGGCGGGAGGGAGGGGCTTCTTCGCTCCTCACCCGGGCAGCGCCTGCTTTTTTTAATCAAGCTACTAGATTTCTCTGCGATTATTTCATGATGGCGCATGGCTGGGAAACGCTTGCTGCTTGGCTTCAGCCTTGTCTGGAAATGGAAAGAGAATCAGTTCCCGCCAAATTCCGAGCGCTGCTCCGGTCCAGCTGTTGTAGAAAATCACCTGTTACACCCCTTTTCGTCTCATGCCTGTGGTTGCGGCACTTTCTGGAAATTTCACGGGTGATTGATTCAGACATGGGCGAGAAAGTATCGCATTATTATTAATGAAGTTTTATATAGCGCGAACTTGACCAGAAGGTATCTGGTCCCAGAGCACTTTACATACCACCAGTGAGGTTACATTCCTTTTTGTGCGGTACGGGGAGATTACGTGATTTGCCCAGAATCACAGGATGGTCAGCATCGTTGCCGAGACTGGAACCCAGTTCCCCATATTGGAAGTCCACCGCCCCTAGCCCTTAGGCCAACTCCTCTCCCCGTTAGAAGAAAAAACGCCTTCCACCACATACAATCAAGACCCTATGTTCTTCTTTCGTTTACGGTATATATTATCTCACGTGTAAAATGACATACACTTTCTCCCCCAGGCTAAACATTAAAGCGCTTTACTGCCAGTAGCACTCTACTCCAGAACCCAAGGTTAGTGTTTAATGTAATTGTTAGCGCTAGTAGAAAGTCAGGATACCTTTACTGATCATGTGTGTCCCCAAAAGTGACAGGTCTGTGTGTCACCAAAAGTGACAGCTGGTGCACAAAAAGTTTGGGGACATGATGAATGTGTGGCAGCCCTACCAGGAGATGAGCTGTGCGGTGTGGTACATGGTTTGTGTCAGAGTGTGAGCAGGGGTTGAAGGCTTTGTTAGGTTAGCAGAGTCATGTAAGGAAAATAATTGTGTTCCTAGGGGCGTGTGCAAAAGTGTCTTCATGTGCATGTTTTAAAACTGTGATGGCAGTGCTATGACAGATGGTGTTTAGGCATGCTGAGCTGTGAATGTGCCGGCCGTCATCAAATTCCCCACCCCAAGGGTGGCAGTGTGAGGTCCATGAAATGCTTGTCATTAAAAGTGACAGGAAGTTTTTGTTCTTAAAAGTGACAGCTTGTGTGCAAAACGTTTCGGGACATGATGTATGTGTGGCAACCCTAACCGGAGCTGAGCTGTGTGGGGGTGTGGCACAGGGGGTGTCAGAGCGGGAGACAGTGTTGAAGGCTGTGTTAGGCTAGCAGGGCATTTAGGTTATGTAAAGAGAAATATGTTCGCAAAAAGCTCCTTCGTGTAAGAGGGAGATGCCTGGGCATGTTTAGAATGTGAGCAGAGCAAAGTTGAGAAGAGGAAAAAAAAGCATTTGCAATGCAATAAGTCTCGCAATTACGCGAGTTTGAGCTATTAGCATTGTAAATGATAATGCCTTTTATTTATTTTTTCCGGTTTTTAAAACATAAATAAAATACTTTGTCATTTACAATGCCAATAGCTTAAACTCGCGTAAATGCGAGACCTATTGCATTGCAAATGCTTGTTCTTTTATTTACTCCTTTTCAACAATAGCTCTACTTCAACCCTGGCTACATCTATTAACAAAAGGTGGCTGTGAACCCATCCATGTGAATACAGCCAATGCAACTGGCTCTGTACGGTCTTTCTTGCTGGTACAAGGAAAAGGTAATAGGCATTTACATTTATCGCAAAAAAAACACTAGTAGTAAAGTCTGCTGCAAGGACTTAAAATAGTGATCAAGGTACCCATTCTACCTACAATTAATACACTCCTGAGAAGGTTACCTGCAACAGTCCTCAATCTGCAAATGGAGATTTTCATGCCACAGAATTTGTGGTGGTATCACCTCCTTACAGTATATGACCTGAATATGGAGTTTAAAATACCATGCTACCAAATATCAATGCCAGAATACGGACTACAAAAATATTGTGAAGCTACAAGTGAATGTGTAAGGAAAAATGTACTCCACTTAACCCCACACACATATGCCCTGATGATATACGTGTTGCCGAGGCATGCAGATGTGAAGTTAAAAGGACTAAATCTATACTTACCATCCCAATATTTTGGTAGTCAACATTTAGGCTACAATATTTGGAAGCACAATATCTTTGCTGTGCTTGATTTCTGACAAACAGCCCCACTTACACTGAGAAACTGTCTACTTCAAGGACAGCAACTCTTATTTCCCATAAACTAGTGCTAGCAAAAAACTTGGGATTAGACGTTTTCTCAAAGCGCTCCATATTTGAGATTCCACACATATGGAATCCTGTCTGATTCCCACGATTCTTCAATTTTAGTCAATTACAGAATGTTCCAGTTTTTTTCCCCAGGACTTCTAATATATGATTTTTTAACGTAATTGTTTTTGTACTTTGAGCAACTCAGTGGCTTAGCTAGGAAGGTTCATACTTTATGTAAATTCTCTTTGTAGATAAACCATGCTCTGTTCATCACTTCACACACTGTAAATTATCAACTTGAAATTATGATACACTGTGGCTTGGAGGTCCACTAAACTATCCCCAGTCTGCGCTGTTACTACTAAACTTCTACTGACGTTTTTGTGATTCCCACCGCTGTGACCTTTTCACAACGGTGAGTGAATCTGTTGCAACAGCAATCACCTTCTGTCTTTTACACCCTGTCCAGCGCTAACCAGGTTCCAGCGGTAGCCGCAGTCTGTGGGGTTCTCCAGCCTAACTGCTCAAGAGGCCGGGCTCGATAAAAACCTAAGTTTGCATGTGTGTTTTGGTCGGCCTTAGATGGCCCACCAAAACACATATGTGCACTTAGGGAATGGAGGGCACGTAACACTCCTCCTCCCCCTCCCATGCCTATGCCCGCCCATCCCAACACCGCTGGCAAAGAACCAACAAATGCAAAATAAAACGATGCAAGGACATAGTTTTATTTTACTTTACATTTTCTGGCTCTGAGCCAGGCAGTGGACGACACTCCTCAGCCATTGTTGAGGAGCCGCTACTACCAGGTTCACAGCCCTAAAAACATCAAACCACACAGAATTCACTTCGTGCTGTTTATTTTATGGCCCAAGTTTTTCCTCCAATGTTCGATAGAAGTACCACTTAAAGTTCATTGAAGGGTAATGGTTTTAAGGCCCTCTAGATAATGTCCTCTGTCGAATCCTTGGCTCTTCTCCATCAAGCTTTGATTTTATAGTAACCAAGTGTCAGTATGCTGTATGCAAAAGCAGGACTGCATTAAAACCTCGCTTAAACCAGGATAGCCTCTTTCCCGCCAGTGCGGGAGCAATCGGTGGGCATTTAGCATTTGGAGGTTTGGAGTCCCACTCTTCATCAAGTTGTACAAGCAGCACCATCGACTCTGTAGAGCCAGTTTTGTCCGTCGGCTCAGGATTATGCCCCGGATTGTCTTTTTGACCTTCAATTCCTTTAGAGAGGGTAGGTCTAGGCAGCTAAAAACCAGGCCACGGCTCTGAGAAACATCCAAGTATTCCAAAGACTTAGATTCCAGAGGGTAGGACAAACCAAGGTCCTTCACTGGCACCAGCACCTGAAGAATCAAGGTTTTGAGGTTGGGCAATGATTTTGTGAGGCCCTGCATGGTTTCAGGGGAGACTCCCTTGAAAACCCAGAAGTAGTTCAGTTCCAGGGTGTGCACCTGGTGAAAATGAGTCAGCAAAGAAACAGAGTGTTCAGACCAATCAAAAGGCAGCTTTATCTTGCTAAGCTTGGGGGCACTGCGGGTCAATTTCTCAAACAGGGTCTGAAAGCTCATGTACTGGTCGGACTTGGCGAGGCAGATCTGGGCAACACTGCCTGACGCCGGGTAAAAATCCACAGGCTCCAGATGTGTTAAGGTCCAGTTGAGCTCCAGCTCTTGCAGCTCGCTGCAGTGAATACCCTCCAGGAACTGCAGAAGGAAATCGGTCCATCTGGTCTTCTGGTCCCCAAGGTCGAAGCTAGCCCGGAGGACAAGCAGGCTGGCAGAACGCGAAGTCAGGTGGAAAGCATACTGGTAGACCCACTCCTTCCATCTCTCAAACTCCAGAAAAGAGACGAGGATGCCATCCATGCCAGACTGGAAGGCGCCCAGCCTCATGAAGTCTGCCACTCTCCAGAGCCGGGGCGTCCGCATGAGTTTGGCCCAGTTCGCACAGACGAGTGCAGCCATGCATTTCTCTACTTCCGAGAGAAACGAGAAGATGTGCAGTTGACAATCTACTGGCAGCAAACTGAAAGGGAAGCAGGAATTGGTGCGGGACTGATGAACCCATTGTTCGGAGGGTGCCCTGCTCTGGTCCATCTCAGGCTCCGAAGAGGGCGAGGCACATGGGCTGGTCTGGCGAGCATGTTTTCTCTCTCTAAGCATACTGCGTGTAGTTATCTCCGAACTTCTTGCCATCTTTGAAGTGCATTAATGGACTGATGGTGCAGCATTTTCATTTCAGGATACAATCTGTTCATAACAAAGAAAAACAGTGGCATTGTATCAAATGGGCGTACTTGGCAACTATACTAAGAAAGTGTTCAGAAACATTTATACTTCAATATAATATTAGTTTATGACATGGCTAATATCCCAATACATATCCAGATAACTGCTCCAGGGCATTAGAACATGCATTACAGGATTTACAACAAGCTGTGCAAAGGGCAGGCTTATGTCCTATAGAATCATTGTCCAGCACACCTGACAAATGTAAGATTCATCTGACTGGACTTTTTCATAGATACTGCCTTTTCATTTCACCAGTTCATAAATCACCAGTGAATTAAACAATATCAGAAAAGTTCAGGTAAATTATGCAAAAGTGTGCGAATGCAACAGTTGCATTTCGTTTGTGGAGTTTTGTTTTTAGTGCGAAAAACAATGACAATGACGAAAAACGTACTCATCAGAGAAGAAAGCCATTTACACCAAAGCTAAAAACCATTACCACACTTCCTGCATAAAGACTAAAGCTTCATACGTTTCTAAAACCATTACTGAAGCTACCAACCATTCAAAAACACTGTTTAATATGGTGAAAGAACTGGCAGGATCCCATACAGTCGCCACTCCTAGACCCTTAAATGAAGTACAGTGTGATAATCTTGCTAAATTCTTCATAGGGAACATTGATAATTTAATCCTGGAAATGAACAACGTAAACCCTGACACCACTAGCCAGGAAGAAACTGCTATGGTCCTCACCCCTAAGGAGACCTTGGATTGCCGGCCTCCCATGTCAATGGAAAAATTTAAGACCATTCTTAACAGCATTAAATCAGGTTCTCCTACGGACCTTATCCCTATTACCATTCTTAAACTTCTGGAATCTACTCATCTGCAGGTGATTCTTGACACACTTAATACGTCCTTTATACAATTAACTGTGCCGACCCTTTGGAAACACGCAATGGTGACCCCGCTATTAAAGAAACCTTTGGCTGACCCCAAAACGCTATCAAATTATAGACCCATTTCTCTTCTACAGTGTTCTCAAAAATTTTGGAAAGACATGTCCATTCTCACCTCACTCATTTTACAGAAACTAACAGCTCCCTCCACAGTTGGGTTTCCGGACCGACTAGTCCATGGAAACAGCATTATTGGGGGTCACGGAAAAAATACGTAAACTTCTGGATGATGGACAAACAGTTGCCCTCATCCTATTAGAACTAAGTGTGGCCTTTGACACCATCTCGCACAAAAAGCTGTTAAATACGCTGGAAAAAACAGGTGTACGTGGGGCAGCCCTGAAATGGATCGGTTCCTTTCTAGAAAACCGTACTTTTCAAATGACACCAGCCACAGCGAGTTCCAAATCCTTTGTTTCACCTCATGGGGTGCCACAGGGCTCAATCCTCAGCCCATTGCTGTTTAATTTGTATGTGAGGCCTCTAGCAGATATAGCAGACCAAGCGGGCCTTGCTCTCATGACTTACGCTGATGACTCTCAAATCATCTTTTCCTTATCTGATTCCAGCAAATCAGCCTCCTCCCCTCTTAAACAGGGCCTTATTGACATCTCCAACTGGATGACCTCCAACCAGTTAAAGTTAAACGGAGATAAGACAGAGGTTCTTATTTTAGGAAAACACAAAGATCTCTGGGAGTCCTCCCATTGGCCTGTGCAAATGGGTAATCTCCCTGTCCCTACCAGCCACGTCCGCAACCTGGGCGTCGTTGTGGACAGCACCCTGTCTATGAAACAACAAGTAGGCAAAGTAGCTGCTCTATGTTTCACTAACCTAAAATGGCTTAGGAAAATCCTCTGGATGTTGCCTTTCTCTACCCAAAATACCGTAGTCAATGCTTTGATCACATCTCGGCTTGACTACGGAAACATACTATATCTTGGGGCAAATAAGGCCGTGATACATAGATTGCAGCTTATCCAAAACTCTGCCGCCAGGCTACTCTGCAAGGTCCAAAAACTTCTAGCATTTCAGGCGATCTTCGAGATCTACACTGGTTCAGGGTAGAAAATCGGATAAAATGTAAAGCCCTAAACTATATGTTTAGGATAAAAGCTCATACTGCCCCTAAATATCTAAAAGCTTTGTCGCACCCCTATGTACCCACTTGCGACCTACGATCCAAATCTGCGGCTAATTTCTGTGTTCAGGTTTAAACTTTCTAGAATAGGAGGGAGATCTTTCTCCTATCTTGGTCCATTCATCTGGAACACTCTTCCCATTTTTCATTCGGAAAGAAGAAAACCACTCGCGCTTCCGAATGTCAAAACCTAGTTGTTTAATCAATAGTATCTGCAATAGGGTCTGCTTGGTTAAATACACGGTCCTGGTGCCGGGAAACCCTTTTTGGGTAGCTGCGCGCCTTACAAGCTTAACAAATAAATAAATAATAAATAAATTGTCCTCTTACAATTTCACATATATGCCAAATGGAACTAAACCCCTACCCCTACCCATGAGACATAGGTAACCTTTCTGTAGCAGTAGCTCTACAAACAAATTCACCCCATAGGAAAGCGTGTTTCAATATTCCACGGTCCTAGGAGTTTGTGCCACCCAACACAATCACTCCTTTTTAGGTAATGCTGCAGTACGGCTGGCTGAAATATGCTGCAGGAATAGGGGACGATTATACGTGCATTTAAGGGGTGCTCGAACATAAAAGCAAGCAAATCTGTGCTCCACCCTGCTCTTTTGCCAGAGACGCTAGTTAAAGGAAAAGTATTAAAGCACAGTGACAACTCTACGTTTATGCCCCAACACATCTGATGGAGGAGTGGTTATGGAAGTTCATTGTTTAGTGCACAAAACCCCGCATCCCTCCGTATCACTGGCTTAGGTTTACGCATAACGCCTATTTAATGGAGTTGTTAAAGAATTTGTATCCATGAAAGGCACTATAAAGTGTACACTACAGGCAACCGTGTCTTTGGTCAATGTGATCTTATCGACCATGTGCACTCTTCCATGTCTTGCTAGCTTATTACTGCTCATTAACGCCGAGATGAGTAAATTCATGTATGGAAGATTAATTTGAATTAGTATATTTATTTTGGAAATACAGTAGATTTAATCACTGTTCCATACAAAAAAAACAATTATCCAAAACGTTCATTAGTTGATCATTAAGTATATACCATTTGATCAACCATATGCGTTTCACGCTGACGTAGTTTATACCCATTGAGTTTTATCAAGGCTTGGTTTGTTAACGCTTATGAAGAGCAGATGTCAAATACTGTCAAACGAGACCTTGTAATGAGGGTCCTCTTTTGAAAGGCTACGTCTATACTGGTCTGTTAAGAGAAAAGATTGATTTAGAAACACTTTGAACCACTGCAGCTTTTCAGTGGCCTTAAATTGCAATGATGTTGTCTGGTAGTACTCTTCCAAGGTTCATGTAGACCCCTGTGTGGGAACGAACTTACGCCCATTATTAAGCAGTATAGAAGATAACAAGTCTTACAAGAACATACATCGTTATTGGAGCAGTGACATCGCCTCCCCACCTACTTCCCGCTAAGCGAATTGGTTAGGAAGGATAATCCCGACGGACCTGTTTAAAGTCATCAAGGTCGACGGTGGAAACTGTCACTCCTAATTGAAGGTTCGTACGGTACTCCTCACAGTATTTGCATGCTTTGCAGGCTTAAAAAAAAAAGAATACAAACATGCCGTGTATTATAGCACCTCAGTGCAACATTTATACAATTTATTTCATCACCTTCTGACGCTAAAACTTCAAACATTTTGAAAAGAACTACATCGAGCAGCATATCATCTTCAGACAGGATAGTCAAAAAATCAGAAAGAGACAAGTATAAGAAATAGCTTAAATGCATACTTTAAACCCCATAGAAGCTTCTGAATATTTCTTGCAAATGTATCTTGCATCTCAATAACACAAGAAACACATACAGTCCACACTGCTGGAGCGCTGCGTGCAGAATCATTGGCTTATCTTCACGCACACACTGATTCCAGAGCTATTCTTCGTTTGCTCCATGCACGTAATCCATCCTTCTGGCTTTGCTTTGTTAGGTATTTTTTTTTATAACCAAGAGTTGCCTAACAAATCTATTTTTAAAAAAACACAACTTGCAAATTGTTGCTTACACGTGTCCGTGTTGTCCCCTGTAGACCATCACCTACACGGTGCAGGGCAGCCCTTGCACCCATCCACCAGTTGAGACCGGCTGGCCGCTGCCTCAGACCCATTGTACCGCAGCTGGAGCATCACTTCCGGGATAAGAAAGTCGGAAACTGAAGAAGGACTACTTCCGGTATAGCGTTCCATACTACATCTGATCTGGAAACGGCGCCTCTGAAAAATGGCTGACGCCCTCAGACAATTTCGCTCACTTTTTAGGAGGCAGACCATCTTAGATTGGTAAACCGAAGCATGACGCCAGGATGAATGTTAATAATTACTGGGTGCAGCAAAACCAGGAAAATACGGAGCATAAAATAACGTTATTTACATGTATTTTCTAATCAAATGTAGGTGTTTTATGATATTTAGTTGAGCTTTTAAAAGTGCCCAAATAACATTTAAAAAATATTCATGACGTGTGTTATCGTGTAAATATTATAAAATTGTGCTACTCATAGTGCCTGTTAGAAACAAGCATTTACAATGCAATGGTCTCGGCATCATTAAAGGTAGAGCTATTGGCATTGCTCATGACATTTCTTTTTTTTTCTTTAAATCATAAATAAATGGCATTGTCATTTACATTGTCAATACACACCACTCTGCACTCAACTGCACTCACCTGCACTGCACTCAACTGCACTCACCTGCACTGCACTCACCTGCACTGCACTGCACTCACCTGCACTGCACTGCACTCACCTGCAATGCACTGCACTCACCTGCACTGCACTGCACTCACCTGCACTCACCTGCACTGCACTGCACTCACCTGCACTGCACTCACCTGCACTCCCCTGCACTGCACTCACCTGCACTGGACTGCACTCACCTGCACTGCACTCACCTGCACTGCAATGCACTCCCCTGCACTGCACTCCCCTGCACTGCACTCACCTGCACTGCACTCACCTGCACTGCACTCACCTGCACTGCACTGCACTCACCTGCACTGCACTCACCTGCACTGCACTCACCTGCACTGCACTGCACTCACCTGCACTGCACTCACCTGCACTGCACTCACCTGCACTGCACTCACCTGCACTGCACTCACCTGCACTCACCTGCACTCACCTGCACTGCACTCACCTGCACTGCACTCACCTGCACTGCACTCACCTGCACTGCACTGTACTCACCTGCACTACACTCACCTGCACTCACCTGCACTGCACTCACCTGCACTGACCTGCACTGCACTGCACTCACCTGCACTACACTCACCCGCACTGCACTCACCTGCACTGCACTGACCTGCACTGCACTCACCTGCACTGCACTGCACTCACCTGCACTGCACTGCACTGCACTGCACTCACCTGCACTGCACTGCACTCACCTGCACTGCACTGCACTCACCTGCACTACACTCACCTGCACTCACCTGCACTGCACTCACCTGCACTGCACTCACCTGCACTGCACTCACCTGCACTGCACTGACCTGCACTGCACTCACCTGCACTGCACTGCACTCACCTGCACTGCACTCACCTGCACTGCACTCACCTGCACTGCACTCACCTGCACTGCACTGCACTGCACTGCACTCACCTGCACTACACTCACCTGCACTCACCTGCACTGCACTCACCTGCACTGCACTCACCTGCACTGCACTGCACTCACCTGCACTGCACTGCACTGCACTCACCTGCACTACACTCACCTGCACTCACCTGCACTGCACTCACCTGCACTGCACTCACCTGCACTGCACTCACCTGCACTGCACTGCACTCACCTGCACTGCACTCACCTGCACTGCACTGCACTGCACTCACCTGCACTGCACTCACCTGCACTGCACTCACCTGCACTGCACTCACCTGCACTCACCTGCACTGCACTCACCTGCACTCCACTGCACTCACCTGCACTGCACTCACCTGCACTGCACTGCACTGCACTGCACTCACCTGCACTGCACTCACCTGCACTGCACTGCACTGCACTGCACTCACCTGCACTACACTCACCTGCTCTCACCTGCACTGCACTCACCTGCACTGCACTGCACTCACCTGCACTGCACTGCACTCACCTGCACTGCACTCACCTGCACTGCACTCACCTGCACTGCACTGCACTGCACTCACCTGCACTGCACTCACCTGCACTGCACTCACCTGCACTGCACTCACCTGCACTCCACTGCACTCACCTGCACTCCACTGCACTCACCTGCACTCCACTGCACTCACCTGCACTCCACTGCACTCACCTGCACTGCACTCACCTGCACTCCACTGCACTCACCTGCACTGCACTCACCTGCACTCCACTGCACTCACCTGCACTGCACTGCACTGCACTCACCTGCACTGCACTCACCTACACTGCACTGCACTCACCTACACTGCACTGCACTCACCTACACTGCACTGCACTGCACTGCACTGCACTCACCTGCACTGCACTCACCTGCACTGCACTCACCTGCACTGCACTCACCTGCACTGCACTGCACTCACCTGCACTGCACTGCACTCACCTGCACTGCACTCACCTACACTGCACTGCACTCACCTACACTGCACTGCACTCACCTGCACTGCACTCACCTGCACTGCACTCACCTGCACTGCACTGCACTCACCTGCACTGCACTGCACTCACCTGCACTGCACATACCTGCACTGCACTGCACTGCACATACCTGCACTGACTACTCTGCACTCACTACTCTGCACTCACTACTCTGCACTCACTACTCTGCACTCACTACTCTGCACTCACTACTCTGCACTCACTACTCTGCACTCACTACTCACTACTCTGCACTCACTACTCACTACTCTGCACTCACTACTCTGCACTCACTACTCACTACTCTGCACTCACTACTCACTACTCTGCACTCACTACTCACTACTCTGCACTCACTACTCACTACTCTGCACTCACTACTCTGCACTCACTACTCTGCACTCACTACTCTGCACTCACTACTCTGCACTCACTACTCACTACTCTGCACTCACTACTCACTACTCTGCACTCACTACTCTGCACTCACTACTCTGCACTCACTACTCACTACTCTGCACTCACTACTCACTACTCTGCACTCACTACTCACTACTCTGCACTCACTACTCTGCACTCACTACTCACTACTCTGCACTCACTACTCTGCACTCACTACTCTGCACTCACTACTCTGCACTCACTACTCACTACTCTGCACTCACTACTCACTACTCTGCACTCACTACTCACTATTCTGCACTCACTACTCACTACTGTGCACTCACTACTCTGCACTCACTACTCTGCACTCACTACTCTGCACTCACTACTCTGCACTCACTACTCTGCACTCACTACTCTGCACTCTGCACTCACTACTCTGCACTCTGCACTCACTACTCTGCACTCTGCAATCACTACTCTGCACTCACTACTCTGCACTCTGCACTCACTACTCTGCACTCACTACTCTGCACTCACTACTCTGCACTCACTACTCACTACTCTGCACTCACTACTCTGCACTCACTACTCACTACTCTGCACTCACTACTCTGCACTCACTACTCTGCACTCACTACTCACTACTCTGCACTCACTACTCTGCACTCACTACTCACTACTCTGCACTCACTACTCTGCACTCACTACTCTGCACTCACTACTCACTACTCTGCACTCACTACTCTGCACTCACTACTCTGCACTCACTACTCACTACTCTGCACTCACTACTCTGCACTCACTACTCTGCACTCACTACTCTGCACTCACTACTCTGCACTCTGCACTCACTACTCTGCACTCACTACTCTGCACTCACTACTCTGCACTCTGCACTCACTACTCTGCACTCTGCACTCACTACTCTGCACTCTGCACTCACTAATCTGCACTCTGCACTCACTACTCTGCACTCTGCACTCACTACTCTGCACTCTGCACTCACTACTCTGCACTCACTACTCTGCACTCACTACTCACTACTCTGCACTCACTACTCTGCACTCACTACTCTGCACTCACTACTCTGCACTCACTACTCACTACTCTGCACTCACTACTCACTACTCTGCACTCACTACTCACTACTCTGCACTCACTACTCTGCACTCACTACTCTGCACTCACTACTCTGCACTCACTACTCTGCACTCACTACTCTGCACTCACTACTCTGCACTCTGCACTCACTACTCTGCACTCTGCACTCACTACTCTGCACTCACCTGCACTCACCTGCACTCACCTGCACTCACCTGCACTGCACTCATCTGCACTGCACTCACCTGCACTGCACTCACCTGCACTGCACTCACCTGCACTGCACTCACCTGCACTGCACTGTACTCACCTGCACTACACTCACCTGCACTCACCTGCACTGCACTCACCTGCACTGACCTGCACTGCACTGCACTCACCTGCACTACACTCACCCGCACTGCACTCACCTGCACTGCACTGACCAGCACTGCACTCACCTGCACTGCACTGCACTCACCTGCACTGCACTGCACTGCACTGCACTCACCTGCACTGCACTGCACTCACCTGCACTGCACTGCACTCACCTGCACTACACTCACCTGCACTCACCTGCACTGCACTCACCTGCACTGCACTCACCTGCACTGCACTCACCTGCACTGCACTCACCTGCACTGCACTGCACTCACCTGCACTGCACTCACCTGCACTGCACTCACCTGCACTGCACTGCACTGCACTCACCTGCACTACACTCACCTGCACTCACCTGCACTGCACTCACCTGCACTGCACTCACCTGCACTGCACTCACCTGCACTGCACTCACCTGCACTGCACTGCACTCACCTGCACTGCACTGCACTGCACTGCACTCACCTGCACTACACTCACCTGCACTCACCTGCACTGCACTCACCTGCACTGCACTCACCTGCACTGCACTCACCTGCACTGCACTGCACTCACCTGCACTGCACTCACCTGCACTGCACTGCACTCACCTGCACTGCACTCACCTGCACTGCACTCACCTGCACTGCACTCACCTGCACTCCACTGCACTCACCTGCACTGCACTCACCTGCACTCCACTGCACTCACCTGCACTGCACTCACCTGCACTGCACTGCACTGCACTCACCTGCACTGCACTCACCTGCACTGCACTGCACTGCACTGCACTCACCTGCACTACACTCACCTGCACTCACCTGCACTGCACTCACCTGCACTGCACTGCACTCACCTGCACTGCACTGCACTCACCTGCACTCACCTGCACTGCACTCACCTGCACTGCACTGCACTGCACTCACCTGCACTGCACTCACCTGCACTGCACTCACCTGCACTGCACTCACCTGCACTCCACTGCACTCACCTGCACTCCACTGCACTCACCTGCACTCCACTGCACTCACCTGCACTCCACTGCACTCACCTGCACTGCACTCACCTGCACTCCACTGCACTCACCTGCACTGCACTCACCTGCACTCCACTGCACTCACCTGCACTGCACTGCACTGCACTCACCTGCACTGCACTCACCTACACTGCACTGCACTCACCTACACTGCACTGCACTCACCTACACTGCACTGCACTGCACTGCACTGCACTCACCTGCACTGCACTCACCTGCACTGCACTCACCTGCACTGCACTCACCTGCACTGCACTCACCTGCACTGCACTGCACTCACCTGCACTGCACTGCACTGCACTCACCTGCACTGCACTCACCTACACTGCACTGCACTCACCTACACTGCACTGCACTCACCTGCACTGCACTCACCTGCACTGCACTCACCTGCACTGCACTGCACTCACCTGCACTGCACTGCACTCACCTGCACTGCACATACCTGCACTGCACTGCACTGCACATACCTGCACTGACTACTCTGCACTCACTACTCTGCACTCACTACTCTGCACTCACTACTCTGCACTCACTACTCTGCACTCACTACTCTGCACTCACTACTCACTACTCTGCACTCACTACTCACTACTCTGCACTCACTACTCTGCACTCACTACTCACTACTCTGCACTCACTACTCACTACTCTGCACTCACTACTCACTACTCTGCACTCACTACTCACTACTCTGCACTCACTACTCTGCACTCACTACTCTGCACTCACTACTCTGCACTCACTACTCACTACTCTGCACTCACTACTCACTACTCTGCACTCACTACTCTGCACTCACTACTCTGCACTCACTACTCTGCACTCACTACTCTGCACTCACTACTCACTACTCTGCACTCACTACTCACTACTCTGCACTCACTACTCACTACTCTGCACTCACTACTCTGCACTCACTACTCACTACTCTGCACTCACTACTCTGCACTCACTACTCTGCACTCACTACTCACTACTCTGCACTCACTACTCACTACTCTGCACTCACTACTCACTATTCTGCACTCACTACTCACTACTCTGCACTCACTACTCTGCACTCACTACTCTGCACTCACTACTCTGCACTCACTACTCTGCACTCACTACTCTGCACTCTGCACTCACTACTCTGCACTCTGCACTCACTACTCTGCACTCACTACTCTGCACTCTGCAATCACTACTCTGCACTCAGTACTCTGCACTCTGCACTCACTACTCTGCACTCACTACTCTGCACTCACTACTCTGCACTCACTACTCACTACTCTGCACTCACTACTCTGCACTCACTACTCACTACTCTGCACTCACTACTCTGCACTCACTACTCTGCACTCACTACTCTGCACTCACTACTCACTACTCTGCACTCACTACTCTGCACTCACTACTCACTACTCTGCACTCACTACTCTGCACTCACTACTCTGCACTCACTACTCACTACTCTGCACTCACTACTCTGCACTCACTACTCTGCACTCACTACTCACTACTCTGCACTCACTACTCTGCACTCACTACTCTGCACTCACTACTCTGCACTCTGCACTCACTACTCTGCACTCACTACTCTGCACTCACTACTCTGCACTCTGCACTCACTACTCTGCACTCTGCACTCACTACTCTGCACTCTGCACTCACTAATCTGCACTCTGCACTCACTACTCTGCACTCTGCACTCACTACTCTGCACTCTGCACTCACTACTCTGCACTCACTACTCACTACTCTGCACTCACTACTCTGCACTCACTACTCTGCACTCACTACTCTGCACTCACTACTCTGCACTCACTACTCACTACTCTGCACTCACTACTCACTACTCTGCACTCACTACTCACTACTCTGCACTCACTACTCTGCACTCACTACTCTGCACTCACTACTCTGCACTCACTACTCTGCACTCTGCACTCACTACTCTGCACTCTGCACTCACTACTCTGCACTCTGCACTCACTACTCTGCACTCTGCACTCACTACTCTGCACTCTGCACTCACTACTCTGCACTCACTACTCTGCACTCACTACTCACTACTCACTACTCTGCACTCACTACTCTGCACTCACTACTCTGCACTCACTACTCTGCACTCACTACTCTGCACTCACTACTCACTACTCTGCACTCACTACTCACTACTCTGCACTCACTACTCTGCACTCACTACTCTGCACTCACTACTCTGCACTCACTACTCTGCACTCACTACTCTGCACTCACTACTCTGCACTCACTACTCACTACTCTGCACTCTGCACTCACTACTCTGCACTCACTACTCACTACTCTGCACTCACTACTCACTACTCTGCACTCACTACTCTGCACTCACTACTCACTACTCTGCACTCACTACTCACTACTCTGCACTCACTACTCTGCACTCACTACTCACTACTCTGCACTCACTACTCTGCACTCACTACTCTGCACTCACTACTCTGCACTCACTACTCTGCACTCACTACTCTGCACTCACTACTCACTACTCTGTACTCTGCACTCACTACTCTGCACTCACTACTCACTACTCCGCACTCACTACTCACTACTCTGCACTCACTACTCACTACTATGCACTCTGCACTCACTCCTCTGCACTCACTCCTCTGCGCACTCACTCCTCTGCGCACTCACTCCTCTGCGCACTCACTACTCTGCGCACTCACTACTCTGCGCACTCACTACTCTGCACTCTGCACTCACTACTCTGCACTCTGCACTCACTACTCTGCACTCACTACTCTGCACTCACTCCTCTGCACTCACTCCTCTGCCCTCACTCCTCTGCACTCACTCCTCTGCACTCACTCCTCTGCACTCACTACTCTGCACTCTGCACACTCACTCTGCACTGTGCACGCCGCTGATATCATGGAATCTTCCACCACACTTTCTAAAACTCTATAGTCTGAAGCATAATAGGCACAGAACCAAAAGAAGGGTAGACATTGCTTAAAATAATCTTATTGTATTTATGAGAAGCAAAAGCGAGACTGTGAAATGTGCTGAATATCAGTTTGTTACGAATCAACAGAGTGGAGTTAGAGAACCAAGAAATAGTAATTTAGAATCCGGGTTAGAAGGAGTGATAATCACTAGCTGAGGATCAACGGGCGCGAAACAGCGTGGTGGGCGTGCACGAGACGCAGCGTGGGCGTGCACATCAGCTGAAGATCGCCGGAGAAGACACGGAGCCTGCCTGCTGCCGTGACTGACCCGCTGCAAAGGGAAAGAGCCCGGTGAGTGGGGGTAGGGGGGGCGGCATAGAGGGAGTGGGCAGAGAGGGAGGGTGTGTGTGTGTGTGTGTGTGTGTGTGTGCATGTGTCTGTCTGTGTCTGTCTGGTGTGTGCCTGCCTGCCTGCCTTTGTGTGTGCACGTCCACAGACCCTGGTCGGCTCGTGCACCGCTCTGTACTCCCTTGCGAGCTTACTCAGCGACAATAGTTCTCGTTGCCGAGACCTAAAAAGACAGTTTGCTGTAATTTACTAATCTTCATTGTTATAGGTAGGAATTACCTGTGATTTAAAGATTGCACAGGACTGCTTGCTAGAAACACAAGTTTTTTGCTTTGAGCGGCACCCTCGCATTGCAACCAACTTTCACAGTTTTATGAGTGATGTGCTGCTTTAGTCCAGGTGTTTTTCTTTGAATTCTGTGACTTGTAGTCTTGTTCTATAATGGAATAAACGATTCTACAAGTCAGAGAATGGAAAATTTGCTAACATTCGTGCCAAGAATTTTCAATTCTATTAAGGACAGGAGGCGAGGATTATGCTTACTCAATTTCTTTACTGACAAACAGCAGCCAATCTAAATGCAGTAAAGAAAAAACAAACTACATTACCCAGAAACACAGGGTAACCATAGAGTATGATAAGGTATAAATAGGGTCATAGAGGTGAATACTTCCTCTTTCTTTGTCCATAGTCAATAATAAGTAAATCAACATAATTTAAACAATCCATCAAAGGAGTCCCCCGGAGAGGTCCTCGTCCGGCTGACGTGGAGAAGGAACTTCAAAGAACCACAGGAACAGCAAGAGACCAATCAGGAGAAGAAAATCCCGGCACACCTCATTTAAGGTCGGAGCCTGAGGAAAAGAGACAGAGGCCGTAAAAACTGTTCCCCAAAAGTTGAACATAGTAATCAGTACAGGGAGGGAAACATTTCATAAAGAAGAACCAGAATTGTACAGTATAAAAAGCAATATGCATCATATAAAGACAAGCATGAAATAAGGGTGGGATAATCCTCGCCTCCTGTCCTTAATAGAATTGAAAATTCTTGGCACGAATGTTAGCAAATTTTCCATTCTATGGCAGGACGGAGGCTCCGATTATGCTTGTTTAAAGCTTCGCCACCACAACAGATGCAACATCAATAATAGGCTTAAAGTAAAAAGTCTTAAACACAGTTTCAGATGACCAATCCGCAGCCTTCATGATGTCCTGAAGGCTGGCACCCATGGAAAAAGCTTTAGAAGCCATGGCTCCTCTAGGAGAATGAGCACCAAACAGAGAAATGTCAATGCCCGCTTCATGCATGAGCCAACGTAACCAACGTGCCAAAGTAGCCGGAGTTACCGGCTTGAAAGGTTTTTGCAATGCAATAAGCAATTGGCCCTGTAAATCATGCCGAAAAGGTGCCGTACTTACCTCATAATCTTTAATACACTGAACCACACACAACTGAGGATTGTGGGGAAAAGAAGGGTAAGAGACTGAGGGCGTATTACACTTAGTCCTCCTTGAGATAATAAAGGTAACACCGTCAGGAGAGAAAGACCGACCAGCGAGATCCAAGGCCTGCACATCAGAAACCCTTTTGCAAGAGACCAAGCACAAAAGCATAGTGAGCTTGGCTGACAGTTGTTTGCGTGTCAAAAGCGAGTTAGAAGGCCAGACTGACAGAAAACGCAAAACAACTGAGACATCCCAAAGGGCTACATATTTGGGACAAGGAGGTTTTACCATCCGGATGCCCCTGAACAATTTAGAGATCAGGGGATGTTCTCCCGCTGGTTTACCATCAAGAGGCACGTGGCCTGCAGAAATTGCAGAACGAAAGTTATTAACTGTTCTGTAAGCTAGCCCAGAGGATGCTAGGGACGCCAGAAAATTAAGGATTAAAGAAAGATCCGCTGAAACGGGATCCACCGACCGCTGTGAGCACCAATCACACCAGCGCTTCCAACTTGATGCATAACGCTTGTGTGTGTTGGGTGCCCAAGCCTCACTGATATATCTGGTAGCGTCTCCCGATAAGCCCTGGATTTGCCAGCGTCCCCCGAAATTCTCCAAGCTACCAGAAGGAGTTGACCGGACAGCACCAGTGGGTGAGGCTCGCAAAGCGGATCCAACAGCAGGTTCCACATGTGAGGAAGTAGAAGCGGCGTCGAGCAGCTCATCTCCAGAAGAACTTGAAACCACGCTTGAGCCCTCCAAAGAGGGGAGATTAGAAACAGTTCCGACAAGAATAGACGTGCTCGGGCCAGAACCCGGGGAATCATGAGGAACGGTGGGAAGGCATAGCACAGATGGCGAGGCCAGGTCTGGAGAAATGCGTCCGTGGCCAGCGCCTCCGGATCCGGACGCCAGCTGTAGAATCGGGGAAGCTGGGTGTTGAGCCGGGAGGCAAAGAGATCCAGATGACAAGTCCCCCAAAAGCGGGACAGCTTGCGGAACACACAAGGATGGAGCCTCCAATCGCTGAAGTCTCTCAGGTGACGAGAGTTCCAGTCCGCGATCAGATTGCGAGAACCCGGCAGGTATTCCGCAATAATCGTGATATTGCGCTCCAGACAAAGGTGCCAAAAATCCTTCGCAATCTCCGAGAGAAGCTTGGATCTGGTACCCCCCAGTTTGTTCACATAACGAACCGCCGAAACATTGTCCATTCGGAGTTTCTGAGGGGTGAGACACCGAATCGCGAAGGAGCCTGTTGGACAGGCCACATGAAGGGCTCGCTCCCTCCCCGCAGGACAGGGGCCGGGCCACCGTCAGCACCATTGCCCGGCCCAGCCGCCATCTTGGACACGGCACCACGCGGCCGTGCGGCCTCAGCCCGACCCCAACCCTGGGCCTGGCCAGGCCCCGACATCCCGGCACCACCCTCCACCCAGGAGGTGAACGGCCCACTTGGCAGGTCAATGGGAGTACGAAGTGTCGATGGCTCTCCCCCGCCAGGTGCCGAGCACCCCCAGCCTCCTCGGGCGCTGGCTCCACCCCCCTGCTGGGTGTCTGGACTCCCTCATCCCGGACCTCCCGACCTCCAAGAGCGAGGGTCCGGACATCAAAGGGGGCCAGACCTATAACTGAGGCAGCCCCAGGACAGGAAGGCAGTTGTATCCTGGAGTCGAGAGACACCGCGACGAACTCATCCTTGACGGACTGTTGGCGCTGCCACAGCCCTGCCTTGTGAACTATTGTCCTGCCTGCCGGCGCTGCCGCGGCCCTCTGCAACCTTCATCCTCGTGGGACCTGCTGGCGCTGCCGCGGCCCGTTGTAACCTTCATCCTCGTTGGGACCTGCTGGCGCTGCCGCGGCCCGTTGCAACCTGCATTCTCGTGGGACCTGCTGGCGCTGCCGCGGCCCGTTGTAACCTTCATCCTCGTTGGGACCTGCTGGCGCTGCCGCGGCCCGTTGCAACCTGCATTCTCGTGGGACCTGCTGGCGCTGCCGCGGCCCGTTGTAACCTTCATCCTCGTTGGGACCTGCTGGCGCTGCCGCGGCCCGTGCCACCTACGACCTCTTCGGGACCTGCCGGCGCTGCCGCGGTCTGACCCCTCCGAACACCGAGCTCGAGGATTGTGAGCTATCACCGTTACACACCCGTACCCGTGGGTACCAAGACTGTCCCGCTACCCCCTTCCCTTACTAGAGACTAGAATTGAGAGGATCATCGTGTCCTGATTGCCTTGTATCGTACCACTCTACTCCCAGAAGTGCCTATAAAAGGTGTTACCCTGAACTTTGTGTGGTGTCCATCTGTGGGGGGGAGGTTACCTGTCTGTGCGATCACTGTGCTCGGCCGACCCTCCAGGTCCCCGTCTAACATTGGTGGCTAGCGGCGCGATCCGAACCAACGCGTACCGTACAGACAGTAACTCACCCTACAACTAAAACCACAATGACGACCAAAGAGAGCGGATCGGCGGAGAAGTTCCAGATGGAAAAGCTGGAAGAATACAACCACCGAGAGCTCAAGCAATTTTGCATGGACTTAGGCATTGCTACCACCGGGCTAAGCACAAAAGAAGACTTCAAAAACGCCCTAGAGGCCTGGACAGAGACAAATACCGCAACCCCCCGGGACCCCGCAGCCCCGGAAGTCAACACCACCCGGACGGAGGAACGGAGAACAGGCCCCTCCCATGAAGAGATCCAAGAGCGGGAAAAAAATAGATTACACGAGTTAGACTTGGCACGACTCAGATTAGACGGAGAATTGAAACTGGCAGAACAAAAAATAAACTTAGAACACTTACGGCTCAGAGAAGAGCGAGAGGAAAAACAGAGACAGAGAGACCTCGAAGAAAAAAGACTGGCATACGAGCACGAGTGCAAACTAGCGGAGATCGAAATGCGCAAACTGAACAAAAACCTAGGGGTGCCCGAGCAACCGCACTCCCCGGGTCCTACCGAGCAGAAGGTCCACATCCCCAAGGATGTGGTCCGAGAATATCACCGGAACGACGACATACAGCAGTGGTTCAAGGCCTATGAGATTGCCATGACCGCCCACCGGGTCGCTCGAAGTGACTGGGGAGCCGGTCTATGGGGGAGATTCGTCAACGAGGGTCGTGATGCCCTGCTGCAGCTCCCGGACCATCAAATGACGTCCTATGACCACATGAAGGCCGCCCTCCTCAATCGATATGGGCTTACACCCGAAATGTACCGCCAGAGGTTCCGCAACTGCACCCGGATCCCAGGTACGACGTGGTTGGAATACGTGAACTATTTCAGCCGAGCCTTCGAGGGGTGGATCAAGGGTAACAACGTAACCACTTACGAACACCTCTTCAATCTCATTGTGTGGGAGCACCTCTCCAACAACTGCTTTGTCGAGCTCAGGCAGCACCTCCTCGACAGTAAATTGACTGAACCCCGGCAGCTCGCCACCGAGGCTGACCGGTGGGAGAGCACCCGAGTGGCCCGGAGTGGGCCGAATGAGCAGAACAGAACCAACCAAGGTCACCATCGTCCCCGAGGAGGAGGAGGAGGCCCGGGCCGGGGCAGAGACGCCGCCCCGGCCGCATCCACTAACGCCACCCCGGCCCCAGCAGGCCGGGGAAACCCCCCGATGCGCCCGGGGTTCCGAGCTAACGTGACGTGTCATCGATGCCAGCGAGTCGGCCACTATGCCAGTGACCCGACCTGCCCGAAGAACCAGGCCCCCGGGCCCCGCCAGATGGCGGCCGCCGCCCTGGGAGAGGAACAAGTCTCCGAAGACACGGAGACCTATGAGTCGGAGCAGTTCGAGTGGGAACCCGCCGCCATGACCCTGGCATGCCTAGGAGGAAGAGACATGGTCCCGCGGACTCCCCTGCCCGCCAACACTCGGAAGTACAGCCAATGGGTGAGCATCAATGGGCGCAAGGCCGAGGCCCTGCGTGACACCGGGGCCAGTGTGACGGCCGTCCGCTGTCACCTGGTGACCCCAGAACAAATCCTACCAAACGTACTTTGCCCCGTCCGATCGGCAGATAACTCGGAAAGCCTGTGTCGAATGGCCTGCGTCCCCTTCGAATGGGGAGGAGTGTCCGGCATGCTGAAAGTAACTGTCCGTGACGATGCCCCCGTAGACTGCCTCCTGGGAAACGATCTCGAGAGCTCCCCGTGGGCCGCTGTGGAAAGAAGAGAGCATCTGGGGATGTTGGGTCTCCCGGACTGGGCGTGCGTAACCACCCGGTCCATGGCCACCCGCACCATCCCTAGACCAGAAGAACCAGAATGGGCAGCACCTCCGCCCTCGATCATTCCAGAAGAAGACTTCCTCCAGACCGACCACCCGGACCCCACCCCAGAGGGGTCCACACAGCCCCCCGAGCTTCCCGACCTGGCTCAGTGGCGTCAAGAAGGGGGGCCCACCCAGGAACAATTCCGGCAGGAGCAAAAGACCTGCCCCTCTCTCGAGGGATTGCGACAGCAAGCGCTCGCCCAGAGCCAAGGAGACACCACCGGGGCCCACTGGGTTTATTGGGACAATGATCTCTTGTACAGCGAACAGAAAATCGCAGAACTGGGGGCCGGGCGAGTGCTGGTGGTGCCCCTCCACTTCAGAGACTTCCTGTTGAACCTAGCCCATGATGTCCCCCTGGCCGGGCACCTGGGCCAAGACAAGACCTACCACCGCCTGGTGACTCACTTTTTTTGGCCCAAAATGAGAAATGACGTATCCAACCATTGCCGGTCCTGCCCGACCTGCCAGGCCAGTGGGAAGAGCGGCCGCAAACTCAAGGCACCCCTACAACCATTCCCCGTGGTGACCACCCCGTTCGAAAGGGTGGGAATAGACATTGTGGGGCCCCTGGACCCCCGAACAGCACAGGGACATCGCTTCATCCTGGTCCTGGTGGATCACGCTACCCGCTATCCTGAAGCGGTCCCCCTTCGTACGATAACAGCCCCAGTAGTGGGTCGAGCCTTGATGGGGATCTTCTCTCGAGTGGGCTTCCCCCGGGAAGTCGTCAGTGACAGGGGTACGAACTTTATCTCAAAATACATGAAGTCCCTCTGGCAACAGTGTGGGGTCACCTACCGATTCACGACCCCCTATCACCCTCAAGGGAACGGAATGGTTGAGCGATTCAACCGCACGCTCAAAGGGATGATTGGGGGGTTGGAAGAGCCCCTCCGTCGCCAGTGGGATGTGCTACTACCGTGCCTTCTCTTTGCCTACCGAGAAGTCCCCCAGAAGTCCCTCGGCTTCAGCCCTTTCGAACTCTTGTATGGACACCCGGTGCGAGGCCCGCTCAGCCTAGTCAAAGAAGGCTGGGAAATGCCCCCTCTAAAGAACACTCCAGATGTTTTCAAGTACCTCCTAACCCTCCGCAACCAGACCAGAAGGTTCAGAGAGATGGCAAAAGCAAACCTGGAGGCCAGTCAGGAGGACATGAAAAGGTGGTACGATCAAAATGCATCCTCCATCGAATTTGAACCCGGCCAACAAGTGTGGGTAATGTCTCCTACCGAACCATGCGCCCTGCAAGACAAATGGACGGGGCCCTTCAAAGTAATCGAGCGCAAGAGCCCTGTCACCTATCTCATCGATATGGAATCTTCCCGAAACCCTCTCCGGGTCCTCCACGCTAATAGACTGAAACCCCACTTTGTACGCTCCGAACTCAGTCTCCTGATGGCAACCGACAATGGAACCGAGGAGGACTCCGAACCCCTTCCTGACCTCCTACGGTCACGGGAGAAGGACGGCTCCGTGGACGGGGTCCGACTCTCGGAGGCCCTCACCCCGGAACAGCGCCAAGACTGCCGAGTCCTCCTGCTCCAGTTCTCCACCCTGTTCTCCCTCACCCCAGGGGTCTCCCCCTGGTGCTTACACGACGTGGACACTGGAGACAGTCCCCCTATCCGCCATCGGGCCTACCGCGTACCAGATCGGGTACGGGCCTGCATCCAAGAGGAGGTGGCCAAGATGCTCACGCTCGGGATCATCGAGCCCTCAGACAGCCCCTGGGCCAGCCCAGTGGTACTGGTCCCCAAAGCGGCCGCCCCCGGCGCCACGCCGGAGCTCCGGTTCTGCGTCGACTACCGGGGCTTGAATGCGGTCACCAGAACAGACGCACACCCCATCCCCCGAGCAGATGAACTAATCGACCGCATGGGAGCTGCCCGCTACCTCAGCATCTTCGACCTGACAGCGGGCTACTGGCAGATCGGTCTCACACCCCGGGCCCAAGAACGATCGGCATTTTCCACCCCTGATGGCCACTATAACTTCAAGGTCATGCCATTCGGCATGAAGAATGCACCAGCAACATTTCAGCGGCTAGTAAACCAGGTCCTGGCAGGACTCGAAGGATTCAGCGCCGCCTACCTGGACGATATCGCTGTGTACAGCCACCACTGGTCCGACCACCTCCACCACCTCCGAGAGGTGCTACAGGCCCTCCAGCGAGCTGGCCTCACGATCAAGGCCAGCAAATGCCAAATTGGCCAGGGGTCCGTGACCTATCTCGGGCACCAGGTGGGAAGCGGTCTGGTGGCCCCGCTGCAACTCAAGATCGCTGCCATCCAGTCGTGGCAGTCCCCCATCACCCAGACCGAGGTCCGCGCCTTCCTGGGACTCACAGGCTACTACCGACGGTTCGTGAGGGACTATGGCAGCATCGTAGGGCCCCTCACGGAACTCACCTCTAAAAACCAACCCAAGGAGGTCAACTGGACCCCAGACTGTCAAGCGGCCTTCGAGAAGCTGAAGGCCGCCATGTGCTCCGCCCCGGTGCTCCAGGCCCCCGACTACAGCCGGGAATTTATCGTCCAAACAGATGCCTCCGACCACGGCGTTGGGGCAGTCCTTTCCCAGCTGAACCCCGAAGGACTTGACCAGCCAGTGGCTTTCATCAGCAGACGGCTCCTGGCCCGAGAACGACGCTGGAGCACCATCGAGAGGGAGGCCTTCGCCGTAGTGTGGGCCCTCAAAAAGCTCCGGCCTTATCTCTTCGGCACCCACTTCCGGGTCCAGACCGATCATCGACCCCTGCAATGGCTCATGCAGATGCGGGGGGAAAACCCGAAACTACTACGTTGGTCCATCTCCCTGCAGGGGATGGACTTCACTGTGGAACATCGACCCGGCCAAGACCACGCCAACGCGGATGGCCTGTCCCGCTTTTTCCGCCTCGACGAGGAAAGTCCCCAAGAAGATGGGTGACTCTCCCCGCCTTCAGCTGGGGGGGACGCATGTTGGACAGGCCACATGAAGGGCTCGCTCCCTCCCCGCAGGACAGGGGCCGGGCCACCGTCAGCACCATTGCCCGGCCCAGCCGCCATCTTGGACACGGCACCACGCGGCCGTGCGGCCTCAGCCCGACCCCAACCCTGGGCCTGGCCAGGCCCCGACATCCCGGCACCACCCTCCACCCAGGAGGTGAACGGCCCACTTGGCAGGTCAATGGGAGTACGAAGTGTCGATGGCTCTCCCCCGCCAGGTGCCGAGCACCCCCAGCCTCCTCGGGCGCTGGCTCCACCCCCCTGCTGGGTGTCTGGACTCCCTCATCCCGGACCTCCCGACCTCCAAGAGCGAGGGTCCGGACATCAAAGGGGGCCAGACCTATAACTGAGGCAGCCCCAGGACAGGAAGGCAGTTGTATCCTGGAGTCGAGAGACACCGCGACGAACTCATCCTTGACGGACTGTTGGCGCTGCCACAGCCCTGCCTTGTGAACTATTGTCCTGCCTGCCGGCGCTGCCGCGGCCCTCTGCAACCTTCATCCTCGTGGGACCTGCTGGCGCTGCCGCGGCCCGTTGTAACCTTCATCCTCGTTGGGACCTGCTGGCGCTGCCGCGGCCCGTTGCAACCTGCATTCTCGTGGGACCTGCTGGCGCTGCCGCGGCCCGTTGTAACCTTCATCCTCGTTGGGACCTGCTGGCGCTGCCGCGGCCCGTTGCAACCTGCATTCTCGTGGGACCTGCTGGCGCTGCCGCGGCCCGTTGTAACCTTCATCCTCGTTGGGACCTGCTGGCGCTGCCGCGGCCCGTGCCACCTACGACCTCTTCGGGACCTGCCGGCGCTGCCGCGGTCTGACCCCTCCGAACACCGAGCTCGAGGATTGTGAGCTATCACCGTTACACACCCGTACCCGTGGGTACCAAGACTGTCCCGCTACCCCCTTCCCTTACTAGAGACTAGAATTGAGAGGATCATCGTGTCCTGATTGCCTTGTATCGTACCACTCTACTCCCAGAAGTGCCTATAAAAGGTGTTACCCTGAACTTTGTGTGGTGTCCATCTGTGGGGGGGAGGTTACCTGTCTGTG